>NW_027361704.1:12562500-13162500 GCF_039654945.1 Dendrobates tinctorius
AGTCAGTGGAGGACACTGGCATTGGGACAGGGACGCGTGGATGTTGGCCGTAGTTTAAGAGGAAGGGCGTCTGTCCAGTGGAATCAGCCACCGCATTGTTTAGGGCAAATTCAGCCCAAGGTAGCAAGGATGCCCAGTCATCCTGCCTGGCAGAGACAAAATGCCGTAGATAGGTGACCAAGGTCTGATTGGCTCTCTCGACCAAGCCATTCGTCTCGGGATGGTAGGCGGAGGACAGATTTAGCTCGATGCTGAGTAGGCTGCAGAGCTCCCTCCAAAACCAAGACGCAAACTGGGGACCTCGGTCACTCACGATTTTGTCCGGCATGCCATGCAAATGGAATACGTGCTTAATAAACAAAGTGGCCAGACCTCGAGCGGAAGGCAGGCGTGCGAGTGGCACCAGGTGCACCATTTGGGAAAAATGGTCGGTGACCACCCAGATGACCGTACTGCCACCAGACTTGGGCAGGCCAACTATGAAATCCATGCCAACTATCTCCCAGGGTCTATCCGCCACTGGCAGGGGATACAACAGCCCCGCCGGCCTCTGTCTAGAGGGTCTGTTTCGAGCACACGAGACGCATGCTTGCACGTATTCCTTGACATCTCGAGCCATATGTGGCCACCAATATGACCTTGCCAGGAGTTCGGTGGTCCGTTTATTGCCAAAATGACCACCCACCCTGGAGGCATGTGCCCAGGCGAGGACCTCCGGCCGTAACTGAGGAGGCGCCAAGGTCTTGCCTGGTGGCACAGACTCGAGAGCGACTGGAGTCACGGTCGTAAAACTCTCCGGCGGGAGAATTAACCGAGGCTCAGCCTCTCCTTCTTCCGCCGAGACCACTGAGCGTGAGAGAGCATCCGCACGGACGTTCTTCTCTCCAGAAAGGTAGTGCAGGGTGAAGCGGAAGCAGGAAAAGAAGAGCGACCACCTAGCCTGACGGGAGTTCAGACGCTGGGCAGTCTGTAAATAGAGCAGATTTTTATGGTCCGTATATACCTGGAAGGGAAACCGAGCCCCCTCCAGGAGATGTCTCCATTCTGAAAAGGCCAACTTCATGGCTAGCAGCTCCCTGTCACCGATGGAGTAATTCTTCTCTGTCGGTGAGAAGGTCTTTGAGAAGAAGAAGCAGGGATGCTTCAGACCTTGAGCATCCTTTTGGAAAAGAACTGCTCCTGCACCGACAGAAGAGGCATCTACCTCTAGTATAAATGGCTTGTTCACATCGGGACGATGTAGGATGGGAGCGCCAGCAAAATGAGACTTTATAGCCGAGAAGGCCTTGGAGACCTGTTCAGACCAAGCGTTGGGGTTAGCTCCTTTTTTGGTGAGAGCAACCAAAGGAGCTACCAGGGTGGAAAAGTGTGGTATAAACTGGCGGTAATAGTTCACGAAGCCCAGAAAGCGCTGCACCGCTTTGAGTGAATGAGGTTCTTGCCAGTCCATTACCGCTTGCAGTTTGGCAGGATCTATGGCCAGCCCCTGGGCCGAGATGATATAGCCCAGGAACGGCAAGGACTCCTGCTCAAACTGGCACTTCTCCAGCTTGGCAAAGAGGGAATTCGCCCACAGACGGTCGAAGACCTTGCAGACGTCCCTCCGGTGGGTAGTCAAATCTGGCGAAAAGATGAGTATATCATCCAGATATACCACCACCGAGGTAGAAAGCATGTCGCGGAAGATGTCGTTGACAAAATCCTGGAAGACAGCTGGCGCATTACAAAGGCCAAAAGGCATAACCAGATATTCGTAATGGCCATCCCTGGTATTAAAAGCTGTCTTCCATTCGTCTCCTTCACGAATGCGGATCAGGTTGTATGCCCCTCGCAGATCCAACTTAGTAAAGATCCGGGCCCCTCGCAACCTGTCAAACAACTCAGAGATCAACGGTAGAGGGTATTTGTTTTTAACCGTGATCGCATTGAGACCTCTGTAGTCAATGCAGGGGCATAACTCTCCACTCTTCTTCTGAACGAAGAACCCTGCACCAGCCGGTGACACCGACTTTCTGATAAAGCCTCTAGCCAGGTTCTCCCGGATGTATTGTGACATAGCTTCTGTCTCAGGGAGAGATAGTGGATACACACAGCCTCTAGGAGGTTCTGTGCCTGGCATGAGGTCTATCGGGCAATCGTAAGGACGGTGCGGCGGGAGCGTCTCTGCAGATTTTTTGGAGAAGACGTCCGCGTATTGGTGGTAGGGTTTAGGTAGTGCGGAGAGATCCACAGGCACTTCAGTGGAAGCCACCTGAAGACTGCCCTTCAGACATCTCCCCTCGCAGTCCTTGCTCCAGGCCAGTATCTTCCCTGTCGCCCACTCGATATGAGGAGAGTGGCACCGAAGCCAGGGAACCCCGAGCAGCACCTGATCGATGCCGTCTGGCAGGATTAGCAGGGACAGAGTTTCATGATGAGAGGGTGAGATAGAGAGCCCTAGTGGAGCTGTCTGATGGGTCACCTGAGAGGGTAACGGTGCTCCGTTAACCACCCTGATGGTCAGAGGCTGAGGTAATAGTACCAGGGGAATGGCGTGTTTCTGGGCGAAGGTAGAAGACAAAGTTTCCCTCGGCCCCAGAGTCCACGGTAACCTCTGCCTCCCAGGTGGAGGACTCACTGTCTAAGATGCCCCGGAACACCGGTTTGGGTGAGAAGGGTTTCATATTGGACTGCCCACTACCTACGACCACTGGGCGTGGACGCTTTTTCGCCCGCAGAGGACACGTGCTAGCCGGGTGCCCAAACTGTCAGCAGTGATAGCAACGTGCAGAGCTTCGCATCGGTCGTGGCTTTGAGCCGGTGCGAGACACCTCCATAGGTTCAGAGGGTGAAAGCTCCTGTGTGGGGTATATTAGTGGTTGGTGAATGTGGGAGCCAAGTTAACCCTACGTCTGGATTGTGCCCGTTCCAGCCCGCGCTCCGTAAACCGGAGGTCAATGCGGGTGGAAACGGCAATCAAATCTTCCAGACTTGTGGGAACCTCTCTGGTAGCTAGAGCGTCTTTAACGTGCTCAGCCAACCCTCTCCAAAACACCGGGACTAAGGCTTTGTCCGGCCACTCTAACTCGGAAGCCAATGTCCGAAACCGGACGGCATAATGGCTGACCGAGAGTGACCCCTGTGTTAGGGAGAGTAATTGTAAAGAGGTGTCGTGCGTGATCTGTGGTCCCAAAAAGACCTGCTTCAGGGCCGCGAGGAACTGCGCAGCACCCTGAACCACGGGATCATCACGTTCCCACAATGGCATGGCCCACTGTAATGCTCTGCCAGACAAAAGTGACACAATAAACCCCACCTTAGCCCGCTCTGTAGGAAACCGTGCAGCCAGTAACTCGAGCTGAATTGAGCACTGACTGACGAATCCCCTACAGGTGGCGCTGTCACCCGAAAATTGGTCGGGAAGCGGGAGGCGAGAAATTGTCGGCATGGGCAAAAGAGCGGGCGCACGTGAGACAGCCTCGGCGACTGTCTGGGCAGCAGCTAGCGCGGTATTCGCTGCTGAGTTGGCGCTCTCAATAGCCGCCAACCTGTTCTCCAGCTGCCGAATATAGCGCTGCAACTGCTGCATGTCTGCCATTGCCAGCCAGACCCTGGCGCTAGTGTAATGTTAGGGACGGCGGAACGCACCAAATATAAATAATAGGAGGTGCGTTCGCCGCCCGGGGTCCACCGTGCGGTAGGTGACTAGACCGCTGCTGGACAATGGCAGATGCACCTGAAGGTGCCGTAGTGCGCACGGGTTAACGTCACCCGAACGCTAGGAGCGGCTCTGTTCAGACACAGAGTCGCTTGGCAGAAATATATGCAAAGGCGCTGGCCCTGTTAACGTCACAGGAGCCGGCGTGTGGCGTCGCAGCCGCGAACACCAATAGCTGCTGGTAATGCAGCGCAGCGGCAACTAAAGCCGCAAGCGTCGGCGCCGAGAACCTGGCACCGATGGACACTAGTGTAGGCGTGGATCGCACTCTGGCGTGTAGCTTGCCACAACCTGGAGCTGACTAACCCAACACACAGTCACCAATCGTATTATCCAAGGGAAGGGGTTTCATAATAAGTCAGTCACCAGTCCATGCATCCATCACCATAAACACACAGCATAATATGCTACACTAGCGCATGGCCGAGCCACCATACAGGCTTTTTATAGCCATGCGCTTCCGGGACCTTCCAGTACCCTGGAAGGGACCAATCAGATCCGACGCAGGACCTGAGAATGTGACCCCTGCTCTCCAGTGAGAGGTCACCTTGCGGGCATGCCCAGTAGCACGGCATGAGGACTTAGCCTGGATGTTGCTGCCACCTCTGGTGCAGCAATGGTAGCACATCCTGTTCTGCAGGGAACTGCTCCAGAGGCTGTCAGAGCAAGTCTGAGTAGCACGCCGGGCTCGCCGTGATTGCTGAGCAGCACCCGGAGCGGTCGGAGGAAAATGGGAGACCGCTGGATGTCTGGCTCTGGATTCCCGCTGTGCAGTGTCAGGAATCTGACGCCTAACATTACCCCCCCTCCTAAGGCCCCCTCCCCTCTGCGCTTCACTGCGCTCAAAAGCCACGATCAGGAGCGGTGCGTGGATATTCTCCACCGGCTCCCAGGTTCGAGCCTCGGGCCCATGACCCTTCCAATCCACTAAATAAAATTTTTTGCCACGGACAAACCTGCGCCCTACGATGGCATTAACCTCAAACTCGTCAGACGATAAGTCTGACGACCCGGCCGATGACTCAGAAAACCGGTCCATGTGAACTGGTTTGAGGAGGGACACATGAAACACGTCTGAAATGGCTAAATGTGGAGGAAGAGCCAGGCGGTAGACCACCGAGCTAATTCGACACCTAACAAGTGGTTATTAATGGTGCATACTCAGATTGGGCCAGGGTTACTAGTGGGGTACCACAGGGTTCTGTATTGGGCCCCCTACTATTTAATATATTTATTAATGATCTAGTGGATGACTTACACAGTAAAATATCAGTATTTGCAGATGATACAAAACTATGTAAGGTAGTTAACACAAAGGAGGACAGTTTGCAACTTCAGACAGATTTGAGTAAATTGGAGAATTGGGCTGAAAAATGGCAAATGAGGTTTAACACCAATAAGTGTAAGGTTATGCACATGGGAAGGAGAAACAGATGCTACAATTACTTACTAAATGGGAAACTGCTGGGGAAATCAGACATGGAAAAAGACTTAGGCATCTTAGTCAATAAGAAGCTAAATTGCAGTGCCCAGTGTCAGGCAGCTGCCACCAAAGCAAATAGAGTCATGGGATGCATTAGAAGAGGTCTGGGGACACGAGATGAAAACATAATTCTCCCTCTGTATAAATCACTCGTCAGACCACACTTGGAGTATTGTGTGCAATTTTGGACGCCGGTGCTCAAGAAAGACATTACTGAACTTGAAAGGGTTCAAAGGCGGGCTACTAAAATGATAAATGGAGTTGGTTCACTACAATATCCAGAAAGGTTATCAAAATTAGGTCTATTTACCCTAGAAAAGAGAAGACTTAGGGGAGACTTAATATATATGTACAAGTATATCAGAGGGCAATACAGAGATCTATCCAATGAACTGTTTGTACAAAGGACTGTGACAAGAACAAGGGGGCATTCTCTTTGTTTGGAGGAAAGACAATTTCTGCACCAGCATAGAAGAGGGTTCTTCGCGGTAAGAGCAGTGAGGCTCTGGAATTCTCTTCTTGAGGAAGTGGTGATGACCAACTCACTGAATGAATTTAAGAAAGGAATGGATGCTTTTCTTATGAGTAACAGTATAGAAGGTTACGAATAACAGATTATTATAGGTAAATGGTTGACCCAGCTTAGGGGAAGGAATTTTTTTCCCTATGGAGAAAATTGACTTCTACTCTGTGGGTTTTTTGCCTTCCCCAGGATCAACAATGCAGAACAGCTGCACTAAAAATAGGCTGAACTAGATGGACATAAGGTCCAGCCTTGAAAACTATGTTACTATGTTATGTTATATGTTTGTGTTCAAAGGAGTAGTGTTCTGGAAGAAGTTGCACTCACCAGGGGATTATTTTTCTGCGCTTTATAAGGTTTACAATTTATTTTTCTCTTTTAAATTATAATTTTGATTGACCAGTCAAGTTAACAGCTGCGTCTACAAAAACAAGCTGTTATCATTGGGAATTTATAATGGACATGTTTATGGGACCGTCAGATATCTTATGGGTATAACATTATAGGTGAAATTTATTGGTTTCAAATCTATCATTACACATGATCACCGCTTACCATTGTCTTGAACAACTGATTAATTTTGCTTTTCTTTGTAAACCTCTTGTCTAACTCCAGCGCACCCGGATTTGGTTGGCTCATCCTGTGAGATTGATTCTTGTCTTCATGTGCTGTGCTGCTGGCAACTGATAAAGTTAACGCTGAAAACAGAATAAGAAAGAAATGAACACAACAAAAAATGAATGCAGGCGTGAATACTTGGGATCCTGATTTTTAGGGGACATGAGGATTTCTTCTTGTTATGTTCTTGCTATGTTATACTGAATTACAGTTTTACATATTATAATACTTGTTACAACAACAAAAATAAAATGGGATCAAAGATTTTTAATAGAAATGTAAAAGGATACCGCCATGGTTTTATATCAAATTTCCAACGTGATTTTTGAATTAAAAATTAATATGCAAAAATACTGTCTCATTAAATAATGTTTTTTTTTAAACATTTAGGATCTTGGAGTAATGATATTATGAACATAAATTATTATGTGTTTCCAAAATCCCTCTATACATTCTATACATAAACACTGCAAAGACTGAAAGGTTAATTGTTATTTTTAGTGTAAAATGCAGAGCAATGGCATAGCATACGGCGAGGCAGCATGCAGACAGCTCTTCTGGACACTTATAGTGGGTCTCGCTCGCGGTAAGACCTTTGCAGCAAGAAGAGCTTTTCCTGTAGACTCTACAAGAGACTCTCCATTTTGTTTCAGCAACATGGCTTGATGGCTTTAGCTCTTTTTGTCTATTCATCCACATCTACAGTTTTCAGGATTACATCAGAGCCTGTTTCTTGAGGGCACTATCAGAAATCCCTGCACTAATGGTTGCTGATCTGTAAAGGGCTGCAGAGGGCCCTCCCCAAAGACAAATCTAGCTGGTGAGTGTGCTCACTCTTTTTTTAAAGGGAATCTTTCAGTAGGATTACCTCCCCCTAAGCCAGCAACAAGGGCATGTACAGTAGGTCATAGAAAATTGAATAAAATAATACCTTGATATCTGCGATAAGATGTCTTATTCCAAACAAATTCACGTTTTTCCTACATGTAACTGAGCTGTTAATAAGAGCCGGACACAGATCTTCCCGAAAATCTGCCTCAAGAGCTTATTTTAAATGAAATGGGAGTTACCAGTGTGAGACAAGTATTATTGATATTTTGCACTCACACACAGCTCTGCAGCGAGATCAGAACTAACACAGCACAGCCGAGCATAATATACAATACAGCACTATGCTCACTCAATTCAATATGAAAAGAATTCTTTTGCTTACAAACGTCACATCAAATTTGCGTTAACGTTTTTTGTCTTGTGACTATCTGATGGCCAAGCTTGCAGGATTTAGCACTCTTCTGAAACCACACAATGTACTGCAATGATGTGGCAAATGTAGAGAACAGTAGGACACTGCTAAAACTTTGCAATGTATATACAGTAAATTTGGTAAATTATGGGCTAGACTATATGCTGCCATACACTGGACCCCAAAAATGAACCATTGACAAAATGCAAAAAATATACATGTTTATAATTTACTGCACATTAAAACACTACTAAATTAAAAAAAAATGAAATAGTTGCTGGAAAAGGGAAGAAAGTTCTTGCTCATTTACACCACTAATATAAAACATTGTATATACTGCAGTCGTGAATTTATGTTATATAGATGTAGTATATGGACAAAATATAAATCAATAGCATAAATAATTAGTCTTTAGATGGTACTATAAAATAAGATTGTTAATTCAAATGTCTCATATTATGTACTTTACATTCAGATATAATGTATCAAAGACTAAACATTAAAGGGGTTGTCTAGTCCAAATCAATAAGTCTGCATTCACTCACAATGCGTGCATTGGGGGTATTCACCAGTTTTTGAGCCAGGACCCGTGGGTATGCATGAGCTATTCATATTCCCCTCCAGAGCTCGTCCATACAAGTTTATGGAGTGAGGCTGAGCCCACTGGATGGGCTCTGGCCGGGAGTATGTATAACTCGTACATACATTCCGATCCTGGCTCACAAAGCAGCGAATCCGTGTAGCGCACAGTGCATTTGCTGGGGAAATTCATAAGTCTGCAGTTACACACCCCACAGACAATGTAAGCTCCCGTCAATGTACAGCAAGAATGGAGCATTGAAATGCACATATGCCTGAACAGGAGCACTGGTCAGAGCCTTCTACAATGCTTCAAAGGCTTCTTGCTGCCGTGGTCCCCACTTGGTGGGTCGAGTCTATGGCAAGCCAAATGAGCAAACTTGGGTATGAACCTTCGATAGTATCTGGCCTTAAAAACCTAGCACCTCCTGGAGAGTATGCGGCCGAAGCCACTTCTGCAAGGCATCCACCTTGCTGACAAATGGCTGCACCTGGGTGACCACTTGTCCTAATTACTCTATCCTATGGGTAGGATGAAGGCCATCTTCGCCTTCTCTTTTTAGGACACAGATACCTGCCAGTATCCGCTGGCCAGGTCAAGAGTTGAGAAGAACTTTGCATAACTCGGATAATGATTCTTCGATCTGCAGAAGAGGATAGGCATCCCAGACAGTCCGGGCATTCAATTTCCGGTGGTCCACACAGATCTGGAGGGACCCATCATTCTTCTGCCCCAAGACCACTGGAGCAGCCCAAGGACTTTGGCACTCCTGGATCACTCGATTCTCCAACATGCTGGCCACCATATCCATAATCTCTTGGTACATGTTGGGTGGGATCTGCGAATACCATTCTCAGATTGGCACAGCATCGCCGATAGGGATTTCGTATATAAGACAGTAACAGTTTTATGTCATGGTAAGTGAGGTAAGACCCAGATAAAGTTCTGTGTTCACAATGGAAAGTGCAAATGCCTATAGCTTACCAGAACGCTAAATTAAAATTCAACCCCTATGTCATCAGTAAGGCTACCCAACAAACAGAAATGAAACAAGGGACCCAGGGGAAAATGCGCATTGGGGCTCAGCACACGTTGTTCTGCACCATTGCAAAGTAAGGTTGGCTAATATGTTCTGATCTCCCTTCTCAATTTTGTGACTTCTCCTCATCATCATGTCTTAAGATTACAATTATTATTGGAATTTTGAGGATTTATACACTAGCACTTTATTAATCTATCTCATATACTATTATTATACTTGCATAATTGCTATGGTCACTGGGAGTTAGAGGAGTTATGCACAAGCACCTTAATTATCTTTGTAACATAAAGACTTGTTGTTATATATGGGATGATTTTGAGACTACTATTTGTATTTTGTTTTCAATCATGCATATAAACATAATGTGGCGCCCCTGAGGCTTCAGTCGCCACAGAGGTACTGCACCTTCTCCTAAGGTGTAGTGCCCCACCATCCAGATAAGGTGGGAACTCCTGACCACACTCCACACCTGCATTCCACACACAAGATAGTTCAGTGGGGCCACCTAACAGCTTCATGCTGGGGGTTTCCAGAGCACCCCTCGTGGAGCCCTGCTTCGCAACACGAGATGTGCTGGGAGGTGGGTGGAGTAAGATGATACAAAAGAGTGGGAAGAGTGAAAGTTATTGGTTAGTTTGCTAGAGGAGAGAGAAGAGAGAAGATGGGTGTCTGAGGGACGTGTTGCAGCAGGTCCCAGTGATCTGGGCTGTTGGCACGAGAAAGACCAGAGAAAGAGACTGATAAGATTGATAACCTAACCTTCCATAAGAGAGAGAGAGAACAGATCGGAACGAAGGAGAATAGAAGGACGGTGGGAAGCAGGTTGAGAAAGAGAGAGAACCCTTCCAGTCCAGAGAGCGCAAAGGCTGGGGCCCGGTCCCTGAGGTTGATTGGATCTTTATGTCCGGCAACAGACACCAGAGGAGTAGTGAGCCTCTAACGCCTTGCTCCCATCATAGACTTGGGACACAACAGCAACTGAATAGAGAGCCGGGACACAGTGAGGAGTCCCCGAAGCAGGCTACAGCTGTCTGTCATACAAGTAAAGACTAGGAACACCTAGAGAGAAGCATTCCAGGGTAACTAAGTACTGGAGTGCTTGACACCTAAAGGCGCATTGGAGGAGTCGTTCAGTAAGGTACATGTTGGCGGAGTGTGGAAGGGAGAATCCTATCCTGCCTGGAGGTTGGCTGGAGCCCTGACCTGGAGAACACAGTGCGGAGGCAGGCAGTTGTGTGAGCTGCAAACAGTGAGTAAAGCTTTGGAACTGCATACTCTGGTGTCCTCCAGTTATTGCAGCACCACTACACCTGGGTACCAGCCTCCATACCATTCTGCGCCTCTCCTCATCCATTGCACCTACACTGCCCTGGGACTACAGCTCCACCTGTGGGGAGCTATACCATCTCTGCTGCACCACACCATCAGTCCCAGCGGATCTGCATGCAGCGTTGGCTTACCATCCTACTTGTCAAACACCACGGGTGGCGTCACAAACTATTCATATAAACTTTAACACCATTAACATCAGCGCCATTGATATTGGGCGCCCAGGGCCACGGACGGGGTCACCGCTGCTGTGACACATTCCCGTCTTGGCGCCGGCCCGATACCGAGTACCCCGCTGCCCTGGGTGTGCGAGGGTGACCCAATAATATTTACTATACATATAATTTTCTAAATATATGCATTATATAACTATATATACATATATATATATATATATATATATACATACTAGAAATAGGCCCGATTGTTGGCATATGCAACAGAAATGGACTTATTGTTTATGTAAAGGAGGACTTTACACTAGCCTGACAGCAGATGGCGATAGTGTGAACTTATATGTTTGCTGTATTGTGGGTCGGGAAGCTCTCTTGTTGTTGTTACTTTTACTTTCGCTTTTGAGTGTATTATACCAGCAGCACGGGCTGTGTGCTTCTGAATTCTCTTATCTCATGTTTACCCATATGAAGTAAATACTGTTTACTCAAGATAACTTGCTCAGTGAAGTTCACTTGTGTACCCGGTGGATTCTCAGAAGATACACTCTGCTACACCGATGCTATTGCGTCGGGAGTGTGGTGAAATGAACATCTGCCGGCGGGCGGCTCAGCTAATGAGCAGTACCGCGTGGCTTTGGCGAGGGATTTGAAACCCTGCCCCGCCAGCTGGGCCAATGAGTGGTGCCGCGTGGAATTTGAATCCCCTGCCAAAGCTGCGCAGCACTGCTCATTGGCTGAGCACCCCTGTCCTGATGTGCATGGTCCCCGTCACCCCCTTTCCTGGTATGCATGGCCCTCTCACCCCCCTTTCCTGGTATGCATGGTCCTCTCACCCCCCTATCCTGGTATGCATGGTCCTATCACCTCCCAATCCTGGTATGCATGGTCCCCCCTCATCCCTATCCTGGTATGCATGGTCCTCTCACCCCCCTATCCTGGTATGCATGGTCCTCTCACCACACTTGCCTGGTATGCATGGTCCTATCACCTCCCAATCCTGGTATGCATAGTCCCCTCTCACCCCCTATCCTGGTATGCATGGTCCCCTCACCACTCTTGCCTTAAATGCATGGTCCTATCACCTCCCAATCCTGGTATACATGGTCCCCTGTTGTGAGTTCATTTTCCCCTTCATTACTGAGGCCCGAGGAACTCCCTCTTCTGGTAAAGAAAGGTAGTGAGCCTGATTATCAAACACCTGAGGCTGATGATGATGACTGGCTGAGTGGAGTTACTGACTGGATATAAGGCTGCCGACGCCCTTCTGCCCTGCGGGTGATTTCTCTGTGGGATCCTTGGAGACAAGTCTGAATTCCTGCTCCTTTGCTGCTCGGCCTTTTGCTTTTGTGCTTTGACTTTGTTTTGCTTTGTTTTTCTGGATTTCTGCCATTCCCTGCTGGGGTGTGCTGAATTCATTTAGCTCTGTCTTCTGAAAATACCTGAGTGCTGATTTAGTTTTTGAAGCCTAGCTGCTTCAGGGCCTTTTTCATATCAGCTTGTTGGCTTTTGTCTTTGATAGGGTTTTGGCAGATTGCAGACAGCAGCCTTCCTGTCCTTTCCTATCTAGGTAGTTTTGGGCCCCGTCTTTGCTCAGTCTATCTTTCTGTCTGTGTTAGTATTTTCATCTTGCTTCACTGTCATTATATGTTGGGGGCTGCCTATTGCTTTGGGGTCTGCTGTGGGGCAGTTTAGATTTCCCCTTTCTTTCTTTAGGCCTATGTAATTCTCCGGCTGTGATCGAGGGGTCTAGGGCATCGTAGGAACCCCCCACGGCTACTGCTATTTGTGTTGATAGGTTCAGGGGTCTGCAATCTGATAGTTGCCAACTTCTCTGGCTTTCTGGACTTAGCTTGTATTTCTGCTTTTGCCTCCTACGGTGACTCATTCATAACAGAATCACCCTCCATACCGCAGATCCTAGGGAACTCAATAGCAGGAAAGAATTGTTAAAAAAAAAAAAAAAAGTGTGTATATTTTTTCCTCTATATCTCTGAGGCCATAGGGGGAATTTTTTTTTTTTCTCTCAATGGAGATAAAGCAATTGTCTGATCGTGTGGAGCAGCTCGCTGCGGAAGTGCGGGGAATTTCCGCCTACCTTGCTCATTCACATGCTGCTGAACCATAGATTCCTACACCTGATGTATTTTTTGGGGATCGATCTAAATTTTTGAATTTCAAAAATAATTGTAAATTATTTTTTGCCTTGAAGCCTAACTCGTCAGGGAACTCCGCGCAGCAGGTTAAAATTGTCATCTTTTTGCTGCGTGGCGATCCCCAGGATTGGGCGTTTTCTTTGAAACCAGATGATCCTATTCTGACTAATGTGAACGCATTCTTTCAAGCTTTGGGGTTGTTGTATGACGAACCTAATGCCATTGATCAGGCTGAAAAGACCCTGCTGCCATTGAGCCAGGGTCGTGATTCTGCAGAATTGTACTGTCAAAAATTCCGAAAGTGGGCAGTACTTACTACCTGGAATGATAATGCCTTGGCTGCTCTCTTTCGGAAGGGGTTGTCAGAAGCCGTAAAAGATACTATGGTGGGATTTCCTGTTCCCTCTGGTCTGGACGATTCTATGTCATTAGCCATTCAGGTTGATCGGCGTTTGCGCGAACGCAAAGCTGCACGAGAGGTGTTGCCACCTGTTGAACAAATGTCTGAACCTATGCAATGTGATAGTTTTTTCCAGAGAGCAGCGTCAGGAGTTCAGAAGGCGTAATAAGTTGTGTTTTTTCTGTGGAGATGCCTCGCATATTATTTCTGTCTGTCCTAAACGAGAGAAACGCTTTGCACACACGTTTTCTGTTGGGGGTGTTCAACCTAAGTTTCTTCTGGCTATTACTCTGATCTGCTCCCTGTCCACATTTTCCGCTAAGGCTTTTGTGGATTCGGGAGCAGCCCTAAACCTAATGGACTTGGATTTTGCTAAACGTTGTGGATTTCCGATGACACCTCTGCGGACGCCTATCCCTTTGAGGGGGATTGATGCTACTCCTTTGGCTAAAAATAAACCCCAGCTTTGGACCCAGGTGGTAATGCGGGTTGCCACAGAACATCAAGAAAATTGCAGATTTTTGGTGTTGCATAATCTGCATGATACTATTGTTCTGGGATTTCCCTGGTTACAGATTCATAATCCAGTTTTGGATTGGAAATCTGTGTCTGTGGTGAGTTGGGGTTGTCGGTGTGCCTTTAGTGAGGCTCCGGTGTTTTCCACCTCTCCTCAGTCGCATGATGTTCCTGATTATTTGGCGGACTTTTATGATGTATTTAGTGAGAATGAGTCTGCGTCTCTGCCTCCTCATAGGAGTTATGACTGTGCAATTGAACTGAGCCCGGGGTGTAAATTTCCCAAGGGTCGGCTCTTCAATTTATCTGTACCCGAGCACGAGGCTATGCGATCCAATATTAAGGAGGCGTTGGAGAAGGGTCATATTAGACCATCCTCGTCACCCTTAGGTGCCGTTTTTTTTTTTGTAGCCAAAAAGGATGGATCATTAAGACCTTGTATTGATTATCGTGCCCTCAACAAAATTACTGTTAAATATCAGTATCCGTTACCCCTGATTTCTGATCTATTCTCCAGAGTTAAAGGTGCTTGCTGGTTTACCAAGCTTGACCTCAGGGGGGCGTATAATCTTATTCGCATTAAGCATGGGGATGAATGGAAGACGGCGTTTAATACTCTGGAGGGACATTTTGAGTACCTGGTGATGCCTTTTGGGCTCACTAATGCCCCTTCGGTCTTCCAGTGCTTCATGAACGATATTTTCCGAGATTTTGTCGATAAATTTTTGATTATCTATCTGGATGATATTTTGATCTTCTCCAAGGATTGGGATTCTCATGTGGAACATATTCGGACTGTGTTCTGGATCTTGAGGGAGAATTCCCTGTATGTCAAAGGATCTAAATGCCTTTTTGGAGTACAGAGGATTTCTTTTTTGGGATTTATTTTGTCCCCGTCAACTATTGAAATGGACCCGGCCAAGGTACAGGCCATTCACGATTGGGTTCAATCCACTTCTTTGAAGGCCCTCTAGAAGTTTTTGGGATTTGCTAATTTTTATCGGAAATTTATAGCAAAATTTTCTAGTATTGCCAAGCCATTGACTGATTTGACTAAAAAGGGTGCTGATGTGTTAAATTGGTCTCCGGAGGCTGTTTCTTCCTTTCAGGAGCTGAAGCGAAGATTCACCTCCGCCCCGGTTTTGCGGCAACCTGATGTCTCACTTCCATTCCAGGTAGAGGTGGATGCTTCTGAGATTGGTGCAGGAGCTGTTTTGTCCCAAAAGGATCCTGTAACATCTAAAATGAATCCCTGTGCTTTCTTTTCCCGAAAGTTCTCTCCATCTGAACGCAACTATGATGTGGGGAATAGGGAACTGTTGGCCATGAAATGGGCATTTGAGGAGTGGAGACATTGGTTGGAGGGAGCTAAGCATCAAGTCGTGGTCCTCACTGACCACAAGAATTTGATTTACCTAGAGTCGGCTAAGCGCTTGAACCCTAGACAGGCTAGGTGGGCCTTGTTTTTTTACACGTTTTGATTTTGTGGTTTCTTTTCCTCCTGGAACAAAGAATGTCAAGGCAGACGCCCTCTCTAGGAGCTTCTTTGCTGATTCTCCTGTGGTGACCAAGCCTTCTACCATCTTAGGCGAAGGGGTAGTTCTTTCTGCCATCTAGCCCGATTTGAGACATGCTCTGGAAGAGTTCCAGGAGGACAAATCTGAGCGTTGTCCCAGTGGAAAGTTGTATGTTCCTGACCAGTGGAAGAAGAGAGTGATGTCTGAAGTTCATTGCTCTGCTTTGGCTGGTCATCCAGGTATTTTTGGTACTAGAGATCTGGTGAGTCAGTTTTTTTGGTGGCCCTCCTTGTCTCGTGATGTCAGGAATTTTGTGCAGTCCTGTGGGACGTGCTCCCGGTCTAAATCGTGTTCTCGCTCTAGTGCGTTGTTGATGCCTTTGCCTGTCCCCAAGAGGCCATGGACCCATATTTCAATGGATTTCATCTCTGATATGCCTGTCTCTCAGAGGATGACTGTTATTTGGGTGATTTGTGATAGGTTCTCTAAGATGGTTCATCTTGTACCACTCTCTAAGTTGCCGTCTTCCTCTGAGTTGGTGCCCCTGTTTTTACAACAGGTAGTTCGTTTGCACGGGATTCCTGAGAACATTGTATCTGACAGAGGAGTCCAGTTTGTGTCTAGATTTTGGAGAACTTTCTGTTCCAGGCTGGGAATTCAGTTGTCCTTCTCCTCTGCTTTTCACCCTCAGACCAATGGGCAGACAGAGAGAACAAACCAGACCTTGGAGTCATATTTGAGATGTTTTATTTCTGCTGATCAGGATGATTGGGTTTCATTTTTGCCCTTGTCCGAATTTGCTTTAAATAAGAGAGCTAGTTCTGCCACTTTGATGTCACCTTTTTTTTGTAACTTTGGGTTTCATCCTCGATTTTCTTCAGGGCAGGTGGAACCCTCTGCCTGCCCAGGTGTTGACACTGTGGTGGAGAGAATGCACCAGATCTGGGACCAAGTGGTGGATAAGTTATCTCTCTCCCAGGAAAAGGCCCAGCGGTTTTCCAACCGACATAGGACCATTGGTCCCCAGTTTAAGGTTGGTGATATGGTGTGGTTATCATCAAAAAATATTGCTATGAAGGTGGCTTCTCCTAAGTTTAAGCCTAGATTTATTGGACCTTACAAGATTGTGGAGATTATTAATCCGGTCTCTTTTCGTTTGGCTCTTCCTGTCACATTTAAAATCCATAATGTGTTCCATAAATCTTTGTTGAAGAGGTTTGTTGAACCTGTTGTTCCGGGGGTGGCACCTCCAGACCCTGTATTGGTTGAAGGTAACATGGAATATGAGGTAGAGAAAGTACTGGATTCCCGTCTGGCTAGACGGAGACTCCAGTATTTGGTTAAGTGGAAGGGTTATGGTCAGGAGGATAATTCCTGGGTCTCTGCCTCTGATATTCATGCCAAAAGATTGGTGCGTGCCTTTCATCGGGCTCACCCTGATCGCCCTGGTGGCGTAGTTGAGGGTTCGGTGACCCCTCCTCAAGGGGGAGGTACTGTTGTGAGTTCATTTTCCCCTTCATTACTGAGGCCCGAGGAACTCCCTCTTCTGGTAAAGAAAGATAGTGAGCCTGATTATCAAACACCTGAGGCTGATGATGGTGACTGGCTGAGTGGAGTTACTGACTGGATATAAGGCTGCCGACGCCCTTCTGCCCTGCGGGTGATTTCTCTGTGGGATCCTTGGAGACCAGTCTGAATTCCTGCTCCTCTAAAGCTAAGTTTGCTGCTCGGCCTTTTGCTTTTGTGCTTTGACTTTGTTTTGCTTTGTTTTTCTGGATTTCTGCCATTCCCTGCTGGGGTGTGCTGAATTCATTTAGCTCTGTCTTCTGAAAATACCTGAGTGCTGATTTAGTTTTTGAAGCCTAGCTGCTTCAGGGCCTTTTTCATATCAGCTTGTTGGCTTTTGTCTTTGCTGTCTGCAATCTGCCAAAACCCTATCAGCCTTCCTGTCCTTTCCTATCTAGGTAGTTTTGGGCCCCGTCTTTGCTCAGTCTATCTTTCTGTCTGTGTTAGTATTTTCATCTTGCTTCACTGTCATTATATGTTGGGGGCTGCCTATTGCTTTGGGGTCTGCTGTGGGGCAGTTTAGATTTCCCCTTTCTTTCTTTAGGCCTATGTAATTCTCCGGCTGTGATCGAGGGGTCTAGGGCATCGTAGGAACCCCCCATGGCTACTGCTAGTTGTGTTGATAGGTTCAGGGGTCTGCAATCTGATAGTTGCCAACTTCTCTGGTTTTCTGGACTTAGCTTGTATTTCTGCTTTTGCCTCCTACGGTGACTCATTCATAACAGTCCCCCCTCAATCCTGGTATGCATGGTCCCCTCACCACCCTATCCTGGTATGCATGGTCCCCTCATCCCCCAATCCTGATATGCATGGTCGCCTCACCCCCCTATCCTGGTATGCAAGCTACCCCTCACCCTCCTATCCTGATATGCATGGCCCTCTCACCCCCAATCCTGATATGCATGGTCCTCTCACCCCCCCTATCCTGGTATGCATGGTTCTCTCACCCCCCTATCCTGGTATGCATGGTCCTATCACCCCCCAATCCTGGTATGCATGGTTTTCTCACCCCCCTATCCTGGAATGCAAGCTCCCCCACCCCTTATCCCAGTATGCATGGTCCTCTCACCCCCAATCCTGATATGCATGGTCCTCTCACCCCTATTAAACTGCACACACGCAAAAAAAAACAAACATTTATACTCACCTTTCTTCCCTGTGCTCCAGCGCCGTCCCGTTCTGCTGGGGGAGGAGTGTGTCGCCGGAGTACGCGCATGCCCATACCGCGCTGTCCGGTGCCATATTGCTGACGGTACACTGCAAAAATGTGTCTTCAGCAAAATGGCGCCAGATAGCGCTATGCGCATGCGCAATTCCGACACCGCACTCCTGCCCCGGTCTCCGGTGAGAAGAGAAGTGCCGTGGCAACACTCCTCTGGGTCAGGTAAGTATGTAAGTAATCCCCCGCCCCGCCGGTGGAGCCAATGAGCAGTGCCACGCGGGATTTGAATCCCCCCGCCAAGCCTCAGCCGGCAGGAGGCTCAGCCAATGAGCGGTGCCGCGCGGCTTGGCGGGGGATTCAAATCCCATGCAGCAATGCTCATTGGCTCAGCTGGCGGGGCGGGGGATTTGAATCCCACGTCACTTATTGGCTGAACGCGGCTTGGCGAGGGATATGAATCCCGGCTGCCATATCGGAATACCCATAACTTGGGTGTTCCAATATGGCAGTCGGCGTAGTTCCGGCCGTGGTGGATTGTGGGATAGCGACACAATCACCAGAAGCTGTCACAGAGCCGATTGGCAATTATATATTATATATATATTTATATATTGTGACAGTGGCTTTGTAGAGGACGGGAGGTACGTGTCACTGCGCATGCAGCGGTCAGTGATGTGAAACCGGAGTGTTTTTGTGCTTCCAGCACACTATGTGCTGAGAGGCCACGTACAGTTTCATGGGTCAGTTTCATGTGAGCATCCGCAGCGTGGGAGGGAGAGTGCTCACCATACCCTTTTCTCTACAGGACATGCAGGTTTTTGAAGACCTGCAGTCATGTCATGATCACGTGACCAGCACATGTGATGATCGACTGAACCACAGGTCCAGGTATGTGTGTGGTGCTGTGGGGAGAGGCTGTACGTCCCACAGAAGTGAGGACTGAGACTGGTTTCACTAAGTGTGTGGAGGACCCCGCATAACGGTGGAGTGAACTATATGTTATCATTTTTGTTTTGTTTTTCTGTGGTGCCCGGAGGGCTGTGTTTTGTTTTCAACACCTTGGATTATGCAGCATATAATAAACCCACTGGTGTTTTATGTGCAGGTGCTCCTGAGTCTGCCTGAAGGCTTCTACCAACTGTGACACCCCCTCACACTATATATATATAATGTTTGTAATATATTTCTAATTAATTTGTTATTTTATGCATGGAGTTGTATTGCACCTTATTGGTCTCATTCCCATAGCAGCCCACTCTCTGGTTTAACATTTGACTAAATGCATCCATATTATTGTTATTAATGGATCTATATATGGACTGGTGTTGATAACAAATTTAAGGATATCTGGAACATGAGATCTGAAACTCACAGTCTATGTGGATGTAGACTGGGCTCGTTACTTAAGTGATAATAAATCGACAAGCGGCTATTTGCTCAAGCTTGGAAAAAGTTCAAATTCCTAGTCTAGCAGAAAACAGGTGTCTGCAACCTTCTCATCTACAGAAGCAAAGTATGTGTCTGCAGCCCACACAGGTCAAAAAGTCATTTGGATAAACCAATTGTTGGTGATCTTAGCAAGCCATATACTCAACCGATGGCGATTTATGAAGACAGCTAAGGATGCATTAAACTTGCATGCGGTGAGAAGATCAATGCAAGAACCAAACACATTGATGTTAAACATCAACACCTGCGTGATTTGATAGAACATGACATTATTGAGTTTGTTTATTGCGAGACTTACCATATATTAGCTGATATTATGACAAAGCCACTTCCAAGAGCCAAACTTGAAGAATTCAGAACCAAAATAGGACTAACAGGATACATAGTTGTTGAGTGGGGTGTTGGAATAATGCTTATTATCTATATATATATAAGAGGCCTCGTGTTTACTCGCTAATCCAGCCCCCTGCACAGTAGCTCCACTCCCCACCCCATTACCACACACAATCCCGCCCTCCACCCCATTACCACACACAATCCCGCCCCCACCACATTACCACACACAATCCCGCCCCCCCACCACATTACCACACACAATCCTGCCCCCCACCACATTACCACACACAATCCGGCCCCCCCACCACATTACCACACACAATCCGGCCCCCCCACCACATTACCACACACAATCCGGCCCCCCCACCACATTACCACACACAATCCCGCCCCCCACCACATCACCACACATAATCCCGGCCCCCCACCACATCACCACACATAATCCCGCCCCCCCACCACACCGCCACACACAATCCCGCCCCCCCACCACATCGAAACACATAATCCTGGCCCCCCACCACATCGCCACCCATAATCCCGGCCCCCCACCACATCGCCACACATAATCCCACCCCCCACCACATCACCACACATAATCCCACCCCCCACCACATCACCACACATAATCCCGGCCCCCCACCACATCACCACACATAATCCCGCCCCCCACCACACAATCCCGCCCCCCACCACATCACCACACATAATCCCGCCCCCACCATATTACCACAAATAATCCCGCCCCCCACCACATCACCACACACAATCCCGCCCCACCACATCGCCATACATAATCCTGGCCCCCCACCACATCGCCACCCATAATCCCGGCCCCCCACCACATCACCACGCATAATCCCATCCCCCACCACATCACCACACATAATCCTGGCCCCCCACCACATCACCACACATAATCCCGCCCCCCACCACATCACCACACATAATCCCGCCCCCACCACATTACCACACATAATCCCGCCCCCACCACATCACCACACATAATCCCGCCCCCCCACCACATTACCACACATAATCCTGCCCCCACCACATCACCACACATAATCCCGCCCCTCCACCACTGAACCACACATAATCCCACCCCCCACCACATCACCACACATAATCCCACCCCCCACCACATCACCACAAATAATCCCACCCCCCCACCACATCACCACACATAATCCCGCCCTCCACCACATTACCACACATAATCCCGCCCCCACCACTTTACCACACATAATCCAGCCCCCCAACACATTACCACACATAATCCCGCCCCCCAACACATTACCACACATAATCCCACCCCCCCACCACATTACCACACATAATCCCGCCCCCCACCACATTACCACACATAATCCCGCCCCCACCACATTACCACACATAAAAGTCTTTCAGTTCAAATTGTACCTGGTAGAAGTCAAGGAAAGGTCTTTGAAAATGACTATACATTTAATTGTGTTTACAGAGAAATTTTAACTTAATTTATGTTTCATTATGAAATTTGTTTAGATGCTGGAATGAATAAAAAACGCACATCTTACTGAATCCAGTTTGTTTTTGATTTCACACTGTGAATAAAATGTATCATTAGTATTATTCAGATTTTTAATGATTATTATTGTTATTAACGTCATTTTAATTTAATTTACCACCTGCGTAAGCGCTATTGAATGTTGTCATTATTTACTTTAGTTTAATCACCAGCAGCGTTAATTAGATAGCAATGAGCGTGCCGCGCGTTAGCTGGCTGGAAACAGCTAGTTGTATATATTGCAACAACTACTATTTACAGTACCACTATTTAATAGTGCATGAGTTGCTTTCTTTAGCAATAGTGTTGTATCGTCAGTAGTGTTGAGCATTCCGATACCGCAAGTATCGGGTATCGGCCGATACTTGCTGTATCGGAATTCCGATACCGACTTCCGATATTTTTTCAATATCGGAATTCGGCATCGGAATCGGAAGTTCAGTTGATTGACGGCCTGACGTCATCATGATGCGCGGTGTGTGCGCATCATGATGCGCCGTCATTTCGGGCCTTCCGGGGGTCTCTGCCGGCCTGCCGGGGGGCTGTGCCGGCCTGCCGGGGGGCTGTGTGGACTGCCCGGGGTCTCTGCCGGCCTGCCGGGGGGCTGTGCCGGCCTGCCGGGGGGCTGTGCACCCTGTGGGGGTCTGTACCGGCCTGCCGGGGGGCTGTGCCGGCCTGCCGGGGGGCTGTGCTGATGTCCGGGGGTCTGTGCAAGCATCGTCCGATGGGACTACAAGTCCCATCGGGCGATGCCTGCTACCATGACAGTGATTGACACATTAGCCAATGATGGGACAGTAGTAGTCCCATCATCCGGCTAATGTGTTAAATGTTAAAAAAAAAAAAAAAAAAAAAAAAAAAAATACTACATACATACTACATGCTACATACATACTACATATATACTACATACATACTACATGCATGCTACATACATACTACATATATACTACATACATACTGCATGCTACATACATACTACATACATACTACATACATACTACATGCATGCTACATATATACTACATGCTACATACATACCACATACATACTACATGCATGCTACATATATACTACATGCATGCTACATACATACTACATATATACTACATGCATGCTACATACATACTACATGCTACATGCATGCTACATACATACTACATACATGCTACATACATACTACATATATACTACATGCATGCTACATATATACTACATGCATGCTACATATATACTACATGCATGCTACATATATACTACATACATACTACATATATACTACATACATGCTACATACATACTACATACATACTACATATATACTACATGCATGCTACATATATACTACATGCTACATACATACCACATACATACTACATACATGCTACATATATACTACATGCATGCTACATACATACTACATATATACTACATGCATGCTACATACATACTACATGCTACATGCATGCTACATACATACTACATACATACTACATGCTACATACATACCACATATATACTACATACATACAATACATTCATACAATACATACATAGACATACAGTACATATAACATAGAGTAACATACTTACCAATACTTGTCACATTGTTCCCCGAAGCCATTGTCGTCTACGGAATAAATATTAACATAACAAACCACAAAAATACTCACCCACGATCCGAAGCAGTCCACGAGTGTGTCCCACGACGATCTTGGGTAGAGAACGGCAGCATCAGATGATGCTGCCGTTCTCTACGGGCTGCAGGAATCCAATGACGGAAGGTAGGTATCCTTCCGCACTGTATTCCTCCGCCACTTAAAAAAAAAAAAGTCCCTAGTCTCACTTTATGCCATTGCTGTGTGGGAAATTCCCACACAGCAATGGCATAAAGTGAGACTAGGGACTTTTTTTTTTTTTTAAGTGGCGGAGGAATACAGTGCGGAAGGATACCTACCTTCCGTCATTGGATTCCTGCAGCCCGTAGAGAACGGCAGCATCAGCTGATGCTGCAGTTCTCTACCCAAGATCGTCGTGGGACACACTCGTGGACTGCTTCGGATCGTGGGTGAGTATTTTTGTGGTTTGTTATGTTAATATTTATTCCGTAGACGACAATGGCTTCGGGGAACAATGTGACAAGTATTGGTAAGTATGTTACTCTATGTTATATGTACTGTATGTCTATGTATGTATTGTATGAATGTATTGTATGTATGTAGTATATATGTGGTATGTATGTAGCATGTAGTATGTATGTAGTATGTATGTAGCATGCATGTAGCATGTAGTATGTATGTAGCATGCATGTAGTATATATGTAGTATGTATGTAGCATGCATGTAGTATATATGTAGCATGTATGTAGTATGTATGTGGTATGTATGTAGCATGTAGTATATATGTAGCATGCATGTAGTATATATGTAGTATGTATGTAGCATGTATGTAGTATATATGTAGTATGTATGTAGTATATATGTAGCATGCATGTAGTATATATGTAGTATGTATGTAGTATATATGTAGTATGTATGTAGTATATATGTAGCATGTATGTAGTATGTATGTAGCATGCATGTAGCATGTAGTATGTATGTAGCATGCATGTAGTATATATGTAGTATGTATGTAGCATGCATGTAGTATATATGTAGCATGCATGTAGTATATATGTAGTATGTATGTAGCATGCATGTAGTATATATGTAGCATGCATGTAGTATATATGTAGCATGCATGTAGTATATATGTAGTATGTATGTAGTATATATGTAGCATGTATGTAGTATGTATGTAGCATGCATGTAGCATGTAGTATGTATGTAGCATGCATGTAGTATATATGTAGTATGTATGTAGCATGCATGTAGTATATATGTAGTATGTATGTAGTATATATGTAGTATGTATGTTGCATGTAGTATGAATGTAGCATGTATGTAGTATGTATGTAGCATGCATGTAGCATGTAGTATGTATGTAGCATGCATGTAGTATATATGTAGTATGTATGTAGCATGCATGTAGTATATATGTAGCATGCATGTAGTATATATGTAGTATGTATGTTGCATGTAGTATGAATGTAGCATGTATGTAGTATGTAGTATGAATGTAGCATGTAATTTTTTTTTTTTTTTTTTACATTTAACACATTAGCCGGATGATGGGACTACTACTGTCCCATCATTGGCTAATGTGTCAATCACTGTCATGGTAGCAGGCATCGCCAGATGGGACTTGTAGTCCCATCGGACGATGCCTGCACAGACCCCCGGAGCCTGCACAGCCCCCCGGCAGGCCGGCACAGCCCCCCGGAGCCTGCACAGACCACCGGCAGGCCGGCACAGACCACCGGAGCCTGCACAGACCCCCTGGCAGGCCGGCACAGCCCCCCGGCAGGCCGGCACAGCCCCCCGGCAGGCCGGCACAGCCCCCCGGAGCCTGCACAGACCACCGGAGCCTGCACAGACCACCGGCAGGCCGGCACAGACCACCGGAGCCTGCACAGACCCCCTGGCAGGCCGGCACAGCCCCCCGAAAGGCCCGTACAGACCCCAGAGAGGCTGTACAAGGGCAGGAAAGGGTTTTTCTTATTCCGATACCGGAAGTCCCATAGACTTGAATGGGACTTCCGGTATCGGAATCGGCGATACCGATACTTTTTTTAAAGATCGGCCGATACCATCCGATACGATACTTTGAAGTATCGGATGGTATCGCTCAACTCTAATCGTCAGTAATTCACTGTTAGGCTAAGTGCACACGGTGCGGATCCACCCGCGGACTTTAAGAAATCCGCAGGTCAAATGACCTGCATTTTTCCTGCGGATTTCTTCCTTTTTTTTGCGGTTTTTGAGCGGTTTTCCACTGCGGTTTTCCCCCTGCGGATTTGGAGAATGGAACAGGTGGAAAACCGCACAAAAGAAGTCACATGCACTTCTTTTAAAACCGCAGCAATTCCGCACTGATTTTTCCGCACCATTTGAACTGCTTTTTTTTTTTTATCATTGATTTACATTGTACTGTAAATCACACTGCGGATCTGCAGTGTTTCTGTGCGGAAAAATCTGCTGCGGATCCGCAGGAACTCAGCATCGTGTGCACATAGCCTTAAAAGGCAGACAAACCAGGAAGTTCCTGCTCACTGTTTGCAGCTGGAGCACAGTTTTTCCTTTCTCTTTGCAAGCTGATAGACAAGATGCTAAGATCCTCAGCTTTAAGAAATGCCAATTGTAAGCTGCATTATATTTCTTCCTGAATAAATATCTGTTCACTGTTGAACGAATGGACACTACAGAGATTAATCTGCTGCCAACAGAGTCATGCTGTTTTTGTTTTTCTTCTAGGGCACTATCTTTGAGTTTGACCAGATGTACCAGTTAATATCTTTGTTGCAAAAAAATTGAAAATACCAGGATATATTTCATACAGACATAATTCATCCCATGAATATGATATCTTAAAAAACTGTAAAAAGTATTGTATGTTACCTGGGATCATTGGCATTGAGCGACTTGCAAAGCTCATTTGCTTTAGAACCGATGTGCTTTGTGGTGATGTCATGTGATCCGAGAGGTTGGTGTCACTCATATATTCCTGCTTCCTTGACAACTGAAAAAACACATGCAGAAATATATGCACATATATATATATATAGGCTTTTTTTTATAACACAACGCTTTGCTAGATCCATCACGTGATGGACTACAACACTTGCTGATAAACCTCACTGACATTACTTTCAGATTTCACTGGGGCAGACAACATAACAACAGTAAGGGTATGTTTCCACGTTCAGCATTTGCTGCCGATTGGACGCTGCGTTCAGCTGCAGTGTCCGATCCGCAGCAGCCATATGTTACAGCATAGTGGAGGGGATTTTATGAAATCCCATCTCCACTATGCATTCAAAGACGCAGGTGGCAGACCCGCGTATACACACATGTGGCGTGTCTTTATAGACGGCAACATCTCTATTTATCTTGCGGAAACGCTCAGTCTCTGCAAGATAAATATCACAGTCTATGTATATGATGCGGTGATTCCGCATGGTTCAATGTACACATGCGGAATCACCACCCATACAAAAGCCAGTAGCGCTTTGGACGTAGCTGCGTCCAAAGCGTTGCAAATACTGAATGTGGAAACATACCCTGAAAGGGCTCAAACTCTTTCTTTTCCTAGTGCAGCTTTCCTTTAAGTTAATTTTTGATGGAGAAGCATGTGATCTGTCCATCAGCCTCATCCGATAGAAAAATAACTTTCTCATTTGAGGTTTCTTACAATTGGAGGAGGCTAATGCACAGGTCTGTTCACATGCTCCTCCATAAACAACCATTTTATGGACAGAAGTGCTGTGCAGTTTGGGAGAAAGTGGCCAACCCCTGGTAATTGTTGTATCAATATAATTGTGGGGGTCTGATGGTTGCCATAACAGCAGGAGGTCAGATAATGACCTCCTAGTCTGTCAGCTACAGTGACCTGTTGGACCAAACCATGAGCATCATCTAAAAGGCGTTTTATTAGAGTAAAGGTACTGTCACACTTAGCGATGTACCAGCCATCCCGACCAGCGATATGACGCGGTCAGGATCGCTGGTACATCGCTAAGTGGTCGCTAGTGAGCTGCCACACAGGCAGATCTCACCAGCGACATCGCTGGGGACGGGGGTCGCTACTTACCTGTCACACTAGGCGATCCTGACGTCCTCCTGCCCGGCTCTACGCCCGTCGCTCGTCTCTCCACAGGAAGCGCCGCAGGAAGCTGACGACAAGAAGCAGTCCAGGACGTTCTCGAAGGGATCAGCGATAACCAGCGGGGGAGCGGGTCATAGGTAAGTATCAGACACAGCGATGTCGCTAGCAGTATCGCTATAACGTCACACATTATAGTGATATTGCTAGCAATATCGCTTAGTGTGACAGTACCTTTACACTAACAGTTATAATTAATTGCAATGCATTATATCAGTGATCAAAGTAATAAAAGTTAAAGTTCCATATACGGACTAAGTAAAAAACAGTTTTAAAAAATTGTAAAAATACTTTAAAAAAATTGCGAAATAAAGGCAAAAAAAAATGGAAAAAAACACAATAAATAGGTATATTTATGTAAAAACAAAAAGTACACAAATTTGGTGTTGCCGTTTCTGGAAGGACCCGGCCTATGAAACTGTCACACTAGTTAACTCCCTCAGTGAACTTCATAAAAAATATATATAAAAAGCATAGCAAAAAACTCTGCTTTTTCATCATACTTGTAGAATGGAGGACCGGGCTGCCAGGGCTGCTAAAGTGCCGGGTCCGCAACTGTTGGGGCCACACCTCCTCTTGCTGGAGGGAATGCAACTGCAGCCGGAGCGAGTCAGTAACCTAGTTGCAGGGGGCGTGGCCAGAGACAGTAAGAAAAAGGGGCTGCACGGGAATAGAGAGGGGCTTCCCTCCAGAACGCTGAGCAGGTGCCGATCGCAGCCGCAGTGAAGAGAGCGATAGTCCGCAGTGTACAGAGACAGGGCGGCAGCGTGAGAGACTTATCCATACCAGCGGATGTGCAAGGGAACATGCGACGGACAAAGCATCGCAGTATGGATGTCTGGGTGTCAGCTGACATCCAGAGAGGCGCAGGCCAAGTGGAACCTTTCGGAAAGCTCTATCCTATCACTCCGCAGTTACATGGACTAGGGGCTCAGCGGGCAAAACCAGAGACAGCCAACTGCCACCAGAAGCAGGACCGTGTTTTGGGCGGGGATGCCTGAGGACGCTACACCGATCGCTGCCGGCATTCTAGTAACCAAGGGACCAAGGTGATACAGGTTTTTGAGGAGATGCACGGGGACCCCACCAACGTTGGAGAGTTGAGCATGTGTTTATTTGGTCATGTTCAGCTAGAAGAGGAGACGGTGGCACAATATATCAGCGCTTTGCAGGAAGTGCATGCGCACATTACTAAAACGGAAGATGTGGGAACCAAGGGAGTGGGGCCTCCTGATAGAATTTTGAGGGATCAATTTGTGTCGGGTCTTAGGGGTGCATTGCTTAAACAGGCATTGCAAGAACGCTTGCGTGCCAGCCCACGTATGAACTTCTTAGAGGTGGGAGCGGAGGCGTGCATAATAGAGCAGGAACAGGGGTTTCAGCCCTAGCAGAGATGGTTTGTAGCAATGAAATATCTACCCTACCTGCAGCAGAGCTGGAGTGGGCCCGAGAGATCTGAAAGGAGATACAAGAGATGCAGAGAGAATGGTCCAGTCTCCAGAGAGACCCTGTTCCAGCTCAAGAACCACTGAGAGAAAACCCCTCAGAGACAGAAGTGATACCAGACCCCATCAGGGAGTGAGACCTCTGGGTGCCGAAGGAGGACTGATGTGTTTCAATTGTGGGAAGATAGGACAATATGCTCGAAGCTGTGCGAGCCGGAGATGGCCCCCACCAAGGCAGCTGTTAAAATATTGGGCTCCATGGCTGGGGGACGCAGTCCGGAGCCAGGAAGATGGCCAAGTGGGGAAGGAAGTCCTGAAAATATAATTTTGTGCGAGCCCTGCAGTATGGGACAAGATGAATGGGCGAGCGGTGTTTTGCTTGATCGACACAGGGTCACAAGTGACTACTCTGCCAGAAGCTTACTTCAAACGACACTTCCCAGAGGTCTCGCAGCCAGAGTGGGGACCAGTAATAAGATTAACAGCAGCCAATCATCTGCTGATCCCAGTCGCAGGGGTGGCCTGGATGGACATTAAAGTGTGAGGGAAGCAAGTAGGCCGCAAGGGGGTCGTGTTGATCACAGGAGATGCTGGTCATGGACCCGTAATGAATCAGGGAATGAATGTGCTGAAGGAGATGGGGCAATTTTTGATTTATGAGCCACAGAAACCTTTCATGAACCAATGGAGCCCACGAACCCCTCAACGGAAGGTGTTCCAGAAGTTAATCTAAACAGCTCAAGCACAGTATACGTCGGAAGATGGAAGAGTCTTGGGGAAAGTGGTGGTACCGGCGGCTGTGAAGATTACCTTCCCGCCATGCCAGACAGTACTCACATTGCTAGTGTGAGTGTAAGGTACACCTGGGGTGGACCCGCTAGACCGTGGCAACGAACCTCCCGGGGGCGAGCTGACCAGGTGGACCACCCCCTATACAGGGAGCGTTTGGGGCAAGCCCGCGGGTAACTATTACCACGGCAGCTGGTACCCTGGGAGGTAACGACAGACAGACTGCTAGAGCCGAGTTGGGGATACAGGACTGACGGTACCGGCTAGGAACCACAGGACAGACAGCCACGGCTTAGAGACACGAGACAGGTGGATACGGCCTGGGAGACACAGAACTGGCAGCACGGCTAGGAGACACAGGATAGGCGGGCACGGCTGGGAGACACAGGATAGGCGGGCACGGCTGGGAGACACAGGATAGGCGGGCACGGCTGGGAGACACAGGATAGGCGGGCACGGCTGGGAGACACAGGATAGGCGGGCACGGCTGGGAGACACAGGATAGGCGGGCACGGCTGGAAGACACAGGACCTAGGAGAGAGGAAAATGGAGAGGTGAACGAGCAACGGATGGACAGGGCGCGAAGGCGTGCAAAGAGGACGGCCAGAATCACTAGGAAAGAACAGTGATACTCAGGCACCGCTGGCAGGGAGAGGCGGCCAGATATAGGGACTGGTAGGAGGACTTCCGGGTCGTGACCTAAAGGAGAGAGAGCAGACGCACGTCCTCAGTAGGAGGAGGAGGGGGAGGCGCGCGCGTGCCCAGGCACAGTATGTGCGCGCGCCCGCCGAGCAGGAGGGGCGGGGGCGTGCACCCAGCGCGGTCCGGAAGACCGGACGAAGGGGACCGCCGGACGGAGAAGAGGAGCCGGGGAGGACCGTGGAGAAGACCGCGGACGCCGGCGCAGAGGGAAGCAGGATGCCGGAGGAAGGGTAAGCTGCGGCCGGGAGGAGGCAGAGAGAGGAGCGCGCGGCAGCCGCCGCGTGACAGTGAGCTTGTATTCCTCTGGAGGGAGTGGAAGTGCAAATTGAGCCAACAGCGATGGATCAAATACCCCCTGGATTGGTCATCACTCGGACACTAGCCACAGTTCAAGACGGCAACGATTGTAGTGCTGTGTGTCAACCTGGGTTCCGAAAGTCTCACTCTTCTACCCAAGAGCAAAGTGGACCAAATCATGGGAATGCCAAAGAAGATAATGCCACCTGAAGTAGTTCAACTGGCTGTTGTGCGAGGGTATCCCTGGACTCGACTCTAGCAGTTACAGCAACACCGGAGACCCAGTCTTGTAACAAGAAAGAGGGTCTTTGGATCTTAGAGCGGATGTGGGTGGAACTAACGGGACTACCACCTTAGCAAGTGCAGCAAGTAGAGGATGTACTAGAGCGTTATCAGGAGGTTTTGCCCGCCATGAAAATGACTTTGGTTGCCCTCAGACCATTGCTCATGAAATTCCTACGGGGAAGGCCGCACCATTCTGAGAAAGACACCATCAAATACCTCCTCAGATGTAAAAGAGGTTAAGGAGATGCTGTCTCAAATGCTGCAAAGTGGGGTGATACGAGAGAGTCAGAGTCCGTGGGCAGCCCCCATTGTGCTGGTCCAAAAAAAAGATGGGACTCTGCGTTTCTGTGGCGATTATAGGCAGCTGAAAACCTGCATCATGCAAAACTCTTATGCGTTGCCCCGAATTGAAGAATCCCTCTCTGCCTTAGGACGGGCGAAGTATTTTTCCACCATTGATCTGGCCAGCGGGTACTGGCAGGTGCCGATGGCAGAACACAACTGGCTAAAAACAGCATTTATATTATTCATGGACTTTCCAGCGCTTGATGGAGAGATGTTTAGGAGATTTGAATTTTGAGGCTACCTTGATTTACCTTGATGACATCGTCTACGCGCCCACCTTTGAAGAGCACCTGCAGCGGCTCGAAAAAGTGCTGAGCCTGTTACAGAGTCATGGCCTGAAGGTGAAGCTACAGAAATGCCATCTCTTCCGTAAGCAAACTGAGTATTTGGGGCATATTGTGTCTAGTAAAGGAGTAAGAACTGCGCAAGAGAAAGTGGCAGCGGTACAAGATTGGCCCACCCCTATGACGGTGAAAGATGTATGGGCTTTCCTAGGGCTCACTAGCTACTATGGAAGATTTGTGAAAAACTTCACTTGTATAGTGAATCCTTTGTTGGAACTGTTAAAGGGAGTGTCAGCCGACTCGAAGAACCGAACCATCCAGTGTGGAAACTGACAAGAAGAAGCCTTTTGAGCCTTGAAAATGGCCCTCACCGAGGCCACAATACTTGCTTATGCCGATATTTCACAGCCATTCATCCTTCACATCGACAGAAGTCTACACGGCTTGGGAGCAGTCCTGTCACAGGTGCAAGGAGGAAAACACCGGGTGATAGCCTACGCGAGCCAGTCCCTGTATGATTCAGAGTGAAACCCAGACAATTATATCTTTCAAGTTGAAGCTGCTGGCCCGAGTATGGTCCATGACTGAGAAGTTTGCAGAGTGCCTATCTGGATTGAAGGTTCTGGTGGGGACGAATAACAATCACTTAGCTCGTCTCAAGAATGGAAAGCTAGGGGCCCTGGAGCAATGGGCCCGCATGTCAAATTATCAGTACAAAATTGCCTACCAGGCCAAGACCGAGAAAACTCATGCCGACGCCCTCTCCAGAGTGACACACGAGAACGTCCTGTCCGTGATCGAGATGAAGAGCTAGAAGCAGAGGAGATTCCTGGATTCCGAAACCTGTTCACCTCCTTGGTGGCAAAGCAGGGACAGATCAAAGAAGGGTCTGAAGAACAGGTGCTAGGGTGGTCTCGGGATGACTGGATCCAACTCCAGCAGATGGACAAAGAAACTGCTCAGCTCTGACAGTGGGTGGCATAGAAGCAACTCCCTAGTCGGAGGGAGAGGAATTCGCTGTCCTCAGGCGCTCTGCGGATTCTGGGACAATAGGAAAGACTCTGCCTGAGAGCCAGATTGTTGTAACGGAAAGTGTAGCTGTTGCGAGAAGAGCGAGTCACTTGGCAAGTAGTGCTCTCAGAGAAGTCGATCAAGATGGTGGCTACCGAGGCTAATGAGGGAGGGGCTCACTTGGGGGCAGAGAAAATGTTCAGGTGGCTACAGAGATTAGTGTATCACACACGACTGAGAAATACGGTGGAAGAGGTTTGCCAACAATGCAGAAGCTGTGAGCTGGCTAAGCCCCCAGAACAGTGGGCCCCAACACAGACCATTGTAACCTCCGCCCCTTTGGAAGTCTTGATGAGATGATCGACTACCTGACTGTAGCAAAGATGCGCTGGTCATACAAACATTGTCTGGTGATGACCGATCACTTCGCCAAGTTTGCTGTGGTAACTCCAACTAGAGATCAGACCGCTGAATCAGCCGCACAGGCCATCTGTTGAGATTTCATCCGCAGGTACGGCTGCCCGAAAAGGATCCACTACGATCAAGGCGCCTGCTTCCAAGGACGAGCTATGGAAGAACTCCACCATTTGTACCGGATTGGGAAGTCTAAAAGTACTCCCTATCACCCTCAAGGGAATGGGGCCTGTGAACGCTTCAATTGAACATTGATCCAGATGTTACGCACTTTGGAAGAAGACTGGAAGATACGGTGGCCTGAGTTTGTGGCAAAACTGGTGTGGTTGCACAATAACCGAGTGAGCACAAAAGGGTTCATGCCGTACACCTTGTTGTTCTGGCGAAAAGGATGAGAGATTACAGAGCTGGAGCTGGATCCGGAGGAGAACTACACACGGACGGGGGTGTCCTCTTGGCTTAAGGAACACCAGCACTGATTGCAGACTCTCTGTCGACTGGTTCAGACGAAGTTTCAGGAACTTAAACACCATTAAGCGCCACCTCTTCGCGGGACAGCTCTGAAACCCGGAGACCGAGTCTTGGTTCGGAATAAGCGGCCCGGGCAAAATTGGAAAGCCAGTGGGAGCGGACTCCACACCGAGCGATATGACGTGATGGCCCAGATGGGCCGGTGTATGAAGTTCAGCCTGAACAGGAGGAGGGAGCACCCACTAGAGTAGTCCATCTTCGCATGTTGCCAGCCCTGCTTGTCCAAAGAACCCAAAAGTGAAGAAAAGTTGCCAAAAACCAGGGAGGTACCCCCAGGTCCGGTTCCTGACTTTGATGGAGAGGAGGTATTGCTAGCTCTGTGCTCAAACCCCAATGATGTGCCACCTACCCCTCCTGAGGAGATGAACACTGAGTTGCCAATGTTGGAAGTCGCTAAAGTGGCAAACTCAGCAGGTCAGAGCATCCCTTTACCGCCAAGTCAACCCGAATTATGCCGGTTAGAGCAAACCACAGCTGGAGCGCTTCCCGCCCAAAACATGCAAGATTAGTTTATTTGGCAGAGAATTATAGAAGTAGTCGAGGATTGTGAACGACTAGAGAAAGAGCTCTTGCCCGTGGAATGGTGAGTTAAAAGAAGGCGGATGTGTAGAAGGGAGGACTGGGATGCCAGGGCTGTTGAACTGACAGGTCCGGAACTGCTGGGGCCGCACATCCTGTTGCTGGAGGGAATGCAATTGCAGCCGGAGCGAGCCACTAACTTAGGTGAAGGGGGCGTGGCCAGGGAATTAAGCATAAAAGAGGCTGCGTGGGAACGGAGCGGGGCTTCCCGACAGAATGCTGAGCGGGTGCGCATCGCAACCGCAGTAAGGAGAGCGATAGGCCACAGCATACAGACAGTGTGGCAGAGTGAGAGATTCATCCACATCAGCGGGTGTGCAAGGGAACGTGCGACAGACAGACTATCACATTATGGACATCCAGGTGTCGGCTGACATCCAGAGAGGCACATGCCAGGCAGAGCATTGCAGTGCAGCCATTCAGGCGACGGTGGCTGCTCAGAGAGACATGCGCCGAATAGAACCTTGCGGAAAGCTATATCCTATCACTCTGCAGTTACATGGACTAGGGGCTCAGCAGGCAAAACCGGAGACCGCCCAATGCGGCAAGAAGCAGGACGCTGTGTTGGGCGGGGAAGCCTAAAGATGCTACACCAATCGCCCCAGCATTCTACTACCCACGGGACCTTCAGAGAGTGACGGGATGCGGAGCCACGATAAGTGAAAATTAGAGTTGAGCGACTTTTGGTTTTTTAGGGTCGCGTTTCGTTTCGTGAAACCCGACTTTTCCAAAAGTCGGGTCGAGCAAGATCGTCCGATTATAGGGAAAAGTCGGGGTCGTCCCAAAACACGAAACCCAATGTAAGTCAATGGGGAATAAAAGTCGGCAGTGAGAGGAGGACAGGAAACACACGAACAGTGCCCATTTGAATGCCAAAAGCATCAATTCTTCTTACTTATGAAGTTAATTAAGGTTGACAAGCTTAATACAAGTTACGCACTGAAAAATGGGGGTTATTTGGCTACAGACTGTGGGGGGGGGAGGGCTGGCTCCAGGTTTTCATGTGCCCTGGGCGAAAGAGCGCCCCTTTAACACATACCACAACTCATCATGCTCCGATACGGCAGAGAAATAGCGGTATAGTACAATGAAAAATACCTCACTTTTTACATCTCATGACGAGGCCCATCTATTTCTCCATACAGAATCATTGGTCCCATATAATGTTTGAAACAGTATATGATGAGCTCCACATAATGCTACAGTATATGTTGGTCCCCATGGATGAAGCTCAACTGTCTTATGGGCCCAAATAATGCTCCAAACATAATGGGCCCCATTTCTAATGCTCTAGTGTATAATGGGCCCTGTAAATGCTGCTCCAGTGTCTGATGTCCACCTTTGGAATGTTCCAGTGTATGGTGGGCCCCATCTATCATTCTCAGATGGTGTTAGGCCCAGTATGGATTGCACGTGATTGCACAAAGGTTAGAAAGGGTACCGTATCCCCGGATAACATGTATGGATAGCGTACACATTCAAAATATATGTCTCAGGAGGCAGGCTCAGACGGTGTTAGGCCCAGTATGGATTGCACGTGATTGCACAAAGGTTAGAAAGGGTACCGTATCCCCGGATAACATGTATGGATAGCGTACACATTCAAAATATATGTCTCAGGAGGCAGGCTCAGACGGTGTTAGGCCCAGTATGGATTTGACGGCCCAGATTACACAGCGGAGGAGCAGGGAGAGGTAAAGATTGCAAATGCTGGGGACCTGCCCAAGCAAGGGGGGCCCACTCGTGGGCGTCGGTACTGGCACTGGGCCCCTCATAGTACAGCGGTGTGTCTGACGGCGGGTGTGCAGCACCACCGTCAGAGACACTTGATTGCACTATGAGGGACCCTGTGCCAGTGCCCGCGCCCAAGAGTCGGCCTACCCACCTGTCCAGGGCAACGGCACTCGCACGGTGTCGTGCGCTAGGTGGTGACCCCGGCCATGGGGGGGGAGGCAGCACAGTTAGGGAGTTTTAGAAAGTGGCATATGTTGATGTTGGACATTCAGCTGATGCAAAAGGCGAAATAGGTGAAGTACCAGGAAGAGGTGGACCAAAGCAAGCCATTTTTCTGTCACCCTATGTGTCATCAGGGGAAGGTGGGACAAAATCCTTGGAAACCCATGCGTGGTTCATTTTAATGAAGGTTAGATCATCCACATTTTGGGTTGACAGACGGGTCCTTTTTTCTGTTAGGATTGATCCAGCTGCACTGAAGACTCTTTCCGATAGCACACTTGCAGCTGGGCAAGCGAGCTCCTGTAAGGCATATTGGGCCAATTCAGGCCAGGTGTCCAGTTTAGCGGCCCAATAGTCAAAGGGGAATGACCTGTGTGGGAGAACATCGATATGGGAGGAAAAGTAGTTTGTAACCATAGTTGACAACTGCTGTCTCCTGTCACTTTCCATCGATGCAGTATTACCAGTTGTGTGAGCGGTATTTGAAAAATCAGTCCACAACATTGTCATGAAACCCCTGTCTCCAACGCCACTTCTGCTGTGTGCACCACGAACACCTCTGCCAAGCTGCCCCCGGCCCGTACGGCTCGTGTGAGAACCATCACCGCTGCTGTGTGCTGGGAATGCCTCAAGCAACCGATTTACCAGAGTTGCTTGTTTATTAGCCAATATTAGGTCAAGGTTCTCCTGTGGCATGATGTTTTGTAATTTGCCTTTATAGCATGGATCCAGGATGCTGGCCAACCAGTAGTCGTCATCGTTCATCATTTTGGCAATGCGGGGGTCCCTTTTTAGGATCTGCAAGGCATAATCTGACATGTGGGCCAATGTTCCCGGTGTCAATGATGCACTGCGAGTGCTGGGTGGAGGAGCACTTTCTGGCAAATCCACATCCCTCCAGTCACGCACAAAACCCTGTACCAGACCTTGCCACGCCAACATTTTCACTTGCCCCACGAGATGCATCCTCCTCCCCTAAGTAATCATCCCCATCATCATCCTCCTCCTCCTCTTCTTCCTCCACCTCGTCCAGGAGAGGTCCCTGAGCAGACAATGGCTGAATGTCATCAAGGATTCCCTCCTCCTCTTCCTCCTCATCAACATTGGCTGCAGACGCCTGCTCCTTAAGGTGCGTCAAAGTTTGCATGAGCAGACGCATAAGTGGGATGCTCATGCTTAGGATGGCGTCGTCTGCGCTTACCAGCCGTGTGCATTCCTCAAAACACTGAAGGACTTTACAAAGGTCTTTCAGCTTCGACCACTGCACACCTGTCAACTCCATGTCTGCTCTCAAAGTGCCTGGCCGTGTATCCTCCCACAAATGCATTATGGCCTGCCTCTGCTCGCACAGCCGCTCCACCATGTGCAGGGTGGAGTTCCACCTTGTTGCAATGTCGATAATGAGGCGGTGGTTGGGAAGGTGGAGCAATCGCTGCAGCTTCTGCATACGAACGGAGTGTACAGGCGACCGGCGGATGTGCGCGCACAGTCTTCGCACCTTCTGGAGCAGGGCTGTTAACTCCGGATAATTTTTGAGGAAGCACTGCACCACCAGGTTCAAGGTGTGAGCCAAGCAAGGTATGTGGCTGAGTTTTGAAAGGGCTATGGCTGCCACAAAATTACGGCCGTTATCACTAACTACCTTGCCTGCCTCAAGATGTACACTGCCCAGCCATGACTCAGTTTGTCGCTTCAAGTACTCGGCCAGCACCTCGGCGGTGTGTCTGTCGCCCAAACACATCATCTGCAACACAGCCTGCTGACGCTTTCCACTAGCTGCTCGATAGGGGGACACATCGTGTGCAACAGTGGCAGCTGCAGATGGAGTGCTCGTACGACTGCGCTCTGTGGACGAGCTTTCGCTTCTGGAGGAGGAGGAGGAGGAGGAGGGTCGAACGCCTACAGCCAACTGTTTCCTATACCATGGGCTAGGCAGCACTGTCCCACCACCGCTGTCCCCGTGGACCCTGCATCCACCACATTAACCCAGTGCACAGTGATGGACACGTAACGGCCCTGGCCATGCCGACTGGACCATGCATCAGTTGTGAGGTGCACCTTTCCGCTCACTGACTGCTTGAGTGCATGGACAATGCGGTCTTTCACATGATGGTGGAGGGCTGGGATGGCTTTGCGAGAGAAGAAGTGGCGACTGGGTAGGTCATAGCGTGGTACTACATAGGCCATGAGTTCGCGGAAAGCTGTGCTTTCCACCAACCGAAAGGGCATCATCTCAAACGAGATTAGTTTGGCAATGTGGGCGTTCAAACCCAGTGTGCGCGGATGAGAGACTGAGTACTTTCTTGACCTACTCATAGTGTCTGGGAGGGTGAGCTGGACTTGAGAGCTGCATATGGTGGAAGTAGCAGTGGACAGGGTGGACTGAGAGAGGGTTGATGATGGTGATGGAGTTGGTGTTCTTTCTGATGGCCTAGAATCAGTCTTTCGTTGATATAACAGTGGGATTCCCTGACTGCTGTGGCCTTGCAACGACACCTCAACATTTGCTGCTGTGCTAACCGGTGGGCTTACAGTGGGGGAAACAATGTAGCGTTGCTGACTACCTTCGTTGTGATCAGTTGCACATGTGGCACTTGAGGTTTGGTGTTGTGTCCACGCTTGCAAGTGCATGCTGGTTAAATGTCTAAGCATGCAACTGGTATTCAAATTTTTCAGATTTTTCCCTCGGCTAAAGGTCTTTGCGCACTTCTTACAGATAACCTTGGCCTGATCATGAGGATTTTGTTCAAAAAAGTGCCACACTGCACTCTTCCTACTTTGGCAGACATTTTGCGGCCTAGCACGCTGTGATCTTTTGACCCTCTGGACAAGCTGTCCAGCAACTCTTTTGATGTTTGGAACCTGTCTTTGGAGTGCTCCGGGCCTGCCAGATAACAGCTGTTGCGATGTCGATGTCTGCTGTGGATGCTCCTCATCTGAGCTATTGGAAGCAGCACCCTCTTCCCCCAATGGATGCCAATCTGGGTCAACAACTGGGTCATCCATCACCTCCTCTTCTATGTCATGTGCACCTTCCTCTGTGTCACCGTGTATGGTGGTATAGTGTGCGGGAAGGGGCACCTGAGTCTCATCAGGGTCAGAATCTGGCTCTGTACACTGCGAGGACAATGTAGTGCTCTGAGTGAATGTACCAGCAGAATCATCCATCAGCGGCTGTGCATCAGTGCACTCCATGTCAGATTCATCTTGGCCTGGGTAATTCACCATTTCACTTGATAATCCAGGCATGGTATGTGAAAACAGCTCCATGGAGTAATCAGTAGTATGGCCTGCGTCATCCTTCAATCTTGGTTGGGGTGAAGGACACAAGGAAAGGTGTGGTTCATGAACATGAGCCTCCAATGACGACTCAGTGCTTTTACTTTTTACAACTGAAGAAGAGGAGGCGATAGAGCTGGAGGCTGAGTCAGCAATGTAAGACAAAACTTTTTCCTGATGCTCTGGCTTTAAAAGCGGTTTGCCAACTCCTAGAAAACTAAGTGTTCGAGGCCTTATGTAGCCAGACGATGACGCAGGGTCAGCACCTCCTGCATTCGGTCCTATTTTGCTCTTGCCACTACCATCAGATCCACCACCAACACCATCATTACCAGCTGCCAACCCCCGCCCAATTCCACGCCCTCTTCCACCAGCCTTCCTCATTTTTGGTAGAAATGTAGACAAAATCCAACAAACTATATAGTAATGTAAAACAAGGTACAAGGTGTCTATAGGACAGGGGAGATTTTGAATTTCTGCAGACACTTGACAGGCTCGATGGCACAGCTGTGACCAAAGTGACTAGAGGATAAGGGAGATTTTGAATCTCTGCACACACTTTTGGACACTGGACACTTTTGGATTGTGTGAGGCCCACTGATATCTGAGCGCTATGTGACTGGTCACAGCTGTGCCATCGAGCCTGTCACATAGCGCTCAGATATCAGTGGGCCTCACACAATCCAAAAGTGTCCAGTGTCCAAAAGTGTGTGCAGAGATTCAAAATCTCCCTTATCCTCTAGTCACTTTGGTCACAGCTGTGCCATCGAGCCTAAGTGACTAGAGGATAAGGGAGATTTTGAATCTCTGCACACACTTTTGGACACTGGATGGACACTTTTGGATTGTGTGAGGCCCACTGATATCTGAGCGCTATGTGACAGGCTCGATGGCACAGCTGTGACCAAAGTGACTAGAGGATAAGGGAGATTGGATTGCTTTTAAAAAAGCTGTTTGCGGAGCAGTGGGTAAACAGCAATGCAGGAATGTCAGGAAGCCTTAGAAGGCAGCCCAACAACCAACACCACTGATACACCACTATATAGCCTCCCCTTGCACTGCACACACAGTGACTGGTGTGTTGTGCAGGCCAAATCGCTAGCAGCAGAAGCAGTTTTTTTGTCTTCTTCCCTGCCTAACGCTCTCCCTACAGAATCAGCAGCAAACTCTCCCTATACTAAGATCGGCAGAAGTAAGATGGCGGTCGGCGTGCACGCCCTTTTATACCCCCTGTGACGCCCACCAAAGCAAGCCAATCACTTGCATGCCCTTCTGAAAGATGGTGGTGACCCGTGCCTATGTCATCACGTTGCCCACAGTGTCCGTGGATCCTGATTGGCTGAAAAAGAGCGCAAAACAAACTTTTGAAACGCGACTTTGGCGCGTAAGTCGCCAACCTCGTGGCCGACCTCATCCTAGGGTCGGGTTTCGTTTCATGAAACCCGACTTTGCCAAAAGTCGGCGACTTTTGAATTTTTTCGACTCGTTTCGCTCAACTCTAGTGAAAATGTTATCAAAAGACAGTCTAAACTGAATAACGGTTGTTAACTAGTTTTTGTACCCCTGCTATCTCCCTGCGAGAAGTTTATTGCTGTTGAATAATTAAACATCGTTAATCTCTGCTCTGCAGCATTTGTGTTACGGCATTCAAGTTACCTGCATATTACATACCACTGAACAAAAAGTGGAATAAAAGGTTATCTAAAAGTTGAATGTATATAAAAATGGTATTGCTGAGAACATCATATTTTTCCACTAAAATAAAGCTGCCATAGAGCAGTCAGTGGCAAAATAAAAAAAAGCTATGAGTGGCAAAATAGATTAAAAAATTATATAATTGTGATATTGCTGTAATAGTACTGACCCGAAGAATAAAGTTGCCTTATCACTTTAACCACAGGGCAGACGATATTAGCATTTCAGGATTTTTTTTTTGCTTTTTTCTGTTTTTCGTTCATTCAGCCTCCCAAATATTAGAATAGAAAGAATTAAAAAAAAAAAAAGTCATTTGTCCGGCAGTGGTATTAATAAAAACATCTCATCCCTCAAAAAAACAAGACCTCACATGACTCTGAGAAACAGAAGAAGTATAGAAAAATTATAGCTCTCAAAGTATAGTGATGCAAAAACTTTATTTTTCAGGTCCATGCAATTTCAGCAGTTGGTGGGAGTCATGTCACTTTCCCAAAGCCGATGTGCTACCAGTTTCACACACTAAAAAACATTTTTTGCTATAAAAAAAGACGCATTATCACTCATACCACACAATAAATGACGTAAAAAAATAAATAAAAATTGACCTCCTGTTGATTTGTTTATTCTGCCTCTCATAGATAGGCCCACTGTAAGGCTCGGCTAATATTTATCATTTGCTCTATGCTGAGCACTTACATCGGGGTTTCTGTGTAAATCTCTGTGATACAGATGGAACCTCCAAGATATGATTCCTTATAGTGAGGGAGATGGAGTATCTATAGGATTAGTAATGGAGAGGCATGATAAGCTGTGGGCTTGATGTCACAGGAGAATACAAAGGTGACATCAACCCCACAAATATGAACCCCACTTGCCACCAACACAAGGCAAGTGGGAAGAGCCCAGCAAAGTGCCAGACTTGGCACACATAACAGATGTGCCTTTTGTGCGTGGCTGAAAGCTGCTATTTTAAGGCTAGGGTGTACCAATATCCATGGTCCCTTACCAGCCTTAGAAAACCAGCCCCCAGCTGTCTGCTTTAGCTTGACTGGTTGTCAAAAATAGGGGGGACCCCAGGCCTTTTTTTTTAATTATTTATTTTATCAGCAGACACCACAGACCGGAGGTGAACATTTTACCTCTAGTCACAGCTGTGGTTTAATGCTGTCATCTGATAGCGTGTGAGCTGTGGCTCTCTGACCAGTGGAAATGATTTTCCTGCAGATAAGTGGCAGTGTTTATCGTACTGTCAAGCAAAAACTGGATGTTTGAGCACCCCATTCAAGTGAACGGGGTTCGGGTTCCCAAACCAAACTTTTTTAACTGCTCATCAAAACCCGCCGGACCTGAACATCCAGGGGTTCATCCATCACTAGTTATGTTTCCTTTTTATTAAGGTATTAAAAAGTATAGATTTTTTTAATGGATGAGAATTGTTTTTGTTACACATGTTTATACTCTTCACTCTATCAGTCTATCGGGCGAACCCGAACAATAAAGTTTAGTGTCCGTACCGAACACCTACTGTTCGGGCGCGGACATCGAACAAGGACTTCACCAGGAAGTCTGTGTTACTTTTCAGGTTTGGCTGCCTGAACACAGGGTGTTTGTCGTGTTGTCATGTGCATGCAAGCGCAGCAAACACAGCTTCTGATCGGTGGGGAAATCATCCCCGCCAGTCAAAGAGCCACGGTTCCCATGCTGTTAAAAGACAGCGTGAGCACTCAGCTGTGATCAGAAGTATAAGGCCGGGGTCACACTGGTGAGGAATACGGCCGAGTGAGAGGCGCTAAAAGCACGCATTAGACACGGACCAATGATTCTCTATGGGGTCCCTCGCACCAGCCGTATATTTCTCATCCGTATTCTACGGTCTGTGCCAATCGCAGCATGCTGCGATTGTCAGCGTACTACGGCCGTAGTACGCCAATGCAAGTCTATGGATGCGCAAAAAATACGGATTACACACGGACCACACATGTGACTTGCGAGAAATACGCACCAGGTGTCTTTTAGCAAAGCCGGCAATTCAGTGCGCTATACAGTAAACTCACACTGACAGTTTTAATAAAGAAACGAAAGAATAGATATAGACACGTAGAATACATATATATATGCATTCTATGTGTCTATATCTATTCTTTGGTTTCTGTCATAGGGCTCCATTATATGTCCATTTTGCAAGCCTGCAAGAAAATCTCGCCATACGGATGCCATACGGATTACATACGGATGCTGACATGCGCAAAATACGCGACCACACCTTGATTACGGATGACATACGGAGCACTGTTTAGGGGCCATTCATCCGTATTACGCATGTAAAATACTGACCGTATTTTGCATCGGTTAGTGTGACCCCGGCCTAAAGCTCACCTCTGGGTCACTGGTGTCAGCTGACAGGACTGCTGATCCAATCATCCGACACCTGCTACCGCTAATTACACTGAGAGCAGAAGTGGCAGATTGGAGTATTCATTAGCAGCTCCTGAGCTGTAAATAAATAATTTTTCAAAAAGAAAAAATAAAGGGCAACCCATGTCATTTTAACCAGCCAGAGAAAACTCACAGCTGGGGGCTGCAACCCTTAAGCTGTCAGCTTCAGCAAGGCTAGTTGTCAAGAACAGAGGGGTTCCCACGCTGTTTTTTTTTAATTATTTAACAGTCCGTCATGGCAGGAGGTAACTTTCAGCACCATGACGGACTCTGCACGTCCTGCCTTTGAACTGTTACTGCGTGTAAACACGCAGTTACAGTTCAGTGCCGACAGCTGTCTATGACAGCTGAGAGGCACAGGAAGGGGGGCTGGGACCCTTGCACTTGGTCCCTGCACCCACAGCGCTGTGATTGGTCGGCCAATCTGACAGACCAAACACAGCATTGATCAGCAAGAGAAGCTGAAATGTGAGCTTCTTCTTGCCTGATCAGTGTAGGAACCCAGCGCTGCAGTGGCTGAGCGTCCTGCACTGACAGCTAGGAGCGGAGCCCCCACCGCCCCTGGCTGTTAACCCCCTCACTGCTGCGATCGAGCATGATCGCAGCGTTCAGAGGGGGAGGCAGAGGGTAGGGGGCTCCCTCTGCCTCAGGTCAGCGTCCCTGCGATGTAATCGCGGGGCCCGACCTGTGCCATGATGACCCGGAGGTGTCATGACAACCTCCGGGTCATTTGCCTACAGAGAGCTGGTGAGATCATGCTCACAGCATGGTGCCAGCAGCTCTCAGCATTGGTATAATGCATTACAATGCTGGAGCATTGTAATGTATTATACCTAAAGTGAAAGCGAAAGTGAAAGTCCCATAAAGGGACAAGGTAAAAAAGAAACATTTTTTTTTTTAAAAATGTAAAAAAAAAAAATTAAAAAATAATATGAAAAATCGCCTAAAAATTACACATTTTTATGTAAAAAAAAAATAAAATAAAAACCACCATGGTTACTTACCGGTAGCCGGTTTTTCCGGAACCCATGACAGCACCACCTGAGAGAGGGATCCGCCCCGCCAGGACAGGAACCTACTGAGACATAAGGGGCGGCACCTCTCCCCCGCTTCAGTTGGGTTACAGAGCATTGAGAGGACTTCCCGGTTAGTTACATGTTTAATCCAACACCACAACACTACAAAACACCCTACTAATTGTGCACACCCATACAGTGAAAAGGGGGGGAATGTACGGGTGCAGTCATGGGTTCCGGAAAAACTGGCTACCGGTAAGTAACCATGGTGGTTTTCCCTTCACCCATGACAGCACCACCTGAGAGATTTTTGGAGACTTCGAAACACCTTAGGGAGGGACCACCGCTTGCAGCACCCTTCTACCAAAGGTTAAGTCAGCAGAGGAGGATAGATTTAATCTATAGTGCTTAAAGAAGGTTGAAGGTGAGGCCCAGGTAGCGGCCTTACAAATCTGTTCGATTGATACCTCTGCCTTTTCAGCCCAGGAGGTCGCCACGGCTCTGGTGGAATGAGCCTTGATGCCGTCAGGAATCGGGATACCACTAGCTGAATAGGCTACACTAATGGCTTCCCTAATCCATCTAGCAATAGTCTCTTTTGAAACCCCATAGCCTTTCCTGGCACCCTGAAAAGCTACGAATAGGGACTGTGACCTCCTCCACTGGCTAGTGGCAGATATATATTCTACGAGAGCCCTTTTAACATCCAGACTATGGAATTTTTCCTCCCCCAGATTTTTTGGATTTTCGCAAAAGGATGGAAGGACAATTTCCTGACCCCGATGGAAATCTGATACTACCTTGGGCAGATAACTGGGGTCTGTTCTTAATACTACCCTATCCTGAAAGACTTGCGTATAAGGAGGATTTACTGAGAGAGCCTGTAAGTCGCTTATCCTGCGGGCTGATGTGAGGGCTACTAACAGGATTGTTTTTAGGGTCAAGAACTTTAGGGGTAGCTGATGTAATGGCTCATACGGATCTTTTGTAAGGGCTTCTAACACCAGGTTTAAATCCCAGGGGGCTATTCTGGGTATTGGAATAGGCTTAGCTCTATGGCAGGATTTAATAAATCTGGCTATCCACCTATCTGATGCCAGTTTGCAATTGTAGAGCGCCCCTAGTGCCGACACCTGAACCTTAAGTGTGTTTACTGCTAACCCCATCTGCAACCCAGATTGTAAGAACTCTAGGATGGCCCTAATCGGGGGTTCTTTTCCTAACGGCTTACCCAAGAACTGTAGGAACTTATCCCATGTTCTGCCGTAGATGTTAGTAGTCACCGGTTTCCTGCTTTTTAGCAGAGTGGCCACCAGCCCAGGGGAGAACCCCCTATCCATTAAAAGCGACCTTTCAAATTCCACGCCGTCAGATGGAATCCTTTGACCTGAGCGTGCAATATTGGACCTTGAGCTAGTAGGTCCGGGATTTCTGGCAGAACCCATGGATCGGAGAGGGACATCTTCCGTAGCAGAGCGAACCAGGGCCTTTTTGGCCAGAATGGAGCTATTAGAATCACCCTGGCTTGATCGTTTCTGATTTTTCTTACCACAGTTGGGATCAGAGCTACTGGGGGGAACGCGTAAGCCAGTCTGAAGTTCCACTGGATGTGCAACGAGTCCACTGCCCATGGATTTTCCCTCGGGTTTAGAGAGCAGAACCTTTCTGTTTGCCTGTTGTGCTTGTTTGCAAAGAGGTCTATCACCGGTTCCCCCCAAAGCTGAATTATCTTTTGAAAAATGGACCGGTTTAGCGCCCATTCTCCTTGCCTCAGGGTATTGCGACTCAGGAAATCTGCCTCTATGTTTTCTGCCCCTTTTATGTGTAGGGCTGTCACGGAGTGTAGGTGTTCCTCTGCACTGCTCAGAATGTCTGTTGCAGCTTCCATTAAGGAGTGTGATTTTGTCCCACCTTGGTGGTTGATGTATGCCACTGCTACCTTGTTGTCTGACATGATGCGTACGTCTCGACCCTGGAGTAGCGGAATGAAGTGGCTTAGGGCCTTGCCCACTGCCCACAGTTCTCTCAGGTTGGAGGATGCCTTCCTTTCTTGAGGTGTCCAGGAACCCTGACCTATGAGGCCCCTTAGGTGTGCCCCCCACCCCGAGGAGCTTGCATCTGTTAAAATTATATCTGTCGCCTGTCTGTCCCATGGTATTCCTAAGGTCAGATTTGTCCCGTTCAACCACCAGTTGAGAGAGTCTCTGGTTTTTGAGGAAAGCTCCACCTTCCCTTCCAAACGCCGTCCTAGCGATCTTTGTGCTCTTAGTATCTCCCCCTGGAGTTGCCGGGTGTGAAACTGAGCCCACCTGACCGCCGGAATACAGGATGTTAGGGTACCTAGTAGGGACATTGCTTTTCTTAATGTCATACATGGTTGGTTTCGGCCCGCCAAGGCCAGATTTTGTACCTTCTCTATCTTGGACTCTGGGAGCAGACACTCTTGCCTTTCTGAGTCCAGTATAAATCCTAGGAAGGTCTGTTTCTTTAGGGGTTGTAATTTTGATTTTTTGAAATTGACTATCCACCCTAACTCTTGCAAGGTGTTGATCACCTGAGTCAACTGTGCTGTACAGTGGTCCTCTGAACTGCCCACTATAAGAAAATCGTCCAGGTATGGTATTATGACCGTATCGTGAATCCGGAGAAAGGCTGTCACTTCCGCTATGACCTTGGTGAAGACCCTCGGGGCTATGGATATGCCAAACGGAAGAGCCCTGAACTGAAAGTGCCTTAGTGTGCCCTGAATATAAAGCGCTACCCTCAGGTATTTCTGGTAATCTGGATGGATAGGGATGTGATAATACGCATCCTTTAAATCGACTACGGCCATGAAGCAATCTTGATGTAGCAGCTTCACTGCCGTAGTCACTGATTCCATCTTGAAGGTCGGGTTCCTTATCCAAAGATTGAGGCGTCTGAGATTTATGATTGTCCTGAACGACTGATCCGGTTTTTTTATTAGAAAAAGGGGTGAATAAAACCCCTTTCCTTCCTGTAAGCGTGGCACCTCGGACAGTACCCGCTTGTCTATCAGGCTCAGGATTTCTGTTTCTAAGGCCAGTTGTTCTTCGGTCATCTTCCTGATAGGTGTGATGACGACCACGGGTTTTGGCTGACGAATAAAGGGGATTTTCAGGCCTTCTTTTAGGATGCTCAGAATCCAGGTATTGGAGGAGATCTTTTCCCAGGCCTGGAAAAAGAGTGCCAATCTCCCTCCTACTGGAATACCGGCGTCATTGTGGTGACTTTTTTGAGGTGGAGGTGCCTCCACCAAACATAAACCCTGATTCTTTCTTTCTTTTATCCTCCCATCTTCTCCTGTCAGCGGGAGGACGCCCTCTATTGAATCTCCCCCTCCGAAAGGGCTGTCTCCTCTGATCCATAGGGAATCTGGGGAAGCCTTTTTTCTTATCGCCTGCTTTCTCCAGAATATCGTCCAAGTTCTTGCCGAACAGGAATCGACCATCACAGGGGAGAGAGCACAATTTGGCCTTGGACTGAAGGTCACCCGGACAGCCCTTAAGCCATAACGTGCGTCTAGCAGCATTTGATAGTGACGCTGCTCTGGCTGTCAATCGCATAGAGTCCGCCGAGGTATCTGCCAAAAAAGCCGCTGCCCCGTGCAAAGATACATGTCTGATAAGATCTCTCTTGGGACCCTTGACGCCAGCTTCTCTTCTAACTGCTGCAGCCAGATCATGAGGGAGCGTGCCGTGCAGGTGCCCGCTATCGCCGGCTTTAGACCTCCTGCTGTCGCTTCCCATGCGTGCCTCAAATATGAGTCCGCTTTTTTGTCCAGCGGGTCTCTAAGAACCCCTGCATCTTCCAAGGGCAGGGCCGATCTTTTGGAAGATCTGGACACCGCTGCATCTATTTTTGGGACTTTGTCCCATACCTCCGTATCCTTGTATTCAAAGGGGTATCGTCTCTTAGAGGCGGATGGAAGGGTCCCCGATTTTTCAGGCTTTTTCCACTCCTTCTCAATAAGCGCCTGGATTTTCGCGTTTACTGGAAAGGTTCGTTTTTTCCTCTCCTGAAGCCCCCCAAACATGACGTCCTCTAGGGTTTTAGCCGCCCTTTCTTCCTGTAGGCCCATTGTGGTTCTAATGGCCTTTAGGAGGGCATCTGTATCTTCTACAGGGAAACATGGCTTACCCCCTGTCACTATCTGAGGAGTCTGAGGAGGATGATTTTTCCGCCTGAGATGATACTGACGCGGAATCTGAGGGGGAACTAGGGAAATCCTTCCTGCTTTTTTTCCCTTTTTTCAATAAGGACTTAATTGAGCCTTCCATTTCTGACCTGAGGGCAGATATTAGATTGGCTGCGAAACTAGGCGCTTCCTCCGCCATAGTCCGCTGAATGCACGAAGCACAGAGATCTTTTTGCCAGTCTCTTGCTAGGGGAGATTTACATATAGCACAACCCCTATTATTCTTCTTGCTTCCCGCTTTTCTGGGCCTTTCCTACAGGGTGAAGCATACAATAGAAAACCCCTATTAATATACTGTTAACATTCACGAAGATCACTCACCACCCGTAATCAAGGGTACCGGACTTGGAGGCTGCATCGGAGCACCTGACCCGCGCTCTTTGGACCTTGAGGAGTGCCCCGACCTGCGGCTGGGGCGACTGCAGCTTGAATGGCTTCCATGCTTCCTGCCAGAGGGCTGTGAGGGAGGCAGGGACGCTGAACGTTCCTGCTCGGACTCCATTTTGCACCGCCGATCTACAGCTGTCTTCCTCCTTTTAAATTGCATGCCTCCGCCTGGTGAGCGTCTTCCTCCCCTCCCCCCTGCGACCGCCGGCTCAGCGCTTCAGAAGCCGGCCGGCGTCGCACCCGGCGCCATTACACCGTCGCCTTCTGCTGACGTCAGCCGGCGCACCCAGCATTCCAAGCGCCGCTGACGTCAGCGGCCGGAAGACGCCAGCGTCTCTCCCCTACCACGGGGATCGAGATGCGGTGTGCGCGAGGGGAGGGCGGCGCGGTGGGGGCTTCCTGGGGCCACCGGGATCCCATCCACGATCGCACAAACCCGGAGCCCCAGGGACCCCGGGGACTGCGCTTCCAGGACCCGACGGCCGGCGCTACAGGTAAGCTACCTGTTCTTCCCGCGCCGGGACGGGCCTGGGTCTTTTATCTTTTTCTTCGCCCATGACAGGCACCGCCACAGTGGGATTCCTTCCAGGACAGGAACCCAACTGAAGCGGGGGAGAGGTGCCGCCCCTTATGTCTCAGTAGGTTCCTGTCCTGGCGGGGCGGATCCCTCTCTCAGGTGGTGCTGTCATGGGTGAAGGGAAAAAATACCTATATTTGGTATCACCATGTCCGTAAAAATCCCATCTATAAAAGTATCACCGTAGTTAACCCGTTCAGTGAACGCCGTAAAAAAGACACAAAAAAGTAGCAAATTATACTTTTTCCAAACAGTATCATCATACCGCTTGGAAAAAGTGCAATAACACGCGATCAAAAAGATGGATATAAATAAACATGGTACTGCTGAAAACGTCATCTTGTCCCGCAAAAAACGAACCGCCATACAGCATCATCAGCAAAACAATAAAAAAGTTAGAGCTCGCAGACTAAAGTGATGCAAAAATATTTTTTCTATAAAAGTTTTTATGGTGTAAAAAACACCAAAACATAAAAAACAATATAAATGAGGTATTGCTGTAATCGTAGTGACCCGAAGAAAAAAGCTGCCATACTAATTTTACCACATGAGGAACGGAGGGGGAAAAAAAAAAAGCATTCCTAAATTGCTGGTTTTTGTTCATTCAAAAAATGAACAGAAAAATCAGAATAGAAAGCGATCAAAAAAAGTTATGTGCCTGAAAATGGTACCAATAAAAACGCCAGATCTTCCCGCAAAAATCAAGCCTGTTCATGACTCTGTCGACCGAAATATGGAAAAATTATAGCTCATTGAAGACCATTTTTGTGGAAAAAATATGATTTTTTAATTTTACGGCTCTACGTTTTAACTTTCTATGAAGCCCTTGGGGGTTCAAAGTGCTCAACACACATTTACATACGTTCCTTGGGGGGTCTAGTTTCCAAAATGGGGTCACTTGTGGGGGGTTTCCACTGTTTAGGTACAGCAGGGGCTCTCCAAAAGCGACATGGCGTCCTCTCTCGATTCCAGCCAATTTGACATTCAAAATCTCAAATGATGCTTCTTCCCTTCTGAGCACTGGCGTGCGCCTAAAGAGTGCTCTTCCTCCACACATGGGGTATTGGTGTACTCAGGAGAAATTGCACAACAAATATTGTGGTTCATTTTCTCCTGATACCCTTGACAAAATAAAAAAATTGTGTCCAAATAAAAATTTTTGGGAAAAAAAGTTAAATGTTAATTTTTTTCCTTCCACATTGCTTCAATTCTTTTGAAGTACCTAAACGGTTAATAAACTTCTTGAATGTGGTTTTGAACACCTTGAGGGGTGCAGTTTTTAGAATGGTGTCACTTTTGGGTATTTTCTGTTTTATTGACCCCCCAAACTCACTTCAAATGTGAGGTGGTCCCTAAAAAAAATGGTTTTGTAAATTTTGTTGGAAAAATGAGAAATCGCTGGTCAACTTCTAACCCTTATAACTTCCTAAGAAAAAAAAATGTTGGTTCCAAAATTGTGCTGATGTAAAGTAGACATGTGGGAAATGTTATTTATTAACTATTTTTTGTGACATATCTCTCTGATTTAAGGGCATAAAAATTAAAAGTTTGAAAATTGCAAAATTTTAAAATTTTTTGCCATATTTCCATTTTTTTCATAAATAAACGCAAGTCATATCGAAGAAACTTTACCACTAATATGAAATACAATATGTCATGAAAAAACATTCTCAGAATAAGCGGGATACTTTGAAGCATTCCAGAGTTATAACCACATAAAGTGACAGTGGTCCGATTTCAAAATTAAGTACCTTTTTAACCTACAAAATGGCTTGGTCGTTTAGGGGTTAAATAAATAATTGAAAAACCGGTGTGGGGTCTCCCGCATTTTTGTCAACCAACCTTGCAAAAGCAGACAGCTGGGGGCTGGTAATATCAGGCTAATAAGGGGCCATGGATATTGGCCCCCCAAGCCTAAAAATAGCAGCCCTCAGCAGCCCAGAACAGGCACATCTATTAGATGTGCCAATTCTTTTGCTTTGCCAGGCTCTTCCCACTTGCCCTGTGGCAAGTGGGGTTCATATTTGTGGGGTTGATGTCACCTTTACAGGTAAAAATACAGAGGAACCTATGCCGCTTTTTTAAATTATTTATTTACAGAGCAGGAGCAGCTATTGAATACTCCCAACCGCCACTCCTGCTCTCTCTTTAATTAGCGGCAGCAAGTGTCGGATGATGGGAGCAGATGTCCCATCAGCTGACACCAGTGATTAGAGAAAAACTTTATACCTCTGGTTCGGATCTGTTCTAGTACCCAAACTTTTTGTAACTGTTTGGCCGAACCCGCCCGACCCGAACATCCAGGTGTCCGCCTATGGCTAATCAGGAAGTGTTAGTCAATGTGACATGACATCTTCAAACCATAACTGCAAAATCTGCACCATAATATGATGCTCCACCTTTCTGAGATTTGCACTTTGCCTAAAAATTAGTTCCTGATTTAATATAGGGTATTGGCACACTCAGGAGAAATTGCACAACAAACTATGAGGTCCATTTTTTCCTATTAGTCATAAAAATTAAAAAACTTGGGGCTAAAATTACATTTTAGTTTTAAAAATATAATTATTCTTTCTTCACCACCCAATAGTATAAAATTCTGTCAGGTACATTTGGTGTCAATATGCTCATTGCATTCCTAGATGACTTCATTGAAGGGCGTAGTTCATAAAGTGGGGATCTGCTTTTTCATGACCTCAGGGGCTCTGCAGACCAACATGGCACTTCTTCCCTTCTGAGCTTTACACTGTGCCTCAAAAGTAATTTTTGACCACATATGGGGTATTGGCATACTCAGGAAAAATTGCGTAACAAAATCTACCATTCATTTTGTACGATTTTCTCTTCTGAGAATTAAAAACTTAGGGCCAAAGCAAAATTTTAGTGGAAAAAAATGGGAATATTTATTTTACCCAGCCTAATGTTATGCAATTCTGTGAATCGCCTGAGGATTAAAAATGCTCACTACACCCCTAAAATAATTCCTCAAGAGGTGAAGTTTCCAAAATGGAGTAAATTGTGGTGCATTTTACTGTTTTGGCATGTCAGGGGCTTTTCAAATGTGACATAGCATCAGTAATCTATTCCAGTCAAAATGGCACTCCTAAATTCAAAAATTGCTTCTTCCCTTTGGTTCCTTGACGTACAGTATGCCCAAACAGTAGTTTGCCGCCACATATGGGGTTTCGGTGATCTCAAGAGAAATTGCACAAAAAAATTGCAATCCATTTTCTCCTGTTACCTATTGTCTCCAGTGAGATCGCTGTGTGTGACATCCAGCAACGATCGGCCCCCCTGCCGGGTATCGCTGATCGTGCTGGATCGTCCTGGGCCATTTTTTCATCACTGGTCTATCGCTGGCCAGCGCGCATCGCTGCGTGTTTCAGTGGGAGCCAGCAATGAGCAACGCTGCACGCTGGTTACCAATGTAAACATCGGGTTTCTAAGGGCTGCGGGGCCCTTAGAAACCCTCTGTTTACCCTAGATACCAGCGTGCACTGTAGGCAAGGTGGGAGGTGGAGGCAGAGCGGCGCACAGACCGGACTAGCTCTGCTATCTGCTACTCCAGTCTGTCAGACTGGAGTAGCAGATAGCAGAGCTACGCCGGTCTGTGTGTGCGCGCTCTGCCTCCACCTTCCGCCCTGCCTGCAGTGCACGCTGGTATCTAGGGTAAACATCGCATTTCTAAGGGCCCTACAGCCCTTAGAAACCCGATGTTTACGTTGGTAACCAGTGTGCTCGCTGGTCCTGATTGCTGGTGAGCTGTCACATAGACAGCCCCTCCAGCGATCAGCTAACAATGTCCCAGCGATCCCATCCACGTCGGATGTGTAACAGTACCCTTAGGTGTTTTGTGTCTAAAAATCGGGAGTCCTGGGTTACCTACTTACCGTTAGCCGAATTCGCAGTAAATAATTAATAATCGTAGTCATGAATCTACTGATATATCCCATTTATCGGGGTGTATGGGTGTCATGCTCAGTTAAGCTCATTTAATAAGAATTATTCTTCTGGATTTCCTGAAGAGGATTGGTTTTCATCATCTATTACATCCATGTGGCAGGGGTTACTAATAATTTGAGGAAGATGGGATTCAAATAAAAGAGTTTGGCTAATCAGAGATGTTTGGTGGGTCCGGACCTGCGAGTGAGTGATTGGTGTGGATGTCTTCTAAGAACAGTAATTTGAAGATTCCATCTTGGAAAATGGGTCCCAGGATTATTGGGCCTTATAAGATCACAGCCATCGTCAATCCCGCAGCATTCCGCCTTGCTTTGCCGCCTACTTTTAGGATCCATAATGTATTTCATTGATTTCTCCTCAAAATATACATTGCATCTTCGGTACCATCACCACTACCGCCATCTCCTGTTATTGTCGATGAATACTTAGAATTTCAGATTTTGAAAATCATGGATTCTCTCTTAGTTCATCGGTTGCTTTAGTATCTGGTACATTGGAATGAGTTCGGTCCTGACGAGAGGATGTGGGTACCAGCATATGACATCCATGTGGCCAGACTGATCGGCACCCCTGTAAACCAAGGCCTGAAGTTCCGGAGGTCCATCGTAGAAGGGGGGTATTGTCACGGGGTTACTGCAACAGGGAGGAACCAGAAGACTGCAGTGTCTGATTGCTCCTACTCCTGGGCTATGTAGAAGCACTTCACCTTCTTTTTAAATGGTGTTTATTTCTTTTGACAGAAAAGGGGTTAGTCCACCATAATGGAAGCTCTGGGAGTCTGAGCTTTCAGCTGAGCTCAGTTAGCCACTCCCATCCCCCATATAATCTGGATCCTGATTCAAACACATGTCAGAGCTAGCTTATGCTGCATGACTTGGAGGAGAGGTGATTTTGGGGCTTATATGAGGAGTTTGGAGGAGTTATCTGTGACTATTGTGTGGGTTTGTAAGTGTGATAATTCCCTTCCCTCCCCTTATTTTGGGTTTTCCTCATCCTCCACTCCCCGGATGCATTCCTGTGCTATATGCAAGTGAATATTTCTATGCCTGGTATTTTACCCCTTGATCATGTTGCCTTGTTCATCAGGTTGGTGTACTGCGGTGCATGGCAGCTCCCCTCTACAATGAGTGAGGGAAGGGAACAGACAGAGGGCTGATTCAGGAGATAAGGCAAGGGTGAAGGCCCCAGGATCTTCACCTTCAGAAGTATCCCATGGAATAGGGCAAGCAAGGGCACCCCATATTGGTAGTGACAGGAAAAGAACCCCTGGTCTTAAGTCATCCGACAGGTGAGTCATGACAGTGATGTGCTGACACGCTGGAATTCCTTTCTCCACATGTTGCAGCGACGGTGGCAGCAGTGACAGGCCCTAGTGCAATATGCCCTTTTGCATAGTCTAGGCCAACATATTATAGACGTGGTGCAAATCACGCTTGCAAAGTGGGCACAGATGAAGGACCTCTGCACCCTTCTACACAGTTTTGAAATTTCTTCTAAGATGGTTAGCACTGACAATGCCATCATCAGCATCGCAATTCCGGTCATCTGCCTGCTGGAGTACACTTTGAAAAATCTGCGGAAGGAGGCGGTGGTACCAGAGGAAGAGGTGTAAGCGGAGGATGCGGACGGGATAATATCTTTAAGTTCCAGACTGTTGACGCACATGCGAGTGCCATGGGATGGTGGATTACAGAAATCGAGGGGGGCTCATAATAACAGACAAACTGTTAGTGAAAATGCAGGAGTTGAAGAACAAATGGAGGAAGATGAGGAGAAAAAGGTGATGTGCGCTCAACAGTCAGGAGATGAAGATGGTAATGATCCCCTCTTTGTTGTCCATGGTTGGCAGAAGGGGATGGAGAAAGCAAGCTTCAGTGTTACCACGCCACCATGGATTTGAACGTCATGAAAGCAGCCGACACATGAGCATATTTTTACTGCACTATCTGCATCATGATGCCGGTATTGTTAGGATTAGAAATAGTTCTGACTACTGGGTTGCCACTATGTTAGATCCACGGTACAAGAGTAAATTTTGCAAGATGCTTCCATCCCTGGAAATTGACAGGCACATGCTGGAGTATGGAAACCCACTTGTAGACGATCTTAAGAGTGGTTTTGCCCCAGAAAGCAGTGAGTCACACATTGTGCATCGCAGTTATAGACTTCTAACCCTGGGGAACGTCGAGTTGCCAACACAAAAACATTAGCAGCAGCAATGTAAGTGGCACAAGGAATTTCTGTGAGTCATTTCACACATTTTTTAGACCAGTCCGTACAGCAGCAAAACACATTGTGAACGACTGGAGAGGATGGTGCAGTAGTATCCCAAGCTCAATATCAATGCCATCAGGGGAATTTGGACCCTTTTGCATTTTCATCTTCAAAAATGGAAGAGTGGCCTCAGCTTGCCGGTCTCCAAGTTGGATCTCTTTGAAGTGCGCTGCCTGTAGCAGTAGGACTCCCAGACCATTTGGTTTAGCCTCCCATTCGGGCGTGTTTGATGAAACATTCAGCTAACATCGGGACTTTCGCCGAACCTTGAATGGTTCGCTCTTCTCTAATAGTCATCCCCTAGTATATACAGTACAAAGAAACATTTACCATGCAAGGACCATAACTGAGGAAAGAAACAGTGTTTTCCAAAACTCGTAGGATAAAGTTTGATCCTTTCAGCGATTCATATCGGCATTGACATTGTGACGTCTTGAAGGCCTTCCCTGCATTCAGTGTCCAACAGCTGGTCTCCAGGAAGATTCGCACCGAGTGCGTGCCACTGGCCAGGGCAGCACTCCTGCTCTCTAAAACAAGCAGGATGGGTACCGCCTGAAGACCCGATCTGACACCATGAGGTATTTCTGCCTTAGTAACCCTCAACCTCATTTTGCTTGCAGAGCTTCAAAAGTTGGAAGAACACCACGAGGTATATTGCTCTCTACTACGCATGTTTGAATGCTGGCCCTTTTATATGCATTGCTGTGCTAATCACTGTGCACTTTGAACATTGTTTGCTTTTCACTCCTGGAAAGCACTGTGCACTTTGAACATTGACACTGATTTTTATATCTACTGCTGCTAACCATTGCGCATTATGAATATTGACTTTTTACGATGGTCCTCTATATTGCTGCTAAATATTCTGTACCATCATAGAATCATAGAATGTTAGAGTTGGAAGGGACCTCAAAGGTCATCGTGTCCAACCCCCTGCTCAATGCAGGATTCACTGAACTATCTCAAACAGATGTCTGTCCAGCCTCTGTTTGAAGACTTCCATTGAAGGAGAACTGTCCACCTCTCATGGCAGCCTGTTCCACTCATTGATCCCCCTCACTGTCATTTTTTTTTCTTAATATCTAATCAGTATCTTATTCCATTTAGTTTCATTCCATTGCTATATAATTAATTGTAGGTGTCAAATCTTAGTGGTTCAAGCAGCTAAAACCATCTGCAATATATAGGTCAGTGTAAACTGCTATTACATATAATACTGTAACGCTCCTTAGCTGTCCTTCTTTGATTCCACCAAAGTGCGAATATATACTTTCTTTGATATATTATTATTAGACAAATGGTGGTATTTGCCACTAGCTAGAACCCTAAATACAAGCACCACTGTTGTATATATTGTATATCCACATTTTTATACGTAGCATAGCTTTTAATACGTTTAAAACGGTTTGCAAGAAAGAAGTCGTTACTTACTCTCTTATTCTCCGATGCTTCAGAGGTGTTTTTTTCATCTGCACAAACACTGCTCCTTTTATTTTTCTTGCGAGATCGCCGCAGTTTTACATCAGGTTCACTGAATACAGGTGAAGGATTGTCTTCACTTTCGTGAGGTTTTGATTTAGACACAGACTGTTCAAGATCAAAGCTACCGAAAAGCAAAAGCATAACCATTATAATCATTAAATAACTCACAATTATATTGTTATGCCAAGTTATTATTAGTATATGATATAACTAAACACAATTACGCAGGATGTAAAAAGAAAATATTGTGCAACCCTTACCTACATAAATCTTCTGAAATTATTTGAATTATTTGTAATGTTTTTCATACAATTTTGTCTTTTTCAGGGCATTTTACCCGAAGACAAGAGGATGAAAAAAGTGAAAATTTGTAAAGGAATAAGCTGAAAAGCAAATAAAGCTTTAGAACTTCTCTATATGTTAGTGACCTTTCAATCGCAAGCAGATAGCTGGCAGTCTGGGTCAGTAAAACCCTCCACTGATTGTTGTAAAAACTCAAGCAAGAGTTGTGCAGCTCAGGTGACAAGAGCACGCACTCAGAGCAGAGATTCAATAAAAAGTATATGCTTAAGGGGTCATATTCACATGCAAGAGACTGGCACGATTCTCGTGCGAGTCTCTCACATGAAAATGTGGTAGTGCCGCCGGCACTGGGACAGGAGCGTGCGGCTGCATAGAAATATATGTAGCTGCACGCTCTGGTCCCAGTGCGAGTCTCTCGCAAGTGAGTATGAGCCCTTATAGTGCATGCTCAGACAGGAGGCAGATGTTTGTCCAAGAGATGTACAGCTCAGGTGACAGGAGCAATCATTTTTACCTAGACTCTCACTAGTCTGCTTGCAACTAAAAGAGCACTAAAATATTACTAATAAAGTTCCAAAAATTTAGTTACTTTATAAATGTATTTAACCCCTTAAGCCCCAAGGGTGGTTTGCACGTTCATGACCGGGCCAATTTTTACAATTCTGACCACTGTCCCTTTATGAGGTAATAACTCTGAAACGCTTCCATGGATCCCGGTGATTCTGACACTGTTTTCTCATGACATATTGTACTTCATGCTAGTGGTAAAATTTCTTTCAAATAACTTGCGTTTATTTGTGAAAAAAATGGAAATTTGGCGAAAATTTTGAAAATTTCGCAATTTTCCAACTTTGAATTTTTATGCCCTTAAATCACAGAGATACAGCACACAAAAAACTTGATAAGTAACATTTCCCACATGTTTACTTTACATCAGCACAATTTTGGAACCAAAATTTTTTTTTTGTTAGGAAGTTATAAGGGTTAAAATTTGACCAGCGATTTCTCATTTTTGCAAAACCATTTTATTTTTACGGACCACATCATATTTGAAGCCACTTTGCGGGGTCTATATGATAGAAAATACCCAAAAGTGACACCATTCTAAAAACTGCACCCCTAAGGGTACGTGCACACGCTGCGGAATCCGCTGCGGATTATCTGCGGTTTTGCCTGCGGTTTGGTCCTGCGGATTCAATATCTCCACTATCTCCACAATGACATGCAATTCTTTCTGCGGATTCAAAACCGCAGCAAATCCGCGCGGATTTTTCCGCAGCGTCGGCACAGCGGTTTTTTTTTACCATTCATTTGAATGGTACTGTACACCGCAGCTAAAACTGCTGCGGGTCCGCAGCGGCCAAAACCGCTGCGGAAACGCAGCGGAATCCGCAGCGTGTGCACACAGCCTTAAGGTGCTCAAAACCACATTCAAGAAGTTTATTAACCCTTTAGGTGCGTCACAGGAATTTTTTGAATATTTAAAAAAAATGAACATTTAACTTTTTTTCACAAAAAAAATACTTCAGGTTCAATTGTTTTTATTTTACCAATCGGTAACAGGAGAAATTGGACTGGAAAAGTTATTGTGCAATTTGTCCTGAGTACGCTGATATCTGATATGTGGGGGGGAACCACTGTTTCGGCGCATGGCAGAGCTCAGAAGGGAAGGAGCGCCGTTTGACTTTTTCAATGCAAAATTGGATGGAATTCAGATCGGACGCCATGTCACGTTTGGAGAGCCCCTGATGTACCTAAACAGTGGAAACCCCTCACAAGTGACCCCATTTTGGAAACTAGACCCCCCAAGGAACTTATCTAGATATGTGGTGAGAACTTTGAACCCCCAAGGGCTTCACAGAAGATTATAACGTACAGCAGTACAATTAAAAAATCATATTTTTTCCACAAAAATGATCTTTCACCCCAATTTTTATTTTCCCAAGGGTAACAGGACAGTAAAAGTTATTGTGCAATTTGTCCTGAGTACGCTGATACCCCACATGTGGGGGTAAACCACTATTTGGGCGCATGGCAGAGCTCGGAAGGGAAGCAGCGCCATTTGACGTTTTTGGCTGGAATTGAGATCGGACACCATGTCGCGATTGGAAAACCCCTGATGTACCAAAACAGTGAAAACCCCCCACAAATGACACCATTTTGGAAACTAGACCCCCTAAGGAACTTATCTAGATGTGTGGTGAGCACTTTGAACCCCCGAGGGCTTCACAGAAGTTTATAATGCCCGGGCATGAAAATAAAAAAAATCGTATTTTTTCCACAAACATGATCAATTAGTCCCCAATTTTTTATTTTTCCAAGGGTAACAGGACAAATTGGACCACAAAAGTTGTTGTCCAATTTGTCCTGAGTACGCTGATACCTCATATGTGGGAGAAAACTACTGTATGGGCACACGTCGGGGCTCGGAAGGGAAGTAGTGACGTTTTGGAATGCAGACTTTGAGGAATGGTCTGCGGGTTGCATGTGCGTTTGGAGAGCCCCTGATGTACCTAAACTATTGAAACTCCCCACAAGTGACCCCATTTTGGAATCTAGACCCCCCACGGAACTTATCTAGATGTGTGGTGAGCACTTTAAACCCCCAAGTAATTCACAGAAGTTTATAACGCCCGGGCGTGAAAATAAAAAAATCATTTTTTTCCACAAAAATGATATTTTTGCCCCCAATTTTTTATTTTCCTAAGGGTAACAGGAGAAATTGGACCCCAAAAGTTGTTTTGCAATTTGTCCTGAGTACGCTGATATCCTATATATGGGGGGTAAAACACTGTTTGGGCGCATGGCAGAGCTTGGAAGGGAAGGAGCACCATTTGACTTTTTCAATGCAGAATTGGATGGAATTGAGATTAGATGCCATGTTGCATTTGGAGAGCACCTGATGTGCCCAAACAGTGGAAACCCCCAATTCTAACTCCAACCCTAACCCCAACACATCCCTAACCCTAATCTCAGCCCTAACCCTAATGGGAAAATGGAAATAAATATATTTTCTTTTAATTTTATTATTTTTCCCTAACAAAGGGGGTGATAACAGGGGATATGATTTACTATTTATAGCGGGTTTTTATGTTTGGCAGCTGTCGCACGCTAAAAGACGCTTTTTATTGTAAAAATAGTTTTTGCATCACCACATATTGAGAGCTATAATTTTTCCATATTTTGACCCACCGAGTCATGTGAGGTCTTATTTTTTGCAGGACGAGTTGACATTTTTACTGGTACCATTTTCGGGCACGTGACATTTTTTGATCGCTTTTTATTCCGATTTTTGGGACGCAGAATGAACAAAAACCAGCGTTTCATGAATTTCTTTTGGGGGGTGCGTTTACACCGTTCCGCGTGCGGTAAAATTGATAAAGCGGTTTTATTCGGCGGGTCAGTATAGTTGCATAGTTGCAGCAATACCTCATTTATGTCGTTTTTTAAGTTTTGGCGGTTTTATGCAATGAAAACTATTTTATATAAAAAATAATTATTTTTGCATTGCTTTATTCTGCGAGCTATAACTTTTATATTTTTTTGCTGATGATGCTGTATCGTGGCTTGTTTTTTGCGGGACAAGATGACGTTTTCAGTGGTACCATGGATATTTATATGCATCTTTTTGATCGTGCGTTATTGCACTTTTTGTTCGGCAGTACGATAAAAATAAAAAATGAAGCAAAAAATGATTTATTATTTTTTAAGGGGTTAGCTAAAGGGGTTAATTAATGGAACAGTTTTATAGGGCAGGTCGTTACGGACGCGGCAATACCAAATATGTGTACTTCTTTTGTTTTTTTCTTTTTTTCTTTCCAAAAAATGAATTTATTGGGGAATATTTTTTGTTTCTAATTTATTTAGCGATTTTTTTTAAATTATTTTTACACTTTTTCTTTTTTAACTTTATTAGGTTGTCCCAGGGGGGACATCACTGTCCTGTGACAGATCGCTAATCTGTCACATCACAGATCACTGTGACAGATCAGCGATCTGTCACAGGCATAGACGCAGACTTCCTCATGCCTGCGCTTTGCAAGCACTGAGGAAGTCAGCTCCCTACAGGCCCCCGAAGGTCCCCGTCGCCATCTTGGATCCGGGGACCTGTAGGGAAAGAGAGCCCCACAGCAGCGCTGCACATTGCGCTGCGGTGGGGGGCTCAGGGAAGCACGGAGGGAGCCCCCTCCCTGCCGATGCTTCCCTTTAACCCCCAGTACACCGTGATCGTGTTTTTTCGCGGTGTGCAAGGGATTAACGTGTCGGGGGTGGTCCGTGACCGCCCCTGACACATTGTGCCGGGTGTCAGCTGTGATAATTAGCTGACACCCGGCCGCGATCAGTGGCGCTCACCACGTGGGCGCCGCTGATCGCTGTGACGTACTATCCCGTCTCTGGGAATTAAATCCCAGGGCACATGGACGGGATAGTACGTCACATGGGATTAAGGGGTTAAGGTTGTGTACCCATGTAAGCGGTTTTTTTTTGCATTTTTTAAGCGTTTTTACCGACAAAAATGCTTAAAAAACGCTTACAAGAAGCATCCCATTCATTTTAATGAATTCTGTACTTTTTGTGCATATTGATGGGTTTTTTCGGTGAAAAAAACGTGTAGCGGTAAAAATTGCAGCATGCTCATTAATTTCGCGGAAAAATCCGCATTTCTAACTATTTTCTATGAGACTGGGGACGCTCCGGAAAAAACGCATAAAAAACGTGCAGAAGATGCGCGCAAAAAACAGGCGTTTTCTGGGAAGGTGTCCGGTTTTCAGTCAGGAATTTTCTGCATACGTGGGTAAATAGCCTAAATGTGTTGACTTTCAAAATTTTCGCCAAATTTCCATTTTTTTCACAAATAAATGCAAGTTATTTGGATGAAATTTTACCACTAACATGAAGTACAATATGTCACGAGAAAACAATGTCAGAGTCAGTAGGATCCATGGATGCGTTCCAGAGTTATTACCTCATAAAGGGACAGTGGTCAGAATTGTAAAAATTGGCCCGGTCATGAACGTGCAAACCACCCTTGGGTGTAAAGGGGTTAATACCTATAATATTAAGCTTACTTATAAATGCGATTCTAAAAGTATTGATTTTCTGGACGTCACTCTGGAGTTAGATGATCATCGTCGTATCCAGACTGACGTGTACAGTAAACCTACTTCGGTAAATGCCTTATTACACGCTGAATCCTCACACAATTTTTCTACCATCAAGGTCGTCCCGGTCGGCCAGTTCCTTCGGATGAGGCAAATCTGCTCCACAGAAGATAGATTTGAAAGACTTCCTAGGGATTTGTGTGCACGCTTTCGTGATCGAGGATACAGTAACAGGTGTATAGGGAGGGGTTATCACAGGGCTAGAGCTACTGCTCGTAAAAACCTGCTGTACCCAAGGACTGACGTTGTTGGTAGAGGTGGGGGCAGGGATGGGAGTAATCCCATCCATTACATTTCAATCTTCAATCATGAGTGGGACCATATGAGGGGGATTCTTTCCAAACACTGGGCGGTTTTGAGCTCTGAACCGTCCTTGAGATCTGTTATCGGGAATCGTCCCATGATTACTTCTAGGAGATCTAAGAATCTCAAGGAGCTTCTGGTTAGAAGCCATTATGCCCCGATACCTGCCAACCCCTTTGGGTCTAGAGGCCCAATAGTGGGATCTTTCCCATGTGGCCACTGTGTTGCCCGCCCGAATGTCCTGCGGTGCTCGACATTCCACTCGTCTGATGGATTAAAAAACTTTCAGACTGAACAGCGTATATCATGTGGCAGCACTAATGTCATATATTATGCTACATGTCGGTGCCCCATGATATACGTTGGTTTGACATCTAGGGAATTACGGGTGAGGGTGTGCGAGCATGTGCGGGACATTCGGGCAGCCCAGGCAGTGGTCGATCCTTCTACTCTTAAAACCATCCCTCCTCACTTTAGGGATTTTCATAAATGTGAGCCACCATCCTTTATGGTGAGGGGGATAGACTGTATCCACTTGGGAATTAGGGCAGGCAACTATAAAAAAAGCACTGGCCAAACAGAGGCCAAATGGATTGTCACCTTGGATACGATGACCCTTAAGGGTCTTAACTAGAGTTGAGCGACTTTTGGTTTTTTAGGGTCGAGTTTCGTTTCGTGAAACCCGACTTTTCCAAAAGTCGGGTCGAGCAAGATTGGCCGATTATAGGGAAAAGTCGGGGTCGTCCCGAAACACGAAACCCAATGTAAGTCAATGGGTAATAAAAGTCGGCAGTGAGAGGAGGACAGGAAACACACCTACAGTGCTCATTTGAATGCCAAAAGCATCAATTCTTCTTACTTAAGCTTGTCAACCTTAATTAACTTCATAATACAAGTTACGCACTGAAAAATGGGGGTTATTTGGCTAAAGTTGTGGGGGGGAGGGCTGGCTGCAGGTTTTCATGTGCCCTGGGCAAAAGAGCGCCCCTTTAACACATACCACAGCTCATCATGCTCCGATATGGCAGAGAAATAGCGGTATGGTACAATGAAAAATACTTCACTTTTTACATCTCATGACGAGGCCCATCTATTTCTCCATACAGAATCATTGGTCCCATATAATGTTTGAAACAGTATATGATGAGCTCCACATAATGCTACAGTATATGTTGGTCCCCATGGATGAAGCTCAACTGTCTTATGGGCCCAAATAATGCTCCAAACATAATGGGCCCCATTTCTAATGCTCTAGTGTATAATGGGCCCTGTAAATGCTGCTCCAGTGTCTGATGTCCACCTTTGGAATGTTCTAGTGTATGGTGGGCCCCATCTATCATTCTCCAGAGTATAGTGCTCCCCAAAAATTGCTGTCCCAACATTGAAAACAATCAAATAAGTCTCCTTGCTAGGGAATCCCTGTACTAGTCTGGACTCCTCGTTGTCCCCATCTTCCATCTCACTGCACAGTATTTCAACCTTGCAAGTGCTGTGATCCTGAGCAAGCAGGGGGGGCCCACTCGTTGGCGACGGCACTGGCACAGGGCCCCTGATAGTACGGTGGTGTGTCTGATGGCGGGTGGGCCGAACCTGCACTTTCATCTGCAGCTTCCTCTTTGTCACCGTGTAAGATGGAACTGTATATGGGAAGGGTAACCTGAGTTTCATCAGGGTCAGATTCAGGCCGTGTAGCGTGCGAGGGGAATGTAGTGGTCTGGGTCAATGTACCAGCAGATTCATCGAGCAGTTGCTGGGCATCAGTGCACTTGTGTCGCCCCCAGGAGTACGGTCGCCACAGTGGCATTACCTTCCTCCTAGGGAGTGTGATGTCATGCTTGGGAGCAACGAAGGACCTCTCTAGCAGGTTAACTGATTGGGCGGCGTTATTCCCACGAGTCATGACCCTCCAAACAGCGTTCATGAAGGCAAAGTGTTTGTTTTACGTGGGCAGTATGGTTGCAAAGCTGAACCTTAAAGGAATGTCCAGAAGGGCACCACCAGGAGTGGAGCCTACGGTTAAATTCGACTCCACCTGGGAAACCTCAACCATGCCAGCTACAGAACAGATGCACACATTGCAAGCTTAATTCCGTTAACGAACGAGACTCCGTCATGCCCCGCGGTCCGAGTCCGGCTTACTAGAGGGACACGTGAGGCTCTGGCACATGAGATTGGCCAATAACTGGTGTGTCATGCCCTTACATGTCCGTGGCTGCATGTGCGCTACACTGAAAAGGCCAGCGTTTGTCGCTTACAGGTGCAGATAACCCGCTGAACAACGTTAGTGATGGGGATCACTGATTACAATTATTACCCGCGAACAATGATTTCCCAGTAAGTGCAGGTCAAACGCAGTTCCGGAATTAGGCCTAACCGTCATTCCTGAAAAAATGAAAAACTTACGTGTGCAAACCACAGCTGCTGTAGCTTGCTTAACAGCTCGCCAGCCGTTCTCACGCCCAGTATGGATTACACGTGATTGCACAAAGGTGAGAAAGGGTACCGTATCCCCGGATAACATGTATGGATAGCGTACACATTCAAAATATATGTCTATACATCAGGAGGCAGGCTCAGACGGTGTCAGGCACAGTATGGATTTGACGGCCCAGACTACACAGCGGAGGAGCAGGGAGAGGTAAAGATTGCAAATGCTGGGGCCCTACCCAAGCAAGGGGGGCCCACTCGTGGGCGTCGGTACTGGCACTGGGCCCCTCATAGTATGGCGGTGTGTCTGACGGCGGGTGTGCACCACCACCGTCAGAGACACTTGATTGCACTATGAGGGACCCTGTGCCAGTGCCCGCACCCAAGAGTCGGCCTACCCACCTGTCCAGGGCAACGGCACTCGCACGGTGTCGTGCGCTAGGTGGTGACCCCGGCCATGGGGGGGGGGAGGCAGCACAGTTAGGGAGTTTTAGAAAGTGGCATATGTTGATGTTGGACATTCAGCTGATGCAAAAGGCGAAATAGGTCAAGTCCCAGGAAGAGGTGGACCAAAGCAAGCCATTTTTCTGTCACCCTATGTGTCATCAGGGGAAGGTGGGACAAAATCCTTGGAAACCCATGCGTGGTTCATTTTAATGAAGGTTAGATCATCCACATTTTGGGTTGATAGACGGGTCCTTTTTTCTGTCAGGATTGATCCAGCTGCACTGAAGACTCTTTCCGATAGCACACTTGCAGCTGGGCAAGCGAGCTCCTGTAAGGCATATTGTGCCAATTCAGGCCAGGTGTCCAGTTTAGCGGCCCAATAGTCAAAGGGGAATGACCTGTGTGGGAGAACATCGATATGGGAGGAAAAGTAGTTAGGAGACAGCAGTTGTCAACTATGGTTACAGTCACTTTCCATCGATGCAGTATTACGAGTTGTGGGAGCGGTACTTGAAAAATCAGTCCACAACATTGTCATGAAACCCCTGTCTCCAACGCCACTTCTGCTGTGTGCACCATGAACACCTCTGCCAAGCTGCCCCCAGCCCGTACGGCTCGTGTGAGAACCATCACCGCTGCTGTGTGCTGGGAATGCCTCAACAACCGATTTACCAGAGTTGCTTGTTTATTAGCCAATATTAGGTCAAGGTTCTCCTGTGGCATGATGTTTTGTAATTTGCCTTTATAGCATGGATCCAGGATGCTGGCCAACCAGTAGTCGTCATCGTTCATCATTTTGGCAATGCGGGGGTCCCTTTTTAGGATCTGCAAGGCATAATCTGACATGTGGGCCAATGTTCCCGGTGTCAATGATGCACTGCGAGTGCTGGGTGGAGGAGCACTTTCTGGCAAATCCACATCCCTCCAGTCACGCACAAACCCTGTACCAGACCTTGCCACGCCAACATTTTCACTTGCCCCACGAGATGCATCCTCCTCCCCTAAGTAATCATCCCCATCATCATCCTCCTCCTCCTCTTCTTCCTCCACCTCGTCCAGGAGAGGTCCCTGAGCAGACAATGGCTGAATGTCATCAAGGATTCCCTCCTCCTCTTCCTCCTCATCAACATTGGCTGCAGACGCCTGCTCCTTAAGGTGCGTCAAAGTTTGCATGAGCAGACGCATAAGTGGGATGCTCATGCTTAGGATGGCGTCGTCTGCGCTTACCAGCCGTGTGCATTCCTCAAAACACTGAAGGACTTTACAGAGGTCTTTCAGCTTCGACCACTGCACACCTGTCAACTCCAAGTCTGCTCTCAAAGTGCCTGGCCGTGTATCCTCCCACAAATGCATTATGGCCTGCCTCTGTTCGCACAGCCGCTCCACCATGTGTAGGGTGGAGTTCCACCTTGTTGCAATGTCGATAATGAGGCGGGGGTTGGGAAGGTGGAGCAATCGCTGCAGGTTCTGCATACCAACGGAGTGTACAGGCGACCGGCGGATGTGCGCGCACAGTCTTCGCACCTTCTGGAGCAGGGCTGTTAACTCCGGATAATTTTTGAGGAAGCACTGCACACCAGGCTCAAGGTGTGAGCCAAGCAAGGTATGTGGCTGAGTTTTGAAAGGGCTATGGCTGCCACAAAATTACGGCCGTTATCACTAACTACCTTGCCTGCCTCAAGATGTACACTGCCCAGCCATGACTCAGTTTGTCGCTTCAAGTACTCGGCCAGCACCTCGGCGATGTCAGTCGCCCAAACACATCATCTGCAACACAGCCTGCTGACACTTTCCACTAGCTGCTCGATAGGGGGACACCTCGTGTGCAACAGTGGCAGCTGCAGATGGAGTGCTCGTACGACTGCGCTCTGTGGACGAGCTTTCGCTTCTGGAGGAGGAGGAGGAGGAGGGTCGAACGCCTACAGCCAACTGTTTCCTATACCGTGGGCTAGGCAGCACTGTCCCACCACCGCTGTTCCCTGTGGACCCTGCATCCACCACATTAACCAAGTGCGCAGTGATGGACACGTAACGGCCCTGGCCATGCCGACTGGACCATGCATCAGTTGTGAGGTGCACCTTTCCACTCACTGACTGAGTGCATGGACAATGCGGTCTTTTACATGATGGTGGAGGGCTGGGATGGCTTTGCGAGAGAAGTGGCGACTGGGTAGGTCATAGCGTGCTACTGCATAGGCCATGAGTTCGCGGAAAGCTGTGCTTTCCACCAACCGATAGGGCATCATCTCAAACGAGATTAGTTTGGCAATGTGGGCGTTCAAACCCAGTGTACGCGGATGAGAGACTGAGTACTTTCTTGACCTACTCATAGTGTCTGGGAGGGTGAGCTGGACTTGAGGGCTGCATATGGTGGCAGTAGCGGTGGACAGGGCGGACTGAGAGAGGGTTGATGATGGTGATGGAGTTGGTGTTCTTTCTGATGGCCTAGATTCAGTATTTCGTTGATATAACAGTGGGATTCCCTGACTGCTGTGGCCTTGCAACGACACCTCAACATTTGCTGCTGTGCTAACCGGTGGGCTTACAGTGGGGGAAACAATGTAGCGTTGTTGACTACCTTCTTTGTGATCAGTTGCACATGTGGCACTTGAGGTCTTCTGCGGGAGAAGGGCTTGGATGAAGAGGTACAGCGGCCGGGCCCGAGTGACAATAAGATGGAACTGCCAGTACCAATCGTGGCAAAGGGTCATGAAGAGATAAAATTTTGTGAAGAAGACAGTCACCCGGCCGGGTCAACGGTAGTGAGGGAAGTGTCCATGGGAAAGCCAAAGTCTTCTGTCCAGGAAGAGAGAAACACCAGGACCTTCAAATCTGTAGTCGAGGTACCCAAAGACATGCAAGAAGCCTGTGCTGAGGAAGGTGTGCATGAGGCTTTCAAAGAGGCGGTCAAGGCGTGTAAGGTGCACTGGGCGCCTGAGACTCGGCAGTTGGGGATAATTTCAGCCAGAGAAGATACATCAAACCGGGTAGCTGTCCTGAAAGAAATGCATCTGCAATGTCTTCACACCAAACAGCTGGTTAGGTGTAGTAATATGAAAGCTGCTCGATGCCTAGTGTTAGCAAGAGAGGCTATGGATCGGCTGGGTTAGCGGAAAGATGTGATTCCGGTACCCAAGGGTCTGATTGGGAGAATCATTGGAAGATTCGGGAAGGTAATGCAAGACCTTGTGATTATCTCCGGTGTGGTGAGGGTGAGGATCCCTCCTGATGATGAAGACCAGATATCCGGTGAAGAGGGTAGGATTCCCATCATGGTGGTTGGCTCCGTGGTAAGCCTGAGAAACTTTCGGATGCTATTGGAGTATCGAGTGGGATACCTGCAAGAGATTGAGCAGTTAAGGCTGGACCGTCGACGGATCAATAAAGGGGTACGGAACACCAGGTGGCATCCGCCTTCAACCCAAGATGTAAGGACCCGAAGGGTTCCTCCAAGAAGTGACATGGCAGATGGCCGAAGAATGTCAACAAGTGGTAGTTCGACTGGCACGACAAAGTTGAAAGACCGTAGATCCTGTGAGACGCTGAATGAGTCAGACTCAGGCTTAACTAAGACTTATGACTGCACTGACCGGGGGAGCTGGTCGGGGAACGGAACAGACAGGGAGAGGAATGTGGTGACTAAACAGTGTCTGATGATGCAGACAGACCGTGACTGGAGGGTCAAAGATCAGGGCCGATATTCTGACAGCTGGGGTTGGGGGAGGCCCAACATAGGAATGAGACTGTGTGACAGATGGAGACGGTTCTCTCGACCTATTGGGGAAAAGTGTAATGAGTGTCCGGTCTCGAGATCCTGGTGTAAAGTTGTGTGTTCAACCCCACAAGATTGAACAGAGGGGGGAGGTATGTGGTGTAGTAACCACTGTGTCCGCTAGGGGGTGCTGTGTGGATGTCCTAGGAGAGAGGATGAATGGCAGAATACTGAATGACCGTTGTGTATCTCAAGGTGGGTAGCTTTGAGATGGAGAGTTATGTGTGTGTTGATCAGCAGTGATAATGCTGAGGTGCTGTTTCAACGTGTCCGGGAGAAGTCTCCAGGTAGCTGGTGAGTCGGGCGGAACTAGTTATCTACAAATCCACCCAGGGATGTGGTTGAGAACGATATTGTGAAGTGTGTGAGAATGGTTCAAGGACCTGTTTTGAGGTCATAGCCATGTGACCCGGTGGGCATGGCTACGGACCATATAAGGTGGCCAGGGTAGGTCACATGAGGTGAATGCTGGGACCTGGTTGGTCCGTTTTAGAAGGCCCCATCTGGGAGAGATGGGGGCTGTCTTCCTGACAGCAAGGAACGCTGTGTTCAATGGCTGCACGTTCCTGATGATTCCCTGGAGAAAACTGCATGGACTATAATTGTTTTAAGGAAAACCCATGCAGGAACTGGTATTGTGACTGCTAAGCGAGTATCCCCTACTTGAATAACAGCGCTACCTCACACATGTTATTTGTCTGTGCATGTGCTGTCACGGACACGTGTGTGTGGACGCAGCGAGTACCGCAAGGCGAACCCATGACACGCGTGACCCTGGATACAGCGCCTCCAGTGGGGCGAATTTAAATAATATCACGTGCAGCTGGATACACCGCCTCCAACTGGGGAATTTAGGTATTACACGTTATACATACAGTAGTCTGGAAACCTCGCCTCCAGTAAGGCGAATTTAAATAATAAAGGGGGAACCTGGGTAACATTAACAATGGTGGGCCCTGCAATAGGGAATAGGGAAGTGGAGACCTCCTGTACTCCCCTGAGCCAGTGACCCTGCACTCTTAACGTTCCCTATGCCGGTCCCTCACCGAGCGACGCACAGGAACCTAAAAACCCTAGCTCGCCCTGAACCTAAACCCTCACTAGGGAATTGGTTGGTGCGGAAACTAATCCCACCACTGCACTAAACACACATGAGGGAAAATGACAATACAGGGGAAACACCACTTAGCTTTGCTCTGTTGCGTACGCTCCTAGCAACAGAGCCCACCACCTGTGTGCATCTTCTCCTCCACCCGGATCCATCACCATAGCTGGATCCTTCACCATAGTGCAGCCTTGGAGCAGAGTCCACCACCAATTGCAGCAGTCCAGTAACAGAGTCCCAATGATGAGTTCAGCTTCTGCCCAAAAAGTCAAGCATGCTTGAGTCCAGCTCTCAGCAACCAAGTCCCACATGCTGAGTGCAACTGTCTCCATAGTTGCCACTCCACCAAGCCATGCAAGCACTTCCTGCCGACACCATAAACTGTGACTCCACCACGCCATGCCAGCCCTTCTTGCAGACCACATAACTGCCACTCGTCCCCTCTGGCTGGGCTGCGCAGGACTCATATTCAGCTCCTTCATCACCTAGGCTTGCTTCCCAAATGGCGAACACACAATATCACCAACAGTGATTGAACACACTTGGCTCCCTTTTATAGAGCCTCACACCTGATTTATAATTACGTGCACTAAACCAAAGAAGCTAAAGTGCACTACCACTCACCACCACCGGGGCAACTTAGAATGAACGACACCACGTGTAATAATTCTAATGGCCACCGGGGGCAATCACATCACTTTGGTACCTAGCCAAAGGAAAAAAAGTTCACTTATCCATTTAATCTGTCAGATCCACGCTGGATCATGACATGTGCTAAATAAAAACTTTTGTACTTTTTTACTAATTTTTGAATCCATTACTCCTTTTTCTTTCTCTTTGCTATATGTACATGTACAGGGCTGGCGTTAGGGGCAGGCAGACCAGGCAGCTGCCTAGGGCCCCCGCTCCTCCAGGGGCCCCCAGCCAGCGGCACATCACACAGCCGCTATGGGGTCCCTGTGAGGCAGGGGGACTCGCCTGCCCCCAGCGCCGACCTCCACCGCCGCCGCATTGAAGAAGTCAGTGATGGATGGAGGAGAGAGCGTCAGCTGACGCTCCCTTTCCCATCATTCCCTGCTCTGCCTCTGACACGGCAGGGGCGCGACTATATACCATGCTCGGCTGTAACATACCATGCTGGGTAACATACCATGCTGGGGGGGACTATATACCATGCTGAGCTGTATTATACCGTGCTGGGCTGTATTATACCATTCTGGGGGGGCTATATACCATGCTGGGCTGTATTACACCATGCTGGGGGTGGGCTATATACCATGCTGGGCTGTATTGCACCATGCTGGGAGGGCTATATACCATGCTGGGCTGTATCATACCATGCTGGGGGGGCTATAAACCATGCTGGAGGGGCTATATACCATGCTGGGCTGTATTACACCATGCTGGGGGTGGGCTATATACCATGCTGGGCTGTATTGCACCATGCTGGGAGGGCTATATACCATGCTGGGCTGTATCATACCATGCTGGGGGGGCTATATACCATGGTGGGTTGTATCATACCATGCTGGGGGGGCTATATACAATGCTGGGGGGGCTATATACCATGCTGGGCTGTATTACACCATGCTGGGGGGGCTATATACCATGCTGGGCTGTATCATACCTTGTTGGGGGCTATATGCCATGCTGGGCCGTATTATACTATGCTCGGCTGTATCATACCATGCTGGGGGGGCTATATACCATGCTCGGCTGCATCATACCATGCTGGGGGGGCTATATACCATGCTGGGCTGTATTATACCATGCTGGGGGGCTATAGAATCATAGAATCGTAGAGTTGGAAGGGACCTCCTGGGCCATCTGGTCCAACCCCCTGCTCAAAGCAGGATTCGCTAAATCATCCCAGTCAGATGTCTGTCCAGCCTCTGTTTGAAGACTTCCATTGAAGGAGAACTCACCACTTCTCGTGGCAGCCTGTTCCACTCATTGATCACTCTAACTGTCAAAAAGTTTTTTCTAATATCTAATCTGTGTCTCCTCCCATTCAGTTTCATCCCATTGCTTCTAGTCTTTCCTTGTGCAAATGAGAATAAAGTTGATCCTTCTACAATGTGACAGCCCTTTAGATATTTGTAGACAGCTATTAAGTCTCCTCTCATTCTTCTCTTTTGCAAACTAAACATTCCCAAATCCTGCAACCTTTCCTCATAAGACAGGGTTTGCAGACCGGTCACCATTCTGGTTGCTCTTTTCTGAACTTGCTCCAGTTTGTTGATGTCTTTTTTAAAATGTGGTGCCCAAAACTGGACACAATATTCCAGATGAGGTCTGACCAAAGAGGAGTATAGGGAAATAATGACTTCACGTGATCTAGACTATATGCTTCTGTTAATACATCCTAGAATTGCATTTGCCTTTTTTGCTGCTGCATCACACTGTTGACTCATATTCAGTCTGTGATCTATTAGTATACCCAAGTCTTTTTCACATGTGCTGTCACTTAGCCCTATTCCTCCCATTCTATATATGCTTTTTCCATTTTTATTGCCCAGATGTAGTACTTTGCATTTCTCCCTGTTAAAAACCATTCTGTTTGTTGCTGCCCACTTCTCCAGTTTATTTAAATCTTTTTGAATCCTCTCTCTCTCTTCTCTAGTATTAGCTATCCCTCCTAGCTTTGTGTCATCAGCAAATTTAATCAGTTTACCCTCAATGCCTTCATCTAAATCGTTGATAAAGATGTTGAACAATACAGGGCCCAGGACAGAGCCCTGTGGTACCCCACTTGAGACATTCTTCCAACTGGATGTGCAGCCATTTACGACCACTCTTTGGGTCCGATCACTAAGCCAGTTATGAATCCACCTAACAGTTGCCTTGTCCATTCCATACTTAATCATTTTTTCAATAAGGATTGTATGAGAGACTTTGTCAAATGCTTTGCTGAAGTCAAGATATACTATATCTACAGCATTTCCTTGATCACCCAATCAGTGATACCGTCATAGAAGGAAATTAAGTTAGTCTGACATGACTTATTAGTTACAAACCCATGCTGACTCTGTTTAATCACTTCATTCTTATCCAGGTATTGACATACATGTTGTTTAATAATTTGTTCAAAGATCTTTCCTGGTATAGAAGTCAGACTCACCGGCCTATAGTTACCTGGGTCCACCTTCTTCCCCTTTTTGAAGATAGGAACAACATTTGCTCTTCTCCAGTCTTCTGGCACTTCTCCTGTTCTCCAAGAATTTTCAAAGATTATAGAGAGGGGTTCAAAAATTTCTTCTGCTATCTCCTTCAGTACTCTGGGGTGTAATTCATCTGGACCTGGAGACTTGAATTCATTTAGGCTAGCTAAGTGTTTCCTCACTATCTTTCTGTTTATAGATATCCTGGATTCTTCTATTCCCTTAATAGGACAGTGAATAACAGTTGATGTTACATTTCCTTTCTGAGAGAAAACAGATGCAAAATAGGAATTTAAAAGTTCAGCCTTCTCAACATCCTGTCTTACCATTGCATCATTTTCATCCTGTAAAAATCCTATAGCATCTTTGACTTTTCTTTTACTTTTGACATATCCCCAAAATCCTTTATTATTGCTTTTGACATCTCTTGCAAGCCTCAATTCATTTTCAGCTTTAGCTAATCTGATTTGTGCCCTGCAGGTTCTGCAGACAGCATTATATTCTTCTTTAGATATGCCTCCCTCTTTCCATTTTATAAACATTTTTTTCTTCCTTTTTAGCATGTGCTTAAGTTCTGTGTTCAACCATCCTGGTTTCCTTAACTGCTTCCTATTCTTCCCTCTTTTCGGAATTGTTAACAACTGTGCTTTGAGAATTTCATTTTTCAAGATTTCCCATCCTTCCTGGACATTTTTGTCTTTAAGGATATCCAGCCATTGGATCCCTCCAATTCTCTTTCTGAATCCCTTAAAATCTGCCTTTCTGAAATCTAACCTTGACGTCTGAGTCTTCACAGGTCTTCCGCCTCTAGTTATCCAAAATTCTAAAATAGCATGGTCGCTACCTCCTAGGGTCCCAGCCACTTTTACCTCCTCAACCATTTCCTCCCTGTTTATAAGGATTAGATCCAAGGTAGCAGTTCCCCTTGTTTTCTCCCTTACCTTTTGGAAGATAAAGTTGTCAGCAAGAGAGGATAAGAATTTCCTTGACCTGTTAGTTTTGCCTGAGAGAGATTCCCAACAAATGTCTGGATAGTTGAAATCTCCCATGACAACTATGTCATATTTTTTGGAGAACTTGGCCATTTGATGCATAAAGAGTTCATCCATAGCTTCAGCTTGCACAGGCGGCCTGTAGTAAATGCATACAATGGTGTCCTTTCCATTGTTCTGTCCTTGTATTCTTACCCAAACAGTTTCCACAGAACTCCCAGTCTCTGAAGCTTCAATCTCTGTGCAGATATACGCGTTTCTAACATACAATGCGACACCTCCTCCTCGTTTATCAAGTCTGTTTCTTGCAAATAAGTTGTATCCTTCTAGTCTTGTATTCCAATCATGTGTATTGTCCCACCAAGTTTCAGTGATTCCAATGACATCATATTTCTTTTCCTGTGTTAGTAGTTCCAATTCTCCTTGTTTGTTGCCCATGCTTTGTGCATTAGTATAGAAACATTTTAGTTTGTGATTGGTTTCTCTTTCTCCAATATTTTTATTAATTAGATTCTTTCGTCTTTGTTCTTCCTTTCCACTTCTAATAGCAGAGTTCTCAATAGCATTTGTCAGGTGTATGGCTTTTTCTGGTCTTTTGCTTCCCTTCCCATGTTGTTCTAGTTTAAAGCTCTCCTTACAAGTGTAGCAAGGCGACTTCCAAATACATGCTTACCAGTCTTCGTAAGGTGCACCCCATCTCTAGCAAGTAGTCCATCGTATAAGTAGTTCACTCCGTGATCCAGAAATCCAAATCGTTGCTGACGGCACCATTGACGTAGCCAGTTGTTCACCTGCAGAATCTTATTCCACCTCCTTGTTCCATGGCCATCCACTGGGAGGATGGAAGAGAAGACCACCTGCGCTCCCAGTTCTTTCACTTTCTTACCTAAGTCTTCAAAGTCTCTGCAGATGGTTTCCAGGTCGTTTCTTGCAGTGTCATTTGTCCCCACATGTAGTAGCAGGAATGGGTAGTCATCTGTAGGTCTGAAGAGTCCTGATATCCTGTCAGACACATCTTTAATTTTTGCACCTGGAAGACAACACATTTCTCTTGAAGTTATATCCGGTCTGCAGATAGCGGCCTCAGTTCCTCTCAACAGGGAATCCCCCATGACCACCACTCTCCGTTTCTTCTTCACAACATTTTTCTTTCTCCATCCAGGAGGACTCTGAAGGCGTACAAGGTTGCTGCTTGTTGGCAAAGTCTTATCCTGATGTATTTCTTCATTGTTTTCCTGCGTGAGAGCCTGGTACTGGTTTCTGAGCAGTATGGGTGCTGACTGCCTCCTGATCCTCCTGCTTCTCTGGGTCACATGTCTCCATTCCTCTGTTTCTTCAGGTGCACTTCGAATTTCTTCTCTTTCTGTAACATGAAGAGATAATTCTGCTCTGTCCAAGAACTCTTCACCTTCCTTAATGATCTTCAATGTAGCTAACCTCTCTTCGAGATTTTGCAACTTTTCCTCCAACAGGGACACAAGCTTGCACTTGTGGCATGTGAAGTTTGGCTTTTCCACTGGTAAGTCTGTGAACATGTAGCAAGAAATGCAGCTCACCAAATGGCTCCTGGCCTCTTCCATCTTGAGATTTCTTAAAAACGATGAAAGATGAGCCCAAAATCGGTTTTTCCGATTTCCTCTTTTCAGCTGCAACGGCCAAAACCCAGTGATCGTTGAGCTCGCGGAGACTCTTCACTTATCCCAGAAGGCACTGGGAATATGCAAATGATCTCCTCAAGACTCTTCCCCTGGTATTCCGATTTCCTCTTTTCAGCTGCAACGGCCAAAACCCAGTGATCGTTGAGCTCGCGGAGACTCTTCACTTATCCCAGAAGGCACTGGGAATATGCAAATGATCTCCTCAAGACTCTTCCCCTGGTTTTCCGATTTCCTCTTTTCAGCTGCAACGGTCAAAACCCAGTGATCGTTGAGCTCGTGGAGACTCTTCACTTATCCCAGAAGGCACTGGGAATATGCAAATGATCTCCTCAAGACTCTTCCCCTGGTTTTCCGATTTCCTCTTTTCAGCTGCAACGGCCAAAACCCAGTGATCGTTGAGCTCGCGGAGACTCTTCACTTATCCCAGAAGGCACTGGGAATATGCAAATGATCTCCTCAAGACTCTTCCCCTGGTTTTCCGATTTCCTCTTTTCAGCTGCAACGGCCAAAACCCAGTGATCGTTGAGCTCGCGGAGACTCTTCACTTATCCCAGAAGGCACTGGGAATATGCAAATGATCTCCTCAAGACTCTTCCCCTGGTTTTTATATATGCTATATACCATGCTGGGCTGTATTATACCATGCTGGACTGTATTATACCATGCTGGACTGTATTATACCATGCTGGACTGTATTATACCATTCTGAGGGGCTACATACCATGCTGGGCTGTATTATACCATGCTGGGGGGGGCTATGTACCATGCTGGGCTGTATTATGCCATGCTGGGCTGTATTATACTATGTTGGGGGGCTATATACCATGCTGGGCTGTATTATACCATACTGGGCTGTATTATTCCATTCTGGGGGCTATATACCATGCTGGGCTGTATTATACCATGCTGGGCTATATTATACCATTCTGGGGGGGCTATATACCATTCTGGGCTGTATTATTGTGTTCTGGGGGGCTATATACCATGCTGGGCTGCATTATACCATTCTGGGGGCTATATACCTTGCTGGGCTGTATTATACCATGGTATCATGGTGGGCTGTATTATACCATGCTGAGCTGTATTATACAGCCCACCATGGTATACAGCCCAGCATGGCATACAGCCTGTATACCATGGTGGGCTATATACCATGCTGTGCTGTATACCATGGTGGGCTGGGCTGTATACCATGTGGTCCTGGGGTATATACCATGTGGTGCTGGGCTATATACTATGCGGCTGTGTTATATACCATGGGGGGTACATTTTACATTATATTCTATAGGGGAGGCTGTGTTATATAATATGGGGGGCTACATTATATTATATGGGGGGGCTGTATTATATTTATTATATTCGATGGGGGCTGTATTATACTATATGAGGAGGGCTACATTATACTATATAAGGGGCTGCATTATATCCTATGAGGGGGTTGCCATATATTCTATGGAGGGGCTACATTATACTATATGGGGGGTGGGGCTGCATTATATTCTATGGGGGGTTACATTATATTCTGTGGAGTGGCTGCATTATACTCTGGTGTAGCTGCATTATTCTCTAAGGGGTGGCTGCATTATACTATAAGAGGGGGGCTGCATTATATTATATGGGGGTTACATTATATTGTATGGCGGGGCTGCATCATACTATATGTGGGCTGCATTATACTGTATCGAGGACTATGGGGAATACATTATATGAAGAACTATGGGGTGCATTATGCTATGGGAAGTGAATTGTACTACATGGGTGACTATGGCGGTGCATTATACTATATGGAGAACTATGAGGAGTGTATTATACTATATGGAGGACTGAGCAGTGTATTTTAATATATGGAGGGCTAAGAGGAGTGTATTATACTATATGGAGGACTGAGGAGTGTATTATACTATATGGAGGACTATGGGGCAGATTATATTATATTGGGGACTATGGGGTATAAACTGTAGATGTGCTTCTGATAACATAATACTGTATGGTGATCTGTTAGGGTGTGTGCACACGTTGAGTATTAGTCTGCCGCTTTTTCTGCAGAGAATCCATATCTCTTGGCACATGCATTTTTCCTGCGGATTCCTAGCATGTGTACAGTGGATTTGATGCAGGTTCTAGTGCGATTTGGCAGTGTGGATGAGAGAGCGATTGATTGATTTGTATGTCCCGGAACGTACACTGCAGCTGCAAAAAGAAGTAACATGCTGCGGAAAATAAACCGCAGCAAATCTGCGCAGAATTTTCGGCAGCATGTGCACGCCGGATTGGGTTTTCCATAGGTTTACATGGTACTGTAAACCGCATGGAAACTGCTGCGGATCCGCAGGACCAAATCCGCTGCGGATCCGCAGCAAAAAACGCAACGTGTGCACACACCCATAGTGATCCATTAGTGATCGTTCTGTTCCCAACATTCTTTCTCAGACGGTGGAAAGAGGCCGGGAAACAAGTGTTGAATGACTTCTTCAATTTTGTCGATCACACTCATTTAGCGTCCTGAACTCAGCGCATGTAAATACAATCGAAATGCTTCTGTGATGTGCAATATGTTAGCATTTGGGGCCCCATTTTAAACTTTGCATAGGGCCCCACTATGCCTAAAACCGGCCCTGTACATGTACAGTGTTACGGGAATGCATTCCCACTAATTGCTGTACATGTGTTGGGCTGCAAGTTACAGTGGGATGCAATTGCCAAAATGCGGTCACTTGTGGAGGACTTCACCCCAAAGCCTATTTTCACAGTCATGATCAGGCCAAGTTTTTAAAATTCTGACAACTCTCAATTTATGAGGTCATGATTCTGGAATGCTTGAATAGATCCCTCTGATTCTTAGATGCTTTTCTCATGACATATTGTACTTGATGGTAGTGGTAAAATTTCTTTGATATGACTTGCATTTATTTTGAAAAAAATCGTAAATTTGGTAAAAATGTAAATTTTGAAATTTTCAAACTTTTAATTTTATGCCCTTAAATCAGAGAGTCATATCACACAATAGTTAACAAATAACATTTCCCATATGTCTACTTTACATCAGCACAATTTTTGAGATATCATTTTTTTTTAACCCCTTCACTACCAAGGGTGGTTTGCACGTTAACTCCCGGGCCAATTTTTACAATTCTGACCACTGTCCCTTTATGAGGTTATAACTCTGAAACTCTTCCATGGATCCCGGTGATTCTGACATTGTTTTCTCGTGACATATTGTACTTCATGTTAGTGGTAAAATTTCATTCAAATAACTTGCATTTATTTGTGAAAAAAATGGAAATTTGGCGAAAATTTTGAAAATTTCGCAATTTTCCAACTTTGAATTTTTATGCCCTTAAATCACAGCGATATGGCACACAAAAAACTTAATAAATGACATTTTCCACATGTTTACTTTACATCAGCACAATTTTGGAACCAAAATTTGTTTTTGTTAGGAAGCTATAAGGGTTAAAAATTGACCAGCGATTTCTCATTTTTGCAACACCATTTTATTTTTAGGGACCACATCACATTTGAAGCCACTTTGAGGGGTCTATATGATAGAAAATACCCCAAAGTGACACCATTCTAAAAACTGCACCCCTTAAGGTGCTTAAAACCACATTCAAGAAGTTTATTAACCCTTTAGGTGCATCACAGGAATTTTTTGAATATTTAAAAAAAAAATGAACATTTAACTTTTTTTTCACAAAAAAAATACTTCAGGTTCAATTTTCTTTATTTTACCAAGGGTAACAGGAGAAATTGGACTGCAAAAGTTAATGTGCAATTTGTCCTGAGTACGCTGATACCTGATATGTGGGGGGGAACCACTGTTTCGGCGCATGGCAGACCTCAGTAGGGAAGGAGCGCCGTTTGACTTTTTCAATGCAAAATTGGCTGGAATTCAGATCGGACGCCATGTCGCGTTTGGAGAGCCCCTAATGTACCTAAACAGTGGAAACCCCCCGAAGTGACCCCATTTTGGAAACTAGACCCCCCAAGGAACTTATCTAGATATGTGGTGAGAACTTTGAACCCACAAGGGCTTCACAGAAGTTTATAACGTACAGCCGTACAATTAAAAAATCATATTTTTTCCACAAAAATGTTCTTTTCACCCTCAATTCTTATTTTTCCAAGAGTAACAGGACCCTAAAAGATATTGTGCAATTTATCCTGAGTGCGCTGATACCCCACATGTGGGGGTAAACCACTATTTGGGCGCATGGCAGAGCTCGGAAGGGAAGCAGCACCATTTGACGTTTTTGGCTGGAATTGAGATCGGACACCATGTCATGTTTGGAAAGCCCCTGATGTACCAAAACAGTAGAAACCCCCCACAAATGACACCATTTTGGAAACTAGACCCCCCAAGGAACTTATCTAGATGTGTGGTGAGCACTTTGATCCCCCCAGTGCTTCACATTAGTTTATAACGCCCGGGCGTGAAACTAAAAAAATCTTATTTTTTCCACAAACATCATCTTTTAGTCCCCATTTTTTTATTTTCCCAAGGGTAACAGGAGAAATTGGACCACAAAAGTTGTTGTCCAATTTGTCCTGAGTACGCTAACACCCCATATGTGGGAGAAAACTACTGTATGGGGACACGTCGAGGCTTGGAAGGGAAGTAGTGACGTTTTGGAATGCAGACTTTGATGGATTGGTCTGCGGGTGTCATGTGCGTTTGGAGAGCCCCTGATGTACCTAAACTATTGAAACTCCCCACAAGTGACCCCATTTTGGAAACTAGACCCCACACGGAACTTATCTAGATGTGTGGTGAGCACTTTGAACCCCCAAGTGCTTCACAGAAGTTTATAACGCCTGGGCGTGAAAATAAAAAAAACATTTTTTTCCGCAAAAATGATATTTTTGCCCCCAATTTTTTATTTTCCTAAGGGTAACAGGAGAAATTGGACCCCAAAAGTTGTTTTGTAATTTGTCCTGAGTAGGCGGATACCCCATATGTTTGGGTAAAACACTGTTTGGGCACCATTTGACTTTTTCAACGCAGAATTGGCTGGAATTGAGATCAGACGCCATGTTGCATTTGGAGAGCACCTGATGTGCCCAAACAGTGGAAACCCCCCAATTATAACTCCAACCCTAACCCCAACACACCCCTAACCCTAATCTGAGCCCTAGCCCTAACCCTATCCCTAACCCTAATGGGAAAATGGAAATAAATACATTTTCTTTTAGTTTTATTATTTTTCCCTAACTAAGGGGGTGATAACGGGGGGTTTGATTTACTATTTATGGCGGTTTTTATGTTTGGCGGCTGTCACACGCTAAAAGACGCTTTTTATTGTAAAAATAGTTTTTGCATCACCACATATTGAGAGCTATAATTTTTCCGTATTTTGACCCACCGAGTCATGTTCGGTCTTATTTTTTGCGGGACGACTTGACGTTTTCATTGGAACCATTTTCGGGCACGTGACATCTTTTGATCGCTTTTTATTCCGATTTTTGGGACGCAGAATGAACAAAAACCAGCGTTTCATGAATTTCTTTTGGGGGGGTGCGTTTACACCGTTCCGCGTGCGGTAAAATTGATAAAGCGGTTTTATTCTTCGGGTCAGTACGGTTACAGGGATACCTCATTTAGGTCGTTTTTTTATGTTTTGTCGGTTTTTTGCAATGAAAACAATTTTATATAAAAAATAATTATTTTTGTATCGCTTTATTCTGCGAGCTATAACTTTTATTTTTTTGCGGATGACACTGTATGGCAGCTCGTTTTTTGCGGGACAAGATGACGTTTTCAGCGGTACCATGGATATTTATATGCGTGTTTTTGATCGCGCGTTATTGCACTTTTTGTTCGGTGGTATGATAATAAATCATTTTTTGCTTCGTTTTTTATTATTTTTTAAGGGGTTCGCTAAAGGGGTTAACTAACGGGACAGTTTTATAGGGCGGGTCGCTACGGACGCGGCGATACCAAATATGTGTACTTTTATTGTTTTTTTTTTATTTTGAAAAAATGGATTTATTGGGCAATATTTTTTTTTTTTTTTACTAATTTATTTAGCGATTTTTTTAAAATTATTTTTAACACTTTTTTCTTTTTTTTTTACTTTATTACCTTGTCCCAGGTGGGACATCACTGTCCTGTGACAGATCGCTGATCTGTCACATCACAGATCACTGTGACAGATCAGCAATCTGTCACAGGCAGTTCTGCAGACTTCCTCATGCCTGCGCTTTGCAGGCAGTGAGGAAGTCAGCTCCCTATAGGCCCCTGAAGGCCCCCGTCGCCATCTTGGATCCGGGGGCCTGTAGGGAAAGAGACCCCCGCAGCAGCGCTGCACATTGCGCTGCTGTGGGGGGCTCAGGGAAGCAAGGAGGGAGCCCCCTCCCTGCCGATGCTTCCCTTTAACCCCCGTTACACCGCGATCGTGTTTGATCGCGGTGTACAAGGGGTTAACATGTCGGGGGTGGTCCGTGACCGCCCCTGACACATTGTGCCGGGTGTCAGCTGTGATAATCAGCTGACACCCGACCGCGATCAGCGGCGCTCACCACGTGGGCGCCGCTGATCGCTGGGACGTAATATTCCGTCCATGGTAATTAGGTCCAGGGTCACATGGACGGAATATTACGTCCACTGTAGGTAAGGGGTTAAGTACATTATAAGGGTTAAAAGTTGACCAGCGATTTCTCATTTTTACAACAAAATTTGCAAAACCATTTATTTTAAGAATCACCTCACATTTGAAGTGACTTTGAAATGCTTACATTACAGAAAATACCCAAAACTGAAACGATTCTAAAAATTGCACCCCTCATGGTGCTCAAAACCACATTCAAGAAGTTTATCAACCCTTCAGGTGCTTCACAGGAATTAATAGAATGTGGAAGGAAAAATAAACATTTAACTTTCTTTCACAAAAATGTTCCTTTAGACCTATAATTTTTTTACTTTCACAAGGGTATCAGGAAAAAATGGACCATAACATTGGTTGTGCAAATTCTCTTGAGCATGCCGATACCCCATATGTGGGGCAAAATCACTGTTTGGGCACACACCAGGGCTTGGAAGAGAAGGAGCATCATTTGACTTTTTGAATGCAAGATTTGCTGGAACAATTAGCAGACACCATGTCGCGTTTAGACAGTACCTGATCTTCCTAAACAGTGGAAAACCCCCACAAGTGACACCATTTTGGAAACTAGACCCATTTGGAAACTTATCTAGATATGTATGGAGCACCTTGAACCCCCAGGTGCTTTACAGAAGTTTATTACGTTAACCTGTGCAAATAAAATAATATTTTTCCAACAAAAATCTTTTTTAATTTCATAAGGGTAATAGAAGAAAATGAACCCCAAAATTTGTTGTGTAATTTCTCCTGAGTTTACCAATACTCCACATGTGGTCGAAAACTACTTTTGATGCACAGTGCAAAGTTCATAAGGGAAGTAGTGCCATATTACAGTGCAGATTTTGCTGCATTTGCTTGAGGGTGCCATGTTACATTGGCAGAACCCCTGAGGTGCCAGAACAGCAGAATCCCCCACAAGTGACCCCATTTTTCAAACTAAACCTTTCAATTAATTTATCTATGGATGCAGTGATTATACTGACACCACAGGTGTGTCAAGACTTTTATACCATTGGATAGTGAAAAAAAATTTACATTTATACCAGCAAGATTGTGTGTTAGCCCCAGGTTTTACTGGGAAATGGGTATAAATGGCACCAAAATGTATCCCACAATTTCTACTGAACGTAGCAATACCCCATATGTGGCTGTACAGTACTACTTTATCATATTGAGAGACTCGAGAGGGACAGAGCGCTATTTGCCTCCTGGAGCTCAGATTTTCCTAGAATAGTTTGCGTATTCCATATAAAGAGCGCCTCAGTGCTAGAAAAGCAGAATCCCCCCTCAAGTGACCCCATTTTCGAAATTCTACCCCTTTGGGAATTTATCTACAGATGAAGTGACGAGTTTGACTCCTTGGGTGTTTTCCAGAAACAAGCAGTAGTGGATGTTGCTGAGTGAAAATAGCAAACTGCTGTTGCAGTGATCAGTACATTGTAGTGATCAGTAAGTTATGACCAGCTCATGTTTCTGCAGACACGCACCTTAAAATTAGGCGGAATCTCATTACTACAGAAATGAAAAAAACATGTGGGCGCTAAATGTGGTTTAGGCCCACTGGGGCTCAGAAGGGAGGGGGTATTTGGAAGCGGAGAATTTGCTGAATTTCTTTTGGAGGGTGAGGAGACATCTAACTTTTCCAGTGCCTTTGCGCTTCCAGTAAAGAGGAAGCCCCCTATATTTCCATTAACAGATGACAGACCTGAGTGAGGGCTTGCTTTTTTGTGGATTGAGTTGAAGCTTTTATTGGGAACATTTTACATAACGTTTGGGATCACATTTATCCATCGCTCTATGCTGAGAACTTACTTTTTGGTTTCCATCTAAATCTCTGAGTGACAGATGAAATCCCCTATGGATTCATTCACTGTAATGAGGCAGCAGAATTACTGTGGACTTCATCTGGCCTCTGTTTAGCGTTGTACTTTTCAGGAGTGCACAAAGCTGTGGCCAATGGCACTTTTATGGGATCCTAAAAAGACGAACACGGCTGGATCGCAGGTTCTTTGGCATCCACAGTGCCTTCATCTGTCTCATTATAGGAAATCTTTCACTGTGGGTTCCGTCTGAATCACGTATGTCAGAGATTTGCAAACCCCAATGTAAGTACTCAGTGTGGAATGGAGAATAAATGCGTGCCGGCCCTTACTGTGATCTTTGGGAGGCAGAATGAAAAAAATCAACAGCAGGTGAAGAATTGGTTTTATTTATTTTTAACACCATTCCTCGTGTGGTATAAGTGATTTGGCGACTTTATTCTTCTGGTCAGTGCGATTACAGTGATACCAGATTTATATAGTTTTTTTTTTTGGCTGCTGTCACATTAAAAGACGCTTTTTATTGCAAAAACTAGTTTTTACTAGTTTACTTTTTCCACAGATGGAGCTGTATGGCGGCTTGTTTTTTAAGGGACAAGATGACATTTTCAGCTGTACTATTTTTATTTGCATTCATCTTTTTGATCGTGTTTTATTGCACTTTTTGTTCGGCAGTATGATAAAGCATTGCTTTTTGCTCTTTTTTTACGGTGTTCACTGAAGGGGTTGACTAGTAGGACAGTTTTATAGAGTGGGTCGTTACGAATGTGGCAATGCTAAATATGTGTACTTTTATTGTTTATTTTTTTATTTACATAAATAAATGTATTTATTGGAAAAAATATTTGTTTTTTTTTTGTTCTTTATTTGATGATATTTACAACTTTTTAACAATAATTTTTTAACTTTTTTACATTATCCCAGGATGGGACATTACTGTATAGTATCAGATCACTTATTTCATGCTCTGAAATGCTTCTGCACTGCAGAGCATCACATCAGCATCTGCCAGGCAGGGAAGGAGGTCAGGTCCTACTCTGAGCAGGCACTGACATGCCACCTTCCCTGAAGGACCCCGCTGTCATCTTGCGGCCGGGGGTGTCCATGGAGACCATCAGGACAACATGATCGCATCACGCTGTCCTGATGGAAGCGCACAGGGAGCCCTTTCCTTGCATGATGCTCCTCTATGTCGCTGTCACTACTGACAGCGGCATCAGCAGGGTTAATTGCCCGTGTTCGTTGCTAGCACAAATCGTAGGCATTGCTGCGGGGTGTCAGCTCTCAAATAGAGCTGACACCTGCACCCATTCGCCGCAGCACTCACCGTGAGGCCGCGCGATTGTGGCGCCATACATAAACTGCTGTTTGCAGGAATGCAGCTCCTGAAGAGCACTATATCTACGGCGCATGTTGTGAAGAGGTTAAAGTGTAAGGAAGAAGACTGGGCTGTGAGTGCCGGCTTTTTGGGACTAGAACTGTTGAGGTTGCCTTCCCTGTTTCCTATATAGGGAACCGGACAGGCCCCATGACCTAGGAAGAGGGGGCATGCTTAGTCAGAGAACCCAGCCAAAAGCTGAGGTAGAAAGAGTGCGAAGCTGCAGAGAGACCCCCGCCATCAGGGTGTGAGCAGCAGGGCAGGCAGCGTGTGCTGCACCCGAACCGCCGGCACTGCAACGGACTGCAGTAGATGGACCCAGTGGGCTAGAGACAGTTTTGGTGCAGCAGTCGGCATGCAGCAGGCTGAGAGGAGTGATCCATCCCCAGAGCACCAGTACTTTGCAGGCCTGTGTCTGTAAACCCCCGTCGCCAATCACGGGGACTTGAGAGAGAGAGTTGCAGGTTGCCCGGTGTCTACCAGAGAGCAAGGTGCCATACATTCTGTGTCCATGAGTACAGCGCATGTGCCACATAAGGGAAACCGGGTAAAGGGCAGACACTTGCACCCTGATTTGCCAGTTGATACTTGCCAGTCTACGTTGGACCTGGACAGCGCTGCGACCTTGATTGACTCGGCTGCATCAACTTATGGACTAGGGGCTCAGTGGGAGGTACCGGAGACCGACTGCTGATGCCAGAAGACAGATCCTCATTGCCTACAGGACCTTCCTGGATAAGCACCGCACCAGCCGCTGTTGGCACTATTGACTTCCCAGCAGATGTCACAGTCAGAGGAACTTCTGACACATTAAGTGTTTCACAAGAACTACCTGATTCATTGTTCCTGAACTCTGCATATCCTTTCCAAATTGAACCATTTATTCCCTCATTTAACTGTTTACCTCCCCGCGTGGATTATTTCCCTGTTAAAGTAAAGTTATTAACTTTTTCTTTGAACCGTGCATTCTGCCATTTAACTGTTTATTACCCCTTTAAACCATTTACCTTCCTGCATGGAGAATCCCCCTGTTAAAGTAAAGTTGCTAACTCTTGCTCTGCCTTCTGTGTCACTGCATCCCACAACCTGCTCACACTTGGCGTAGATGGCAGGAAGCAGTCCACAGGCGTGGAAGTGACAGACCAAATGACTGTGGGTGCCACAAGGGTCAGTATACCGCTGGGGGCAATGTTGAGCAACCTCCCAAAGTTCACAGGGAGCAACACTTTGCTATGGTATTGTACTAAGGGGGTCAAGGGTATGTTGAGGATACACCCCATGACCCACGCAATGCAGGCAGAGATTGCCATGATGGCCCTGGATAGAGAAGCACAGTGCTCTGTCATGTTCCGGCCCCCGTATGAGTGAGACACCTTTACCAAGGTGTTACAAATCCTAGAGGAAATGCACGGGGACACCACAGACATTGGAGAATTACACAAGCGCTTGTTTAGCCGTGTCCAAAGGGAGGGGGATTCTGTGACCCAATACATGAACACGCTGCAGGAGATCCACGCTACGATTGCCAAGTTGGATGATGTAGGCATAGGACCCCCTGAGAGACAAGCTAGTAGCATGCTTTAGACATGCGCTGCTTAAACAGGTCCTGCGAGAGCGCTTGCAAATTAATCCGTGTATCTCCTTTCTGTAAATTGAGGCAGAAGCACAAGCACATGAGCAGGAGAGGAGGGTGACAGTCCCGACAGGGAAGGTCCAGAGCAGGGAGTTATCCATTTTGCTGGCAACTGAACCAAGTTTGGTGAGAGAACTCTGGAAGGAAATAAAGGACATGCGAGAGAAATGGTCCGACTTAAGGAAGAAACCTTCAGTACCCCTGGACCCCTCTGAGAGCAGAACTGATCCCAAACCTCGCCAGGAAACAAGACAACCTCACGCAGAAAGGCGGAAAATCTGTTTCACTTGTGGAGACACTGGACATTATGCTCGAGGATGTGCACTCCGAGGAAGATCCCTCCACCGCTGCCCAGAGGCTGAGCAGCCAGGAAGGAGAGAAAGAAGTCCCACAAGTTTGGGTTCCCTGAGTCCTCTCATTTGGGCCAAAATAGGCTAGTTTCACACTAGCGTTTATGAGCGCAGCGACGGCCTGCACACGGCTGCCGCTAAGCCCCGCCCCCTGCCGCGCCTCCGCCGGTAGCTCCGCCCACCGGCGCATGACGCTGCATGCGCCCTGCGTCCCCTATCTTTATCACTGGGGGCGCAGGCCGTGCGCAGTATGCGTTTGGCGGCGCATGCGTCCTTTTGACGGTGCGCCGACCTGCGCCAAACGCAACCTGCTGCAGTTTGGCTGCGTCGGCGCACCGTCAAAAAGGCGCATGCGCCGCCAAACGCATACTGCGCACGGCCTGCGCCCCCTGTGATAAAGATAGGGGACGCAGGGCGCATGCAGCGTCATGCGCCGGTGGGCGGAGCTACCGGCGGGGGCGGGGCTTAGCGGCGGCCGTGCGCAGGCCGTCGCTGCGCTCATAAATGCTAGTGTGAAACTAGCCATAGACCGTCGGGCCGTCCGCTGTTTAGTTGATGCCGGCTCTCAAGTAACCACTATGCCCGAGACTTAGTTGCCCATCCCAGTCGGAAATGATTGGCCGCCGTCAATTTGATCACTGGGCCCCATTCAGGCCGCATCGCCTCGAAGAAATGATGTCCACTACTGAATACCATTTTTTTAGTCTAATATGGTCCACATTGTTATGCTTGTTTATCTAGTAACATTTCTTTACAGGGACAATATAAAGTTCCAAATTCCCTACATCAACATAAAAACAGTTGTGGCGCCCCTGAGGCTCAGTCGCCACAGAGGTACTGCACCTCCTCCTGAGGTGTGGTGCCCCACCATCCAGGTAAGGTGGGAAGCTCCTGACCACACTCCAACACCAGCACCCCACACCACAAAGTAGTGTAGCAACGCACCTTCGGCGGCTCCCTGCTTGGAGTATAGCAAAGCAGCCATTGGTGGCTCCCAGCTTGGAACACGAAACGTGCTGGGAGGTGGGTGGAGCTTAGTTTACATTAAAAGAGCGGGAAGAGTTTAGGATTCAGTGAGTCATTCAGTCAGTCGTTCAGTCAGTGATTCAGTTGGTCACTGGGAGTGAGTGAGGATGCAAAAGGACAGAGAGTGAGACAGAGAAGATCCCCGGGGAGAGGGATGGATGAAGGAAGTGCTGCAGCAGGCCACAGTGACCTGGGTCTGCTGGCACAAGAAAGAGACATAGAAAGGAAACCTGATTTTTCCATAGAAAGAAAGGGTTAGTACGGAACATGAGAAGTAAAAGAGAACAGAGGACGTGGGTTAGAGGAGAACCTTTCCTAGAAGTTCTAAGCGCAAGAGCGGGGCCCGGTCCCCAAGGTTGTATGGATACTAAAGATCCTGCAGCAATGAAAAAAAAGGAGAAAAGAGACACAGGATAACAAGCACACAACAGCAGAATATCCATGTGAAAAAAGGCTTTTATTTGACATACAATAGCCAGGAAGGTCCAAGTGTACAACAAAAACAATTAAAAACCACAAATAGAACAAAAGTGGGCAGGTGAAGAAGTCATGCAGTATACAGAAAGAGAAATAATTATATCATTACATATTTCAAGTATGCATTCACAACAATGCCTTCTATCACCATATAATATGCATAGAATGTTTAGTATAAAGATATGGACAAATTGCAACAGTAAAATCTGATCAACCTACTAGTCACTTGAATAATGAGGAAAATACACAAATAGTGAGATATGGTAGGTATAGGAACAATCCAAATGATTACCGTGCAAGCCCATAGATGAGGGAAGGCAATTGCTGGATCACATGAAAATCACCCAAGTATACTCACACTGCCCACAATGCCCAATGCGTGTCGCTGCTTGCCTGCAGCTTCGTCAGGGGAAGCCCTGCAGCAGACACCGGAGGAATAGAAGTTAACAATACTTTATTCCCACATCAGACTTGGTGGCACAACAGCAACATAGGTGAGCCGGGACTAGGAAGCAAGGAGTCCCCGAAGTAGGCTACAGATGTCTGCCGTACAAGGAGAGTTCATAAGAACATTGGACAGGAGCAACTCCAGTGTAACTCAGTTATGGGAGTACTTAATTTATAGGCGCTATAAGATGAGACGTTCAAAAAGGCACATGTTGGTGGAGTGTTGGAAAGGAGTATTCTACCTGGCCTGGAAGTTGACGGAGCCCCTGACCCGGAGGACACGGCACGGAGGCAGGCACCTGTTTGCACAACAGACTGTGAGTAAAGCTTTGGAACTACATGCCCTGGTGTCCTCCACTTATTCCTGCGCCAACACACCCGGCAGTGCTACATCTTGGTGCCTGACACTGCCTCACCTACGCCTCCCCTTTGCCTCCACATCTACCCTGCCCTGGGACTACAGCTTCACCTGTGAGGAGCTATAACATCTTTGCTGCACCATACCATCAGTCCCAGAGGATCTGCATGCAGCGTCGGCTTAACACCTCCCTTGCCGAACACCACAGGTGGCGTCACGAACTACTCATCTAATCAACTACATTCCACCATTCAAATCTCCCTATTATTTGGGCGCCCAGGGCCACGGACCGGGTCACCGCTGCTGTGACACCTTTCCCCCTGAATGACCGGCCCGGGACCGAGTACCCCACAGCCCTGGAAGGGCGACCCACAGTAGAGGATATAAACTTTCTAAAGTGTTAGGGTGCGAATAATTTATCTTACCTTTCTGCTGTAGATTTAATGGGAGTGTTGTAATCAGATGCCATTGAAGACATAGATATAATAGACATCTGTCGATAGGACCGGATCATAGATCTTGGCCTTCCCACTCTTCTATCATCAAAGTTGGGCTGCAAGAGAAGTAAATTAAAAGAAAAAAGTATGCTACATCTGCTTAATTGGATTTTTCAATTTTACCAAATGGTGAGAAAATAATAAAAACAAGAATGATCATTCTGACAATATCAAAGTTTTTTTTCAGTATAAAAAAGGTTATAAATGTCATTACTAGAGTTGAGCGACTTTTGGTTTTTTAGGGTCGCGTTTCGTTTTGTGAAACCCGACTTTTCCAAAAGTCGGGTCGAGCAAGATCGGCCGATTATAGGGAAAAGTCGGGGTCGTCCCGAAACACGAAACCCAATGTAAGTCAATGGGGAATAAAAGTCGGCAGTGAGAGGAGGACAGGAAACACACCAACAGTGCCCATTTGAATGCCAAAAGCATCAATTCTTCTTACTTAAGCTTGTCAACCTTAATTAACTTCATAATACAAGTTACGCACTGAAAAATGGGGATTATTTGGCTAAAGTTGTGGGGGGGTAGGGCAGGCTCCAGGTTTTCATGTGCCCTGGGCGAAAGAGCGCCCCTTTAACACATACCACAACTCATCATGCTCCGATACGGCAGAGAAACAGCGGTATAGTACAATGAAAAATACTTCACTTTTTACATCTCATGACGAGGCCCATCTATTTCTCCATACAGAATCATTGGTCCCATATAATGTTTGAAACAGTATATGATGAGCTCCACATAATGCTACAGTATATGTTGGTCCCCATGGATGAAGCTCCACTGTCTTATGGGCCCAAATAATGCTCCAAACATAATGGGCCCCATTTCTAATGCTCTAGTGTATAATGGGCCCTGTAAATGCTGCTCCAGTGTCTGATGTCCACCTTTGGAATGTTCCAGTGTATGGTGGGCACCATCTATCATTCTCCAGAGTATAGTGCTCCCCAAAAATTGCTGTCCCAACATTGAAAACAATGAAATAAGTCTCCTCGCTAGGGAATCCCTGTACTTGTCTGGACAGGTGCTGTAGCTTGCTTAACAGCTCGCCAGCCGTTCTCACGCCCAGTATGGATTGCACGTGATTGCACAAAGGTTAGAAAGGGTACCGTATCCCCGGATAACATGTATGAATAGCGTACACATTCAAAATATATGTCTGTACATCAGGAGGCAGGCTCAGACGGTGTTAGGCCCAGTATAGATTGCACGTGATTGCACAAAGGTTAGAAAGGGTACCGTATCCCCGGATAACATGTATGGATAGCGTACACATTCAAAATATATGTCTGTACATCAGGAGGCAGGCTCAGACGGTGTCAGGCACAGTATGGATTTGACGGCCCAGATTACACAGCGGAGGAGCAGGGAGAGGTAAAGATTGCAAATGCTGGGGCCCTGCCCAAGCAAGGGGGGCCCACTCGTGGGCGTCGGTACTGGCACTGGGCCCCTCATAGTACGGCGGTGTGTCTGACGGCGGGTGTGCACCACCACCGTCAGAGACACTTGATTGCACTATGAGGGACCCTGTGCCAGTGCCCGTAACCAAGAGTCGGCCTACCCACCTGTCCAGGGCAACGGCACTCGCACGGTGTCGTGCGCTAGGTGGTAACCCCGGCCATGGGGGGGGGGGCAGCACAGTTAGGGAATTTTAGAAAGTGGCATATGTTGATGTTGGACATTCAGCTGATGCAAAAGGCGAAATAGGTGAAGTCCCAGGAAGAGGTGGACCAAAGCAAGCCATTTTTCTGTCACCCTATGTGTCATCAGGGGAAGGTGGGACAAAATCCTTGGAAACCCATGCATGGTTCATTTTAATGAAGGTTAGATCATCCACATTTTGGGTTGACAGACGGGTCCTTTTTTCTGTCAGGATTGATCCAGCTGCACTGAAGACTCTTTCCGATAGCACACTTGCAGCTGGGCAAGCGAGCTCCTGTAAGGCATATTGGGCCAATTCAGGCCAGGTGTCCAGTTTAGCGGCCCAATAGTCAAAGGGGAATGACCTGTGTGGGAGAACATCGATATGGGAGGAAAAGTAGTTTGTAACCATAGTTGACAACTGCTGTCTCCTGTCACTTTCCATCGATGCAGTATTACCAGTTGTGTGAGCGGTATTTGAAAAATCAGTCCACAACATTGTCATGAAACCCCTGTCTCCAACGCCACTTCTGCTGTGTGCACCACGAACACCTCTGCCAAGCTGCCCCAGGCCCGTACGGCTCGTGTGAGAACCATCACCGCTGCTGTGTGCTGGGAATGCCTCAAGCAACCGATTTACCAGAGTTGCTTGTTTATTAGCCAATATTAGGTCAAGGTTCTCCTGTGGCATGATGTTTTGTAATTTGCCTTTATAGCGTGGATCCAGGATGCTGGCCAACCAGTAGTCGTCATCGTTAATCATTTTGGCAATGCGTGGGTTCCTTTTTAGGATCTGCAAGGCATAATCTGACATGTGGGCCAATGTTCCCGGTGTCAATGATGCACTGCGAGTGCTGGTTGGAGGAGCACTTTCTGGCAAATCCACATCCCTCCAGTCACGCACAAACCCTGTACCAGACCTTGCCACGCCAACATTTTCACTTGCCCCACGAGATGCATCCTCCTCCCCTAAGTAATCATCCCCATCATCCTCCTCCTCCTCTTCTTCCTCCACCTCGTCCAGGAGAGGTCCCTGAGCAGACAATGGCTCTATGTCATCAAGGATTCCCTCCTCCTCTTCCTCCTCATCAACATTGGCTGCAGACGCCTGCTCCTTAAGGTGCGTCAAAGTTTGCATGAGCAGACGCATAAGTGGGATGCTCATGCTTAGGATGGCGTCGTCTGCGCTTACCAGCCGTGTGCATTCCTCAAAACACTGAAGGACTTTACAGAGGTCTTTCAGCTTCGACCACTGCACACCTGTCAACTCCATGTCTGCTCTCAAAGTGCCTGTCCGTGTATCCTCCCACAAATGCATTATGGCCTGCCTCTGCTCGCACAACCGCTCCACCATGTGCAGGGTGGAGTTCCACCTTGTTGCAATGTCGATAATGAGGCGGTGGTTGGGAAGGTGGAGCAATCGCTGCAGCTTCTGCATACGAACGGAGTGTACAGGCGACCGGCGGATGTGCGCGCACAGTCTTCGCACCTTCTGGAGCAGGGCTGTTAACTCCGGATAATTTTTGAGGAAGCACTGCACCACCAGGTTCAAGGTGTGAGCCAAGCAAGGTATATGGCTGAGTTTTGAAAGGGCTATGGCTGCCACAAAATTACGGCCGTTATCACTAACTACCTTGCCTGCCTCAAGATGTACACTGCCCAGCCATGACTCAGTTTGTCGCTTCAAGTACTCGGCCAGCACCTCGGCGGTGTGTCTGTTGCCCAAACACATCATCTGCAACACAGCCTGCTGACGCTTTCCACTAGCTGCTCGATAGGGGGACACATCGTGTGCAACAGTGGCAGCTGCAGATGGAGTGCTCGTACGACTGCGCTCTGTGGACGAGCTTTCGCTTCTGGAGAAGGAGGAGGAGGAGGGTCGAACGCCTACAGCCAACTGTTTCCTATACCGTGGGCTAGGCAGCACTGTCTCACCACCGCTGTCCCCTGTGGACCCTGCATCCACCACATTAACCCAGTGTGCAGTGATGGACACGTAACGGCCCTGGCCATGCCGACTGGACCATGCATCAGTTCTGAGGTGCACCTTTCCGCTCACTGACTGCTTGAGTGCATGGACAATGCGGTCTTTCACATGATGGTGGAGGGCTGGGATGGCTTTGCGAGAGAAGAAGTGGCGACTGGGTAGGTCATAGCATGGTACTGCATAGGCCATGAGTTCGCGGAAAGCTGTGCTTTCCACCAACCGAAAGGGCATCATCTCAAACGAGATTAGTTTGGCAATGTGGGCGTTCAAACCCAGTGTACGCGGATGAGAGACTGAGTACTTTCTTGACCTACTCATAGTGTCTGGGAGGGTGAGCTGGACTTGAGAGCTGCATATGGTGGAAGTAGCGGTGGACAGGGCGGACTGAGAGAGGGTTGATGATGGTGATGGAGTTGGTGTTCTTTCTGATGGCCTAGAATCAGTCTTTCGTTGATATAACAGTGGGATTCCCTGACTGCTGTGGCCTTGCAACGACACCTCAACATTTGCTGCTGTGCTAACCGGTGGGCTTACAGTGGGGGAAACAATGTAGCGTTGCTGACTACCTTCGTTGTGATCAGTTGCACATGTGGCACTTGAGGTTTGGTGTTGTGTCCACGCTTGCAAGTGCATGCTGGTTAAATGTCTAAGCATGCAACTGGTATTCAAATTTTTCCCTCAGCTAAAGGTCTTTGCACACTCCTTACAGATAACCTTGGCCTGATCATGAGGATTTTGTTCAAAAAAGTGCCACACTGCACTCTTCCTACTTTGGCAGACATTTTGCGGCCTAGCACGCTGTGATCTTTTGACCCTCTGGACAAGCTGTCCAGCAACTCTTTTGATGTTTGGAACCTGTCTTTGGTGTGCTCCGGGCCTGCCAGATAACAGCTGTTGCGATGTCGATGTCTGCTGTGGATGCTCCTCATCTGAGCTATTGGAAGCAGCACCCTCTTCCCCCAATGGATGCCAATCTGGGTCAACAACTGGGTCATCCATCACCTCCTCTTCTATGTCATGTGCACCTTCCTCTGTGTCACCGTGTATGGTGGTATAGTGTGCGGGAAGGGGCACCTGAGTCTCATCAGGGTCAGAATCTGGCTCTGTACACTGCGAGGACAATGTAGTGCTCTGAGTGAATGTACCAGCAGAATCATCCATCAGCGGCTGTGCATCAGTGCACTCCATGTCAGATTCATCTTGGCCTGGGTAATTCACCATTTGACTTGATAATCCAGGCATGGTATGTGAAAACAGCTCCATGGAGTAATCAGTAGTATGGCCTGCGTCATCCTTCAATCTTGGTTGGGGTGAAGGACACAAGGAAAGGTGTGGTTCATGAACATGAGCCTCCAATGACGACTCAGTGCTTTTACTTTTTACAACTGAAGAAGAGGAGGCGATAGAGCTGGAGGCTGAGTCAGCAATGTAAGACAAAACTTTTTCCTGATGCTCTGGCTTTACAAGCGGTTTGCCAACTCCTAGAAAACTAAGCGTTCGAGGCCTTATGTAGCCAGACGATGACGCAGGCTCAACACCTCCTGCATTCGGTCCTATTTTGCTCTTGCCACTACCATCAGATCCACCACCAACACCATCATTACCAGCTGCCAACCCCCGCCCAATTCCACGGCCTCTTCCACCAGCCTTCCTCATTTTTGGTAGAAATGTAGACAAAATCCAACAAACTATATAGTAATGTAAAACAAGGTACAAGGTGTCTATAGGACAGGGGAGATTTAGAATTTCTGCACACAGTTGTGGACAGTGGACACTTTTGGATTGTGTGAGGCCCACTGATATCTGAGCGCTATGTCACAGGCTCGAGGGCACAGCTGTGACAAAAGTGACGAGAGGATAAGGGAGATTTTGAATTTCTGCACACACTTGTGGACACTGGACACTTTTGGATTGGGTGAGGCCCAATGAATATCTGAGCGCTGTGTGACAGGCTCGATGGCACAGTTGTGACAAAAGTGACGAGAGGATAAGGGAGATTTTGAATTTCTGCCGACACTTGTGGACACTGGACACTTTTGGATTGTATGAGGCCCACTGATATCTGAGCGCTATGTGACAGGCTCGATGGCACAGCTGTGACAAAAGTGACGAGAGGATAAGGGAGATTTTGAATTTCTGCAGACACTTGTGGACACTGGACACTTTTGGATTGTGTGAGGCCCACTGATATCTGAGCGCTATGTCACAGGCTCGATGGCACAGCTGTGACAAAAGTGACGAGAGGATAAGGGAGATTTTGAATTTCTGCAGACACTTGTGGACACTGGACACTTTTGGATTGTGTGAGGCCCACTGATATCTGAGCGCTATGTGACAGGCTCGATGGCACAGCTGTGACAAAAGTGACTAGAGGATAAGGGAGATTGGATTGCTTTTAAAAAAGCAGTTTGCAGAGCAGTGGGTAAACAGCAATGCCAGCCTGTCAGGAAGCCTTAAAAGGCAGCCCAACAACCAACACCACTGATACACCACTATATAGCCTCCCCTTGCACTGCACACACAGTGACTGGTGTGTTGTACAGGCCAAATCGCTAGCAGCAGAAGCAGTTTTTTTTTCTTCTCAGCAGGACAAAAAAAAAAATTGGGATTGCTTTTAAAAAAGCTGTTTGCGGAGCAGTGGGTAAACAGCAATGCAGGAATGTCAGGAAGCCTTAGAAGGCAGCCCAACAACCAACACCACTGATACACCACTATATAGCCTCCCCTTGCACTGCATACACAGTGACTGGTGTGTTGTGCAGGCCAAATCGCTAGCAGCAGAAGCAGTTTTTTTGTCTTCTTCCCTGCCTAACGCTCTCCCTACAGAATCAGCAGCAACCTCTCCCTATACTGAGATCGGCAGTAGTAAGATGGCGGTCGGCGTGCACGCCCTTTTATACCCCCTGTGACGCCCACCAAAGCAAGCCAATCACTTGCATGCCCTTCTGAAAGATGGTGGTGACCCCTGCCTATGTCATCACGTTGCCCACAGTGTCCGTGGATCCTGATTGGCTGAAAAAGAGCGCAAAACAAACTTTTGAAACGCGACTTTGGCGCGTAAGTCGCCGACCTCGTGGCCGACCTCATCCTAGGGTCGGGTTTCGTTTCATGAAACCCGACTTTGCCAAAAGTCGGTGACTTTTGAAATTTTTCGACCCGTTTCGCTCAACTCTAGTCATTACTATAAAGAGTACATGATAAAAGTTGAATCACTTGGTGAGAGTAAAAAGATGCATTGAGGATCACCAAGAAGATTGTACAGATAAGACTCTGCTAAACATTAGAAAAAAGAGGACCCACAGTTAAGGTACTGTCACACTTAGCGATGTACCAGCGATCCCGACCAGCGATATGACGCGGTCAGGATCGCTGGTACTTCGCTAAGTGGTCGCTAGTGAGCTGCCACACAGGCAGATCTCACCAGCGACATCGCTGGGGATGGGGGTCGCTACTTACCTGTCACACCAGGCGATCCTGCGTCCTCCCGCCCGGCTCCACGCGTCGCTCGTCGTCACAGCAGGAAGCGCCGCAGGAAGCTGACGACGAGAAACAGTCCTGAACGTTCTCGCGCGATCAGCGATAACCAGCTGGGGAGCGGGTCGTTGGTATGTATCAGACACAGCGATATCGCTAGCAATATCACTATAACGTCACAAGTTATAACGATATCGCTTAGTGTGACAGTACCTTTAGACACAAGCAGCTACACAAGTCTGCACATTAGCCTCTTTAGTTTAACAGATATGTTAGGAACATAATTTTGCACTGTAGGGATACAATTTTGTATCAGTCTGTACTGATAAATGCAAATAAATAAACTAAAATCTTACCAGTGGCATGTAAAAGTTTGGGCACCTCTTGTCAAAATTACTGCTATTTTGAACAGTTAAGCAAGTTGAAGATGAAATGATCTCTAAAAGGGCTAAAGTTAAAGATGACACATTTATTTTGTATTTTAGGGAGAGAAAAAAATATATAGTCATTTTTTTCATTTTAAAAATTACAAAAAGGAAAATGGGTCCATGCAAAAGTTTGGGCACCATTGGAGATTTGTGTACTCAGATAACTTTGACCAAGGTTTCTGACCTTCATTAGCCTGTTAGGGTTATGGCTTGTTCACTATCATCATTAGGAAAGGCCAGATGATGCAAATTTCCCAGATTTTTAAAAACCTAGCCTCCTCTAACCTTGTGCCAAAATACAGCAGCCATGGGTTCTTCTAAGCAGCTGCCTAGCACTCTGAAAATGGCACCGTTATACCATTCTGATATACCAAGATTGGTTTAAAATCACACTGACCCACTTGGGGTGGGGAGTTAATCCTAATTAATTGAAGCACACCCCTGCTATATGTCAGGAGTCACCATTCTATAAACACAACTTTCTTTTATAAAATTTTTAAAAGCACATATTATATCTGATGAAAGCAATTGTGTGCTGTAACGCGTTGTTTTGTTCCTATTAAAGTGTCCAAATAAATTTGTTACTGAGCAAATCATCTCAACCACTAAACTATCCTTGTCCTCCGGAAGAACCAAAAAAAGATTTTTTTTTATCATTGTATTCACATGCAATCCTTGGATCAAGGCTGGCATAGTTCCTGCAATTGTACTGCATACCGGAAGATAAGAAGGAGTGGATCCATCATACGGACCAATTGAACGTACATACAAGACATCCAAAGGGTGCAACAATATGTATCTTCTTGTGGTGAATATACACCTACACATAGACTCTACGCCCCTTGTCTCCCTTTTTATATCTCTTTCCGATATCCTTAACAAATTCCTGATGCAAACATAACACCATCTGTAAAAAGATTAAGTTGACAAGAGGATGGTTTCTACAAATGGATAATAATCCTAAACACAAGTCAAAATCTACAATAGACAACCTCAAAAGGCACAAGCTGAAGGTTTTATAATGGCCCTCACAGTCCCCTAATCTGAACATCATTGAGAATCTATGTGTAAATCTCAAAATAGCTGTGGATGCAAGACAACTCTGGAATCTCACATTACTGAAAGAATTTTCCAAGGCAGAATGGATGAAAATCCCTCAAACAAGTCTTGGCTGGCTACAAAAAGTGTTTACAAGCTGTGATACTTGCAAAGGTGATGACACTAGGCTTTAACCATGAAGAGTGCCCAAACTTTTGCACTGGACAATTTTGTAATTTTTAAAATGTAAAAGATGAAGATACACTGTATTTTGCGGCTTATAAGATGCACCCCACATTTTGAAGAGAAAAATAGGAAAATGGTGAAATGGAGCTTCTTATAATCTGTGCATGTTATTGCTTACCATGTGTGGCATCTGAAATGGGTGGGGGTCCCAGGAGGCAGGTGTGGGGCGATGCTGCTGACCCCAGACTGAGAGGAAGGGATATTCGGAGGTGTAATGTTGCAGGTGTTTGGGGCACAGGGGCTCAGATGACATTTTGTTAAAGCCTGGAGCCCTGGCACTTCCATGGTTTACATTGTGGTGGACTCTGGGAAAACGGCCGCTGGTGGTGGCGCATACGCAGATGGAGATCTCGGCACCGAGATCTCGTCTCCCGAAATCTCAGCACCAAGATCTGCATCTGTGCATTCGCTTACTACTAGGAATCAATCAAAAATGACAAGTCTAAAGAGAAGCTGTCAGGACATTAACTATCACAAAACCAATGACAGTGCTGGTGTGATGTATGTATGTGTAATACCAGAAAGTGCACACATTTTCTGCAACATTTCCTGCCTAGCGCCAATGGACTTGATTTGATAACTTTCACTAGCGGCTCTGAACAGACTTCAATCTTGTCCATTGAGGTGATGCAACACAGGGAATATATTATGCTGTAACTGGTCAGTATACAGTGAAGAAAATAATTAGTTGATCCCTTGCTCTTTGGTCTTGCCCATATTGTAGAGGTTAGAGTCTGACTGATTAATTGAGTCTGTGCACAGGAGTCTTTTATAAAGGTGACTATGTAAGACAGCTGTCTATAATGCAGGTAGCGAGTTGATTAGGAGCATCTAACTGGTTTGTGGGAGCCAGAACTCTTAATGGTTGGTAGGGGATCAAATACTTATTTCTCACTGCAAGATGCAAATTAATGTATATAATTTATACAGTACAATGTGATTTTCTGGATTTTATTTTTGATATTCTGTCTCTCAATGTCAAAATTGACCTACCCTAAAAATTCTAGACTGTTCATGTCTTTGTCAGTGGGAAAACTTACATAATCAGCAAGGGATCAAATACTTATTTCCCCCACTGTAGATTGTTTCAGGTTTCTTTTGAAAGAAAAAAGCATGTAAGATCCAAAATGTATGGATATCTTTTAGCACAGGACCCACACCCCCCTCCGTTTAAAATACAGAAAGCAGAAATTCCATTGAGGGAAATGTGTAAAACACAATAATTATTTGCAAATTTATTGCAGAAGAATTAGAAATGAAATCTTACCAATTCCCTCACGCCATATTGCTTTTCAACCTTCATTTTTAAATTCCTAAAACATTCCTCCATTCGATCATGGAATGGGCGAAGGTCTTCAGTGACTCTTTTTTCATGAATTTGTATTCCAGCACCAAGAAGAGGAGTCTATCATAATAACAAATGTGTTATATGCAGCAATATCCGAGACATTCACATTAAAGATAAGGTACAAATCCACAACCAATCTCAGAAAAATAATTTGTGTAGTTCTAAGGCTAGTTTCACACTAGCGTTACCGGGCACAGCACAGGGCTGCCGCTAAGCTCCTCCCCCGGCCGCGCCCCCTCCGGTCAGCTCCTCCTCCAATCGCATGATGCTGCATGCGATCAGCATACCCTATACTTAGCGTTGAGTAAGCTGGTCGTGCGCCTGTTCACTTTTGCCTGTGCATCTGCCCTTTTTGCGCTGCGCCGAGCGCGCAAAAATGCAACACAGTGCTTTTGGCGCATGTCGGCGCAGCGCAAAAAGGGCGGATGCACAGGCAAAAGTGTACCAGCACACGACCAGCATACCCAACGCTCAATATAGGGTATGCTGATCGCATGCAGCATCAAGCGATCGGAGGAGGAGCTGACCCGAGGGGGCGCAGCCTGGGGAAGAGCTTAGCGGCGGCCCTGCGCTGGGCCCGGTAACGCTAGTGTGAAACTAGCCTAACATGACTTTTTACATACACACTTTTATTACATATCACCACAACAAGGAAATTCATCTTCTATCTGAGGCAATGAGCATAAACATGCAAAGCGTTCTCTACTACATTGTAATAAGTATGTTTCATTTAAAGGATAGGACAAAATGACTACAAATCAATCTATTGATATAATTGCCTTGTAATGTTTTCATTTCCTGTTCTGTCCAGATGTCACCGAATCCCAGAAGTTCACCGACTGCCATATTGGGACATCCAAGTGATGAGTGTCTCAATATGGAAACTGCTGCTGGTACCAAACTATTGCGCAGTACCACCAGTGGGACACCGTTGCGCCACACACACACACTCTATACGCCGTACGCACCACACACACTCTCACATACACACATTCACACTCTCACTCACACGCTCACATATCCACACACTCACTCACTCATCCTCTTGCGCGGTACCACCATTGGAACACCATCGCACTGTGCCTGCGCAAATTCCACGCAGGCGCAGTGAATCATTCAGCTGATCCCGTCGACAGATGCGCGACTTGTCTACAGGCAGAGGAAGTCGGTCACAATAAAGGGATTTTCCTCGAACGAAAGTTCATTTTAAAAATTGTCTGTGTCTGACCATGTACGGAGCATACCACATCTTCTGGGAAGGGAAGGAAGCAAAAGACAATACTGACATTACAGTAGGGGATCACAGAGGATTCATTTTGTGAGGTAAAATATTTCACTGACTGTTTTTAAACAATATTTTACCTCACAAAATGTATCCTCTGCAATCTCCTGCTGTAATGTCTGTATTGTCTTTTGCTTCCTCCCCTGCCCAGGAGCTGTGGTATGTTCTGTACACAGTCAGACACATTGGTGAGAGAGACAGAGTACAGGAGGGAGACAGTTCAAACTGGACAGCACATGAGAGGAGAACACAGCACAGGAAGGAGAGAGACAGCAGACAAGGGGGATAGCACATGGGATCACTGAAAATTGCACCCCAGAACCTAATAAATATCCCACTAAAATATGATCACTGACTGTAGTGGATAGAAAATAAAATTAAACTTAATATTTAATAAATTATTAAAAATAATAATTCTTAATCCACCGTGCTTGTGTGCAGTTTGTCCGATAAGACCCCTCATTTATAGGGAGTCACAAAGGACACTAATATTTTAATTAACACTGTATTTTTATATATATAGAAATCTTCAGAAAATAGGGAAACATTAAAATACCATTTCTCAAGGGAAATATTAAATCATTACATCACTATACCGTTGTGCCGATAACTTAACACCGCATCATTATTATTCACTGGAAAGCCTATTAGTTAACAGGTTGTGAATGGACTAAAGTGCTTAAATTATTGCACATTGTCCCAGCAGAAATATATTCCTCCCTCGTATAGTGTTATTTCATTGACTACACAAAGGCTCCAATGCCAATCAGATATAGTGAGGTGAAAAGAAATGATTAGCCTTTTCTCAATCAAATCATTCGTGTCACTTCTCATATGCACATACAGTATTATCCCTTCATTTGAATGGGAATATCAATGTTAGTCTTTCTCATATGAGGGGTCTTATCGGACAGACTGCACACAAGCACGGTGGATAGCACATGGGGCAGACAGGTCAAAGAAGAGAGCACAGACGGGAGAAGTTAGCACATGGGGAAAGAGAGAGTGGATAGGTGGGTGAGCACTTGGGGGGAGAGATTCTCAATGCTGCAAAACCTGCCCCCATCATAAGTGAATAGTGCTGGCAGAGTGCCGGCTGGCCACATCTGCTCAAACATTTGTTCAAAAGAGCTGCCACCTAGAGGATGCGTGATGTCATTGAGAATACAGGCTCTCTGCAGGAAAAAAAAGGAGTGCCTCTTGTCCAACGTGTTTCTGTCATAACAATCGCTTTCAATAGAAACTCGATGGAAAAGAGACACTCCTTTTTTTTTCCGACAGAGAGCCTGTATTTTTAGTGACGGCATGCATCCTCTAGGCGGTAGCTCTTTTGAACAGGTCACTGTAAACAATGTTTCTGTTTGTTTTCACTTTCACCCCAATAATCCTTCACTTTCTGCTAATTCCCCTAATCCCTACTCCTAGTAAGGAACTGTTCATCTCTTCTTCAATCCTCCCCATCCACCTCACCTCCGCCTCAAAACTGTTCCTTAACATACAATCCTCTGTCTCCAAACACAGACAGCCCCCTCATGCCCTCTCCTGCTCCCACCTGGTAACACTTTCTCTGCTCCTTCTCACTGCTGGTGATATCTCTCCAAATCCTGGTCCTCCTCACCACATTCCCACAGTCATTTCTACCTCCCATCCACGCTCTATCACAACCTTCCGTAACCTCTCCAACCTTATACCCATTCACCCAGCCCCCGCTTCCCCAGTCCCACTAACAGGAGCTCTGTGGAACGCTCGCTCTGTCTGCAACAAGCTTTCCTACATCCATGATCTTTTTGTTACTACCAAACTCTCCTTCCTCGCCATCACCGAAACCTGGCTCACCCCTTCTGACACAGCCTCTCCTGCTGCACTTTCGTATGGCGGCTTCCACCTTTCTCACACCCCCCGCCCCAGCAGCAAACATGGTGGAGGAGTTGGTTTTCTCCTGTCAGATACCTGCTCCTTCACCCCAATCCCACTGCCACCCTCTGTTACCCTCCCTTCCTTTGAGGTGCACTCTGTGCGCATCTACTCCCATTCCAACCTCCAACTGGCTGTCATCTACCGCCCCCCAGGGCCAGCCACCACCTTCTTTGACCACTTCACCACCTGGTTACTTCATTTCCTTTCCGCGGACATCCCTACTATCATCATGGGCGACTTCAACATCCCCATTGACACTTCCCTCTCAGCTGCCACTAAACTTCTATCTCTCACTTCCTCCTTCGGCCTCACTCAATGGTCTTCTACAGCCACCCACAAAGATGGCCACACACTGGACCTCATCTTCACCCGCCTCTGCTCCCTATCTAACCTCTCTAACTCACCTCTTCCTCTCTCTGACCACAACCTGCTCACATTCTCCTCCCTCTTCACTCCATGTCTACAATCCCCACCCCACAAACTTTCACACCCTCGCAGGAATCTTAAACACCTTGACCTACACTCATTCTCCGAATCCCTCCTCCCTCTTACAGATATAAGTTCCTTACACAATGCGGATGACGCTGCCGCTCTATATAACACCACAATAGCTGTAGCTTTGGAATCCGCTGCCCCACTTACACATACCAAAACTCGCAAAATCAACAGACAGCCCTGGCACACCAGCCTGACCAAAGAGCTGAGGCGAGCTTCCAGGGCTGCTGAGCGCAGATGGAAAAGATCCCACTCCAACGAGCATTTCATCGCATTCAAACAGTCCCTCACTACTTTCAAGACCACACTCGCCACAGCTAAACAAACCTACTTCTCATCTCTCATATCCTCCCTGTCTCACAACCCTAAACAGTTATTCAACACCTTCAATTCTCTCCTCCGCCCCCCAGCACCTCCTCCCTCCCCACTCATCTCAGCTGAAGACTTTGCCTCATTTTTCAAGCAGAAAATTGATAACATCAGGGACAGTTTTGGTCAACAACCCCCAGAGCCCTTCCTCCCGACTTCCCAGCCCTCCACCTTCAAAACCAACTTCTCCACCATTACAGAAGATCGACTCTCCACTCTACTCTCAAGATCACATCTCACCACCTGTGCACTCGACCCGATCCCATCCCACTTCATCCCAAACCTCACCACAGTCTTCATCCCAACCCTAACCCATCTCTTCAACCTATCACTAACAACTGGTGTTTTCCCCTCAAGCTTTAAACATGCCTCCATCACACCTATCCTCAAAAAGCCCTCTCTTGACCCATCCTCTGTATCTAGCTATCGCCCTATATCACTTCTCCCATACGCCTCCAAGCTACTGGAACAACACGTCTACCTTGAACTGTCCTCCCATCTCTCTTCTTGCTCCCTCTTCGACCGCTTACAATCTGGCTTCCGGTCACACCACTCCACTGAAACTGCCCTTACTAAGGTCACCAATGACCTCTTAACTGCCAAGAGCAAGCGACACTACTCTGTCCTCCTCCTCCTGGACCTGTCGGCTGCCTTTGACACAGTGGACCATTCCCTATTATTACAGACCCTCTCATCCCTCGGCATCACAGACTTGGCCCTCTCCTGGATCTCATCATACCTAACAGACCGGACATTCAGCGTCTCCCACTCACACACCACCTCCTCACCTCGCCCCCTATCTGTCGGAGTCCCACAAGGTTCAGTCCTAGGGCCCCTGCTGTTCTCTATTTACACCTTTGGCCTGGGACAGCTCATAGAATCTCATGGCTTTCAGTATCATCTTTATGCTGATGACACACAGATCTACATCTCTGGACCAGATATCACCTCCCTACTAACCAGAATCCCTCAATGTCTGTCCACTATTTCATCCTTCTTCTCCACTAGATATCTGAAACTCAACATGGACAAAACAGAATTCATCATCTTTCCCCCATCTCACGTGACCCCCCCTACGAACCTATCAATTACAGTAAATGACTGCCCACTCTCCCCAGTCCCACAAGCTCGCTGCCTCGGAGTAATCCTTGATGCTGATCTCTCCTTCAAACCACATATTCAAACCCTTTCCACTTCCTGCCGACTTCAACTCAAAAATATTTCACGCATCCGTTCATTCCTCACCCAAGAATCTGCAAAAACCCTAGTCCATGCCCTCATCATCTCTCGCCTTGACTACTGCAACCTCATGCTCTGCGGCCTCCCCTCAAACACTCTCGCACCCCTCCAATCTATTCTAAACTCTGCTGCCCGACTAATCCACCTGTCCCCCCGCTATTCCCCAGCTTCTCCCCTCTGTCAATCCCTTCACTGGCTCCCAATTGCCCAGAGACTCCATTACAAAATCCTAACCATGACATACAAAGCCATCCACAACTTGTCTCCTCCATACATCTGTGACCTCGTCTCCCGGTACTTTCCTGCACGCAACCTCCGATCCTCACAAGATCTCCTTCTCTACTCCCCTCTTATCTCCTCTTCCCACAATCGCATACAAGATTTCTCTCGCGCATCACCCCTACTCTGGAACTCTCTACCACAACATATCAGACTCTCACCTACCATCGAAACCTTCAAAAAGAGCCTGAAGACCCACCTCTTCCGACAAGCCTATAACCTGCAGTAACCACCGATCGACCAAACCGCTGCACGACCAGCTCTACCCTCGCCTACTGTATTATCACCCATCCCTTGAAGATTGTGAGCCCTCGCGGGCAGGGTCCTCTCTCCTCCTGTACCAGTTATGACTTGTATTGTTTAAGATTATTGTACTTGTTTTTATGTATACCCCCCTCACATGTAAAGCGCCATGGAATAAATGGCGCTATAACAATAAATAATAATAATAATAATAATAATAACAGGTGTTTGAGCAGATGTGGCCAGCCGGCACTCTGCCAGCGCTGTTCACTTTCAAGTCCGGTATGGGTCCAGTATTTAGAAATCCCACATCTTTCATCCAGCAAACAGATTGATAGGATCATACACTCTATAAAGGCAGGTAAGAGTGAATTTTACACTCAGTTGCTTTTAGCACATACCATATCATATCTATTTTATCAACATAGCTTAGTACACACCACGGCAAAAGATGTGTTTGGCCATGTAGGTTTAATCAAACAGGTGGCAGTGCTAGTGCACATTTAACATTTTGCTTTTTGCATAAAACATCAACACTCCAATATTGCCAATGTTCTGGATTCTTCACTATCCCTATGTGAAGGACCAGGCCCCAAAATGTCTTAATTTCCTCTGCATCTAGAGGGGTCCAGTTAGAAAATGAAATATTGATGTTTTGGTCCAAAAATTGCTGGATGTATAAATTTGTCTCGGCCGCCATGAAGTTTAAAAAAATCCACAGAGACTTCGTAAAAGTCTATTTCAGTGGGGCCGATGGTGTCAAATTGGATTCCCGATTGTGCCACAAAATCAGGAATCTGTGGCTCATAACCTTCAGGGGTCAGTAACGGTGGGCGCTGGTTAATTTTCTGTCCTGGGGCATCTGCATTGCTGTTCGTTATCTTTTGAGGAAGAGGAGGAGGATGAAAAATAAAGGAAGGTGACATCCTCTCGATCACTATCAGTGTCAGAGTCAATGAAAGAACATGCCTCCTCCGCTGAATACCATACTTAAGACGAGCGAGATGATCATTTTTCACGTATGTGGTGTTTGTGTGTATACCAAATTTTATTCAGGTGTGTGTGTGAGTGTTTTATGAATAAAAAAAGTTTACACCAGAGAAAAAAAGAATCTACAAAGAAAAACATAAAATAAAAATAAAAAGAAATAAAAAATTTGGTAAAATTAAAAACAAACTTACTAAACGGATGTCAGTAAAAAAAATACTGTATGCCCGCAACTATCTAACCCTGACTAAGTTCAGTAAAAAATACTGTGTAGTCACTGATTACTATAATATATTTTTATTGTCTGTAATCTAATCCTATCAACTAATCTAAACAAATGTTCATTCTTTTTCACAAAAAAACAAAACAACCAGAGGTTGATCAGTGATGTTTCGCTAATCAGTGCTAGATGGCTGTAGGATGCATGCACAGATGTGATTCTTTTTTTCACACTAACACTAAATCTTACTATATTCAGTAAAAAAATACTGTAGTAGACATCAATTACTACAGTATATTTTTACTGTCTCAAGTCTAGTCCTATCAACTAATTTAAATTACTAGATGGTGGCCTGATTCTAACGCATCGGGTATTCTAGAATATGTATGCAGTTTCTTTATGAAGATTTAATAATAATGCAATAATGCACCCCCCAATCTTGGTATGCATGGTCCTCTCACCCTCCATCCTGATATGCATGCTACCCCTCACCCCCCAATCCTGGTATGCATGGTCCTCTCACCCCCCCTTTGCTGGTATGCATGGTCTCGTCACCCCCCCTTTCCTGGTATTCATGGTCCCCCTCACCCCCCTTTCCTGGTATGCATGGTCACCCTCACCCCCCTTTCCTGGAATGCATGGTCCCCCTCACCCCCCTTATCCTTGTATGCATGGTCCTCTAACCCCTCTTTCCTGGTATGCATGGTCCTCTCACCCCCATTTCCTGGTATGCATGGTCGCCCTCAGCCCCTCTATTTCCTGGTATGCATAGTCCCCCTCACCCCCCTATCCTGGTATGCATGGTCCTCTCCCCCCCTATCCTGGTATGCATGGTCCCCCTCAACCCCCTTTCCTAGTATGCATGGTCCAGTCACCCCCTTTGCTGGTATGCATGGTCCCCTCACCCCCCTTTCATGGTATGCATGGTCCTCTCACCCCCCTTTCGTGGTATGCATGGTCCTCTCACCCCCCTTTCGTGGTATGCATGGTATCCCTCACCCCCTTTTCCTGGTATGCATGGTCCTGTCACTCCCCTTTGCTGGTATGCATGGTCCCCTCACCTCCCTTTCGTGGTATGCATGGTCCCCTCACCCCCCTTTTGTGATATGCATGGTACCCCTCACCCCCCTTTCCTGGTATGCATGGTCCCGCCACCCCCTCTTTGCTGGTATGCATGGTCCCACCACCCCCTCTTTTGCTGGTATGCATGGTCCCCTCATCCCCTTTCGTGGTATGCATGGTACCGCTCACCCCCCTCTCGTGGTATGCATGGTCCCCTCACCCCCCTTTCCTGGTATGCATGGTCCCGCCACCCCCTCTTTGCTGGTATGCATGGTCCCGCCACCCCCTCTTTGCTGGTATGCATGGTCCCCTCACCCCCTTTCGTGGTATGCATGGTACCGCTCACCCTTGTTTTGTGGTATGCATGGTCCCCTCACCCCCCTTTCGTGGTATGCATGGTCCCCTCACTCCCCTTTTGTGGTATGCATGGTCCCCTCGCCCCCTTTCATGGTATGCATGGTCCTCTCACTTCCCTTTCCTGGTATGCATAGTACCCCTCACCCCCCTTTCCTGGTATGCATGGTACCGTCACCCCTGTTTGCTGGTCCCTTCACCCCCCCTTTCGTGGTATGCATGGTCCCCTCACCCCCCTTTCATGGTATGCATGGTACCCCTCACCCCCCTTTCCTGGTATGCATGGTCCCGTCACCCCCCTTTGCTGGTATGCATGGTCCCCTCACCCCCCTTTCGTGGTATGCATGGTCCCCTCACCCCCCTTTTGTGATATGCATGGTACCCCTCACCCCCCTTTCCTGGTATGCATGGTCCCGCCACCCCCTCTTTGCTGGTATGCATGGTCCCGTCACCCCCCATTGCTGGTATGCATGGTCCCCTCACCCCCCTTTCATGGTATGCATGGTACCCCTCACCCCCCTTTCATGGTATGCATGGTCCCCTCACTCCCCTTTTGTAGTATGCATGGTCCCCTCACCCCCCTTTCGTGGTATGCATGGTCCCCTCACCCCCCTTTTGTGATATGCATGGTACCCCTCACCCCCCTTTCCTGGTATGCATGGTCCTGCCACCCCCTCTTTGCTGGTATGCATGGTCCCCTCACCCCCTTTCGTGATATGCATGGTACCGCTCAACCTTGTTTTGTGGTATGCATGGTCCCCTCACCCCCCTTTTGTGGTATGCATGGTCCCCTCACTCCCCTTTTGTGGTATGCATGGTCCCCTCACCCCCCTTTCGTGGCATGCATGGTCCCCTCACCCCCCTTTCCTGGTATGCATGGTCCCGCCACCCCCTCTTTGCTGGTATGCATGGTCCCGCCCCCCCCCTTTCCTGGTATTCATGGTCCCCCTCACCCCCTTTTCCTGGTATGCATGGTCACCCTCACCCCCCTTTCCTGGAATGCATGGTCCCCCTCACCCCACTTATCCTTGTATGCATGGTCCTCTAACCCCTCTTTCCTGGTATGCATGGTCCTCTCACCCCCATTTCCTGGTATGCATGGTCGCCCTCACCCCCTCTATTTCCTGGTATGCATAGTCCCCCTCACCCCCCTATCCTGGTATGCATGGTCCTCTCCCCCCCTATCCTGGTATGCATGGTCCCCCTCAACCCCCTTTCCTAGTATGCATGGTCCAGTCACCCCCTTTGCTGGTATGCATGGTCCCCTCACCCCCCTTTCATGGTATGCATGGTCCTCTCACCCCCCTTTCGTGGTATGCATGGTCCTCTCACCCCCCTTTCGTGGTATGCATGGTATCCCTCACCCCCTTTTCCTGGTATGCATGGTCCTGTCACTCCCCTTTGCTGGTATGCATAGTCTCCCCTCACCTCCCTTTCGTGGTATGCATGGTCCCCTCACCCCCCTTTTGTGATATGCATGGTACCCCTCACCCCCCTTTCCTGGTATGCATGGTCCAGCCACCCCCTCTTTGCTGGTATGCATGGTCCCGCCACCCCCTCTTTGCTGGTATGCATGGTCCCCTCACCCCCTTTCATGGTATGCATGGTACCACTCATCCTTGTTTTGTGGTATGCATGGTCCCCTCACTCCCCTTTTGTGGTATGCATGGTACCCCTCACCCCCCTTTCATGGTATGCATGGTCCCCTCACTCCCCTTTTGTAGTATGCATGGTCCCGTCAGCCCCCTTTGCTGGTATGCATGGTCCCCTCACCCCCCTTTCATGGTATGCATGGTACCCCTCACCCCCCTTTCATGGTATGCATGGTCCCCTCACTCCCCTTTTGTAGTATGCATGGTCCACTCACCCCCTTTCATGGTATGCATGGTCCCCTCACCCCCATTTCGTGGTATGCATGGTACCCCTCACCCCCATTTCGTGGTATGCATGGTACCCCTCACCCCCCTTTAGTGGTATGCATGGTACCCCTCACCCCCCTTTCGTGGTATGCATGGTACCCCTCACCCCCCTTTCGTGGTATGCATGGTACCCCTCACCCCCCTTTCGTGGTATGCATGGTAACCCTCACCCCCTTTTCGTGGTATGCATGTTCCCCTCACCCCCCTTCCGTGGTATGCATGGTCCCCTCACTCCCCTTTTGTGGTATGCATGGTCCCCTCACCCCCCTTTTGTGGTATGCATGGTCCCTTCACCCCCCTTTCGTGGTATGCATGGTACCCCTCACCCCCCTTTCGTGGTATGCATGGCACCCCTCACCCCCTTTTCCTGATATGAATGGTCCCCCTCACCCCTAGGAAACTGCACACATACAAAAAAAAAAAAAACATTTGTACTCACCCATCTTTCCTGTGGTCCAGCACTGTCCCGTTCTGCCGGAGGCTGGGGGAGGAGTGTGGCACTGGCGCCGGAGTACGCGCATGCCCACACTGCACTGTCGGCGCCATTTTCCTGAAGACACACTGCAAATGTGTCTTCAGGAAAATGGCGCCGGATAGCGCTATGCGCATGCGCGTACTCCGGCATCAGTGCCACACTTCTCCCCCAGCCTCCTGCCCTGGTCACCGTAAGAAGAGAAGCGCCACGGCAACTCTCCTCCCAGTGAGGTAAGTATTTAAGTATGGCGCCGGAGATCGCGATCTACGGCGCTATACCCATTATCATACAGTACCTGTCTGTCTGTTTGTCACGGAAATCCTGTGTCGCTGATTGGTCGCGGCCGGCCGGGCTCAACCAATCAGCGACACGGGATTTCGGTTACAGGCAGTCATGATAAGACGATTATATATATAGATTTCTTTTGATTCTTTTTTCACACAAAAAAAACAGCCGGAAGCCGATCACTGATATGCGTCAGTGATCTGCACTCGATGGCTGTGGTGTGCACTGCACACACAGAGGTGGTGCTAAAAGGGAATTAAAAAAAATAGGGAAAAAAAAGTCCTTGCCAAAAGCAAGTACGGATGCTAATCAGCAATGTGTGTACGGCTTGGCAGCTGTAGAATGCCACACAAAGTGGTGCAAAGAGGATGGGGGTGGGGAAGTAGACATGGACAAAAAAGTCCTGGAAAACAGAGAGCACTGTGAGTGTGGATCATGGATTTGTGTCACTGATCAGTGCTCGGCGGTTGCATGACGCATGCACGAAGGTGTGCAAAGGTAGAAAATAGACAGGGACAAAAAAAAGTCCTGGAAAACAGTGAGCACGGACATTGATCAGTTATTTGCATCACTAATCAGCGCTCGGTTGCTGCGCAGAACAAGCGAAAAAGAGGGGAGAGATAGATTGGGGTGAATTAGGAAAAATTAAGGATCGGGAACGGATCAGGGAAGGATCACAAATGTATTTTTTTTCTTCAGCAGAAGCAGCAGCAGCAGAAGTGATAGCACAGGCTTGAAAAAGTATGTAGCTCCACAAGGCCCAGCACAGCGTGACAGAATAACACAGTAACCGCACTGCATGCATCCACAGCTAGAATGAAGGGGTCACTGTGAGGTCAGATCACATCTGTGCACTCTGATTGGTCCAATCACAGCAATCATAGTTGAGAAGGAGCATCACCACACCCCGGGAAGATGACTCCTGATGCCATGCTGTTAGAAACAGCAGGCACCTTAATGCGATCACCACACCTGCAGTCATGATACCGCATTTTAGTGATGGCGTACCTAGTACGTCCAAAGTCGGTAAGAACTTACTAACCATAATATACTGGGTACATCCAAGGTCAAAAAGGGGATAAAGGGTCAATATTGATTTTAAGATTGCTACTCCCAAATAGGTGAAACCAATCATATAGGATTAGATTAGTATTACCTCTTAATATAAGGTAGCAGTGCCTCATTATACAGTTGTGGCCAAAAGTATTGACACCCCTGCAATTCTGTCAGATAATACTCAGTTTCTTCCTGAAAGTGATTGCAAACACAAATTCTTTGGTATTATTATCTTCATTTAATTTGTCTTAAAAGAAAAAACACAAAAAGAATTGTCCTAAAGCCAAATTGGATATAATTCCACACCAAACATAAAAACGAGGGTAGACAAAAGTATTGGCACTGTTCGAAAAATCATGTGATGCTTCTCTAATTTATGTAATTAACAGCACCTGTAACTTACCTGTGGCACCTAACAGGTGCTGGCAATAACTAAATCACACTTGCAGCCAGGTGACATGGATTAAAGTTGACTCAACCTCTGTCCTGCGTCCTTGTGTGTACCACATTGAGCATGGAGAAAAGAAAGAAGACCAAAGAACTATCTGAGAAATTGAGAAACCAAATTGTGAGGAAGCATGAGCAATCTCAAGGCTACAAGTCCATCTCCAAAGACCTGAATGTTCCTGTGTCTACCGTGCGCAGTGTCATCAAGAAGTTTATAGCCCATGGCACTGTGGCTAACCTCCCTAGATATGGACGGAAAAGAAAAATTGACAAGAGATTTCAACGCAAGATTGTGCCGATGTTGGATAAAGAACCTCGACTAACATCCAAACAAGTTCAAGCTGCCCTGCAGTCCAAGGGTACAACAGTGTCAACCCGTACTATCCGTCGGCGTCTGAATGAGAAGGGACTGTATGGTAGGAGACTCAGGAAGACCCCACTTCTTACCCCGAGACACAAAAAAGCCAGGCTGGAGTTTGCCAAAACTTACCTGAAAAAGCCTAAAACATTTTGGAAGAATGTTCTCTGGACAGATGAGACAAAAGTAGGGCTTTTTGGGCAAAGGCATAAACATAGAGTTTACAGGAGAAAAGAAGAGGCATTCAAAGAAAAGAACACGGTCCCTACAGTCAAACATGGCGGAGGTTCCCTGATGTTTTGGGGTTGCTTTGCTGCCTCTGGCACTGGACTGCTTGACCGTGTGCATGGCATTATGAAGTCAGAAGACTACCAACAAATTTTGCAGCATAATGCAGGGCCCAGTGTGAGAAAGCTGGGTCTCCCTCAGAGGTCATAGGTCTTCCAACAGGACAATGACCCAAAACACACTTCAAAAAGCACTATAAAATGGTTTGAGAGAAAGCACTGGAGACTTCTAAGGTGGCCAGCAATGAGTCCAGACCTGAATCCCATAGAATACCTGTGGAGAGATCTAAAAATTGCAGCTTGGAGAAGGCACCCTTCAAATATCAGGGACCTGGAACAGTTTGCCAAAGAAGAATGGTCTAAAATTCCAGCAGAACATTGTAAGAAACTCATTGATGGTTACCGGAAGCGGTTGGTCGCAGTTATTTTGGCCAAAGGTTGTGCAACCAAGTATTAGGCTGAGGGTGCCAATACTTTTGTCTGGCCCATTTTTGGAGTTTTAAATGAAGATAATAAAATTATGCTTGCAATCATTTTCAGGAAGAAACTGAGTATTATCAGACAGAATTGCAGGGGTGTCAATACTTTTGGCCACAACTGTACATGAATATACAGTGTCTGCATGTCCTGGCACATGTCAAATGTTTTACAGAAATACTTTGTTTTGGTTGTTGGAGAGTAGATGACTGATGAACGTACTTGCCAAGCGATAAGATCCTTGAGTTTGTTCAGTTTATCACAATCTTCAGGATGCTCCTGTGTGTATTCTTCAGTAAAGAAAGCCTAGAATTGAAGAAATATTTTCTATCAGCTTAAAAAATAGCAATAGCATTATCAGATCAATTACATCTCATTCTGTAACCATATGATAGTGGTTCAAACATAAATGGTACTGTCAACGTGATATTTCAAATAGCAGTATGTAGTCACACAGCAGTCACCCGACAGTGGCACACAAGCGTTGATTGCTAGTAATAAAGATGGGTGCATCACTGTTTTGAACATCATGAATTTTACTAACTGCTGTGAAGAAGTACAAAAAATACAAAACCAAACACCTAAGAGCGAAAAAAAAGTTTTCAAGTTTATATATCCAGTATGATATATTGCTTACAGATGGATATAATTGAGAGGTTATTATCCCATTATCTCAGGCCTGTGGATTTAATGATGACGTAGCAAAAATTGAATCCCCTCCATGTCACCTTTATGCTTTTTGTGAAACTAAAGACCCAGTTGACTCCATGACAAATATACAGTACTTCCTGGCTATATTCCACCAAATCCTATTACACTGCTTTTAATGAAACTAAATTCATCAAGCCAGAAAACAAATCAGTCTGGATCAAAATGGGGGTGATTTAATAATATGAATAAATCAGAATTAATGCACAAATTCAGTTAGACTAAGTTCACACGAGGCATTTTTTATGCTTTTTTATGCAAATTTTCAGCTGTGTTTCACAGTACAACCCCTGGCAAAAATTATGGAATCACCGGCCTTGGAGGATGCTCATTCAGTTGTGTAATTTTGTAGAAAAAATGCAGATCACAGACATATTCAGAATTGAGAGTCCTCAGTGGTTGATACCTTTTAATGGCTAACTGAAAAGATGGTAACACATTGCAAGCTTTCAAGACTACTCAGGTCTCTTCATCAGACTAGACTAATACAAAATCTGAAGAGTCACATATTTATGCATAATACAGCACAGAAAAAATGCAATAGATGAGACAAGTGATGTGAAGCAGAATTGTGATTATGGGAGAAACATAAATATTGGACCAGTTCATAGATAAGGAGTCCGGATGTTTTATTGTCCTCTGATTGGGGTCTCCTAATGTGTTGTGATGCCCCACGTCACTTGTCTTATCTATTGCATTTTTTCTGTGCTGTATTGTGCATAATATGTGACCCTTCAGATTTTGTATTAGTCTATGCCTGATGAAGAGACCTGAGTAGTCTCGAAAGCTTGCAATGTGTTACCATCTTTTCAGTTAGCCATTAAAAGGTATCAACTACTGAGGACTCTCAATCCTGAATATTTTTCTATCTACTGCCTAACACGGTACAAAGATATACATCTTTCCTGGATCACAGACACGGCACACAACTAAAGTCAATTCAAATGGCAAGTTTCTGGCTTTGAGAAACACTAAAAGAAATCAAGAACAAAAAATATGGTAGTCAGTAATGGTGACTTTTTCAAACCAAGCATATGGAAAAATTTATGGAATCACTCCATTCTGAGGAAAAAATTATGGAATCATGAAAAACAAACCAACAAAAAAACACTCCAACACATCACTAGTATTTTGTTGCACCACCTCTGGCTTTTCTAACAGCTTGCAGTCTCTGACACTCATTAAGTCCATGCCTCAAACAGTACTCTTCATCAATCTGGCTCCAACTTTCTCTGATTGCTGTTGCCAGATCAGCTTTGCAGGTTGGAGCCTTGTCATGGACTATTTTCTTCAACTTCCACCAAAGATTTTCAATTGGATTGAGATCCGGACTATTTGCAGGCCTTGCACATTGGCCTTATGTGTCTTTTTTCAAGGAATGTTTTCACAGTTTTTGCCTATGGCAGGATGCATTATCATCTTGAAAAATTACTTCATCATCCCCAAAATCCTTTCAATTGATGGGATAAGAAAAGTGTCCAAAATATCAACATAAACTTGTGCATTGATTGAAGATGTAATGACAGACATCTCCCCAGTGCTTTTACCTGACATGCAGCCCCATTTCATCAATGACTGTGGAAATTTGCATGTTCTCTTCAGGCAGTCATCTTTATAAATCTCATTGGATCAGCACCAAACAAAAGTTCCAGCATCATCACCTTGCCCAATGCAGATTTGCGATTCATCACTGAATATGACTTTCATCCAGTCATCCATAGTCCACGATTGCTTTTCCTTAGCCCATTGTAACCTTGTTTTTTTCTGTTTAGGTGTTAATGATGGCTTTCATTTAGCTTTTCTGTATGTAAATCCCATTTTCTTTAGGCGGTCTCTTACAGTTCGGTCACAGATGTTGACTCCAGTTTCCTCCCATTCGTTCCTCATTTGTTTTGTTGTGCATTGCCTGTTTTGGAGACATATTGCTTTAAGTTTCCGGTCTTGACGCTTTGATGCTTTCCTTGATCTACCAGTATGTTTGCCTTTAACAACCTTCCCATGTTGTTTGCATTTGGTCTAGATTTTAGACACAGCTGACAGTGAAAAACCAACATCTTTTGCAACATTGCGTGATGATTTACCCTCTTTTAAGAGTTTGATAATCCTCTCCTTTGTTTCAATTGACATCTCTCCTGTTGGAGCCATGATTCATGTCAGTCCACTTGGTGCAACAGCTCTCCAAGGTGTGCTCACTCCTTTTTAGATGCAGACTATCGAGCAGATCTAATTTGATGCAGGTGTTAGTTTTGGGAATGAAAATATACAGTGTGATTCCATAATTTTTTCCTCAGAATTGAGTAATTCCATAATTTTTTCCCTATGCTTGGTTTAAAAAAGTAACCATTACTGACTACCAAATTTTTTGTTCTTGATTTCTTTTAGTGTTTCTTAAAGCCAGAAAGTTGCCATTTGAATTCACTTTAATTTTGTACAAAAAAAGCAGATCACAGACATGGCACAAAACTAAACAACTGAATGAACATCCTCCAAGGCCGGTGATTCCATAATTTTTGCCAGGGGTTGTGCCAGCAAAGTCTAAGATTTCAGAAATCTCATGCACACAGCTTAGTTTCTTGTTTATCAGGATTTTGTACTTTTCATGTTTTTTTGCACAATAGAGCAGGTCACTTCTTTCCATTGTTATTTCAGCATTTCTCACCCATTGAAATGAATGGGTTGTGAAAAACACTGAAAAAGCATCTAAAACACAGGTATCAGGTTTTGCTGCACTTTTTGTGCCAAAACCTGATTCTTTACAATAAGACCTTTCTTTCAACACTAAACTTTATCAGCATGAACAAGAGACAAATCTAGCATGACAAAACCATAGCAAAAAATGCACAAAAAACGCATCAAAAAACCTGCTTTTTTCTGCAGCTTCTTTCCTGTCAGGTTCTGATGCAGAAAAAATGCTGAAAAAATGCCTAATGTGAACTTGCCTTTAGGATTCTGGCACACATGACAATCATTACATTTATTAAGGATTTAGATGTTCTTTGCACCTTACTAGATACATTTGCCTAGGTAGATTCATATAATACCACTTATAGATTACTAGCATTAGCATTTTTTGCTGCAAAAAGAAAAACTGATGGAAAGTAATTCTTGAGCTGACATAAGGAATAGAAACTGACCTATCTAGCTATATTGCTAGATCTAAACAAACAGCCTAACAAGAACAGCTCGGGCCCATTCTGAAGAAGAAAAGAGGCAGGCAAAAGATGCTGAGGCCCACATCACTTTGATTTGGCCAGGAGAAAAAGGGAGGTTATGGGATTGGATCATTAGTAGGAAAGAGGGGTCAGTAAAGGGGAGTATAAGAGAAAATAGTGCAGAAAAGGGGGCAATTTTTGCAGATAAAAAAAAAAGAAAAAAACTATAGATGTATATATTATTTAGGATTGTTTATTTGTAGTTAATGTTCTAGAATTCGTTACTTTGAGTCCCGGTGGCTGAGGCAGTGGTGGAGTCCTTGTTGTTGGTGGAATTTGTTATTGGAGGGCAAACTTAGGGTAGTTTCACATTTGCATTTAAGGCCGCAGTTAAGCCCTGCCGCACCTCCTCTTGTAGCTCCGCCTACGGGCGCATGACGCTGCATGCATCCTGCGTCCCCTATCTTTAGCACTAGGGATGCAGGTCGTGTGCAGGTATGCATTTGGTGGCGCATGCGTCCTTTTGACGCTGCATCGACCAGCACCAAACGCAACCTGTTGCAATTTGGTGCAGTCGGCGCAGCGTCAAAAGGACGCATGCGCCGCCAAACGCATACCTGCGCATGGCCTGCATCCCCAGTGCTAAAGATAGGGGACGCAGGACGCATGCAGCGTCATGTGCCCGTAGGCGGAGCTACCGGAGGAGGCGCAGCAGGGGGCGGGACTTAGCGCCGGCCATGCGCAGGCCGTCGCTGCGGCCTTAAACGCAAATGTGAAACTACCCTTATAGGGATGGTTCTGTTCTGGATGAAATTATAATCAACTCATCTGGCATGTAGTGGAGTTCTTGACAGGGGGTGTACCAAGGGAGCCAGTGGTGGTGTTCTTTTACCACTGATGGTGGTATGGTGTCCTCGAGCTTGGCTTTACCGCTAAGGGTAAAAATAATTGCATTGGCAAACACTTTGATTTACGTGTGCCAGATCTTGTAGCTTCAAGAACCTCCTCTGTTATGAATGGGAAACCGAGGAGGAAAAACAAGACAACAAGCTAAGTCTCAGAAAACCAGAGAAGTTGGTAACTATGCAGATTGCAGATCCCTGATGTTAACCGCACAACTAGCAGCAGTCGTGGAGCGTTCCTACGTTGGTCCTAGACGCCTCGTCACAACCGGAGAACTACATAAGCCTAAAGCAGGAAAAGAGGAAAACTAACTGCCCCAGAGCAGACTCCAAAGGAAAGACAGCCCCCCACATGTACTGACGGTGAAACAAGATGAAAATACTAACAAAGGCAGGAAAATAGGCTGAGCAAACGATGGGGCCCGGCTAACTAAAAAGGACAGAAAAGGAAAGACACTGTCTGCAATCTGCCAAAAACAACCTACAAAAATATTGTCCAACACTTCTGATAGCAAAATTAACCCTGAAGTCACTAGACTTCTAAACCTATATCAGCACTCTGAAATATTCTGAGACAGAGCAAAAAAGAGGCCAATCTAATAAGGGACAAAAAGCAGATTGGCAAATACTGATTAATAGGAGTGGAATTTCAGCATAGCCCCAGCAGGGGCAGGCTGATTACACAACAAACTGAATTGACCAATAAGCGCAAGTTTGAACATTAGCAAAAAACAAACTTAACTTGAGAAGACTGGCAGAGAGCTGAAGTCCAGGACCTGAGAAGCAGACTGAATCACCAGCACCCGGATAGGGCGTTGGCTATCTTATATCAAGTCTGATACTCCAGAGATCCAATCGTTATCTTCCTCATCAGGTGGCAGATCACTACCACTTAAACCAACCACACTACATCCTGTCACCACCAGAGGGAGAACGGAAGGGGAACTCTCAACTGGTGGAGCAGAAAATGAGTTCATGACAGTACTCCCCCCTTGAGGAGGGGTCACCGAACCCTCATCCATGCCACCAGGCCGATCAGGATGGGCCCGGTGAAAAGCACGAACCAATTTATTGGCATGAATATCAGAGGCAGAGACCCAAGAATTATCCTCCTGGCCATAGCCCTTCCATTTGACCAAATACAGGAGTCTCCGTCTAACCAAACGAGAATCCAATATTTTCTCTACCTCATATTCCACATTGTCTTTAACCAATACAGGATCAGGAGGTGTCGTCACAGGAACTACTGGCTCAACAAACCTCTTCAACAGTGACTTGTGAAATACGTTATGGATTTTGAACGTAACAGGAAGAGCCAATCGAAAAGAAACAGGATTAAGAATCTCCAAAATCTTATAAGGTCCAATAAATCTTGGCTTAAATTTTGGAGATGCAACCTTCATAGGAATATTCTTAGATGACAGCCAAACCATATCACCTACTTTAAACCGGGGACCAATGGTCCTACGCCGGTTGGAAAAACGCTGGGCCTTTTCCTGAGAGAGTGACAACTTATCCACCACTTGGTCCCATATCTGCTGGATTCTCACAACCACAGTGTCCACACCTGAGCAGGACGAAGATTCCACTTACCCTGAAGAGAATCGAGGATGAAACCCAAAATTACAGAAAAAGGGTGACATCAGAGTGGCAGAACTAGCTCTATTGTTCAGCGCAAATTCGGCCAAGGGCAAAAATGAGACCCAATCATCTTGATCAGCAGATATAAAACATCTTAAATAAGACTCCAGGGTCTGGTTTGTTCTCTCAGTCTGCCCATTAGTATGGGGATGAAACGCGGAGGAGAAGGATAACTGAATTCCCAGATTGGAACAAAAGGCTTTCCAGAATCTGGAAACAAACTGGACCCCTCTATCGGACACAATGTTCTCAGGAAACCCGTGTAACCGAACTACCTGTTGTAAAAGCAATGGCACTAACTCAACGGAAGATGGCAACTTTGGGAGTGGTACAAGATGGACCATCTTCGAAAATCTATCACAAATCACCCAGATAACAGTCATTCTCTGAGAGACAGGAAGATCAGAAATAAAATCCATTGAGTTATGGGTCCATGGCCTCTTGTGCACCGGCAGGGGCATCAGCAACCCACTAGAACGAGAACAGGGTTTAGACCGAGAACAAGTTCCACAGGACTGTACAAAATTCCTGACATCACGAGATAAGGCAGGCCACCAAAACGACCGACTCACCAAATCTCTGGTACCAAAAATACCCGGATGACCAGCCAATGCGGAGCAATGGACTTCAGACATCACTCTCTTTCTCCAGTGGTCAGGAGCATACAATCTTCCCATAGGGCAACGCTCAGGTTTATCCTCCTGAAATTCCTCCAGGGCGCATCTCAAATCGGGCGAAATGGCAGAAAGAACTACCCCCTCACCTAGGATGGTAGTAGGCTCGGTCACATTAAGAGAATCAGCAAAGAAACTCCTAGAAAGGTTATCTGCCTTAACATTCTTAGTGCCCGGAAGAAAAGAGACCAGAAAATTAAAACGCGTGAAAAACAAGGCCCATCTAGCCTGTCTAGGATTCAAGCGTTTGGCCGACTCCAGATAAATCAGATTCTTGTGATCGGTGAGGACCACAAATTGATGTCTAGCTCCCTCCAACCAATGTCTCCACTCCTCAAATGCCCATTTCATGGCCAACAATTCCCGATTCCCCATGTCATAGTTGCATTCAGATGGGGAAAACTTTCGAGAAAAGAAGGCACAGGAATTCATCTTAGAAGTCACAGGGTCTTTTTGGGACAACACAGCTCCTGCACCAATCTCAGAAGCATCCACCTCCACTTGAAATGGAAGTGAGACATCAGGTTGCCGTAAAACTGGAGCTGAAGTAAATCTCCGCTTAAGCTCCTGAAATGCTGAGACAGCCTCAGGAGACCAATTCAGCACATCAGCTCCCTTCTTGGTCAGATCAGTCAGTGGTTTGACAATACTAGAAAAATTACCTATAAATTTACGATAGAAATTAGAAAAACCCAAAAACTTCTGGAGAGCCTTCAAAGAAGTAGGCTGAACCCAATCATAAATGGCCTGTACCTTGGCCGGGTCCATTTCAATAGTCGATGGAGACAAGATAAATCCCAAAAATGAAATCCTCTGTACACCAAAGAGGCACTTAGATCCCTTAACAAACAGGGAATTCTCCCTCAAAATCCGGAACACAGTCCGGACATGTTCCACATGGGAATCCCAATCACTAGAAAAGATTAAAATATCATCCAGATAGATGATCAAAAACTTATACGCAAAGTCTCGGAAAATATCATTCATAAAGGATTGGAAGACAGAAGGGGCATAAGAGAGCCCAAAATGCATCACCAGGTACTCAAAATGTCCCTCCGGAGTATTAAACGCCGTCTTCCATTCATCCCCGTGCTTGATGCGAATAAGATTATACGCCCCACTGAGGTCAAGCTTAGTAAACCAGCAGGCACTCTTAACTCTGGAGAATAAATCAGACATCAGAGGTAACGGGTACTGATATTTAACCGTCATCTTGCTAAGGGAACGATAATCAATACACGGTCTTAATGAACCATCTTTCTTGGCCACAAAAAAAACCAGCGCTTAACGGTGACGAGGATGGTCTAATATGACCCTTCTCCAACGACTCCTTAATATAGGATCGCATAGCATCATGTTCGAGTACAGATAAGTTGAAAAGCCGACCCTTGGGAATTTTACACCCAGGCATCAACTCAATTGCACAGTCATAACTCCTATGAGGAGGCAAAGACGCAGACTTACTCTCACTAAAAACATCAGAGAAATCAGCCAGATATTCAGGAATAGCATGAGACTGAGGAGATGTGGAGAAAACAGGAGCGTCCCCAAGAACACACTGACAACCCCAACTCACCACAGACACAGATTTCCAATCCAAAACTGGGTTATGAGTTTGCAACCAGGGGAACCCCAGAACAATAGTATCATGCAAATTATGCAGCACCAAAAATGTACAATTTTCTTGGTGGTCTGGGGCAACTCGCATTATCACCTGGGTCCAAAACTGAGGGGTATTGATGCCACTCCTTTGACGGAGAATAAACCTCAAAGGAATGGGCGTCTGCAGAGGTGTCATGGACAAACCACAACGTTTAGCAAAGTCCAAATCCATCAGATTCAGAGCTGCTCCTGAATCCACAAAAGCCTTAGTGGAAAATGTGGACAAGGAGCAGATCAGAGTAATTGCCAGAAGGAACTTAGGTTGTATACTGCCCACAGCAAATGTGTGTGCAAAACGTTTCTCTCGTTTAGGGCAGACAGAAATAGTATGAGAGGAGTCTCCACAGAAAAAACACAGCTTATTACGCCTTCTAAACTCCCGACGTTGCGCCCTAGACAAAACCCCATCACATTGCATAGGTTCAGACATTTGTTCAAAAGGTGGCAGCGCCTCCCGTGTAGTTTTACGTTCATGTAAACGCCGATCAACTTGAATGGCTAATGGCATAGAGCCATCCAGACCAGAGGGAACAGGAAATCCCACCATAACATCTTTTACGGTCTCTGACAAACCTTTCCGAAAGAGAGCTGCCAATGCACTATCATTCCATGTAGTAAGGACCGCCCACTTTTGGAATTTTTGACAGTACAACTCTGCAGGATCCTGACACTGGTTTAATGCCAACAGGGTTCTCTCAGCTTGATCAACGGCATTAGGTTCATCATACAACAACCCCAAGGCCTGAAAAAATGCATCCACATTAGTCAGAATAGGATTTTCAGGTGTCAGAGAAAAAGCCCAATCTTGGGGATCGCCGCGCAGCAAGGAGATGACAATTTTAACCTGATGCACAGAGCTCCCCGATGAGTTAGGCTTCAAAGCAAGAAATAATTTACAATTATTCTTAAAATTCAGAAATTTAGACCGATCCCCAGAAAACACATCTGGAGTAGGAATCTTGGGTTCAGCAGCATGTGACTGAATAAGGTAGGTGGAAATTCCCTGTACTTCAGCAGCAAGCTGCTCCACACGATCAGACAGTTGCTTAATCTCCATTAGGAAAAAAAAAATCCTCCTACGGCCTCAGAAAAAAAGAGTAAAAAATACATTAAAAAAAAAAAAATTCTGACACTTTTTTGTTTTGTTTTTTTTTCTTTCTCTAACAATTCTTTCCTGCTTTTGAGTACCCTAGAATCTGCGGTATGGCTGGTGATTCTGTTATGAATGGGAAACCGAGGAGGAAAAACAAGACAACAAGCTAAGTCTCAGAAAACCAGAGAAGTTGGTAATTATGCAGATTGCAGATCCCTGATGTTAACTGCACAACTAGCAGCAGTCGTGGAGCGTTCCTACGTTGGTCCTAGACGCCTCATCACAACCGGAGAACTACATAAGCCTAAAGCAGGAAAAGAGGAAAACTAACTGCCCCAGAGCAGACCCCAAAGAAAAGACAGCCCCCCACATGTATTGACGGTGAAACAAGATGAAAATACTAACAAAGGCAGGAAAATAGGCTGAGCAAACGATGGGGCCCGGCTAACTAAAAAGGACAGAAAAGGAAAGACACTGTCTGCAATCTGCCAAAAACAACCTACAAAAATATTGTCCAACACTTCTGATAGCAAAATTAACCCTGAAGTCACTAGACTTCTAAACCTATATCAGCACTTTGAAATTTTCTGAGACAGAGCAAAAAAGAAGCCAATCTAATAAGGGACAAAAAGCAGATTGGCAAATACTGATTAATAGGAGTGGAATTTCAGCATAGCCCCAGCAGAGGCAGGCTGATTACACAACAAACTGAATTGACCAATAAGCGCAAGTGTGAACATTAGCAAAAAACAAACTTAACTTGAGAAGACTGGAAGAGAGCTGAAGTCCAGGACTTGAGAAGCAGACTGAATCACCAGCACCCGGATAGGGCGTTGGCTCTCTTATATCAAGTCTGATACTCCAGAGATCCAATCGTTATCTTCATCAGGTCGCAGATCACTACCACTTAAACCAACCGCACTACCTCCTGTCACCACCAGAGGGAGAACGGAAGGGGAACTCTCAAATGGTGGAGCAGAAAATGAGTTCATGACACTCCCCCAATTCTTTCAGTAATTAAAATTTGGTTTTTGTTATTGTTTGTTAATAAATGGCTGCTGTGGCCAATTATATCAAAAAGAAAGTCTCCTGCGCATTATTATTATACGTTAAGAAGTATAGAGGGCTGCTGGGAAGGAAATTTATCAGAGGACTGTTTGAATATCATACATTGTCAAGAAATGTGTTTTGGAATCATGCACAGCTACCAAGGGCACAGAGTGATAGCATCTTCTCTTTCAATATAGAGGAGTACCTCTGTGGATCAAACAAATTTAGTTCTTTAACTTCTTTAACAGAAGCACTTGCGCAGCCCCCCATAAGGACACTACCACACCATGTGCCACTGCAGGCACCATGCATTTCTCAAAAAAATAATTTTGAGAAATACATGATGCCTATAGGGAACCATTGTTTGTTCAGTGCCCTTATGTGAGCCTGCATGAGTGCTGTTGGTGTTGGAGAGCAACATTACATTGACGGCATCAATTACAGGATGGGAGAAGAGGACGTCATCGCTTGAAGAAGGGAGGCATCGGACCGGACCGCAACACCCACCGGACCGGACTGCCCACCCCGGTGAGTATAATATAAAGTGTTTTTCTTATCTTTCAGGTTACATCGGAGGCTTATCTACAGCATTACAGAATGCCGTAGATAAGCCCCCGATGTCTATGCCGGCAGCTGCAAGCCAAAAAAAAGGGTGACAGATTCCCTTTAACTGCAAAAGAAGATGGTTCCATCACTCTGTGCCCTTGGTAGATGTATATGATTCCAACATGACAATAATCCAAAGACACACATCTGATGCATTTCTGAAGAACAGGATGAAGATTATTCAGTGGCCAAGTATTCCTTTTGATTTGAACCAATCAAACATCTATAGGGACTTCTCAAGAGACAAGTTAAGCATCACTCTCCATCCAGCATCCAATCTCTAAAAGAGGTTGTTCTTGAAGAAAGGAAATAGATGCTATAATATGTTGCCAACTTGTTCATTCCATGCCTAGAAGACTTGGTGCTGTCCTTAAAAATCATGAAGGTCATACAAAATACTAGATGTTAGGAAATAGCTAGGGAAACAATAAAAGTGCAATAGGATTTTATTCAGATTGCAGTATTAACCCCTTACCTATATTGGACGTACTATTCCGTCCATGTGACCTGAGACCTAAGTCCCAAGGAAGAATAGTATGTCTAGCGTGATCAGCGGCGCTCACGAGGAGTGTGTCGCTAATCGCGGCCGGGTGTCAGCTGATTATCACAGCTGACACCCAGCACTATGTGTCAGGGGTGGTCACGGACCGCCCCGGCACATTAACCCCTGGCACACTGCAATCAAACATGATTGCAGTGTTCTGGGGCACAGGGAAGAATCGTGCAAGGAGGGGGCTCCCTGCGTGCTTCCCTAAGACCACCAGAGTGACGTGATATGCTGCATCGCTCTGAGGGTCCTCCTCCCTGCAGGCCCCCGGATCCAATATGGCCGCAGGGGCCTTCGGGGCCCTGCAGGGAGGCGGCTTCCACAGTGCCTGCTGAGAGCAGACACGGAGGAAGCCTGCAGCAGCGCCTGTCAGATCGCTGATGTGACACAGTGCTGTTATAAGTGTCAGATCAGCCATCTGACACAAAACAGTAATGTCCCCCCCAGGACAAAGTAATAAAGTAAAAACAAAAAAAAAAAAACGCTTGTAAAAATAATTTTAAAAAAATTCCTAAATAAATAATAAAAAAAAGTATTCCCTAATAAATTCTTTTTTTTCTAAATAAAAAAACAATAAAAGTACACATATATAATGTCACCGCTGCCGTAACGACCCGCCTTATAAAACTGTCCCACTAGTTAACCCCTTTACTGAACCCCTTCAAAAAAAAAAACAAGCAAAGCAAACAATGCTTTATCATCATACCGCCGAACAAAAAGTGCAATAACGCGCGATCAAAAAGACAGATATAAATAAACATGGTACCGCTGAAAACGTCATCTTGTCCCGCAAAAAATGAGCCACAACATAGTGTCATTGGCGAAAAATAAAAAAGTTATAGCTCGCAGAATAAAGCGATGCAAAGATAATTATTTTTTATATAAAATTGATTTCATTGCATAAAAGCGCCAAAACATAAAAAAACTACATAAATGAGGTATCGCTGTAATCATACTGACCCGAAGAGTAAAACCGCTTTATTAAATTTACCACACGTGGAACGGTGTAAACGCACCCCCCAATAGAAATTCATGAATTGCTGGCTTTTGTTCATTCAGCGCCCCAAAAATCAGAATAAAAAGCGATCAAAAATGTCACATGCCCGAAAGTAGTACCAATAAAAACCTCAACTCGTCCCGCAAAAAATAAGACCTCATACGACTCTGTGGGTCAAAATATGGAAAAATTATAGCTCTGAAAATGTGGTGATGCAAAAACTATTTTTACAATAAAAAGCATCTTTTAGCGTATAACAGTTGCCAAACATAAAATCCTGCCATAAATAGTAAATCAAACCCCCCTTTATCACCCCCTTAGTTAGGGAAAAATAATAACATTAAAAAAAATGTATTTATTTCCATTTTCCCATTAGCGTTAGAGTTAGTGCCAGGGTTAGGGCTAGGGCTGAGATTAGGGTTGTGTTGGGGTTAGGGTTGGAGATAGAATTGGGGGGTTTCCACTATTTGGGCACATCAGTTGCTCTCCAAATGCAACATTGCGTATGATCTCAATTCCAGCCAGTTCTGCGTTGAAAAAGTCAAATGGTGCTCCTTCCCTTCCAAGCTCTGCCATGCGCCCAAACAGTAGTTTACCCCTACATATGGGGCACAGCGTACTCAGGACAAATTGCATAACAACTTTTGGGGTCCAATTTCTCTTGTTACCCTTGGTAAAATAAAACAATTGGACCTGAAGTAATTTTTTGTGAAAAAAGTGAAAGGTTCATTTTTTTAAAACATTCAAAAATATCCTGTGAAGCACCTGAAGGGTTAATAAACTTCTTGTATGTGGTTTTGAGCACCTTGAGGGGTGCAGTTTTTAGAACGGTGTCACTTTTGGGTATTTTGTATCATATAGACCCCTCAAATTGACTTCAAATGTGATGTGGTCCCTAAAAATAAAATGGTGTTGTAAAAAATGAGAAATCGCTGGTCAAATTTTAACCCTTATAACTTCTTAACAAAAAAAGAATTTTGGTTCCAAAATTGTGCTGATGTAAAGTTAACATGTGGGAAATGTTGCTTATTAAGTTTTTTTGTGTGCCATATCTCTGTGATTTATGGGCATAAAAATTAAAAGTTGGAAAATTGCAAAATTGTAAAAATCTTCGCCAAATTTCCATTTTTTTCACAAATAAACGCAAGATATATGAATTAAATTTTACCACTAACATGACGTACAATATGTCACGAGAAAACAATGTCAGAATCACCGAGATCCATGGAAGCGTTCCTAAGTTATTACCTCATAAACCGACAGTGGTCAAAATTGTAAAAATTGGCCCGGGCATTAACATGCAAACCACCCTTGGGAGTAAAGAGGTTAATCAGAGGTGGTTCCATACAACACTGAAAAGGTATCAAGCAATGACCTAGCTGCTGCAGTCCCACAGTTTGGCAGGTCCAACGTTATAATATGGGTTGTTTGGATGTACACCAGCAGTGCAGGTCACCTGCAATTTCCAATCAAGGAAACCAATTCAAGAGAGAGTAATATCATTATGCTGTAAGTACTTTGAAGTATTCTAGTTTCTTCTTTAGGGAAAACACAGATTTATTCATTCTCTGTGGTTCTCCTAAAGAAGAAATGGGAATACTTCAAAATGCTAACAACATAAACCATAATGATATTACTCTCTCTTGAATTGGTTTCCTTGACTGGATCTACACCAGCAGCGCAGGTCACCTGCAATTTCCAAACAACCCATAAAATACTAGATGTAGTAGTTTTTGATGTGGTGTGTATTCATTTTTGCATTTTACTTTGAGTTAAACTGAAGAATTTGTAAAAGTCATATTATGGGTTAAAAAATGTTCTGTGAAACTCAGTTGTCAAAGTGTTAGAAATAGTTATTGTATTCAGTGAGATATTGATGACAATCTTAATTTTAATAGGGGGTATACACATTTATGTACATCATTGTATAACTCAGCATATACAGTATTACTGGAATGGATAGGCCATTTTGCAAAAATTCTAAAACTAGGAGCAGGATGCTGTTGATTTTAAAATGAAGGGATTAGGAATGAATTGTGTCAAAAGTGTCCACAGCTGTTAGGTTTTTAAAATTGTCATAAAAATATACTTAGATACATTAATAACTACATTCATAAATATAATATTCATATAGTACATGTCTTTCTTTTCATATTTTGTCAAGACACCTGTGAAGAAACCAGAATATATCTTAATTACCCAGACGACTATGTTTTTGCAAACCAAGAAGAATTTACTTTTTATCTGTTTATTGGCTTGTGGATTTGGGTGTTTCCTTGACCCACCAGAAATAGACAGGCTTGCAGACTGATATACCAGTTAACAAACAGAGCTACCAGTTAGACATTCTGCAAAACACTCAATGGACGAGAGAACTACAGCCAATTCATCATGGTACCGTTACGAAGGACACGGATCTATGATTCTATAGGAATCAACCTAGAGGTTTTCGGCTTCGGTTGGAAGGATGCAGATCTGATCCAGTGATCATGGCTGCACCTTGGATGTGCTTGATGAAAGCCAGGTTTGGGACCCATTGGTCACCTGGTTTCATAGAAATGGTTGGAAATCCACGTGTTGACTCTCCTGTCAACTGGCTTTGGACCTTGTACGGACTCTATGAACTGTTCTCTCTCGGTCATCTCCCTACGCTTGTCGATATCTCTTCTCTGTGTGTATATCACAGGTGGAATTAGCAACTCTGGGAGCTCTTACGTAACATCTACCATTATCCCGGTGAGTCAGTGGAAGGGTGAGACCCTGTAATGTGCACCATCTTTGAGGTAATTTCTGGGATTGTTCTGTTTGCTATTGGGTGCTGTGGTTCAATAAAGTATTGCCACACTGTTTTACCCTTACCATGTGTGATTAAAACACCCACTGACCCCATTCTCCACAACACCCATGACTTACAGGTAAGTAATCTCAGAAAACATCTGCGTCTTAATAAACACACACTTTGCTAACATTTATTTTAAAAATATAGATTTCTATAGTACTTAGAATTTCTTACCTTTTCATACTTAGAAAAGCCACCCATGACTGCTGGGTCAACAATTCCATTCAGGCACATAGATAGTGGGTTAATTGGCAGAATTTCATCTCTCTGGTATTGATTTATAAGCATCAGAATTTTCTCATTGGTTGCTGACATGGTTTCAATAGCATTTTCAAGAGGACTAATTGTTGTCTGGAAAAAAACTCCATATTCTTAATAAAATGTATTCAATAGCTACAAATGTCTGAAAGCCAAAAGTATATTAAACGTACATGTGACATTGATGTAACCTCAAACCAGCGCAGTATTCCAGGTAACCTGTAGGCCGTGACAAAAGTTGCTCTTTCAATCCACATGGACTGCAATAAAAAAAATATTCTTAAGTACATTACAATGAAAAGGAACAATGAGATAAGAAAATGCAAGAGGTAGCACCAAAATAGTGGACTCCACAGTTCGTTACCCACTTTCTTACGAGCATGGCGATACCCCAAATGTAGTCAAAATGTTCTGTTTGGACAAATGGCAGGGCACAGAACGGAAAGAGCAATAATTGAATTTTGGAACACAAATTTGTCTAAAAGAGATGGCGGGAACTATGTCGCATTTGCAAGGCCCATAAGGTGCCCAAACAGAAGAAACTCCGCCACAATGATCCCATTTTGGAAACTACACCCCTTAAGGATTTTATCCAGGGGTATAGTGAGCATTTTGAACCCACAGGTACGACACAGAATTTGATAACATTAGGTTATCATATTGAAAAAGTTCATTTTTTCACAAAAATCTTGCTTTAACCCCAAATTTCTCACTTTTGAAATAGGTAACACTAAAAAGTGGACCCAACAGTTTGTTACCCAATTTTTTACGAGTGCGACAATACCCCACATGCAGTCAAAAAGTTCTGATTGTACAAATGGCAGGGCTCGGAACGGAAGGAGCAATATTTAATTTTTGGAATAGAAATTTGGCTCTAATTGGAATAGATTATCATATTTGCAGAGCCTATGTGGTTCAAGAGCAACAAAAAATCCCCAAAAATGTATTTTCTGTAAACTATACCATCTAATATATTTATCTAGGGATGTAGTGAGTAGTTTGATGCCACTATTTTGTTATGCAGCTGAAGCAACACAAGTTTGAAAATTTACAATTTGCTATTTTTTCACTGTCGCTTATGAATCTTTTTAGTACGTTCTAAGAATCACACCTCAAATTTTATTGCACTAGTTTTTCAGTGTTCAGAAACTCATCTAATATGGCACCAATATGAGTACTGGACACATGACTGTGCCTATAATAATAGATGGTGCATCATTTGGTCTTTAGGATAAAATTGACGGAATTCCAGGACCCATTCAAAGATTACAGAGATAGTGAGCAAACAAGAAAATCCTTCTAGGAATTATTATAGAGGGAAGCAGGCCCCTAAAACATATTTGCTGATTATAAAATTTGATCTTGCTAACAAAACCGTTACAATTGCATATATTGTAGTAGGAAAAATAAACGGTACTGGCATGAAGGGCAAAATGTGGAGGAAAAAGCAGCCAACTAAAGCCCCCGTTACACATAGCGATATCACTAGCAATATCGCTGTAACATCACCGATTTGGTGACGTAGCAGCGATATTGCTAGCGATATCGCTATGTCTGATACTTACCTCCGACCGGCTCCCCCGCTGCTCATCGCTGGTTGCGCAAGAACGTCCTGGACCATTTCTCGTCGGGCGCTTCCTGCTGGGCTTCCTGTGGGGCCGACGAGCGACGAGTGGACGCGGGTGGGAGGACGTCAGGATCCCTGCGCCTGACAGGTAAGTAGCGACCCCCGACCCCTGCTATGTCACTGGTGAGATCTGCCTGTGTGACAGCTCACTAGCGACCACTTAGCGATGCACCAGCGATCCATATTGTTGCCGGGATCGCTGGTGCATCGCTAAGTGTAACGGTACCCAAAGTGACAAACCTTTGTTTGCTTTAAAGATTAAATAACACACGCAGAGCTAGAATGGCAGGTTTATCTTTTAGAGACTGGTCATACAACTTCCATTTATCTCCATCAATCCCTACATGACAGACGAATGTGCCAATAGTTGTGGTACACCATCGCAGGTTCCCGGCCACCAAGGTAGGAACCGCTATATGCATAAAACGACCAATCACCTACAGAATCCTGAAAGTATTGTCTGGTACAGGAAGTTCGGTAAGAACCATGCAGTAAAGCCAATAGTGTATAAGTATGGATAATCCTCATTATTAGAGATCCTCCATTAAAAGGATCATGCCCGTATCACCAATATAAATATATCTACAGTATATATATAAAAATAAATGTATGTGTGTAAGTATGTGTGTATCAGCCACGTCCACTCCACATAGCCCCACCCAATCACTAAGCATCTTTCATTTCACCAGAGCTGTTTAAAAGAAGCTGAGCTATGATTGGTTGCCAAGAGCAACAGTTTTCCCACTCCACAACACCTCAGCAGACACTGACCGGGTGGGAGAAATCTAGCATCCCTGGGAACATGAGCTCCCAGCCATTGTCTGCCCCCCCCCCAGAAATGAGCAGATAGCACATGACGGAAATGAATCACCCCCCTCCCGTGCCCATATACCCATCACACATCCCTCATCCCATAGTCCCATAGGCACATCTTCCCTCTTAAAGGGATCCCCGGTATGGAAGTCAGGGCAAATCCATCCAGCGCTCTTGTTCTGATGCCAGGCCTCTTTTAAAGGGATCCCCAGTATGGAAGCTAGGACCGTTTCACTCTGCACTCTGGCTCTGACCCCAGGCCTCTCTTAAAGGAATCCCCAGTATGGAAGTGAGAGCAAATCCATTCAGCGCTCTGGTTCTGATGCCAGGCCTCTCTTAAAGGGATCCCCAGTATGGAAGTGAGGGAAAATCCACTCTACGCTCTGGTTCTGACCCCAGGCCCCTATTAAAGGGATCCCCGGTATGGAAGTTAGGGCAAATCCACTCTGTGCTCTGGTTCTGAGCCCAGGATCTCTTAAAGGGATCACTGGTATGGAAGTTAGCGCAATTCCATTCAGCGCTCTGATTCTGACCCCAGGCTTCTATTAAAGGGATCATTGGTATGCAAGTCTGGGCAAATCCATCCAGCGCTCTTGTTCTGATGCCAGGCCTCTTTTAAAGGGATCCTCAGTATGGAAGCTAGGACCGTTCCACTCTGCACTCTGGCTCTGACCCCAGGCCTCTCTTAAAGGAATCCCCAGTATGGAAGTGAGAGCAAATCCATTCAGCGCTCTGGTTCTGATGCCAGGCCTCTCTTAAAGGGATCCCCGGTATGGAAGTGAGGGCAAATCTACTCTGCGCTCTGGTTCTGACCTCAGGCCCCTCTTAAAAGGATCCCCAGTATGGAAGTGAGGGCAATTCCACTGTGTGCTTTGGTACTGTCCCCAGGCCTCTCTTAAAGGGATCTCCGATATAGAAGTTAGGGCAAATCCCTCAGCGCTCTGATTCTGACCCCAGGCTTCCATTAAAGGGATCATCGGTATGCAAGTCTGGGCAAATCCACTCAGCGCTCTGATTCTGACCCCAGGCCTTTCTTAAAGGTATCCCCGGTATGGAAGTTAGGACCGTTCCACTCAGCGCTCTGGTTCTGACCCCAGGCCTCTCTTAAAGGGATCCCCGGTATGGAAGGTAGGACTGTTCCATTCAGCGCTCTAGTTCTGACCCCAGGCTGATGGGATGATGCGGCATAATAGGGGTAGTAGTCCGGTAGCTCTGGCTGACAGGATGATGTGGAATATTAGGGGTAGTAGTCCGGTGGCTCTGAAGGGATTATATGGGATATTAGGGGTAGTTGTCCAGTGGCTCTGATGAGATGATGTGGGATATTAGTGGTAGTAGTCCGGTAGCTCTGGCTGACAGGATGCTGTGGGATATTAGGGGTAGTAGTCCGGTGGCTCTGACGGGATGATATGGGATATTAGGGGTAGTTGTCCAGTGACTCTTATGGGATGATGTGAGATATTAGTGGTAGTAGTCCGATGGCACTGACGGGATGATGTGGGATAATAGGGGTAGCAGTCTGGTGGCTCTGGCTGATGGGATGATGTGGGATATTAGGGGTAGTAGTCCGGTGGCTCTGGCTGACGGCATGATGTGGGATATTAAGGGTAGTTGTCCAGTGGCTCTGACCGGATGATGTGAGATATTAGAGGTAGTAGTCCGGTGGCACTGACGAGATGATGTGGGATAATAGGGGTAGTAGTCTGGTGGCTCTGGCTGATGGGATGATGTGGGATATTAGTGGTAGTAGTCGGGTGGCTCTGGCTGACGGGATGATGTGGGATATTAGGGGTACTAGTCCCGTGGCTCTGGCTGATGGGATGATGTGGGATATTAGGGGAAGTTGTCCGGTGGCTTTGATGGGATGATGTGGGATATTAGAGGTAGTAGTCCGGTGGCATTGACAGGATGATGTTGGATATTAGGAGTAGCAGTCCGGTGTCTCTGGCTGACAGGATATTAGAGTGAGGGTGGCTATGCGGAGTGGGCAGGGCTATACACTCAGCTTTATATATATATATATATATATATATATATATATATATATATATATATATATATATATATATATATATATATATATATATATATATATACATACACACACATACATATTCATTATAATTTGTTATAACTAACCATAGTTAGATACTATGCCCAGGCAACGCCAGGCTCTTCAGCTAGTATGTAATATAAATGAAAATAAACATTTTGTGTAGCAAGACATAGTCGTGAAAGCAGTCAAACTATAATGAATGATGAAAAATGTTTATGTGATTAATCAAGGCATTGGAATGAATCAACCACATTCGGAACCTTCAGACGGAACTTGAAAACCCATCTCTTCAGGAAAGCTTACAGCCTGCAATGACCCTGCTGCCTTCTCAGCACTACCGTAGCTACCGCCTCAACCAACACCAGAGCAGCTGCAACCTCCCAACCTACTGTCTCCTTCCCCATCATCTTGTGGAATGTAAGCCCAAAAGGGCAGGGTCCTCTCCCCTCTGTATCAGTCCATTGTTAGTTTGTTTACTGTAAGTGATATCTGTAATTTGTATATATCCCCTTCTCATGTACAGCACCATGGAATCAATGGTGCTATATAAATGAATAATAATAATATGCTTAATGGTTGGTGAGATCATCTTTTCGTGAAATGCTGTGCACTTTTTTCTCTACTTATACATTTGATCTTTGTGGTCAAAGAGTTCTATTTTAACCTCATTGGTCCACATGACTTGTTTCCAAGATGCATCAGGCTGGTTTAGATGTTATTTTGCATAATTCTGATGCTGAATTTTATGGTGAGGACGCAGAAGAGGTTTTCTTCTGATGACTCTTCCATGAAGGCAATATTTGTGCAGGAGTCTCAGAACAGTAGAACAATATACCACAACTTGAGAGTCTGCTAAATCCTTCTGAAAGTCTTGGTCTTCCAGACCTTATCTTTGCCTCCACTGTTCCATTTCTTTATTACATTTTGAACTGAGGAAAGGGCAACTTGAAAACACTTTTCTATCTTATAGCCTTCTCCTGCTTTGTGGGCCTCCACAATTTTTATTTTCATAGTGCTAGGCAGCTGCTAAGAAAAACCAATGGCTGCTGTTTATTGGCACAAGGTTAGAGAAGGCTGTTTTTTTATAAAGCTGGGAAATATGCACCACATGGCCTTTCCTTATGATGATAGTGAACAAGCCATAACCCTAACATAAGAAGAGAAGGAAGATCCGGCACTGATGACTTGATAAAATCCACAGGAATCTTTATTCACATATTTTCATAATAAAAACAGAAAGGGGAAGAAGACCCCCACGCCTTACACGTTTCGAACATCACAACAGGTTCTTCATAAAACAAAATGAATTGCAAACTAGTTATGAACATTCTCAACCAACCGAGAGACTCCACTCATGTGTATAATCAAAGAGGCAGGCAACTAAGCCCTCAGACTAACGGTGGAGTCACTCCATTGCTTGAAAAAAACCACCTGAACACTAGAGTTAAGCGACTTTTGTTTTTTTAGGGTCGAGTTTCGTTTCATGAAACCTGACTTTTCCAAAAGTCGGGTCGAGCAAAATCGGCCGACTATAGGGAAAAGTCGGGGGTCCGACCGAAACACGAAACCCAATGTAAGTCAATGGGGAATTAAAGTCGGTAGTGAGAGGAGGACAGGAAACACACCTACAGTGCCCATTTGAATGCCAAAAGCATCAATTCTTCCTACTTAAGCTTGTCAACCTTAATTAACTTCATAATACTAGTTACACACTGAAAAATGGGGGTTATTTGGCTAAAGTTGTGGGGGGGTAGGGCTGGCTCCTGGTTTTCATGTGCCCTGGGCAAAAGAGCGCCCCTTTAACACATACCATAACTCATGATGCTATGATACGGCAGAGAAATAGCGGTATAGTACAATGAAAAATACTTCACTTTTTACATCTCATGACGAGGCCCATCTATTTCTCCATACAGAATCATTGGTCCCATATAATGTTTGAAACAGTATATGATGAGCTCCACATAATGCTACAGTATATGTTGGTCCCCATGGATGAAGCTCCACTGTCTTATGGGCCCAAATAATGCTCCAAACATAATGGGCCCCATTTCTAATGCTCTAGTGTATAATGGGCCCTGTAAATGCTGCTCCAGTGTCTGATGTCCGCCTTTGGAATGTTCCAGTGTATGGTGGGCCCCATCTATCATTCTCCAGAGTATAGTGCTCCCCAAAAATTGCTGTCCCAACATTGAAAACAATGAAATAAGTTTCCTCGCTAAGGAATCCCTGTACTAGTCTGGACTCCTCATCGTCCCCATCTTCCATCTCACTGCACAGTATTTCAACCTTGCAAGTGCTGTGATCCTGAGCAAGCAGGGGGGGCCCACTCATGGGCGACAGCACTGACACAGGGCCCCTGATAGTACAGTGGTGTGTCTGACGGCGGGTGTGCCGAACCTGCACTTTCATCTGCAGCTTCCTCTTCGTCACCGTGTAAGATGGAACTGTATATGGGAAGGGTAACCTGAGTTTCATCAGGGTCAGATTCAGGCCGTGTAGCGTGCGAGGGGAATGTAGTGGTCTGGGTCAATGTACCAGCAGATTCATCGAGCAGTGGCTGGGCATCAGTGCACTTGTGTCGCCTCCAGGAGTACGGTCGCCACAGTGGCATTACCTTCCTCCTAGGGAGTGTGATGTCATGCTTGGGAGCAACGAAGGATCTCTCTAGCAGGTTAACTTATTGGGCGGCGTCATTCCCACGAGTCACGACCCTCCAAACAGCGTTCATGAAGGCAAAGTGTTTGTTTTACGTGGGCAGTATGGTTGCAAAGCTGAACCTTAAAGGAATGTCCAGAAGGGCACCACCAGGAGTGGAGCCTACGGCGTAATTTGACTCAACATGGGCAACCTCAACCATCCAGCCACAAAAAAGATGCACACATTGCAAGCTTAATTCCGTTAACGAACGAGACTCCGTCTTGCCCCGTGGTCCGAGTCCGGCTTACTAGAGGGACACGCAAGGCTCTGGCACGTGAGATTGGCCAATAACTGGTGTGTCATGCCCTTACATGTCCGTGGCTGCATGTGCGCTACACTGAAAAGGCCAGCGTTTGTCGCTTACAGGTGCAGATAACCCGCTGAACAACGTTAGTGATGGGGTTCTGGGATTACAATTATTACCCGCGAACGATGATTTCCCAGTAAGTGCAGGTCAACCGCAGTTCCGGAATTAGGCCTAACCGTCATTCCTGAAAAAATGAAAAACTTACGTGTGCAAACCACAGGTGCTGTAGCTTGCTTAACAGCTCGCCAGCCGTTCTCAGGCCCAGTATGGATTACACGTGATTGCACAAAGGTGAGAAAAGGTACCATATCCCCGGATAACATGTATGGATAGCATAGTGTACACATTCAAAATATGTGTGTATAGATCAGGAGGCAGGCTCAGACGGTGTCAGGCCCAGTATGGATTACACGTGATTGCACAAAGGTGAGAAAGGGTACCGTATCCCCGGATAACATGTATGGATAGCATAGTGTACACATTCGAAATATATGTCTATAGATCAGGAGGCAGGCTCAGACGGTGTCAGGCCCAGTATGGATTTGACGGCCCAGACTACACAGCGGAGGAGCAGGGAGAGGTAAAGATTGCAAATGCTGGGCCCTGCCCAAGCAAGTAGGGTCCCACTCGTGGGCGTCGGTACTGGCACTGGGCCCCTCATAGTACGGCAGTGTGTCTGACGGCGGGTGTGCACCACCACCGTCAGAGACACTTGATTGCACTATGAGGGAAACTGTGCCAGTGCCCGCGCCCAAGAGTCGGCCTACCCACATGTCCAGGGCAACGGCACTCGCTCGGTTTCGTGCGCTAGGTGGTGACCCCGGCCATGGGGGGGAGGCAGCACAGTTACAGAGTTTTAGAAAGTGGCATATGTTGATGTTGGACATTCAGCTGATGCAAAAGGTGAAATTGTTCAAGTGCCAGGAAGAGGAGGACCAAAGCAAGCAATTTTTCTGTCACCCTATGTGTCATCAGGGGAAGGTGGGACAAAATCCTTGGAAACCCATGCATGGTTCATTTTAATGAAGGTTAGATCATCCACATTTTGGGTTGGCAGACGGGTCCTTTTTTCTGTCAGGATTGATCCAGCTGCACTGAAGACTCTTTCCGATAGCACACTTGCAGCTGGGCAAGCGAGCTCCTGTAAGGCATATTGTGCCAATTCAGGCCAGGTGTCCAGTTTAGCGGCCCAATAGTCAAAGGGGAATGACCTGTGCGGGAGAACATCGATATGGGAGGAAAAGTAGTTTGTAACCATAGTTGACAGCTGCTGTCTCCTGTCACTTTCCATCGATGCAGTATTACCAGTTGTGTGAGCGGTACTTGAAAAATCAGTCCACAACATTGTCATGAAACCCCTGTCTCCAACGCCACTTCTGCTGTGTGCACCACGAACACCTCTGCCAAGCTGCCCCCGGCCCGTACGGCTCATGTGAGAACCATCACTGCTGCTGTGTGCTGGGAATGCCTCAATCAACCGGTTTACCAGAGTTGCTTGTTTATTAGCCAATATTAGGTCAAGGTTCTCGTGTGGCATGATGTTTTGTAATTTGCCTTTATAGCGTGGATGCAGGATGCTGGCCAACCAGTAGTCGTCATCGTTCATCATTTTGGCAATGTGGGGGTCCCTTTTTAGGATCTGCAAGGCATAATCTGACATGTGGGCCAATGTTCCCGGTGTCAATGATGCAGTGCGAGTGCTGGTTGGAGGAGCACTTTCTAGCAAATCCACATGCCTCCAGTCACGCACAAACCCTGTACCAGACCTTGCCACGCCAACATTTTCACTTGCCCCACGAGATGCATCCTCCTCCCCTAAGTAATCATCCCCATCATCATCCTCCTCCTCCTCTTCTTCCTCCACCTCGTCCAGGAGAGGTCCCTGAGCAGACAATGGCTGAATGTCATCAAGGATTCCCTCCTCCTCTTCCTCCTCGTCAACATTGGCTGCAGACGCCTGCTCCTTAAGGTGCGTCAAAGTTTGCATGAGCAGACGCATAAGTGGGATGCTCATGCTTAGGATGGCGTCGTCTGCGCTTACCAGCCGTGCGCATTCCTCAAAACACTGAAGGACTTTACAGAGGTCTTTCAGCTTCGACCACTGCACACCTGTCAACTCCATGTCTGCTCTCAAAGTGCCTAGCCATGTATCCTCCCACAAATGCATTATGGCCTGCCTCTGTTCGCACAGCCGCTCAACCATGTGCAGGGTGGAGTTCCAACTTGTTGCAATGTTGATAATGAGGCGGTGGTTGGGAAGGTGGAGCAATCGCTGCAGCTTCTGCATACGAATGGAGTGTACAGGCGACCGGCGGATGTGCACGAACAGTCTTCGCACCTTCTGGAGCAGGGCTGTTAACTCCGGATAATTGGTGAGGAAGCACTGCACCACCAGGTTCAAGGTGTGAGCCAAGCAAGGTATGTGGCTGAGTTTTGAAAGGGCTATGGCTGCCACAAAATTACGGCCATTATCACTAACTACCTTGCCTGCCTCAAGATGTATACTGCCCAGCCATGACTCAGTTTGTCACTGAAAGTACTTGGCCAGCACCTCCGCGGTGTTTCTGTCGCCCAAACACATCATCTGCAACACAGCCTGCTGACTCTTTCCACTAGCTGCTCGATAGGGGGACACCTCGTGTGCAACAGTGCCAGCTGCAGATGGAGTGCTCGTACGACTGCGCTCTGTGGACGAGCTTTCGCTTCTGGAGGAGGAGGAGGGTCGAACGCCTAGAGCCAACTTTTTCCTATACCGTGGGCTAGGCAGCACTGTCCCACCACCGGTGTCCCCTGTGGACCCTGCATCCACCACATTAACCCAGTGCGCAGTGATGGACACGTAACATCTCTGGCCATGCCGACTGGACCATGCATCTGTTGTGAGGTGCACCTTTCCACTCACTGACTGCTTCAGTGCATGGACAATGCGGTCTTTCACATGATGGTGGAGGGCTGGGATGGCTTTGTGAGAGAAGAAGTGGCGACTGGGTAGGTCATAGCGTGGTACTGCATAGGCCATGAGTTCGAGGAAAGCTGCGCTTTCCATCAACCGATAGGGCATCATCTCTAACGAGATTAGTTTGGCAATGTGGGCGTTCAAACCCAGTGTACGCGGATGAGAGACTGAGTACTTTCTTGACCTACTCAGTCTCTGGGAGGGTGAGCTGGACTTGAGAGCTGCATATGGTGGAACTAGCGGTGGACAGGGTGGACTGAGAGAGGGTTGATGATGGTGATGGAGTTGGTGTTCTTTCTGATGGCCTAGTGTTGTGAGTTCATTTTTCCCTTCACCACTGAGGTCTGATGAACTCCCTCCTCTGGTGAAGGAAGGTGGTGAGGCTGATTACCAAACACCTGGGCAGCTAGATGATGACTGGGTGGCTGGAATTGAGGACTGGATATAAGGAAGCCGACGCCCTTCTTCCTGGCTGGTGATTTTCCTGCTGGATTCTTGGAGACCAGTCTGATTCCTGCATCTCAAAGCTAAGTTTTTCTGCTCTGCTTTGTAATCTTCAGTTTTGTTTTTGTTTTGCCTTGTTTTTTGGGAGTTCTGCCATCCCCGGCCGGGGGTGAGGTGAATTCCATTTTTGTCTCTGATCTGTTGATCTTTTGCTCTGTCTTCAGAATATACCTGAGTGCTGATATAGTCTTTTGAAGCCTAGCGACTTCAGGGCCTGTTTTTCCTATCAGTCGGTTGGCTCATTTTGATAGGGTTTTTGCAGATGGCAGACAGCAGCTTTCCTATCCTGTCCTATGTAGTTAGCTTGGGCCCCATCATTTGCTCAACCTATCTTTCTATCTGTGTTAGTGTTTTCATCTTGCTTCACCGTCATTATATGTTGGGGGCTGCCTATTGCTTTGGGGTCTGCTCTGGGGCAGTTTAGTTTTTCCCCTTTCTGTCTTTAGGCTATATAGTTCTCCGGCTGTGATCGAGGGGTCTAGGGCACCGTAGGAACCCCCCACGGCTACTGCTAGTTGTTGTGGATAGGTTCAGGGGTCTGTAATCCGATAGCTGCCAACCTTTCTGGTTTTTCTGGACTTACCTGGTATTTTGTTTTTTCCTCCTTCGGTGACTCATCATAACAGCCTAGATTCAGTCTTTCGTTGATATAACAGTGGGATTCCCTGACTGCTTTGGCCTTGCAATGACACCTAAACATTTGCTGCTGTGCTAACCGGTGGGCTTACAGTGGGGGAAACAATGCAGCATTGCTGACTACCTTCTTTGTGATCAGTTGCACATGTGGTACTTGAGGTTTGGTGTTGTGTCCACGCTTGCAAGTGCATGCTGGTTAAATGTCTACGCATGCAACTGGTATTCAAATTTTTCAGATTTTTCCTCGGCTAAAGGTCTTTGCGCACTTCTTACAGATAACCTTGGCCTGATCATGAGGATTTTGTTTAAAAAAGTGCCACACTGCACTCTTCCTACTTTGGAAGACATTTTGCGGCCTAGCACGCTGTGATATTTTGACCGTCTGGACAAGCTGTCCAGCAACTCTTTTGATTTTTGGAACCTGTCTTTGGAGTGCTCCGGGCCTGCCAGATAACAGCTGTTGCGATGTCGATGTCTGCTGTGGATGCTCCTCCTCATCTGAGCTATTGGAAGCAGCACCATCTTCCCCCAATGGATGCCAATCTGGGTCAACAACTGGGTCATCCATCACCTCCTCTTCAATGTCATGTGCACCTTCCTCTGTGTCACCGTGTATGGTGGTATAGTATGCGGGAAGGGGCATCTGAGTCTCATCAAAGTCAGAATCTGGCTCTGTACACTGCGAGGACAATGTAGTGCTCTGATTGAATGTACCAGCAGAATCATCTATCAGTGGCTGTGCATCAGTGCACACCATGTCAGATTCATCTTGGCCTGGGTAATTCACCATTTCACTTGATAACCAAGGCATGGTATGTGAAAACAGCTCCATGGAGTAATCTGTTGTATGGCCTGCGTCATCCTTCAATCTTGGTTGGGGTGAAGGACACAAGGAAAGGTGTGGTTCATGAACATGACCCTCCAATGACGACTCAGTGCTTTTATTTTTTACAACTTCAGAAGAGGAGGCGATAGAGCTGGAGGCTGAGTCAGCAATGTAAGCCAAAACTTTTTCCTGATGCTCTCTCTGGCTTTAAAAGCGGTTTGCCAACTCCTAGAAAACTAAGCCTTCGAGGCCTTGTGGAGCCAGACGATGACGCAGGCTCAACACCTCCTGCATTCGGTCCTATTTTGCTTTTGCCACTACCATCAGATCCACCACCAACACCATCATTACCAGCTGGCAACCCCCGCCCAATTCCACGGCCTCTTCCACCAGCCTTCCTCATTTTTGGTAAAAATGTACACAAAATCCCACAAACTATATAGTAATGTAAAACAAGGTACAAGGTGTATATAGGACAGGGGAGATGTCGAATTTCTGAACACACTTGTGGACTGTGAGAATCATGTGGGAATAGTGGATGAGGGCAGGTATATCTCGTCCAGATTCCTTTCCTATGTGGCCTAGTCTGGTCAGTATCGCACCTGCTTACTAATGGATAATGGGAGGTGGATATAAAAGGATGCCAGGTGGTTGTGTGAGTGTCTCAGCCTGGGAACACAGAGAGCCTGTCTGTGTGAGAGACACACGTGAGTGGAAGCAGTGCCCACTGCAACTGTGGTTTGGCTGGACGGGAGAAGCCCGCCAGTTGGTAGTTAGGTTGTCCATTGTTTAATTAGTGCCGGAGAGGCAAGGGTTTGTTTTATGCTTTATTTCCTTTTGCATTGCTTTCACCGTTAATAAACCTGACCCAGGGTCAGTTATACACGTATCCCAGCTCTGCGCCTGAGTTTAATGCTGAACGCACGTGACCTTTGACCCCAGCAAAGGCGATCCCGGAGTGTTTTATCACATTGTGGTGGAGAATGCGGGCATCACGTTGCAAGCATGAGCATGGAGGACGTGGTGAAAGCGCTGGTACAGTCCACCGCCGTCCAGCAAGAAGCTAATCGGGTGATGATGGCCCAGCTGAAGGAGTTGGTGGACATGACAGTTGCCGATCGTTCACTTCTCCAGCAGGTGGCGCAGCGCTTGGCAAGCTTACCTGAGCTTAACCTGGAAGCCGAGTCGAGAGTGATTCACGCGAGTCGGTACTGGCAGAAAATGACGACCGAAGATGACGTCGAAGCATACCTGACCACGTTTGAACGGACGGCCGTGCGAGAAAAATGGCCGAAGGCACGATGGGCCGGCCTGATTGCCCCGTTTCTTTCCGGTGAGGCCCAAAAGGCTTATTATGACTTAGAGCCTGAAGCCGCGCAGGACTTTGACAAACTGAAAGCCGAGATCTTGGCCCGGCTGGGAGTGACGACCGCTGTCCGTGCACAGAGAGTGCATCAATGGACTTATCAGCCGGATAAACCACCGCGGTCACAGATGTTTGACCTGATCCACGTGACGAAGAAGTGGCTACAACCCGAGGTGTTGACAGCGCCAGAGATAATCCAGAGAGTCGTCATGGACAAGTACCTGAGAGCTCTACCTCCAGGCCTGAGGAAGTGGGTAAGCCATGGAAATCCTACAACGGCAGATCAACTGGTGGATCTGGTTGAACGTTACTCCGTGGCGGAAGGACTCCGAGACGACGCTACCCCACCTCGTTCTTCATCATCTCCACGTGGAACCGGTAAGACTGTTCCAGGGAGTAGGGGAGATGGAAAAATCCCTAAGACAGTGGGGGAGGAAAACGGGACTGCCCGCACTGCGAGGCCGAGAGTAACGAACTATGGTCTAAGCAAGGGGCCCGTTAGGTGTTTCCGCTGCCAAGAGATGGGACATATTGCTGCGAACTGTCCGGTCACTACTGAACCCATGCAGTGCGACGTCACAGACTCTAAAAACCGCATGTCTATGGTTGCACGGGTAGTGAGTGTGAATGCCGGTCTAAAGGATGTGGAAAAACACTTGTGTGATTTAACTGTTGATGGCAAAAATGTGGTGGCATTGTTAGACTCGGGAAGTGTGGTGACTCTGGTGAAGGCCAGTCTGGTGTCAGCCCCGACTGGACCATCAGACAAATTTTCTGTAATGTGTGTGCATGGAGACACCTGTTCGTACCTCACCACGGTCATATGCATTACTACTTCCTATGGGTCTGTGCAACATAAAGTGGGACTCGTCCCGGCGTTATTGCATGATGTTATCCTGGGCCGGGATTTTCCCCACTTCTGGCAATTGTGGGAGAATCAGTTGATGCCCTCGGGTAATAGTGTACATGATTCTTCTCCCAGGGAGCGTGTGGGTCCCGAACCCCTGGAAGAGGTCTCCCCGGAAGACTCTGGGGAAGAGACTGCGGGAAATGACCTGCAGTTCCCGTTTTCAGTCATGGCGGGTGATACGGAGGAGACCGGGGAAGAGGAGGAGGCCGACAGCCGTCCACCTCCCCGTTTGCCGGATTTAGAAGTTCAGAAAGATGACTTCCAAAGCGAGCAAATAAAGGATCCTACCCTTTCTCAGGTTAGGACAAATGTAAAAGTGATAAATGGGGTACCCGTAGAACCTGGCTCTAGGCTGGCATATCCTTACATGGTTCTGGAGAATGATTTACTCTATCAGATAGAGAAAAAGGGGGAAGATACGGTGCAACTATTAGTCGTGCCAAAACCCTACCGGCGGCAGGTGCTGGACCTGGCCCACGGACATGTGATGGGAGGTCACCTGGGAGTCCAGAAAACCACCGAAAGGATATTACACTGTTTTGTTTGGCCAGGCATGCATCACGATATTCGTGTATATTGTGAGTCTTGTCCTGACTGCCAAGCCTCTGCACCTAAGCCCCGGTTCTGTAGCCCTTTGGTACCCCTACCTATTATTGAAGTCCCGTTTGAGAGGATTGGGATGGATTTAGTTGGGCCCCTTCCACAGTCTGCACGTGGACACCAACATATCCTGGTCATCTTGGATTATGCCACTCGTTACCCGGAGGCCATCCCTTTGCGTAACACGGCCACCAAGACGATTGCTAAGGAACTGGTGCATGTGTTTAGTCGGGTCGGTATACCAAAACAGATACTCACCGACCAGGGGACCCCCTTTATGTCCAGGATAATGAAGGAGCTCTGCAGATTGTTACAAATCGAACCGTTACGCACATCCGTGTATCACCCTCAAACAGACGGGTTGGTTGAACGGTTCAATAAAACTCTGAAGCAGATGCTGAGAAAGGTGATAGACAAGGATGGGAAGAACTGGGACTATTTACTTCCGTATTTGCTTTTTGCCATCAGGGAAGTACCCTAGTCTTCCACGGGATTCTCGCCTTTCGAGTTGTTGTACGCCCGACGTCCTCGCGGACTGTTAGACGTTGCAAAAGAAACCTGGGAGGGTCAGGTCACTCCATTTAAAACAGTGATAGATCACGTCACACAAATGCAGGACCGTATTGCAGCTGTTATGCCTATCGTCAAAGAACACATGATACAGGCTCAAGGAGCCCAAAAAAGAATCTATGATAGGGGCGCCAAGATCTGTACGTTTGCACCCGGAGATAGGGTGTTGATCCTGGTCCCCACGGTGGACAGTAAGTTCCTGGCAAAGTGGCAGGGCCCCTTTGAGATCAAGGAAAGAGTTGGTGAAGTAAACTACAAAGTATACCAGGCAGGTAAACGGAAACCTGAACAAATTTATCATGTAAATCTGATAAAGCCCTGGAAGGATCCGTCTGCCTTGTCAGCGGAGCTGGCCCGTCCTGTCTGCTCGCATACCGTACCGGAGGTACGGATTGCAGAGACTCTCTCGGAGCGGCAAAAGACTGAGGTCAGGCAGTTTCTACTTCACAACCAAAAGTTTTTCTCAGAAAAACCCGGGCAGACTATGCTAATGAAACATGACATCGTAGCGGAACCTGGTGTCACAGTTCACGTAAAGCCCTACCGAATCCCGGAAGCGCGCCGTGAAGCCGTTTCCCGAGAAGTGAAGGCAATGTTAGAGTTAGGTGTCATTGAGGAATCGCACAGTGCGTGGTCCAGCCCGATTGTGCTAATTCCTAAACCGGACGGCACCATCCGGTTCTGCAATGACTTCAGGAAACTGAATGCGGTCTCAAAATTTGATGCCTATCCTATGCCCCGGGTCGACGAGTTAATAGATCGGTTAGGAAAAGCCCGGTATATTACGACCCTAGATCTAACAAAGGGGTATTGGCAGATCCCTCTGGCTATTTCAGTATGTGTATATGCCGTTTGGACTGCACGGGGCACCGGCGACCTTCCAGAGACTGATGGATCGAGTCTTGAGGCCACATAGGCGGTACGCTTCGGCCTATTTGGATGACATTGTCATTTACAGCTTGGACTGGGAGACTCATCTCCAGAAAGTACAAGCTGTGATTGACGACCTGTGGGAGGCAGGTCTAACCGCGAACCCCAAGAAATGTCACATCGGGCTAGAAGAAGCCCGGTATTTGGGGTATGTAATTGGGAGGGGTGTTGTTAAACCCCAGGTTGATAAGACTCAGGCGGTTCAGGACTGGCCACAACCTGTCAACAACAAGCAGGAGCAAGCCTTCCTGGGGATCGCCGGCTATTATCGCCGGTTCATACCCAATTTTGCAGCCATCGCTACCCCCCTGACGGATCTTACAAAAGGGAAAGACTCCGTCATGATTAAATGCAGTTTAGTGGCTGAAGAAGCCTTCCATAGCCTAAAACGGGCACTTTGCTCTCAGCCCGTACTGGTGACTCCGGACTTCCGCAGCGAGTTTGTGGTACAAACGGATGCCTCTGATACCGGTATCGGGGCTGTACTCTCACAAGTGAGGGACGGAGTGGAACACCCAGTCCTCTATCTCAGCAGGAAGCTGAATAAACACGAGCAAAGGTATGCAGTCGTAGAAAAAGAGTGCCTCGCCATTAAGTGGGCTCTAGAGGCCCTCAAATATTACCTGGTGGGCCGAAAGTTCAGGCTGATCACTGACCATGCCCCTCTCAAGTGGATGCACTTGAACAAGGAACGGAATAGCCGGGTGACCCGGTGGTTCCTTGCCATGCAGGCCTACACTTTTACGGTGGAGCACCGCCCAGGGGTACAGATGGGGAATGCAGATGCCCTGTCCCGAGTGCACTGTTTGGCGGGTGTCATTGCTCGACCAGAGTGGTCTGAGCAGAGGGGGGGGATATGTGAGAATCATGTGGGAATAGTGGATGAGGGCAGGTATATCTCGCCCAGATTCCTTTCCTATGTGGCCTAGTCTGGTCAGTATCGCACCTGCTTACTAATGGATAATGGGAGGTGGATATAAAAGGATGCCAGGTGGTTGTGTGAGTGTCTCAGCCTGGGAACACAGAGAGCCTGTCTGTGTGAGAGACACACGTGAGTGGAAGCAGTGTCCACTGCAACTGTGGTTTGGCTGGACGGGAGAAGCCCGCCAGTTGGTAGTTAGGTTGTCCATTGTTTAGTTAGTGCCGGACAGGCAAGGGTTTGTTTTATGCTTTATTTCCTTTTGCATTGCTTTCACCGTTAATAAACCTGACCCAGGGTCAGTTATACACGAATCCCAGCTCTGCGCCTGAGTTTAATGCTGAACGCACGTGACCTTTGACCCCAGCAAAGGCGATCCCGGAGTGTTTTATCACAGGACACTGTTGGATTGTGTGAGGCCCAGTTAATATCACACCGCTATGTCACAAGCTCAATGTCGTAGGTGTGAAAAATGTCACTATAGGACAGGGGAGATGTAGAATTTCTGAACACACTTGTGGACACTGTTGGATTGTGTGAGGCCCAGTTAATATCACACCGCTATGTCACAGGCAAAAATTGGCTAGTGTATGACAAACTACAAGGTGTATATAGAATTGTTAAGAATAGGAATCTCCCTAGAGTGTAGGTCTGTAAGAACGGAACATGTCCTCGACTTATTCTTACAGAGTGACACACAGATAGCTTCGCTGTGGCCGTGATAACAGCCGTTACACGGTACTGAGAGAGAAGCGTGCACGTACACCGCTGTCCGGTGTCCGTAAAATTGTCAAGCTCCGTGTTTAAGTATACGGACTGACACACGCTGTCTCTCTATAGTTTTGAATGTGATCAAACAGCAAAAATACTTAACTGCTTGAAAAGCAGACAAAACTAGAAGGTGTAGGTCTGTAAGAACGGAACATGTCCTCGACTTATTCTTACAGAGTGACACACAGCTTCACTGTGGCCGTGATAACAGCCGTTACACGGTACTGTGTGAGGAGCATACACCGCTGTATGGTGTGGAAAAATGCACGCTCAGTACCTCACCAGGACAAAAAAAAAATTTGGATTGCTTTTAAAAAAGCAGTTTGCAGAGCAGTGGGAAAACAGCAATGCAGCTATCAGGAAGCCTTATAAGGCAGCCTAACAACCAACACAGCTGATCCAGCAAAACATAGCCTCCACTTGCACTGCACACACAGTGACTGGTGTGTTGTACAGGCAAAATCGCTAGCAGCAGAAGCAGTTTTTGGTGTCTTCTTCCCTGCCTAACGCTCTCCCTACAGAATCAGCAGCAGCAGCAGCTCTCCCTATTCTGAGATCAGCATGAGTAACATGGCGGTCGGCGTGCATGCCCTTTTATACCCCCTGTGACGCCCCCTAAAGCAAGCCAATCACTTGCATGCGCTTCTCAAAGATGGTGCTGACCCCTGCCTATGTCATCACGTTGCCCACAGTGTCCATGGATCCTGATTGGCTGAAAAAGGGCATTAAACAAACTTTTGAAACGCGACTTTGGCGCTAAAGTCGCCGAGCTCGTGGCCGACCTCACCCTAGGGTCGGGTTTTGTTTCATGAAACCCGACTTTACCAAAAGTCGGCGACTTTTGAAATTTTTCGACCCGTTTCGCTCAACTCTACTGAACACCAATAGACAAAACACATAAAGTATTTCAAATAGCATATTAATCTTATTCATAATACATAGAAATTCACAATCCTCAAAGGAGAAAGAAGAAAAAAAACAAAAAAACAAACAAACAAACAAACAAACAAACTCAATGCTCAATAAAAATACCATGAGATCATTTGTACAATTTAAACCTAGCGGGTACCGTGCATCAAGCACAAGTATCCAGAATGCTTCCCGACAATGTAATAAATGTTCCCAGTCACCCCCTCTGGGGGGTTTCGCTACCTGTTCTATTCCCTTTACTTTGAGACTACATAAATTGCCCCCATATATTTCAAGAAAATGTTTAGATAAGCCAGACACATTCTTGCGACTAGACATAGACTCTGGATTAGAGGCAGTGATGTGCTCACTTAGTCTCCTCTTCAAGCTGCGTGTAGTACAACCGATGTAATAAATACTGCACAATGTGCACTCTGCCATATACACTAAATGTGTGGTATTGCAATTCATATAGGTTTTAATTTTATAAGTTTGTTGTGTGCTGTAATTAACAAATCTATTTGTGATATCCATATAACGGCACAAGCCTCACAATTTTTCGCCACACTTGTAATTACCCAAATAATTTAACCACGTAGGTTTAGTGCGATCAGACAAATACAACGAGGGGGACAAAAAATGACTCAAATTTTTAGCCCTCTTTGGAACACACCTATATCCTCCAGCTAATATTTGCCGTAAAACCGGATCTTGGTGCAGCAGGGGAAGATGTTTATGTAGAATTTTAATAACACCCTTGTAATCTGAACTAAAAGCGGTTGAGAAAGAAGGAATATTCTTATTTTGATTAATATGTAATGTGCTATTTTGCAATAAACTGTTCCTAGTTTTGTTATCCACTTTCTTAATGGCCCTGTTCAGCATTCAGTCCTTATAACCCCTTTTTGATAACCTAGTACAAATATTGCGACTTTCAGATTTATAAAGAGCATCATTAGAACACGTCCTCTTGGCACGGATTAGTTCACCCAACGGTAAACTACGTATCACATGTGGCGGGTGACAACTATCCGCATGCAATATGGCATTGCCACTAGTTTCTTTTCTAAATAAGAAAGTATGTATGTTCCCCGTATTACATGTCTCTGTACTACAACCCCTGGCAACAATTATGGAATCATTGGCCTTGGAGGATGTTCATTCAGTTGTTTCATTTTGTAGAAAAAAAGCAGATCACAATGCAATATAGTAAAGGAACAGAAAAGCGCAATAGGGTCTTATCCGAGTTAATATTAAAAGATTAAAAGAAATTCACTCACCTATTTGTAGGAGAGATCAAGCACATAGGATTCGTAGTCAGCTGCTGCACGTCCAAAGGTCAAACCGAGTGACCGCTGATATATCAATTCTTATGGAAATAATTTATGGACGTCCATGCACTGCTTGACAAAATACAGAATCCCACTTACGGTGAAAGATTAATCATTTATTCCCAACGCGTTTCGAAGTAAGGACTACTACTTCCTCAGGGGATGACAAACATCCCCTAAGGAAGTAGTCCTTACTTCGAAACATCCCCTGAGGAAGAAGTAGTCCTTACTTCGAAACGCGTTGGGAATAAATGATTAATCTTTCACCATAAGTGGGATTCTGTATTTTGTCAAGCAGCGCATGGAAGTCCATAAATTATTTCCATAAGAATTGAAAAAAGCAGATCACAGACATGGCACAATGCTAAAGTCAATTCAAATGGCAACTTTCTGGCTTTAAGAAACACTAAAAGAAATCAAGAATAAAAAATGTGGCTGTCAGTAATGGTTACTTTTTTAAACCAAGTTTAGGGAAAAAATTATGGAATCACTCAATTCTGAGGAAAAAAATATGGAATCACCCTTTAAATTTTCATTCCCAAAACTCATCAGTCTGCATCTAAAAAGGAGTAAGCACACCTTGGAGAGCTGCTGCTCCAAGTGGACTGACATGAATCATGGCTCCAACAGGAGAGATGTCAATTGAAACAATGATGAGGATTATCAAACTCTTAAAAGAGGGTAAATCATCATGCAATGTTGCAAATGATGTTGGTTGTTCACAGTCAGCTGTGTCTAAAATCTGGACCAAATACAAACAACATGGGAAGGTTGATAAAGGCAAACATGTTATGAATGGGTCACCGAGGAGGATAGCAGGCCCAGGCTAAGTCACAGAAAACCAGAGAGGTTGGAAACTAAGCGGATTGCAGACCCCTGATCCTGTCCACACAAATAGCAGTAGCCGTGGAGTGTACCTACGATGATCCTAGACGCCTCGGCACAGCCAGAGAGCTAACTAAGTCTAAAGCAAGAAAGGGGAAATCTAAACTGCCCCGGAGCAAACCCCAAAGGAATAGATAGCCCCCAAACATATATTGTCGGTGAGACAAGATGAAAACACAAACGCAGGCAGAAAAATAGACTGAGCAAACGATGGGGCCCACACTGACTAGTCAGGACAGGAAAGTAAAGACACTGTCTGCAATCACACAAAAAACCCTGCAAAAAGTCCAACATGTCTGATGCACAAAAAACACTCAAGTCGCATGACTTCGCCCCCACTATATCAGCACTCTGGTATATTCTGAAAGCAAAGCAAAAAGAGACCAATATAACAGGGAACAAAACAAACTAGCACAAGCAGTAACGTATGGGCGGTGATTCAGCACAGCCCCAGCGGGAGCTGGCTGACCCGCGCAAAGCTGAGATAAACATAACCAGATCAAATGCAAACAGAATAGCAAATGAACCACTTAGCTGAATCATGCAGGGAAAGAGCAGGAGACATCAGACCTCAGAAGGAACAGGAAGAAAATCACCAGCAGGGATAGAGGGAGTTAGCTGTCTTAAATCCCAATCAGAAACCCCAGATCTCCAATCGTCTTCCTCATTATCAGGTGGCAAGCCTCTGTCAATCAGATAAGCTCCACTACCTCCAGTAACCACTGGAGGGAGCCCAGAAAGAGAACTCGCAACCCCTCTGTCTATCTGACCAGCTCCACTACCTTCAGTAAAGCCAGAGAGAGAACTTACAACACAAACATTCTGGTAGACCAAGGAAGACATCAAAGCGTCAAGACCGGAAACTTAAAGCAATATGTCTTCAAAACAGGAATTGCACAACAAAACAAATGAGGAACGAATGGGAGGAAACTGGAGTCAACATCTGTGACCGAACTGTAAGAAACCACCTAAAGGAAATGGGATTTACATACAGAAAAGCTAAACAAAAGCCATCATTAACACCTAAACAGAAAAAAACAAGGTTACAATGGGCTAAGGAAAAGCAATTCTGAACTGTGGATGACAGGATGAAAGTCATATTCAGTGATGAATCGCGAATCTGCATTGGGCAAGGTGATGATGCTGGAACTTTTCTTTGGTGCTATTCCAATGAGATTTATAAAAATTACTGCCTGAAGAGAACTTGCAAATTTCCATAGTCATTGATGATATGGGGCTGCATGTCAGGTAAAGGCACTGGGGAGATGTCTGTCATTACATCTTCAATAAATGCACAAGTTTATGTTGATATTTTGGACACTTTTCTTATCCCATCAATTGAAAAGATGTTTGAGGATGATGAAATAATTTTTCAAGATGATAATGCATCCTGCCATAGAGCGAAAACTATGCAAACATTCCTTGAAAAAAGACACATAAGGTCAATGTCATGGCCTGCAAATAGTCCGGATCTCAATCCAACTGAAAATCTTTGGTGGAAGTTGAAGAAAATGGTCCATGGCAAGGCTCCAACCTGCAAAGCTGATCTGGCAACAGCAATCAGAGAAAGTTGGAGCCAGATTGATGAAGAGTACTGTTTGACACTGATTAAGTCCATGCCTCAGAGACTGCAAGCTGTTATAAAAGCCAGAGGTGGTGCAACAAAATACTAGTTATGTGTTGGAATGTTTTTTTGTTGGTTTGTTTTTCATGATTCCATAATTTTTACCACAGAATTGAGTGATTCCATATTTTTTTCCCTATGGTTGGTTTAAAAAATTAAGTAACCATTACTGACTACCACATTTTTTGTTCTTGATTTCTTTTAGTGTTTCTTAACGCAAGAAAGTTGCCTTTTGAATTGACTTTAATTTTGTAGAAAAAAAGCAGATCACAGACATGGCACAAAACTAAACAACTGAATGAACATCCTCCAAGGCCGGTGATTCCATAATTTATGCAGAGGTTGTACTGTAGACATCCCCTTGCAAGCCTTTTCCTATTTTGCTACCTAGCTGCTTCTGCCACTGCCATTGCACAGCTAATACAGTTGCACATCTCCTGGCCAGCCACTGTGTCTTCTAGATAAAATATACTAATGCTTTTTAAGGTAAACAAGCATGAAACTGTTTAAAAAATAGGGCAAATTTTTTGCAAGGCTTGTTGACAAGCCATAGCTTTTACAGTTTGAAAACAGCTGGTCAGTTCCTGTTATGAAAAAAAAAGGATAATTTTGGTTGGCTTGATAAAAGGTCTTTGCAATTATTTAATCATAGTAAGAATCGCAAACATGTTTCAAATCTCTAAGAAGGGATACATATTTAGACAGTTTTTATAATTTAAGAAATTAAGCAGTCAAAAAAGTCTGATACTGCAGCTGTTTTTTTCCTCCGACTACCATGTAACTTCCCCTAGCCATATAGACTGAAATCACTTCATAAAGGCTATGTTTACATTTAAGAGCTCAAAAGGAGTTCAATTCAATTATACATTTTATACACATTTTTATGTCATAAAACAGAAGGAAGAAGAGAAACCGACCATTCAGTCCAAAATGTATTGAAAAATCAAATATAGTTTGACGCTTGCCATTTGCCACAGAAAACCAGGAATGGCAAATTCGCCACTGGCGCACTGTGCTCTTCACAGATGAAAGCAGGTTCACACTGAGCACATGTGACAGATGTGACAGAGTCTGTAGATGCCGTGGAGAGTGGTCTGCTGCCTGCAACATCCTTCAGCATGACCGGTTTGGCAGTGGGTCAGTAATGGTGTGGGGTGGCATTTCTTTGGAGGGCTGCACGGTGTTGGGCTGTGAGCACAACCCCCATCTGTGGAAGTCAGGCACTCAGACCATCCTCATGGAGTCGGTTTCTAACCGTTTGTCCAGACACATGCACATTTGTGGCCTGCTGGAGGTCATTTTGCAGGGCTCTGGCAGTGCTCCTCCTGTTCCTCCTTGCACAAAGGCTGAGGTAGCAGTCCTGCTGCTGGGTTATTGCCCTCCTATGGCCCCCTCCGCATCTCCTGGTATACTGGCTTGTCTCCTGGTAGTGCCTCCAGCCTCTGGACACTACGCTGACAGACACAGAAAACCTTCTTGTCACATCTTGCATTGATGTGACATCCTGGATGAGCTGCACTAAATGAGCCACTTGTGTGGGTTGTAGAGTCCATCTCATGCTATCACGAGTGTGAAAGCACAACCAAAATTCAAAAGTGACCAAAACATCAGCCAGAAAGCATTGGTACTGAGATGTGGTCCCCATCTGCAGAACCACTCCTTTATTGAGGGTGTCTTGATAATTGCCAATAATTTCCATCTGTTGTCTATTCCATTTGCACAACAGCATGTGAAATTGATTGTCAATCAGTATTGCTTCCTAAGTGGACAGTTTGATTTCACAGAAGTTTTATTTACTTGGAGTTATATTCTGTTGTTTAAGTATTCCCTTTATCTTTTTGAGCAGTGTATATACATCCCCATAGAACTATTGACCTATGGTGCACCTACTGGTGTTTGGCTGAACTAGAACCTTACTTTTTTCACACTATGCATTTTTTTAGCCATATAATCCCACATATCTACTGTGTGGCTTATATTTTTCATTGATCTTTATTATTTTTTACTACTTTTTTTTACCTTTGTTTTGCACATTGTCAATATTTTCACTATTAACCACTCAATTGTTGTTTTATCCGAATCTTGCACCTTAACATCCAGTCCTACTCCTGGTTTTAACAAATTTATTGTACTACCCGATTGTTGTTTTTTTTCTGTTAGATTTTTACCTGATTATAAATTAATAAACTACATTTGATTTTTCAATACATTTTGGACTGTATGGTTTCTCTTCTTCCTTCTGTTTTATGGCAATTTCTCTTACCATCCACAGATTTTTACTTAGGTCCAGACTTTTTGGTTGCAAGGACATCACTTCTACCCTGTTTCACTTTATATTGTGCACTGTGAGTTGACTTTCTAAAAAACACATGTGCCCTGCCATCGATAAGCATTCCTTTGTTCTGTTTTTTTACATTTTTAGATGAGCAATTAGAGGCTTTGCAATATTGCAAATCAAATTGTGGGGGAAATTTGGCAGAGATGGCAAATTTGAATTTCTAGCAATCTGCTCATCTGTAGTGTTGGCCATAGTGTTCAGCAGAATGTTGAGACCTACAGTTGTGGCCAAAAGTATTGACACCCCTGCAATTCTGTCAGATAATACTCAGTTTCTTCCTGAAAATGATTGCAAACACAAATTCTTTGGTATTATTATCTTCATTTAATTTGTCTTAAATGAAAAAACACAAAAAGAATTGTCCTAAAGCCAAATTGGATATAATTCCACACCAAACATAAAAAGAGGGTGGACAAAAGTACTGGCACTGTTAGAAAAATCATGTGATGCTTCTCTAATTTGTGTAATTAACAGCACCTGTAACTTACCTATGGCACCTAACAGGTGTTGGCAATAACTAAATCACATTTGCAGCCAGTTGACATGGATTAAAGTTGACTCAACCTCTGTCCTGTGTCCTTGTGGGTACCACATTGAGCATGGAGAAAAGAAAGAAGACCAAAGAACTGTCTGAGGACTTGAGAAACCAAATTGTGAGGAAGCATGAGCAATCTCAAGGCTACAAGTCCATCTCCAAAGACCTGAAAGTTCCTTTGTCTACCGTGCACAGTGTCATCAAAAAGATTAAAGCACATGGCACTGTGGCCAACTTTCCTAGATGTGGATGGAAAAGAAAAATTGACAAGAGAGTTCAACGCAAGATTGTGCGGATGTTGGATAAAGAACCTTGACTAACATCCAAACAAGTTCAAGCTGCCCTGCAGTCCGAGGGTACAACAGTGTCAACCCGTACTATCCGTCGGCGTCTGAATGAAAAGGGACTGTATGGTAGGAGACCCAGGAAGACCCCACTTCTTACCCCGAGACATAAAAAAGCCAGGCTGGAGTTTGCCAAAACTTACCTGAAAAAGCCTAAAACATTTTGGAAGAATGTTCTCTGGGCAGATGAGACAAAAGTAGAGCTTTTTGGGCAAAGGCATTAACATAGAGTTTACAGGAAAAAAAAACAGAGGCATTCAAAGAAAAGAACACGGTCCCCACAGTCAAACATGGCGGAGGTTCCCTGATATTTTGGGGTTGTTTTGCTGCCTCTGTCACTGGACTGCTTGACCGTGTGCATGGCATTATAAGAAGACTACCAACAAATTTTGCGGCATAATGTAGGGCCCAGTGTGAGAAAGCTGGGTCTCCCTCAGAGGTCATGGGTCTTCCAGCAGGACAATGACCCAAAACACACTTCAAAAAGCACTAGAAAATGGTTTGAGAGAAAGCACTGGAGACTTCTAAGGTGGCCAGCAATGAGTCCAGACCTGAATCCCATAGAACACCTGTGGAGAGATCTAAAAATGGCAGTTTGGAGAAGGCACCCTTCAATATCAGGGACCTGGAGCAGTTTGCCAAAGAAGAATGGTCTAAAATTCCAGCAGAGCATTGTAAGAAACTCATTGATGGTTACCGGAAGCGGTTGGTCGCAGTTATTTTGGCTAAAGGTTGTGCAACCAAGTATTAGGCTGAGGGTGCCAATACTTTTGTCTGGCCCATTTTTGGAGTTTTGTGTGAAATGATCAATGTTTTGCTTTTTGCTTCATTTTCTTTTGTGTTTTTTCATTTAAGACAAATTAAATGAAGATAATAATACCAAAGAATTTGTGTTTGCAATCATTTTCAGGAAGAAACTGAGTATTATCTGACAGAATTGCAGGGGTGTCAATACTTTTGGCCACAACTGTATAATGTAAATCATGATTATTACAATCCATTAAGATTATTTCCAATCTGTGCAAACAATGGCTTAGAGGGATCAATATATCATATGATTATGACATTTTGTGGAAAAATTCAGTTAAGATGGCAAATTTGAATTTTAAACTATGTGCTTAAGTCTGGTTTTTAGTAGGATATAGTAAACATAAAATATTACAAATAGGTATACTTACAGCAAACTCATTTTCGGGATCAATGGAGCCCTTCCTTACTGGCTTTGAATAGTGAAATCTCTGCACATAATTTGACTTGTAAAAACTGAAAAATATCAAGCATAAATTAAAATGAATAGATGAGTATTATATTCACATTCCCTAGGCAATACCACATTCTCTGTGGAAGTTTTAGTGACTCAAGCCGCAGTTATACATAATCTACTTATAATTTTACGGTAAAATGTATGCAAATTTATTGCAAGTGTCCACCTGGAAAGCTGGTGCAATAGGTTAAGTAATAAGAGTAATGCCTACACTTACCGTGCAGTTTTATTAGAGTCTATATTTTTTTTCAGCTAGCTTGAAGATACAAAATTGCAATTTTTTTAATGTTATGTTAGACTTTTGATCAAGCTAAGCTTGCAGCTATAAAAAATAATTATCAACTTCTTAGATCCAGCATTGTTTTATTTGATCAGCAACTGACTAGTACTGGACATGGCCTCCCTGGTTTAGATTACTAATAACGAGCTATTAGGGATGCTTTGGTGCATTTTTTATAATACTATATATTTATCATAAATTCTGACAGAATGGCTGGAGTACGTTTCTTACGCTGGTACACAATGGCTATAAGATGTAAAAAATTCTTTTAGAGTTATGCAACTCTTAATTAATTTGTTTCATCTTGACCCATTGGGCCTCATCAAGAGTGGCGTGCAAAATGACTGTCTTGATTAATTGGGGTCTATACGCTTTTTACAAAAACACAATTTTTCAAAATAAATATAAGCCCTTTGATGGCAATATCATTTTAAAATATAAAGAATTATTGCTCTGAGTGTGCTGGCATGCAAAGATAAAAAAAAGTTGGTGCATCTTTAAGGCTTAAAATAGCTGCATCCTGAATCAGTTAGATAATGAAGAACTGACCAACATGTTTTAAAGTGTGGACAATCTAGTCTGCAGAAACACTGCCAACACTGTATACAGTACAATTTACCATACAGAACATTTGAGCAAGCATTCATATTTAAGCATTGTCATAAACCTTGTTTTTATCTTGAATACTGTATGCTGGCTACAAGGGAACCTGTAATCAATTATGGCTCAAGACACAGATGATTCTTAGTAGAGATGAGTGGATCAGACAAAATTCAAATACGCCTGTTAGCGCATTTTTTCCTGGGAAATGTAATATGCCAAGAAGTTATTCTTTATGAATTTAATATCCCTTATGCTTTGGTGTCTCTCCAGACCCAAAGCATGATAAGTGTAATAAGTAAAAAATGAACAAATCATGACATCACAGCATGGACCATTAACTTTGCGAGTGCATGTGCAGAACTTGCACTAAGAATTTAATATTCAGAGACTTGTGACATATTTCTGTCATTATTGTGGCTTACATCAGATAATTCCTTCTAATTTTGTACACGAAGCACATACGTGGGGAGGTGGCGAGTTCTCCTTCAATAGAAGTCTTTAAACAGAGGCTGGACAGACATCTGTCTGGGATGATTTAGCGAATCCTGCTTTGAGCAGGGGGTTGGACCAGATGGCCCAGGAGGTCCCTTCCAACTCTACCATTCTATGATTCTATATGTAACATTTTCATCATTCACTGCAATTTAGGGACACTGTGAGAGATAGCTCTGTCATGAAATCTGATTTATAGGGTGTGCTGGGCTGTCAGTATTTTGACTAACAGTCTTGATGCTCAATCTGGTCTAGCTGGCGGGTATTCCTCCAAGTGCCTCCCGTTTTGATTATTTGCTGGCTATTTAGCTGGCTGCCTATGAGCAGACCATTGTTTTCCACTGTGTATTATTCCCTGATCCTGAATATATTGTGACTATTCATGTGTGTTATTCCTTCTGTTGTTGATGCTCTATGTCCTCATGTGTTTAACCCCAGACTTGACCTCTGACTATCCATTTGTCTTATCCTCTTATCTTGATGTACTCTCCTGGCATTGGAGCCCGGACTGTTACTTGACCATGCTTTTGTATTGCTCGTCTTGGTCTCCTGGCATCTGACCTCAGACCTCCTAACTACCATATCTAACGCTTGTCTATGAGTAGTGACTCAGCGGCAGAACATGTACCTACCTAGCATTTCAAATTTTGTCATTTTTGTATAGGCGGTTACATTTTTTTTCTATAAATATAAAAAAGTAGACTTATTTTTGCGTGTCTGTTTTGCTCACCCATTTTACAGCCTGCTGCCATATTTTGGTTTCTCTCCATATGCTTTCCTACCTAGCATTTTTTATTTTGTCCTTTTTGTCAAGGTTATTTATTAGTGTTGTACAAAATGAATGGTAAGCGTAAAAGAAGTAATGGCAACGGATGGATAGTGTAAAATTAAAACGAAAAAAACATGCCAAGGCTAAGAATATGAGAGCCACAAATAGCATAAATGAACAGGCAAAAAGGGAGAAAAATCCCTAAGTAACAAAAAAAATTGAATTCCCCAAAGAATATAAGACCAGTTTAACATGCAAGAGAAATCCTATTAAAATATAACCTTTAACCCCTTGTGGTGTAGTGACCAATGTGTCCGCTAGAGGGCGCTGTATGGATGTCCCAGGAGAGTGGATGAATGGCAAAATACTGAATGACCGGTATGTATCTCAAGGTGGGTGGCCTAGAGATGGAGATTTATGTGTGTGTTAATCAGCAGTGATACTGCTGAGGTGCTGGTTCAATGTGTCAGGGGCTAGTTACCTACAAACCACAAGTTACCTACAAACACCACAGTGTTTAAGAATGCTAGTATAAAGTGTATATGAGTGGTTCAAGGACCTGTGATGAGGTCATAGCCATGTGACCCGGTGGGCGTGGCTACGGACCATATAAGGTGGCCAGGGTAGGTCATGCTGGGACCTGGTTGGTCCGTTTTGGAAGGCCCCGTCTGGGAGAGATGGGGGCTGTCTTCCTGACAGCAAGGAATGCTGTATTGAATGGCTGCACATGCCTGATGATTCCCTGGAGGGAATGGACGTCTGCAGCATGATGAGGTGAATCAGCTATGAGGAGACCCTGACGTGGGTGAGATAACTGAGGCTGAAGAGCCTGTGTATGCATAACCTGTGTGACCACAGGGATTACAGAGCTGAACTCTGTCATGGACACTATGCTGACGTTATGAAGTTTATGTTGCTGCTGTGGGTTTATGATGCTAAATAAACCGCATGGACTATGATTGTTTATGGAAAACCTGTGCCGGATCTGGCTTTGTGGCTGCTAAGCGAGTGTCCCCTATTTGAATATTAGTGCTACCTTACACCGTCTATGGCATCCATGTGCCCTGGGCCTGTCTGACCATGGACGGGAAAGTACATCATCGCGATCGGCCACGCACACGGGTGTTGTGCGGCCTATCACGGGCGGATGTCAGCTGATTTTCACAGCTGACCCCCGGAACTAAGAGCCAGGAGCGGTTTCAGACCGCTCCCGACACTTTAACCCCTGGAATACTGCAATTGAACATGATCGCAGAATTCCGGGAGATGACAGAGGGCTGACAGCCCCTCTGCCTTTGGATCGGAGACCCCGCTACTATGTCATGATGACATCCGGGTTACCAGAGCTGAGAAACTTCCTGTCATAATTTTTTATTTTTACGGCTCTATGTTATAAACTTCTGTGAAGTACTTTGGGGTTCAAAGTGCTCACCACACATCTAGATAAGTTCCTTAGAGGATCTATTTGTCATGATCCCAGTGCAGGCTTTGACCTGCATGTCAGGGGTTTAGTCTTAACCCCAGGTGTGCAGGTCAAAGCCTGCAATGGGCTCAATTATTGTGGCCTGGGAAACTCCAATCCCCGTCAGTTATACATTTGCCTTTGGCCGAGTGTGGTGACCCGAGTGTGCCTGTGCCTTCTGATAGTCTTCTAGCTTGCTTATATGGTTCTGACCCGGTTCTGTCCCCTGTTGTGAGTTTGTCTCTTGATTCTGTACCGTGTATCTGCTTCTCTGGTTTCTGACTCATTGCCTATGTCCTGACTATTCTCTGATTGCCCCTCTTGTACTGTACTGCTATCTCCATGTATGACTCTGGTACCACGCCGCCCTCTCTGAGTATGACCCCCCGTTTGTCTGACCTGAGGATCCCTGTAGTAGAATCCTGCATTCATCTCCAGCAGTAGGACGCTAAGCCCCGCCCCCTGTGGTCACATGATCGTAGGTCCTTCACTGCTTGCTACCTTCAGCGTCCCAGGTCCTGTCTGCCTGAGCTTTCCCTGCAGTATCTGACCCCGGGCCCTCCCGCAGTGTGGGTGAGTCACCCTGTTCAGCCGTGGCAGTTCGCCGGAGCTGTCAGGACCCTGACACTATTTTCCAAAATAATGTCAATTGTGGGGGATTTCCACTATTTAGGCACATCAGGGGTTCTCCAAACGAGACATGGAGTCCAATCTCAATGTCAGCCAATTTTGCATTGAAAAGTCAAACGGCGCTCCTTCCCTTCCGAGCTTTGCCATGCTCTCAAACAGTGTTTTACCTGTATATATGGGGTATCGGCGCACTTAGGATGAATTGTACAAAAACTTTTAGGGGTCTAATTTCTCCTGTTACCCTTGGTAAAATAAAAAAATTGGATCTGAAATAAATTTTTTGTGAAAAAAAGTTAAGTTTCATTTTTTTAAACATTCCAAAAATTGTTGTGAAGCACCTGAAGGGTTAATAGGCTTCTAGAATATGGTTTTGAGCACCTTCAGGGGTGCAGATTTTAAAATGGTGTCACTTTTGGGTATTTTCTATCATATAGACCCCTCAAAGTGACTTCAAATGTGATGTGGTCCCTAAAAAAAAAAAAATGGTGTTGTAAAAATGAGAAATCGCTGTTTAAATTTTAACCCTTAGAACTTCCTAAGAACAAAAAAAAATTGGTTCCAAAATTGTGCTGATGTAAAGTAAACATGTGGGAAATGTTAATTATTAAGTATTTTTTGTGACATATCTCTCTGATTTAAGGGCATGAAAATTCAAAGCTGGAAAATTGCAAAATTTTCACAATTTTCACCAAATTTCCATTTTTTTCACAAATAAATGCAAGTCATATCAAAGAAATTTTACCACTATCATGAAGTACAATATGTCACGAGAAAACAATGTCAGAACCACCGGGATCCATGGAAGCGTTCCAGAGTTATTACCTCATAAAGTGACAGTGGTCAGAATTGTAAAAATTGGCTTGGTCAATAGCATGCAAACCACCCTTGGGGATAAAGGGGTTAAGTGAATCCTAAAATTGTTCAATCAGAACCACACAAAATAATAAGTTAACTGCATATGCAAAAAAAGTGTGCAAAATAGTGAACCAGAACATGATCATAGAGCAATATACATAGAGTGATAGAAGGGTCCTTTTTCCCTAATTGCACCACTTTGTAACCCCAGTGGGTTCATACTTTGTTTCTCCAGCATTACTCTGCATGTCTCTGCTTTCACCCTTTGCTCCTGTCCCCCTAACTAGCTGGGATACTGTTTTATGTTACCTGTATGAATGCTGCTCAATTCCCTGCTCCGCTGCTTTGTGATGTCTTTGCTCTGCTGCATGACTGTCCACATGTGCGGTCCCTGGCTGCCTCTGTGGAAGCTATCCATGGGTTGCAAAGTCCTCTGCAGCTGGTGCATGACATTCACATGTTTCCAGGTACCCTAAGCCTCAGTTCCTGTGCTGAAATGGTTTCTGTTTGTGCTTAGGGTGCACACAGCCACACCTTACCTGCTTTTATTAGGGTTAGTGTGTGTTGGCTCGAGATTCCCCCACTGCACAGGGGGAATCTCGAGCCATGTCCTCTGTGGTCTCCCATTCCTCTGCCGCCGCAGAGATTCCTGCTCAGCAAAGACATCAGTCCAGGTGTCTTGCCCAGGCTGATGCTAGGCATCTGGTTGCTTCCTCAGGCTCTGCTAGAACTCCATCCTTGAGTCAGCAGCAAGTAGACACATCTGGGACTAAGTCCTGTCTTTTGGGTACTGAGCATGCCCGTGGGACGACCTCTCATTGGAGGCCGAAGGTCACATGTGCAGGTCCCGTTCCTGCTCGGCTTGGTCCACTACTGGGAAGGTCCCAGAAGGATGCCACTATAAAAGAGCTGCATGGCCGCTCAGCCATGCGCTAGTATAGACAGTTATGGATAGTGTTGTGTGTGATGATGGATGCTTGTGAAGCGCTGAATGACTCATTAAGAAACCCCTTCCCTTTGATACGTATGGTTTAGGATCTTGAGTCAGCGCCAAGCAGTGACACTGCATAGTGCCGCAGTGCTCCCGGCACCTATTACACGCTCAGCGGAGCCGTGCACAGTTATTGCGCTTTCCAGCACTAAGGTTGAGCTGGCTAGTGGCATCTGCCAGGGCGGCGCTGTACACATGCAGTGTGGTAACACCACTGTCGGCTGTGCCCTGTGTTTGCTAACAGTGCACAGCGTTTCTCTAGGGTTAATCCCTGGCACCGCAGTAGCGGTTTCTTTAGCCATAGCCTATGTGGTAACAGTCTTAGGCGTCTCTTTCTGCGGCACTGTGCTGTAACAGAGTTCACTCCTGTGCACACTGGGTCTGCGGTCACTCCGCCGGTGTTCAGTTGGCGTTCGCCATTACCGAGCAGCAGTTTGTCATCTCTGCACGGTGGACTCCGGGTTGCGATCGCACTTCATTATATTTTATATTTAGTGCGATCCGCAACTGTTTTTAATCCAGTATTTTCGTGCTTATTCATGATTTGAGAGACCCCACCCCTCTCTTGTGTGACATGCACATAAGGAGCTGTCTTACACCACGTGCCCATACTAGAAAGCATCTGTCTTAATCCTGCTCATTTAGACACTGTTCATATGTTCAGGTTTTAAATACATTTGATAGGGACTGCTGCAATACGGGTTACCTTGACGAGCTGGAGCAGCTTAGCATACATTTTTTTTTGCAAAAAAACGTATCGACTAAATACCCTGTATTTGTTGTTACCTTTTATCAGCACTTGCTGACTACTGTCATATGTCTTACTGCAAGGTATTTCTGCACATTTGTCATTCTGTGCTTTATGTTTGTGTTTCTAACAAGTGTGTGTGTGTACCTGAGTTGCTTTCCCCAGCTTATTGCTGAGGGGAAGCTCATATATAAACTCTCTTTCCTGTTGGCCATTGCCAGAGCTTTGAATTAAGTTTCTGAGTCTTGCCATGTGTGTTTGGTGTTCAGCTCTTGTTCTGCTTGCGTTCAGTTCTGAGAAAGCTGGTGCCTGTTTTTCTGCCTGCTCTGGGGAGTGAGTACCCAAATCTTTTCCTGTTTGTGCCTTGTTTTTCCCCCTGCTCTGGGGGCTGAGTACCCAGAACCGCCTTTCCTGGAGGCTGCATATCCAGGCCGGTTTCTGTTGTGTTTTGTTTCCCACCTCCCTGAGGGCTGCATTCTCAGGCCTGAACCCTTGATTCTATATCCGTTCCTGTACCTGACCCTGCAGGAACTGTGTCCTCTGTGTTATGTTCCTGAAGTCCCTCTGTGTCTGGGACCCTGTACCCAGTGACTGTGAACTAACTTGGGTTCATCTTTCAAAGATGGAGCGGTGTTTTTGCTGAGTGTTTGCTATGCTGTGCTCAGCCTGCTATGCGGTGCTAACTCCGTCCGGCCCCAATCCAACCCAATGGTGCTTGCACCATCCCGCTTGAGTTCCTTCCTAGGTCTGATGCCCGGACACTGACGACCGTAGTTTGTTTCCAGGAACCAGGCAGCGGTTGTCAGGTTCCAGTGTCCGGAGTTTGTCAACCGCTGTCTGGTACCCGAAGCCCAACCACCGCTGCCTGGTCCTGTGCTCTCCATGTCTCAACTGATGTCCTGAGTTGCCACGCCAGTGTTCCTGCGCTGTCCATGTCTCTGTCAATGATCTGAGCTGCCATGCTGTTGCTCCTGGTCCTGTGCCATCCGTGTCCCAGCTAATAACCTGGGCTGCCACACCGGCGTCCCGATGTCCTGCCTGTGTCCTGATGACCAGCCTGTGTCCTGATGTCCTGATGACCAGCCTGTGTCCTGATGTCCAGCCTGTGTCCTGATGTCCAGCCTGTGTCCTGATGTCCAGCCTGTGTCCTGATGTCCAGCCTGTGTCCTGATGTCCAGCCTGTGTCCTGATGTCCAGCCTGTGTCCTGATGTCCAGCCTGTGTCCTGATGTCCAGCCTGTGTCCTGATGTCCAGCCTGTGTCCTGATGTCCTGCCTGTGTCCTGATGTCCTGCCTGAGTTCCGATGTACTGCCTGAGTCCTGATGATCTGCCTGTGTCCCGATGTTCCGCCGGTTCCCCGGGGTCCACCCTGTGATGATGTCTGTCCTGGGTCAGTGGTCTGATGTTCTCCTGCTGAGCCTGTGTTATGCCTGAGACCTGAGAGAGAGGCCATCCTAGTATGCCCGTGCCAAATGACCCTGGGCTGCATCAACCTGTGATGTCCTCCTGCCTTTGTCTGTTATCGTGAGACGTGTTCACTTCCTTGATGTGCGGAATCGGGAGCCTGGCATCGTTATGTTCCGTTTATGTACTGTGATTTCGTTTAAGTAAACTTTGTTTTTTCATACCTGAAGTTGTACGGTGTTATCTAGTTCTGCTTGTTTCCATCTTGTCCATATGCTCAGCTGCCACAGAACCTGCTAACTGCCCTTCCCTAGTCTGGGTAGGTCCAGGTTACCCTATGTGGTCCTGGACCTAATACATGGCAAAAGATAGAAGAAAAATAAAGCAGCCATGTTACTCATCCTTGGATGCAAGTGTTCCCCCTGGCATCTTGATGCATTTCCCCACCAGTTAGATCTGTAATGTGACACAGTGTCAGAAAATGGGCTGATACCCTGCAGATAGGGAGAAGTCAGACTCAAGGGGCCGATACAGACAGACAAAGAGGCAGGACCCAGAGGAACAGATGGCTGGGCCAAGGCACAGGGCGAACGTGATACGCGAGAAACAGAGAGATGGGAAATGCATCAGTTGTCTCATACACCACTCAAACAAGTCCCGCATCCCCAGTAACTAGAGTGGAGCGAAACAGGTCGGTCCGATTAAAAAATCGCCGAATATTTCGCCAAAGTCGGGTTTCGCCCTAGTGGGAGGTCGGCCATAAGGTCACGTTTCAAATGATGCTTTCAGCGCCTTTTCTCAGCCAATGATGGAGGACGCACATTGTGGGCAATGCGATGACATGCGCAGCGGCCATCACCATCTTAGAGAAGGGCATTGAAGTGATTGGCTGGCTTTGTGTGGCATCACAGTGGGTATACAAGGCTGTGAACACCGACCGCCATCTTACTTCTGCCGATCTTACAATAGGGAGAGGTGCTGCTGCTGATTCTGAACAGGGAGAGCGTTAGGCAGGGAAGAAGGAAAAAAACTGCTTCTGCTGATAGCGCTTTTCACTGTACAGTTAGTGTGCAGTGAAAGGGGAGGATTTTTGTGGTGTGCAGCAGCGCTGGTGGTGATTAGGCTGCCTTTTAAGGCTACCTGCTAGCTTCATTGCTGTGTGCACACTGCTGTTCAAACTGCTTTTTTCAACGCACTCCAAATTTTATTATTTTGTCCAGGTGAGTTACTGAGCGTTCATTTTTTCACAGACCGTCTAGCGGTGTACACTCCTTACACACTACCGTGTACCGGCTGGTATCACGGACAAATAGAAGCTATCTGGGTGTGACTCTGGAAGAAAAAGCCAAGGAGTTTGTCCGTTTTTCCAGACCTACACCTTAGAGTCGTGTCCGTTTTTCAAACAGTTTCGTATATCTGCTGTTTGATGACAGTCAAATCTAGACAGAGACAGCGTGTGTCAGTCCATATACAAATACACAGAGCTTGACAATTTTATATACACACACCGTACAGCGGTGTACGCTCCTCACACATTACTGTGTACCGCCTTCTAGCACGGAGAAATAGAAGCTACCTGTGTGTGACTCTGGAAAAAAAAGCCGAGGAGTTATTCCGTTTTTCCAGACCTACACCTTAGAGTCGTGTCCGTTTCTCAAACAGTCTTGTATATCTGCTGTTTGATTACAGTCAAAACAAGACAGAGACAGCGTGTATCAGTCCGTATACAAATACACGGAGCTTGACAATTTTCCATACAGACACCGTCTAGTGGTGTACGCTCCTCACACACTACCGTGTACCGGCTGGTATCACGGACAAATAGAAGCTACCTGTGTGTGACTCTGGAAAAAAAAAACGAGGAGTGTTTCCGTTTTTCCAGACCTACACCTTTGAAAAACGGACACGATTCTAAGGTGTAGGTCTGGAAAAACGGAAAAACTCCTCGTTTTTTTTTTCCAGAGTCACACACAGGTAGCTTCTATTTGTCCGTGATACCAGCCGGTACACGGTAGTGTGTGAGGAGCGTACACCACTAGACGGTGTCTGTATGGAAAATTGTCAAGCTCCGTGTATTTGTATACGGACTGATACACGCTGTCTCTGTCTTGTTTTGACTGTAATCAAACAGCAGATATACAAGACTGTTTGAGAAACGGACACGACTCTAAGGTGTAGGTCTGGAAAAACGGAATAACTCCTCGGCTTTTTTTTCCAGAGTCACACACAGGTAGCTTCTATTTCTCCGTGCTAGAAGGCGGTACACAGTAATGTGTGAGGAGCGTACACCGCTGTACGGTGTGTGTATATAAAATTGTCAAGCTCTGTGTATTTGTATATGGACTGACACACGCTGTCTCTGTCTAGATTTGACTGTCATCAAACAGCAGATATACGAAACTGTTTGAAAAACGGACACGATTCTAACAGTTTCGTATATCTGCTGTTTGATGACGGTCAAAACTAGCCAGAGACAGCGTGTGTCAGTCCATATACAAATACACGGAGCTTGACAATTTTCCTTACACACATCATATAGAGCTGTCCGATTCTCCAACAGTATTGTATATCTGCCGCTCGCATTACAGTGACCTTTATACCTAGTCAGCGTGTGTGTGACACTCCATAAATACATATACGGAGATTGTTAGTTGCACAAAAATCATATACAGCTGTACACTTCTGATACAGTTCCGTATATCTGCTTGTTGGATTACAGTCCAATACATAATGTGAGAGGGTCTGTGACTAACATAATATATACGATGATTTAATTTGTTTAATGCACCTTACACAGCTGGACGCTCCTCATACAGTACCATCTCTATGATGGTATTTTTGGTACATTTTCCCAAACATGAGGAAATATGGTGGAAGAGGCCGCGGATGTGGGCAGGGGGGCGTAGCTGGTACTGATGGTGCATCGGCTGGTTCTTGCAAAAGCACAATAGCAGCTAAGGCAGGAGGTGTTGAGCATGCATCATCCTCTGGCCCAAGAAGGCCTGTATGGTTGCCTTTTCTTGGAGTAGGAAAACCGCTTTTAAAGCCGGAACATCAGGAACAGGTTTTGGCGTACATTGCCAAAACAGTCACCAGCTCTATTGGCTCCTCTTCTGAACGGTCGAAACCTGCAAGCACAGAGTCGTCAGTGCAGGGTTCTGGTCATAAAAAAACCCTTTCCTTGTGTCCTTCACCCCCATCAAAAGTTAAGGATGCGGCAGCCCACACTTCAGATTACTCTATGGAGCTCTTTTCACATACCATGCCTGGGTTATCCAGTCAAATCCTGAATTCCCCAGTCCAAGATGAATCTTACATGGAGTGCACTGATGCACAACCACTGCTAGATGATTCTGCTGGTACATTGACCCACAGCACTACATTGCCCTCGCAGTCTATTGAGCCAGAATCTGACCCTGATGAAACCCAGGTGCCCCTTCCCGCATACTATACCACCTTACACTGTGACACAGAGGAAGGTAAAGAGGAAGGTGCAGATGACTTTGAAGAGGAGGTGATGGATGACCAAGTTCTGGACCCGGATTGGCATCCATTGGGGGAGGAGGGTGGCGCTGGCAATAGTTCAGATAAGGAGAAGGATCCGCAGCAGGCATTGACATCGCAGCAGCGGTTATCTAGCAGGCCCGTAGCTGTCTTAAAACGGGGAACAAAAACTAAAAGAGTTGCAGGACAGCTTGACCAGACGGTCAACTTAGCACAGCGTGCAAGGCCAGAAAATGTTTACCATAGTAGGAAGAGTGCAGTGTGGCACTTCTTTGTCCAAAATCCTACTGATGAGGCAAGTAACCTGTAAGAAGTGAGGAAGGACCTTTAGCTGAGGTAAACAACTCAGAAATTTGAATACCAGTTGCATGCTTAGACATTTAATCAACATGCACTTGCAAGCGTGGACGGACTACAAAACCTCAGATAGCACATGTGCACCTGCTCCGACTGAAAGTAGCCAACAATGCTCCATCGCTACCCCCACTGTAAGACCACCACCACCATTAAGCACACCACCAGCAATAAATGTGGAGGTGTCGTTGTAAGGTCAAAGCACTCAGGGAATCACAATGGTTTTGCAACACAACACTAAATCTAGGCCATCAAATTCACCACCAATACCATCACCAACCCCCTCTCACTCCAACCGGTCCCCCACTACTTCCCCCATATGCAGCTCTCCTGTCCAGCTCACCCTACCAGACACTCTGAGTAGGACAAGAAAGTACTCATCCTCTCATCCGTATACACTGTGTTTGAGCGTCTACATTGCCAAACTAATCTCATTAGAGATTATGCCCTACCGTTTGGTTGAAAGTGAAGCTTTCTGCGACCTCATGGCCTACACTGTCCCATGCTATGACCTACCCAGTCGGCACTTCTTTTCTCGAAAAGCCATCCCTGCCCTCCACCGGCATGTGAAAGACAGCATTGTCCATGCACTAAAACAGTCAATGAGTGGAAAGATGCACCTCACAGCGGATGCATGGACCAGTAGGCATGGTCAGGGCCGTTACGTGTCCATCACTGCTCACTGGGTTAATGTGGTGGATGCAGGCTCCACTGGGGACAGCGGCGGTGGAACAGTGCTGCCTAGCCCACGGTATAGGAAAAAGTTGGCTGTAGGTGTTCGATCCTCCTCCTCTGTCAGCGAAAGATATCGTCTGTCACACAAGCACTACATCCGCAGCTGGCAGTGTTGCACACGAGGTATCCCACTATCGAACAGCTAGTGGTAAGCGTCAGCAGGCTGTGTTAAAGATGATGTCTTTGGGCGTCAAGAGACACACCGTGGAGGTACTGGCCGACTACTTGCAGCAACAAACTGAGTCATGGCTGGGCAGTCTACATCTTGAGGCAGGCAAGGTAGTCAGTGATAACGGCCGTAATTTTGTGGCAGCCATGGCCCATGCAAAACTCACACGCATACCTTGCCTGGCTCACACTTTGAACCTGGTGGTGCAGTGCTTCCTTAATAATTATCCGGTGTTAACATCCCTACTCCATAAGGTGGGAAGACTGTGCTCGCACATCCGTTGCTCGGCCGTACACTCCAGTCGTATGCAGAAGCTGCAGCGATTGCTCCACCTCCCCAAGCACCGCCTAATCATAACCATGTGCAGTGTGGAGTTCCACCTTGTTGCAACGTCTGAGAGGCTGTGCAAACAGAGGCAGGCTGTAATGCATTTGTGGGAGGATACACGGGCAGGCAGTTAGAGGGAAGACATGGAATTGTCGGGTGTGCAGTGGTCAAAGTTGAAAGACCTCTGTAAAGTCCTTCAGTGTTTTGAGGAATGCACACAGCTGGTAAGCGCAGACGACGCCATCATAAGCATGAGCATTCCACTTATGCGTCTGCTCATGCAAAGTTGACGCACATTAAGGATCAGGCATCTGCAGCGGAGGAGGAAGAGGAGGGAAGCCTTGATGACAGTCAGCCATTGCCTGGTCAGGGAACTGCCCTGGACGAGGTGGAGGAAGAAGAGGAAGAGGATGAGGGGGAAGATTATTTTGGGCAGGAGGATGTTTCTCAGGGGCAAGAGAAAATGTTGGCGTTCCAAGGTCAGGGACAGTGTTTGTGCGTGACTGTAGGGATGTGGATTTGCCAGAAACTGCTCCTCCACCTACCACAGGCACTGCATCATTGACACCTGGAACATTGGCCCACATGTGCGATTATGCCTTGCAGATCCTAAAAAGGGACCCCCGCATTGTCAAAATGATGAGGGATGACGACAACTGGCTGGCCAGCATCCTCAATCCACGCTACAAAGGCAAATTACACCACATCATGCCACAGGAGAACCTAGAGATAATATTGGCAAACAAACAAGCAACTCTGGTAAACCGTTTGTTTGAGGCTTTCCTAGCACATTGCAGCGGTGCTGGTTCTCCCACGAGCCATAGTGGGCACAATGGAAGAGGTGTTCGTGGTGCACACAGCAGAAGTGGCGTTGCAGACAGGGGTTTAATGACCATGTTGTGGAATGATTTCTCAAGTACCGCTCACACGACTGCTAATACTGCATCGATTAAAAGTGACAGGAGGCAGCTGTTGTCAACTATGGTTACAAACTACTTTTCCTCCCATATCGATGTTCTCCCGCACAGGTCATTCCCCTTTGACTATTGGGCTTCTAAACTGGACGCCTGGCCTGAATTGGCACAATATGCCATACAGGAGCTTGCTTGCCCTGCTGCTAATGTGTTATCTGAAAGAGTCTTCAGTGCTGCTGGATCAATCCTGACAGAAAAAGGGACCCGTCTGTCGACCCAAAATGTTGATGATCTAACCTTTATTAAAATGAACCATGCCTGGGTTTCAAAGGATTTTGTCCCACCTTCCCCTGATGACACATAGGTTACCAGAAAAGTGCCTTGGTTTTTTTCCTTCTCTTCCTCGGACTTGCCCAATTACGCCCTTTGCAGCAGCTGAATGTCCAGCCAACACATCTACATATGCCAATTTTTAAACCTCCCTAACTGGGCTGCCCATCCCTCCCCCAACGGCTGGGGTCAAGACCTGGCACACCCGGGCAAGTGCCGTTGCTCTGAACAGGTGGATGGGCCCACTCCCTGCCGATTTTGCTTCCCCATTGACTTGCATTGGGTTTCGTGTTTCAGTCGGCCTCCGACTTTTCCCTATAGTCGGACGATTTCGTTCGACCCGACTTTTGCGAAAGTCGGGTTTCATGAAACATGACTCGACTCGAAAAAAGGCAAAGTCACTCATCTCTACCAGTAACTAATTTTGTGGTGACTTCTGGGCCCTCTTCATCGCTACCATCCTCGTACTCTTTTTTGGAGCAAAGGGTCCCTTTCGGCTACCATATGCGAAACAGAAATCAGTAAAGGGGCCTGTATCCAGTCAGATTATAAATCTGACTAACTATACTGAGCAATGAAATCAATGTTTTACAAAAGAGGTTATCTTTTGTTCCCACTACCCTTTTAATTCCTTTACATGGGTTAAAGATATCAAGTTATTTGGACATAAATTAAAATGGCACAAATTTTATTAACATCAGGACCAAGAGCAATGTTTCAAATTGGGGATAGCTAAGGAGGAATTGGGGGTTGTTGAGGCACTTGCAGGTTTACTGGAAGAAAATTAACATTAAAGAGGGTTGGGACCCTTTACAGAACTTAAGAGGAGGAGCTTGACACTATAAACAACTTCCTACGAGCTGTTGACAATGATTTATCCAAAATACACCCCGCTAAAGTGACTATTGGTCTAACGTAACTGTTAATGAATGTCCGGCTCTTGCCTCCCTGGAAGAGAACCAACAGTTGATTGTGAAGCGCTCGGATAAGGGGGTCAATTTGGAAATTCTATACCATCTTAAATGTCTTTCCATGTGCAATTTTATCCTGCAGGATCCAGAAACATATGAAGTACTGAAGTACCTAAATGCCTACTATTCCTTATGTCCTTACTTACTGATAATTTGAACCTTGGAGTGATATCAAAAAAAGAATTTGAGTTTCTTATACCTATGTTTTCCATGATCACCACAATTTATGCCCTGCCCAAGGTACATAAAGGGCTCGCCATAATAAAAGGTTGAACAATAGTTTTTGGGGTGGTCTCTATGGGTCAAAACAAATTTGTGGACAAGATTATCCACACTTTCATTACCACTTTACCATCCTATATAAATACTCCTTAAAGATGTATGGTGGTATCCCAACATCCTCTTATGGACAAGGTTGATAGAGGATGTCTTCTTTCTGTGGTCTGGATGTACTGATGATTTCTATCTCTTCATGGAATGACTTAATGATAACCAGATTGGAATGAAATTCCCATCAGAGAGCCAAAAGAATGAAATATCATTTCTTGACCTTACAATTTTTGAGAGATTGCAAGGGGTACCTTACCACTCGGACATATCGAAAACCAACTGTGACCAACAGTCTCCTCAGATGGTAAACTCAACACCCAGGTCCTTGCTATAAGGGGAATCCCCAAAGGGCAATTTATATGCATTAATATAAATTGCACAAACCCTGGTGATTTTTTATACACAAGCCCAATAATTTGAGATTAAGGTTCAAAAGAAGGGGGTACCCTGATTAAGTCCTGGATCTGGCTATATCCAATGCCAGAAGTCAAAACAGACAGGCATTACTATACCCAATGACCAAGAAGGAAAACACTAGAATCATTGGAACATTTGACAGCTAGGCCAATTAGGTGTACAATGTCATTAAATTACATTGGGGTATCTTAAGGATGGATCCGGATCTCAGGGAACATATACCATCAAACCCCAGGATTACCTACAGAAAGGGTCGATCCATTAGAGACTGACTGACCCACAATTTCTACTAATAATCAACCACCTGGTTGGATCCCAAAACATGCGGGACCTACAGATGCGGGGGATTGTAAATTTTGCAGGTAGACCCAATGGTAAGATCTTCTTTATCAGGGATTTTGCCAACTGCAAATCAATGGTGGTGGTAAACATGGCCACATGCCTATGACCTCACAATTACAGTGGGAAGACCAAGAGAGCTGAGGAGATGAAAAGGGCAGCATCTGGGGAATGTGAGACATAAAAGAGATACACCGCTGGTGAGACACATAAGAGAATATATTGTACCATATTTAATGATGTTATTTGGAGTAAAGAAAATTATGCTTTTTGCTATGCAATTTTTTTTTTATTTTGTCTGTTTCTGATGGAGCAATTTTACGATTCACATAATAAAAGGTTTTTTTTGTAGTAGGGTTTTTCTTGCATGTTAGTCCAAAAATGTCCCTAACTAGAGGCTATAAAGTAAAATGTAACTTTTATTTTGCCAATTTATAAGTATTATTGCATTATTAAAACCTATATTGGGATTAGAGTATCCTTGTAATATCTTTTCAAACTGAATTAAAACAAAGTATTGAAAAGTATTTTACACCATGACTACCTCCATATAGTTAATTTAGGCAGTTTATCCATTATATTGCGTATTTTGGCATTTCATTTGGTCATTATCCTATAAGTTTTCAAAAAAAAAATGAAAAAATAATAAATTTATAATTTACTTTATAATCTGATCAGGTACAGGTTTATTCTTAAACCGAGGCTGTTCTTCCAACACAGGCTGCACTGTAAAACACTGGATATCTGTTAAAAATCAGTCAAGGTAGAAAGATAAATTGGTCATGGAAATTGGTCACTGTCCTAATGAACATCACTCAAGATTAGACAGCAATCTGAGCAGTATATCATACCTAAAAAAAATTGATGTACAGCAGTCAGTGACTAGTATGAAATGAATATGAATTAGAAATAATTATGCATAAAGTCATCATGTTATATAGTAACGCACAATAGCGTAGCTACTGGGGGGCAGAGGGGGCAGTCACTCTGAGCCCCGCACTCAGAGGGGCCCACCCAGAGTTACCACTACTCTGAACTGTATTAGTGGGTGCAATATGGTACGGATAAACATCCCTCAAAAAACAAGATTTCAAACATTACAACTTTCAGGATATGGCAAAGTAAAAATTTTTTTGTAATAAAGCGCTTTTAGTGTGCAAAAAAACCAACAACCTATGATTCTGGCATTGCCGTCATCATACAAGAATAAAGCTCTTTAATACTGCAAGGTGAACAGCGTACAAATACAAAAAAGAATTTTTTTTAGCATTTGTAGAACTGCTCTTTGTTTATTCTGCCTCTGAAAAATCAGAAAAAGGCTTGGATCACATTTAGGCTATGTGCACACGCTGCAGATTCACCTGCGGGTTTTTTCCCGCGGAACCGCAGGTAAAGTGACCTGCGGTTTTGCTGCAGTTTGGCCTGCGGTTTTGCCCTGCGGTTTCACACCTCTACTATGTAAAAGGTGTGAAACCGCAGCGGAATCCGCAGAAACAATTGACTTGCTGCGGAAAAAAAAACGCGGCAAAACCGCGCGGAAAAAAACGCAGCGTGAGCACTGCGGTTTTGAAAACCCATAGGGTTACATGGTACTGTACCATTGTCTGCGGAACTGCTGCGGTTCTGCAGGGCCAAAACCGCAGCAGAACCGCAGCAAAAACCGCAGCGTGTGCACATAGCCTTAGCCCGTGCTCTGTATTGAACACTTACATTGGGGTTTGTGCCTAAATCCATCAAAAATGTGATTCAGATGGAATTCCAGCTGCACCTATAATCAGAAATATAGAGTCACTTTGGAAACTGGTTGCTATTTTTCTGTATCCACAAAGAAAAGATGATTAAAAGGCTTTTTTTACTAATATGAAAAAGACTTTTATTATTTAAAACCATTAATACAATGCTACATATCACCAATTAGGGGAATAGGGGAAAGTAAACATACACACATGTATATTGTGATTGCACATATAAAAAGAACGCACACATCCAGCACCTGGAAAATAAGCTATTATGCAACACCAACTATATGGCTATCCAGAAATGGCAGTTTAACTCAAAAAAATACATCAACCTCAAAGGGAATAGATAGTTAACAGTACAATATTATAGCCTCACATACTGCAACATAATATAAGAAGCCCATGTTGGTATCCATTGTATTACGCCTCCACCGCTAATAAAATAGCCGTTATAAACAAGAGACGTTATCACTTATAGTAGTAAATATATTAAAGTGGTATCTGATGCAGCCTCTTGTCCTGGCTGTTCACCCTTAATATTATCTATATTGCCACCCACAATAACCGCCATAATATAGGACAACGTCCATAGTACAATAATTATTACCGGCAGTGGCCGCTATACATAAAGGGGCGATATCCATATTGTAATAATAATCATTACCAGTAACAGCAGTCAGGAGGTGCTCCGGTGTTTGGATGGTGCGTCCGCCCCGACGCGCGTTTCGGACCTGCCTTCTTCAAGGGGCCTGGCCGGTATGTAAACCTGCATCCTTAAATAGTGTGCCCGGACACCGCAAGAGCGGCGTTACCGGAAGTCCTACAGCTGATGCCAATGATTAAATTGTCCAAACCACCTGACTGACTGTCCATTGCCTGTATTTTATCCTGTTCTGCTGCAATTATTAAATTGGCCAAACTACCCAACTGGCTGTCCATTGCCTGTCTTTTACCCTGTTCTGCTGCAACCAGTCAAGAAGGCCCAAGCTCAGACAAGCATCTACTCCCCATTCATCATGTCATCTATACAAATGTAAGACTGGAGCACCTTAGGCCCACCTGAGAAAATCATTCTTGGGGCCCTCTATGTAGCTACATATAAACAAATACAAGACCACCAATTGTGCGGTAAAACATGCTAATATCAGGATAGCCCCCTCATAGAATATAATGTAGCCCCCTTCATAGAATATCATGTAGCCCCCTCATAGAAAATAATGCAGCCCTCATATAATGCTGACCCATCATAGAATATAATGTAGCTTACCTCATAGAGTATAATGCAGCCCCCTCAAAGGGTATAATGCAGCCCCCCTCATAGGGTATAATGTATTCCTCCCAATAGAATATAATGCAGAGCTCCTAACATAGTATATTCAACCCCCCATAGAATATAATTCAGCCCCCCTTAGAGTATAATGCAGCTACCCTCCTAGGGCATAATGTAGCCCCCCCATAGAATATAATGTAGCCCCCCACAGAATACAATGTAACGCCCACATAGGGTATAATGCAGCTTTCCTATAATTATTGCTTTCAACTGTATCGGCATCTGGAAGGCATCAGTGGTGGAGCAGCGGGTGAAAGGAGGCAGTAGCTAGCTGCTGCGGCTAAAGCCTGTGCCCGCTGATAAATAGAAGTGAATGTTCATTGCTCCCCACCCCCCATGGGCGTGAGGAGCAGTGAATATTAATTTCTCTTTAGTATCGGGCACAGACTTTATCCGCAGTAGCAGACTCCTGCCTCCTTTCACCCACTGCTCTGCTGGTGCCGGGTGGGTCCCCTGACTCTTGGGCCCCATAGCAGCTGCGTAGTGTGCAGAAATTAGTGACACGCCACTGGCAGGGGGCCCCTGGGGCAGTGAGGGACCTAGGCAGCTGCCAGCCCTCTATGCCAGCAGATGTCAGTGCCTGGGCTCACCGGAGAATCCTCTGGTTCTCCGGTGGGACAGTCAGACTCTAACCTATACTGGAGTATACTATACCTCCTGGGGCTGTTTCTGTTCCTAAACTGCACCATATCACCTTGCCTGCCCTGTCATAACGCCACACCATCCTGCTCTTGCAACAGTCACTGCACAGCCATGTAAAGCCACACACCTTCTATCTTCCCACTATGTTTCATAGTGCTAAATCCTACTGTAATGGAGACTGCTAGGCATGCACTCACTATCCTAACACTTCACAAACCAATTTTTGGCATGAGTATTTAGACACATATAACTCATGTCCAGTTGTTTCTATTCTTATGACAACGTTTAAATAGATATTCAACTCAGTGTAGCCATATAACTGGCTTCAAATTGAAATCTTCCATGCCTGTTCCTTTAAATAAAAGAAATCAGTGCAAATTCATGGCATAAGTACTTTAAGGCTTGGGTCACAATAGCGTATGGCATCCAATGCGAGAGCATCGGATGCGATATGCTAATGACCATCGGCTCCTGCTCTGTTGCGAGCAGGAGCCGAGTGTCATGCGTTTGTGCTCTGAGCCTCTCGCACAAAGAGAATGGGAGCACAGCTGCGGAGGAGGCAGAGAAACTAATTTCTCCATCTCCTCCATTGCCGGAGTCAGCGTATATCGCACAGCACTTGGATGATATCCGAGTGATGTGCGCTGTGTCACTCACACCCATAAAGTTATAAAAAAAACGGTGCTGCCCAATAGATGAATACTAGTCCGAGTGCTCTGTTATCTTTTATCAGCCTTAGGACAAGTGCTTTGCGATAAAACAAGAGACTGATACACCAGTTTATGACCATCACATTATCAGAAAAGGATACATTGTCCAGGGGAGTTTTTGATATCTTCTCCAGGGTATGAGGTAGTGTTCAGCTTTTCTGAAAGAGGGAATTGACTCATCAACTGTGACAAAAAATCTTCTCTGCGCTCATATTCTTTACCTCGATAAATGAAGACCTTGTTCTGGAAATATATTTAAACATAGTTATAATGTCATTAAACCTTTTATTTAAATAAATTTAAAAAAGACTTAATTAGCATTGTCCATGTTGGAAATGCACTCCTCAACATTGCAATTGCAACATTAAGTAGGGTAAGTGGTATAATTATGGAAATCGATACAGATTTAACAATATCTGTGACGACACAGCAATAAGTCTTAATTATGCCAGACATATTGTTTAGTAGGTCCAGGGACATGAGCAGTTTACTAGTCTACAAACTTTGGAGGACAGATCTTTGTTAATTTGTGGAATACCTGCTGATTACATATGGTATTAGCCCTTGCGGTTTTCTAGCTTACACATATTAGATGACAAAGTGCAGGTTCATTGAACAATAGAACAATGAGGGATTACCTCCTCCCACCTTCCCCCAATCCTGTGTGAGAATGCCGTGAATGAGGGGTGATGGTATAAAAGGGGTCTGTCTCCCTCTCCAGTGAGGCTCTACTGGACATCAGCTGAGGAACCATGGCTCCAACTGGTGGAACACAGATGTGCTCCACTTCCCATCACTGAAACCACAACGATGTTTGGAGAGCCCAGATTTGGACAATCAGGTCACCTGATAGCATACCTCAGAGTACTCGGTCAGCTTCCTAAGCTTGCCTCTACCTCCTGTTTGTGAGTACCCAGCAAAAATGGTGTGCTACTGGTTGGGATAGTTGGCCCTGGATGCCCTGAAGTTGCAGATGTTCTAATCCTTGGTGATCCAGCGGAAGGGTCATTTGCACCATCTTGTGTACTTCCTGGGATTATACTATGTTGTTTACTCTTGGTGCTCCATTAAGTGTTACCCCAGTGTGTTACCCTTACCGGGGGTTTTCTGAGTAGTATTCTGCCCACAGGGAAGGAGTGTGGGCTTTCTGTGGGATTAGTTTTGGCCCGTGCATAGTCTTTCTAAAGACTGCCAGGCCAGCAGACGAGAGCACCCACTGACTCTCGTGTCTCACAATATGTAATTGAACATGGAACTAAAATGTTCAATACATTTCACTTTATTCAGTATCTAGTATGCACAGAAAGACAAGCTCCTATGGGTTGCCCTCCCAGGGCTGTGGGGTACTTGGTACCGGCCGGTGTCAGCGGGATGTGTCACAGCAGCGGTGACTCGGCCCGTGGCCCTGGGCGCCCAAGTAATGGGGGATTGAATGGTGGAATGTAATTGATTAAATGAATAGTTTGTGACGCCACCTGTGGTGTTCGGCAAGGGAGGTGTTAAGTCGACGCTGCATGCAGATCCGCTGGGACTGATGGTATGGTGCAGCAAAGATGTAAAAGCTCCCCACAGGTGAAGCTGTAGTCCCAGGGCAGTGTAGATGTGGTTGGCACGGGGATGTAGCGGTGCCGGAAGGGTAGGAAGCAGACAAAGACACAGCGGGGTGCAATTTCTGTACCTTTACTTAATAAATGCAGTCCAAGGTCCTGATTACAGATGGTACCGGAACAGGCTAGCCTGGAAGCAACTCAGGGATTCTCTCTCAGCAGATGGGCTATGCAGTCTCCTTTCCTAGCGCTTATTTGAGTGAAGTACTCCTAGCACTGCGTTACACTGAAGTTCCTCCTAATTCTCTTCTACTATCACTCCTCGTATGGCAGACAGCTGTAGCCGCTATTCCTCTCTTGGTTCACTCCGTGCCGTTGTGCCTCCGAGTCCTAGTTGGGGGTAGTGCATTTACAGCCTCCTACTCCTCTGGTGTGTTGTGAGTTCATTTTCCCCTTCGTCACTGGGGTCTGGTGAACTCCCTATTCTGGTAAAGGAAGGTAATGAGCCTGATTATCAGGCACCTGAGTCTAATGAGGATGACTGGCTGAGTGGAGTCACGGACTGGATATAAAAAAACGTGTAAATCAATCAGCCGCGGAGACACCATCACATGTTTCTCAACGCAAGCAATGACTAGCCAGGTCTTTCACCGGGAAGGAACAACCACGGGAAGGGCAGTCTCCAATGAAGGAAACCACCTATGCCAAAACATGGTATCCATCCACAGACAGCTGTTTCGGGGTATTGCCCCTCATCAGTGTGGAGTAGGAAACTGGCTAGTAGGAGCTAGTAGGAGCAATGCCTAGTAAAACTGGACTGGATATAAGGCTGCCGACGCCCTTCTGCCCTGCGGGTGATTTCTCTGTGGACTTCTAGTACTCCAGTCTGATTCCTGCTCCTCTAAAGCTAAGTTTCTGTTTTGCCTGTTAGCTTTTTGTTTTGTTTTTTGTTTTCCTTGCTTTTCAGTATTCTGCCATTCCCTGCTGGGGTGAGCTGAATCTCCTTTTGCCTGTAGCTCTGTCTTCAGTATATTCCTGAGTACTGACATAGCTTTTTTGAAGCCTAGCGTCTTCAGGGCCTTTTTCACTGTCAGTCTGTTGGCTCTTATTTTCATAGGGTTTTTCACGGATTGCAGACAGCAGCCTTCCTGTCCTTTTCTATTTAGTTAGCTTGGGCCCCTCTTTGCTCAGTCTATCTTTCTGTCTGTGTTAGTATTTTCATCTTGCTTTACCGTCATTATATGTTGGGGGCTGCCTATTGCTTTGGGGTCTGCTCTGGGGCAGTTTAGATTTCCCCTTTCTTTCTTTAGGCCTATTTAATTCTCCGGCTGTGATCGAGGGGTCTAGGGCATCGTAGGAACCCCCCACGGCTACTGCTAGTTGTGTTGATAGGTTCAGGGGTCTGCAATCCGATAGCTGCCAACTTCTCTGGTTTTCTGGACTTAGCTAGCATTTCTGTTTTTGCCTCCTACGGTGACTCAATGATAACACTGGTGTCTGTTGCAGGACCATTAGTATTCACACAACCGTGGAGACCATGCTCCAGTTCATGCGCTCTCAGTGGAGATGAGCCTTTCCTTGTACACTCGATCTCCACGCTTCTTCCCTTCACGTCTGCACACTTCACCTTCCTCACGCTAACTAACCACTCCTTCCTCCTGGCCCTCAGAGAGCACTCCTCCCCTTAATTCCGGTTCAGAGTCCCCCCTGCTGGCCTGGAGTGGAACTGTGTTGCATGTATAGGTTAACTGCGAGAGAGACCCTTCACTGCTCCCAAGCCTGGCATTACCCTCCCTGGAGGAAGGCAAAGCCACTGTGGCAACCATACTCCTGGGAGCACCACATTCCCCTCTAGTGCAAGTCAGCACTCCTGGGCTGAACAAAACATGAAAACATATAATACAATTACACAAGGTGAACAATTATAATTGTACAAGGTTGAAAAATGAAAAATTACAAAAAACCAAGAGCTCCAAAAACAGTCCTATGATGATAAGTCCAAGCATCAATGTCCATGGTCCATTCCTGGGCAATTGTTGAACTAATTACAAGTTGGTTTTGACGATACAAGTCCTGTGGTCCAATGTCCATAAAAACCACACAGGAAAACTCAAAAAGTCAACTCTTACAGATTACCTGTATGCACAAAACTTGAAAACAGTTACATATGTATATACAATTTAACAGTCATATCACTTTATATGTGGAATCTAATGGGTGGTATACCTTGTGTGGTACGGGTGAACCTGCGTAACACTGGTGTGACTGGGGACCTCTCTGGTTGTCTGGTGCTAACTACTGGTGTAGTGTGTAATGCACTGGAAACACTACTGGTGGTTTTGCATGGCACAGGGATACTAGAGTGTCTAGGAACTCTTAGACTCACCATGGGCATAACAGGTTCACCACTGGCAGGGCGAGGATTCTCTGGCTCCACTGCTGGTGTGGCATCTGCTGCCTGATTTTCCTGATCTTCAGGATTTTCTTGAGTCACATCTTCCTGTGCTACCAGTTGGGGAAATGTCAACACGGGCACCACTATTGCATCATTTACTTTAGTCCAATTGGCAGGGAATTCTCCAAGTATGGTGCTGACCTTTTCTTCTTCTAGGGGTTGGATGTTATCTTGTTCTTCCATTCTTTCTCTTAACTGGTCAGGGCATAACTTCAAATGATCCCTTGATACGGTTGTTGAGGTTTCTCCTCCATCTTTACTGATGAGGCACACCTTGGTATTGTCAAAATTTGAAGGTAAGATGGTGTAGGGTTCAGCTTCCCATTGGTCATCCAATTTAAGCAGTCTTCTTTTCCTCTTGAGGACTTGTTCTCCTGGTGACAAGGGAACTGCAGGGGCATGCTGATTGTAGTGCCTTTCTTGCTTTTGTCTTGCCTGAGTTAGACTCTTCTCCACACACTCTTGTACTCTTCTGTACTGTTGCTGCCTCTCTGTGTCCCAGTCAGCATCTGGTGACGTCACCTCAGGTGTAAGGACTCCCATGTCCAAATCAATAGGCAGTTTACCAGGCCTCGCTCTCATCAGGTAGGCTGGAGTGCAATTGGTGGAATTCACAAGAATGTGGTTGCAGAGGTCTACCAGATCTGGCAACTTTTCTGGCCACAGATTCCTCTCCTCCAAAGGCAAGGTCTTCAGTAGGTCAATCACTACCTGGTTCATCTTCTCACACATGCCATTGGTCTGTGGGTGGTACGGTGTTGTCCGGATCTTCTTACAACCATACAAGTTACAGAATTCCTGGAACACTTCTGCCTCAAAGGCGGGACCTTGATCTGTAAGCACTTGCTCAGGATATCCATGTGGTCTACAGAAGTGCTGTTGGAATGCTCTGGCTGCTGTCCTGGCGGTTTGATCTTTGACAGGCACAACTACCAGGAATCTTGAGTAGTGCTCAACGATGGTAAGAGCATAGATGTAGCCTGACCGGCTCGGAACCAGCTTCACATGGTCCAGGGCTACCAACTCGAGTGGCTGTTTGATTACTATTGGCTGCAGAGGAGCTCTCTGGCTGTTTCGATCCTTTCTGCGCAGATTACATTGTCCACACTCTCGGCACCACTTTTCAATGGCTTTCCTCATAACAGCCCAGTAGAATCTCTCCCGGAGCAATGCTTCCAATTTCTTCCATCCGAAGTGTCCAGCTCCATTGTGGTATGCTTCCAAGACCATTGACGCCTCTCTCTTCGGGACTACTACCTGCCAGACCAGCTCATGAGTGCGGGCACTGATACTCCTCTGACACAGCTTTCCTTCATAGAAGAATAGCCGGCCTCTTTCCTTCCACAACTGCTGGGTTTCTTCAGGAGCATCCGACTCTGGGCGTGAGTCAGCTTGTGACAGTAGCTCCTTCACCAGGCAGACTGCGGGGTCATCCATTGCTGCTCCAGTGCACCCAGTTTTGCGATTTCCAAGTGAGTCAACGGGTGGTTGTCTGTGAAGATGGTAAACTTGGCTGAAGCTAGGTAATGCTTGAATCTTTCAGTCACAGCCCAGACTATGGCGAGGAACTCCAGCTTGAAGGAACTGTAGTTGTCAGAGTTCCTTTCAGTGGGACGAAGCTTCCTGCTGGCGTAGGAGATCACTCTTTCTTTGCCATTCTGTACCTGTGACAGTACTGCTCCCAGTCCCACGTTGCTGGCATCAGTATACAACACAAAGGGTTTGTCATAATCTGGGTAGGCCAGAACTTCATCTCCTGTGAGAGCCATCTTCAGTCGGGTGAAGGATCTCTCCAACTCCTCAGTCCATTCAAAGGTGGAACTTTTCTGTTTGGCTTTCTTTGACTGCCCCACCAGAAGATTTTGTATAGGGGTGGCTATTTCAGTGAAGCCTTTGATGAACATTCGGTAGTAGCCTACCAACCAGAGGAATTGGCGTACTTCATGGAGGTTGCTGGGCTTCGGCCAGTCCCGGATGATTGTGACTTTGTTAGGATCTGGTGCCACACCTTCTGCACTCACCACATGTCCGAGGTACTGTACCTTGGGCTTCAGGAGGTGGCATTTGGAAGGCTTCACTTTGAAGCCTTGTCCAACTTTGGCCTGAAACACCTCAGCCAGGTGCTCCAGATGTTCTTCATAAGTCTTGAAGAAAACAATGACATCATCAAGGTACAACAGGACTGTCTCAAAGTTCATGTGTCCCAGGCAGCACTCCATCAGCCGTTGAAATGTTCCTGGGGTGGTGCAGAGCCCAAATGGCATATAGTTGAACTCACAGAGACCCATTGGGGTGGTAAATGCGGTTTTCTCCTTGTCTGCCTCTGCCACGGGAACCTGCCAATACCCACTAATGAGATCCAAAGTGGAAAAATAGTTAGCAGTTTTAAGTGCAGCTAATGATTCCTCAATTCTAGGTAATGGGTAGGCATCTTTATGTGCAATGCTGTTAATTTTCCTGTAATCAACACACATTCTCATGGTACCATCCTTTTTCTTTACAAAAACTATTGGAGCTGCCCAGGGGCTACAACTGTCTCTGATAACCCCAGCTTCCTTCATCTCTCTCAACATACCTTTAGCACATTGGTATTGTGTTGGGGGTATAGGCCGGTATCTTTCTTTTATGGGTGGATGATCTCCAGTGGGGATATGATGTTGAACCCCTTTTGCCTTCCCAAAATCTAGGGGGTGTTTACAGAATACCCACTCATATTCCTGGGTCACCTTGTAAACCCCATTTTTCTGGTATGAAGGTGTAGAGTCAGTCCCCACCTGCAGTTGCTGGCACCACTCCTCCAGCTGCTTTACAGAGCCATTGTCCTCCACCTGGTCGGATGAGACCAAGGGCTCTGCTGCCTGCATTGCATTGTTACTGACAGTGAGCAGCTTAGCAACTGTGGCTTACTGAGGTATTGTGGCCTCTTCCTCCCCACAATTCAAAAGGCGTACAGGTACTCTCCGTTTTCGTACATCAACCACCGCTCTGGCTGTCAGGACAGTGGGCCTGCTATCAGAGTATACTGGCTCTACCAATGCCTGGTAATCTTTTCCTCTGAGGCCTATGGCTGCCCGACACCAAATCAACATTTCACATCTGGGGGGTATTGCAATGGGGAAAGCATCACTCACTCTGACACTGCCAATTTCTCCACCAGAGAGTTCTACCTGTTGTCTTTGCATCAGGGCCTTGATCTCCTTCTGCAGGACTTGTTGTTGCAACAGGTGGCTGAGACTGCTGGTTCCAGTGAACAAGTCAACAACCTCGGTACAAATGTAATTGAAAATTGTCTTTCCAAGAGTCATCATGGGATTACATTTCCGTCGATCAATATCCACAACTATCAGACTTTGAGATTTTAGCTCTACCCGACCCACTTTAACAGTAATCTCTTTACATCCAATCTGCAGCAAAGACTGACCATTACTGGCAACTACTGTCAGTTCATCAGTTGGGCCACGGGTAAGTTCAGAATCAGCCCAATACCTCTTGTAAAGAATGTACGGCATAGTGGTCACCTGGGAGCCAGTGTCCAGCAAAGCGTTCATGGGAATGCCATCAATCACCACAGGGAGGATCGGTCTCCCTCCAACATACTTGGCTCGCCAGTTCCTTGGGCCTTGTGGTCCTATTCCTGGGGGTTGGCCCTCTGCCCCAGGGGTTGCTCGTTTAAAGGACAAAATCTGGCAAGATGACCTGCCTTATAACAGCGACGACAGATGGGACGTCCGTCCTGGTCATGGCGATCGTTGTTCCTCCCTCGGAGTGGCAGAGTTCTCCTCTTCCGGAGCCACGGGACATCCTCTGTACTGGAAGCAAGCTGGATCTTCTCTTTGGAGGACACCTGCAGGGACTGCACGGTTTTGGTAAGTGTAGCCATACCTTTGGTCAACTCCTGGACCTGAAGACGCAGCTTTTCTGTTGGATCTTTATCCAGAGTCTGTGCATCAGCCTCCACAGGGATGGAAGGAAAAGATGTTGCTTCCTGAGGGTAGGTGATCGCTGGGCGCCTAAGGGGCACTGGACGGCTGTCAGTGGATTCCTGCAGTACCCAAATATCCCTGTCCTTAAAATCAGCAAAGTCCAGGTCAGGGTCTTGTAGGGTTATGATGCACAACTGTCCTCTGTGGGTACTGGATAGGAGTCCTTCAATGAACTGCTCCTTTAACAGCTTATCTTCCTCCTTCACACTGTCAGGATCGATTTGCTTAACCGCCTGCAGAGCCTCCCGCAGGTTAAGAGCATAGTCCCTTATACTGTCCTGTGCTCTCTGTTTGCATCCAAAGAATCGCATCTTGATTTCAGCTTCAGTTCGGGTGTCAAAGATGCTTCTCAGCTTGGCCAGAATCTTTTTAACAGTCTCTTTATCAGTGTCCTGCCAGGATTTCACTTCTCTCTGCTACACCCTTTAGCTATCCAATAAGGATGTTCACTTTCTGACTCTCAGACAGGGGGTATACTTCAAACAAACTGCACAGTCTCTCTTTAAATTCACTCAGGGTATGGGACTCACCCGAGTACTGCGGTAGCAAGGTCGCTCCCGGTATGTAGGGCATGGACAGAGACATTATGGGGACCGCTGCGGTGGGCACTACTCCTTGCGGTGCTGAGGGGTTGGCGGCGGCGTCCGCCGCTGCATTGCTGCGTGGTGCGGACATTCTCTTCCCCCCCAAGTTAACGTTAGCCAGGGCCAGGGGTTGTGTGAGCTTACCGGCGGCCGCTTCACAGGCCCGATACTCCGGGCTCTAGGCCTCAGCTCCTCTCACTTCTCGCGTGCTTTTTCCTCTTCCCACGTGGGACTTCACTGCTTCGCGCTCTCCAGCAGGCTCCTCCCACGAAGGCCTGCCCCTTTTCTTCCGGCGCGCGCCAATTAGCGGGATAATGGCGGCAATGGCGCCAATTTTGCACATAGTTATTTAGCTCTGGCTGGGATAGCACGTGTGCGGGCTCACGCGTGCAACAGATATTAAGTGCAACAGGATCAAGTGTTTTGCAGTTAGACAATGCATTGAAGCTGATGTTCCTCTCTTCTCTTCTTCACACAGGTAATTCATTCCATCATCCATGTGTGCTGTCTGACAAGTGTGAACTGCATCATATATTGCCAGATATTTTTATGGTAATTCATTCCATCATCCATGTGTGCTGTCTGACAAGTGTGAACTGCATCATATATTGCCAGATATTTTTATGGTAATTCATTCCATCATCCATGTGTGCTGTGTGACAAGTGTGAACTGCATCATATATTGCCAGATATTTTTATAGTAATTCATTCCATCATCCATGTGTGCTGTGTGACAAGTGTGAACTGCATCATATATTGCCAGATATTTTTATGGTAATTCATTCCATCACTCCTGTGGTGGGTCTTTCTTTTTTATCTATTTGGTTTCTGCTTTGAAGTGCAGAAAGGTTTTTTTTTTTTTTTTTTCCCCTTTCTCTGTTTGATGGCCTTGTCCAGCATTAGTTATTTACCCTGCATAGTAATGCCTGCTCTGGCCTTGTGCTAATTGGTTAATTACTGATTGTGGCCTTTTGGTGGCTGAAGCTAGCAGACATTTAATTTCATATATATTTAGCTCTGGCTGGGATAGCACGTGTGCGGGCTCACACGTGCAACAGATATTAAGTGCAACAGGATCAAGTGTTTTGCAGTTAGACAATGCAGTTGGACAGGAGACAGGTAAGGTGCATAAGTTTTTCAGGCACGCATGCTTCTTGGTCAGTCGTACTACATATGCATTGATCATATCAACCTGCTGCTTTTTTGTCTTCACCTCTGCTTTCTAACAACTCGCCTGCCCTTTTACACATTCTGTGCACTCTCTGCATATCCACCCCTCCCTTTTCCCCTCTCCCATGTATAACTCTGAGGCTCTATTAGATACAAAGAAGGAATTTTTATGGATTAACCGTGCTTCCTTCTTTGTATCTGATGATCTATGGCCACGGCGTGGTCATTTGGATGTGCAGCAAGCTGACTTTGTTCCTTTATGCTTAATACTCTCCTACACAGGGTGAGTATAACTTATTGTTTTATATTCTTATTTTCTCGGGTAAGACCCTATTGCGCTCTTTTTCTTTCAGTTTTCATTATTCTGAGGCTCTATTGACATTTCTTACCCACACCAAACCATCCAAAACCACCATGCAGCACTCAAAACGTTCATACAAATCATCCCACCACCTGCTTTTTCTGTTTTTTCTCCTTTTAATAGCTGCAGGTGACATCTCCCCCAACCCTGGGCCTCCCTCCACCAGCATACGTTACTCTCCTCCAGCTGCATATAGAAACCCTGCTAATCTTATTAACATTCAGTGCATGCCTTCTCCTCTCACTTTCCAATGTGCTCTCTGGAATGCACGGTCTGTGTGTAACAAACTGACTTACATTCACGATCTTTTTCTCTCTAATTCCCTTAACCTTCTGGCTATTACAGAAACCTGGATCCAGCATTCAGACACCACCGCTGCTGCCGCTCTCTCGTTTGGTGGGCTGAAATTTTCACATACCCCCAGACCTGAGAACAGACAGGGTGGAGGTGTTGGTTTGCTCCTTTCATCACAATGTGCTTTCCAGGTCATCCCCCCGGTTCCCTCACTTACATTTCCTTCCTTTGAAGTCCATGCCGTCAGACTCTTTAAGCCTTTCTCCTTACGACTGGCGGTTGTTTATCGCCCTCCAGGCTCCTCCCGCCAGTTTCTAGACCACTTCACCACCTGGCTTACTCACTTTCTATCCTGTGACATCCCCACCCTCATCATGGGAGACTTTAACATCCCCATCAATGATCCACTCTCCCAGTCTGCCTCTCATCTTCTTTCTCTAACTTCTTCATTCGACCTCTCACAGTTTACTAATTCTCCTACACATGAGGACGGGAATACTCTGGACCTGGTTTTCTCCCGTCCCGGCTCGCTGCACGACTTTACTAACTCGCCTCTCCCGCTCTCGGACCACAACCTTCTTTCCTTCTCTGTCAAGAATTGTCTCCTCACCCGGGACACCCCCACTTACCACACTTATCATTAATACCCAACAGCTTAGGGACAATCTCCACACATCTTTAGCCCCCATCTCCACCCTTTCCTGTCCAGACATAGCATTGTCACACTTCAATAATACACTGAAGAATGCCCTAGATGAAGCAGCACCTTCTATACGCAGAAAGACCCGACACAGACAACGGCAGCCCTGGCACACAACGCAAACACGCTTTCTTCAGCACTGCTCGAGGTGTGCAGAGCGGCAGTGGAGAAAATCTCTCTTAGCAGAAGACTTCATCCACTATAAGTTCATGCTCAAAACCTATAACTCTGCCCTTCATCTGGCCAAACAATCCTACTTCACCACCCTCATCACCTCACTATCCAACAACACAAGACGACTTTTTGAAACCTTAAACTCCCTCCTGAAACCTAAAGTACAGGCCCCCATCACCAACCTCAGCGGTGAGGATCTGGCCACTTATTTCCTAGAAAAAATCAACCACATACATCAGGATATCTCAGCCCTATCTCCTCAGTGCCTGGATCCCCTTCCCTGCCGCACCTCAAGCTCACTAGACATCTTTGAGCCTGTTTCAGAAGAAGAAGTTTCCAAGCTCCTCGCTTCTGCTCGGCCTACAACCTGCAACAGTGACCCTATTCCTTCACAGCTCCTGCAGTCTCTCTCACCAGTGGTCACCACTCACCTGACTAAAATATTTAACCTCTCTCTTTCTTCAGGTATATTTCCCTCCTCATTTAAACATGCCATCATAACCCCTTTACTTAAAAAGCCATCCCTGGACCAGAACTGCACTGCTAACTACAGACCTGTCTCTAACCTTCCCTTCATCTCTAAACTCCTGGAACGCCTGGTCCACTCCCGTCTAATCCGCTATCTCTCGGATAACTCTCTTCTCAACCCCTTACAATCTGGTTTCCGCTCTTTACACTCTACTGAAACTGCCCTCACTAAAGTCTCTAATGATTTAATAACAGCTAAATTGAAAGGTCATTGCTCCCTGCTGATTCTACTGGATCTCTCTGCCGCATTTGACACTGTGGATCACCAGCTCCTCCTCACTATGCTCCGCTCTATAGGCCTCAAGGACACAGCCCTCTCCTGGTTCTCCTTCTACCTCTCTGACCGCTCCTTCACTGTATCTTTTTCCGGCTCCTCTTCCTCTTCTCGTCCCCTTACTATCGGGGTCCCGCAGGGCTCAGTCCTAGGCCCCCTCCTCTTCTCTTTATACACTGCCCCTATTGGACAAACAATCAGCAGATTTGGGTTCCAGTATCATCTCTATGCTGATGACACCCAATTATACACTTCTTCCCCTGACATCACCCCTACCCTAATTCAAAATACCAAGGATTGTCTGTCTTCTGTCTCTAGCATCATGTCCTCCCTCTATCTGAAACTAAATCTCTCTAAAACTGAACTTCTTGTGTTTCTCCCCTCTACTAACCTCACTCTACCTAACATCGAAATAACCCTGGAGGGTTCAACCATAACTCCCAAGCAGCATGCCCGCTGTCTTGGGGTCATATTCGACACTGAACTTTCCTTTACTCCGTACATCCGATCACTCAGTCGCTCTTGTCACCTGCATCTTAAAAACATCTCCAGAATCCGACCTTTTCTCACCTTTGAAACTGCTAAGACTCTTACTGTCGCTCTTATTCATTCTCGTCTGGACTACTGCAACTCTCTTCTGATCGGTCTCCCTCTTACCAAACTTTCTCCTCTCCATCCATCTCCATCCATCTTGAATGCGGCAGCCAGGGTCATATTTCTGTCCAGCCGCTTCACCGATGCCTCCATCTTGTGCCAGTCATTACACTGGCTACCTATTCGCTACAGGGTCCAGTATAAACTCATCTCTCTCACCCACAAAGCTCTCCACTGTTCTGCACCGCCTTATATCTCCTCTCTCGTCTCTGTCTATCGCCCTACACGTGCCCTCCGTTCTACAAATGACCTAAGACTAACATCCCCCGTAATCCGAACTTCGCACCTCCGTCTCCAAGACTTCTCTCGTGCTGCTCCAGCTCTCTGGAATGCACTTCCCCAGACGATCAGACTGATACCTAGCCCTGACCTATTCAAGCGCGCTTTGAAAACCCATCTCTTCAAACAAGCCTACCACATCAACTACTCAGCAAGCTAACTTTGCCCTGTTCCCTCCTTCCAAATATTATTCTGAATCTGCACCCTACTATTCATCTGTCTCCACACCCTTCATGCACATAACTGCGCTTGATACTTGTCTATTGCACTTAAACACACGGGCTGATGACCGGATCATGCAGCTTTATATGAAAATCCCTATTATAATTGCCAGACCTGAATTAACAAGCATTTCTCACCTACTGTGTCCCCCCATTTCCTTGTAGATTGTAAGCTTGCGAGCAGGGACCTCACTCCTAATGTCACTGTTTGAATTGTCTTAACTTGTATTGAATTTATTGTCTGTACATGTCCCCGCTTAATTGTAAAGTGCTGCGGAATATGTTGGCGCTATATAAATAAAAATTATTATTATTATTATTATTATAGTCTATAGCACACAACAGTCTCTGGCACACAGGGCCCGGGGGGTACCGGGCTCCGTAATCCTGTTCGTGACGCCAATTTGGGTCATCCTCCCAGGGCTGTGGGGTACTCGGTACCAGGCCGGTGTCAGCGGGATGTGTCACAGCAGCGGTGACCCGGTCCGTGGCCCTGGGCGCCCAAGTAATGGGGGATTGAATGGTGGAATGTAATTGATTAAATGAATAGTTTGTGACGCCACCAGTGATGTTCGGCAAGGGAAGTGTTAAGCCGACGCTGCAAGCAGATCCGCTGGGACTGATGGTATGGTGCAGCAAAGATGTAAGTTCCCCACAGGTGAAGCTGTAGTCCCAGGGCAGTGTAGATGTGGTTGGCACGGGGATGTAGCGGTGCCGGATGGATAGGAAGCAGACAAAGACACAGCGGGGTGCAATTTTTGTACCTTTACTTGATAAATGCAGTCCAGGGTCCTGATTACAGATGGTACCGGAGCAGGCTAGCCTGGAAGCAACTCAGCGATTCTCTCTCAGCAGATGGGCTGTGCAGTCTCCTTCCTAGCGCTTGAGTGAAGCACTCCAGTGTAACTCAGTACTAGAAGTTCCTCCTAATTCTCTTCTACTATCACTCCTCTTATGGCAGAGAGCTGTAGCCGCTATTCCTCTCTTGGCTCACTCCGTGCTGTTGTGCCTCCGAGTCCTAGATGGGGGTAGTGCATTTACAGCCTCCTACTCCTCTGGTGTCTGTTGCAGGACCATTACTATCCATACAACCGTGGAGACCAGGCTCCAGTTCATGCGCTCTCACTGGAGATGAGCCTTTCCTTGTACACTCGATCTCCACGCTTCTTCCCTTCACGTCTGCACACTTCACCCTCCTCACGCTAACTAACCACTCCTTCCTCCTGGCCCTCAGAGAGCACTCCTCCCCTTAATTCCGGTTCAGAGGCCTCCCTGCTGGCCTGGAGTGGAACTGTGTTGCATGTATAGGTTAACTGCGAGAGAGACCCTTCACTGTTCCCAAGCCTGGCATTACCCTCTCTGGAGGAAGGCAAAGCCACTGTGGTGACCATACTCCTGGGGGCGCCACACCTACATGCCTTGGCATGCTGTCAAAAAGTTTATTAATGGTTGCTTGTGAAATGTTCTGACTCACTGAATTAATTTGGGCATGCAATTTACCAAGATCAGCTTCTGGCAGTTCTATTTGTAATAGCTAATGAATAAAGTCCCAGATGTGTCCAAAAAGAGACAAGTCCGGAGACAATGCAGGCAATGGTAGCACATTTAGGTCATGCAGGCTGCTCACAATAGCACATGCAACATAAAGTCTGTCGTTCTATTTAAAAGTGGCTAATAGCATGCTCACAGTAGCACCAACCACAGCCGCTCTGGCATTGTCCTGTTGAAAAACATCTGATAGCATATACGATTGAAACCAGGTTTATTTTTCCCTAAAGCACCCTAATATTTCTGAGAAAATAAAGGTTAAAGGACTTTCCCTATGTACATACCAGGGATAGACCTATTCTTGTCTCAGACTTTGGTCCCTGGCCTGAACTTTAAAGTTTGTTTTCTCTTTAATGCCTATTATACAAAAATATACCTGGCTACAATTGTTCAGTCATGATCCAAATCATGCTGCTCGTGGTTTGGGTAGGATTAATCAGATGAGAGGTTCCCTTTAAAATTTGAGTAATTTGTAAAGTATTTATTAATAGTTATTGTCATAGATGTAATGGTAAAATCTATAAAGCCATCTCTTGAGAGAGGACGTTAAATCTTCATATTGAAGATTGAAGCTTAGCTTCATCGTGGATTGAAGAACACAAGAGCTAGCACTCTAAGAACACTCACCCTCTGTTCAGCTATGACTTCCTGCCGTGAACAGGTAATTGAAGCAGACATGAAGTCCATTCACAGTTTGTAGAAGATTCAGGGAGGATACAAATTTAGGGCCTGGGAAACCAAGTTCTCCAAAAGCAGCACTAGAAAATTATAGTCAGACACCCTGGTTCCAGTGTCCTGCTAAGAATATTGGGGATTTTGTGACAGGCATAGGTCTTATAGATATGGGAAAAATGAGGATGGATGAACTCATGGAGATCAACATCCAACACTGTGGAGACACCATCACATGTTTCTCAACGCAGTGATTCTAGAGCAATGCCCCCATCCTTTATGGGAAATATGTAGAAACATGCAAAACACAAGCCGCGGAGACACTATCACATGTTTCTCAACGCAAGCAATGACTAGCCAGGTCTTTCCCCGGGAAGGAACAACCACGAGAAGGGCAGTCTCCAATGAAGCAAACCACCTATGCCAAAACATGTGGATGGATACCATGTTTTGGCATAGGTGGTTTGCTTCATTGGAGACTCCTCGGGAAGGAACAACCACGGGAAGGGCAAAGACCTGGCTAGTCATTGCTTGCGTTGAGAAACATGTGATGGTGTCTCCGCGGCTTGTGTTTTATAGATATGGGAGACATATTTTTGGCATTGTGGGCCCAGGACTAATGTCATGCATTAAATTGCAATGCAGTGCGGCTTACCGATCAGCCCCGAATAATATCGGACAGATGGATGATGGTATACACTCATGAGCAAAAGGATAATAGTGTTTTCAACTTTTGACTTTCAGGCTCCATATCATACCATCCACTACTGCTTTGAATTTGAGACTACCATCATTTTTATAGACAATCATCTTAGATATATCATACATAAATTTTACTTTGAACTACATAGCATACGATTAGTTATGTAGATTCTTGTCATGTCACTGCTGTTTTGCTCTTAAAAATCTAAATTTAAATTTCCATTATTTAGTCAGTATTTTGTAAATCCACCTATCGCTTTTAACATACCTGAATCCTTCTGGGTATTCTTTCAATCAGAGTCTCGACCAAAATCTGATCTCGGGTCTCTTCCACATGTTCCAAAAGTTGGTGCTTACTGGTCAACTCACTTCGGTATGTATACAGTTTTTTTCTTCAACTCTACCCACAAATGTTTGATTGGGTTGAGGTCTGGGGACTGTGGGGGCCCATATAGCACCCCATTTTTCTTACGCATGCCTAAAACTTTTGTGCAGTATTCTATATTGATAGATACAGCAGGTCAAATAAGTAATGAACATGTCACCAATTTTCTAAGTAAATATATTTCTAAAGTGGCTCTTGACTTGAAATTCTCACCAGATGTTAGTAACAACCCATATACCCACACAGGCAAAGAATTCAAACCATAAATGTCTATAAATTATGTGTAATAATGAGAAATGACACAGGAAAAAAGTATTCAACACATGAAGGGAGGTTGCAAAAGCCAATGAAAAGTCATTACACCAGCTGAAATCTACCAGTATTTTGAAAGCAATACTGCTACTGGGGGAAAAATAATATCAGCTGCTCCAAATGATGGCCTATGAAAAGGTGTCGCCTTACCAAGATGCCTCAGAAGAAATATCTCATGATGGGTAAAACCAGTCAGCTGCCTCAATATCTTCACGGCCTTTTCGTTGCAAAACAAAATGCTAACATTAGTTACAGAAGAATTTCCAAACTACTGAAGGTCCCGGTGAGCACTGTTGGGGCTATGATCCGGAAGTGGAAAGAACATAAATCACCATAAACTGGCCATGACCAGGTTCTCCCTGCAAGATTTCAGACAGAGGAGTGAAAAGAATTATCAGAGAAGTTGTCCAAGAGGATCACCTATGAAGAGCTACAGAAAGACCTGGAATCAGCAGGTACGCTTATTTAAAAAAAAAATATATACCGTATTTTTCAGACTATAAGACGCACCGGACCATAAGACGCACCCCAATTTTCAGAAGGAAAATAGGGAAAAAAATAATAATGTGTCAAATGGGGGTCCGTCTTACAGTCCGAATTCAGCTTAACTGGGAAGGGATCCGGCACAGGTGGAGAAGTAGTCACAGGGGTCATTCAGTGGTCCAGGCTCGTGCGGTGGCGGCTCTGTGCTGGGGCAGCTGCGCTGGGGCGGGTGGGATGTGCTGGGGCAGCTGCGCTGGGGCTGGGGCAGGTGGGCTGAGCTGGGGCAGCTGTGCTGGGGCAGGGGCAGCTGGGCAGGGGCTGGTGGGCTGGGGCAGGGGCAGCTGTGCTGGGGCAGCTGGGGCAGCTGTGCTGGTGCTAGGAGCGGGCGGCACTCTGCGGTGCGGTGGTGGCAGCGGGCTGTGCTTCGGTGCAGGGGCGGTGGCTCCGCCGGCGTTTCTTCGCAGCCCGGAGGCCCCCCGCACACCCCTTGCTGGGCGCCGCCATGTTGCGGTGGCCTCCGGGAGCATGGATGCCGGCAAGATGGCCGCCAGTCCGAGGACGGCGCATGCGCAGCTTCAGATCTCATCCCGAGATCTCGGGGGACGAGATCTCGTTGCCGAGATTTGAATCTCGTCCCCCGAGATCTCGGCACGAGATCTGAAGCTGCGCATGCGCCGTCCCCGGACCGGCGGCCATCTTGCCGGCGTCCATGCTCCCGGAGGCCACCGCAACATGGCGGCGCCCAGCAAGGGGTGTGCGGGGGGCCTCCGGGCTGCGAAGAAACGCCGGCGGAGCCGCCGCCCCTGCACCGGAGCACAGCCCGCTGCCACAACCGCACCGCGCCGCGCCGCCTGCTGCCACCACCGCACCGCAGAGCCTCGCCCGCTGCCACCAACGCACCAGGTACCGTGCATTGCGACCATAAGACGCACCCCCCACTTTCCCCCAAAATTTTGGGGGAAAAAAGTGCGTCTTATGGTCCGAAAAATACGGTAAGTAATGAACTTCATCTCCATGGCCTGTATGGACGCTCATCTAGCAAGGTTCCAGTGCAGAATAAAAAGCATGTTCAAGTATGTTTAAAGTTTGCTGAACAACATTTAGACAGTATTTACTTGTGAAATACTGGGATAATGTAGTCTGGTCAAATGAGAGCAAAATTGAACTCTTTGGATGCCATAATACACACCATGTTAAAACACTATACCAACAGCAAAGTTTGGAGGTGGGGACATCATGGTGTGGCAAGACACATCCAAGGAAACTCTCAAATGGTTTCAGAGAAAGAAAATTAAGCTGCTAGAATTGCCCAGTCAATCACCTCACCTGAATTTAATAGAAAATTTGTGGAAGGAACTAAAGCTCAGAGTTCATAAAAGGAGCCCATGGAACCATCAGGATGTGAAGAGTATTTGAGTGGAAGAATGGGTCAAAATCACACCTAAGCAATGTATGCGACTAGTTTCTCCATACAGGAGGTGTCTTGAAGCTGCTGTCATCGCCAACAAAGGCATTTGTATGAAGAATTAAATAAATTTCAGTAAGTGTGTTCAATACTTTCTCCTTGTGTCATTTTTCATTACTACATATAAAATTTATTTTATGGACATCTATGGTTTGATTTCTTTGCCTGTGTGGGTTTGATGAGTTGTTACTGACATCTGGTGAAAATTTCATGTCAAGCGCATCTTTAAAAATATATTTATCTGTATATTCTTGAGTATAAGCCGACCCGAGTATAAACTGAGGCACCTAATTTTTCCACAAAAAACTGGGAAAACTTATTGACTCAAGTATAAGCCTAGGGTGGGAAATGCAGCAGCTACTGATAGATTTCAAAAATAAAAATAGATACCATTAAAAGTAAAATTAATAGAGACATCAGTAGGTTAAATGTTTTTGAATATCCATATTGAATCAGAAGACCCATATAATGCTCCATACAGTTCATGATGGGCCCCATAAGATGCTCCATACAAAAATATGCCCCATATAATGCTGCACAAAGGTTAATAATGGCCCTATAAGATGCTCCATATTAAAATATGCCCCATTTAATGCTGCATAAAAGGTTAATGATGGCCCCATAAGATGCTCCATAGAATAATATGCCCCATGTGCTGCTCCATAAAGGTTGATGGCCAAATAAGATGCCCCATATAGATATATGACCCATATGCTGCTCCATAAAGGTTGATGGCCCCATAAGATGCTCCACAGAATAATAATCCCCTATATGCTGCTCCATAAAGGTTGATGGCCCCATAAGATGCTCCATAGATATATATGCCCATATGCTGCTTCATAAAGGTTGATGGCCCCATAAGATGCACCATAGATATACAGTACATGCCCCATATGCTGATGCTGCGATTAAAAAAAATGACATACTCACCTCTTGTCGCTGGGGGCCAGGTGCTGGTGTATTGAGCAGGCGGGGACACCGGCACGCTATGGGGGCCAGGTGCCGGTTTCGCCACTGGCTCAGGGCCCCGACACCTGCGATATTCACCTGCCCCTGTTCTACTGCCACACGCCGCTCTGTCTTCCGGGTCTCGGCAGTGACTGTTAAGGCAGAGGGCGCGCACTAACCACGTCATCGTGTCCTCTGACCTGAACATCACAACCAGAGGACGCAGAAGACAGAGTGGCGCACGGTGGTGAAACTGGGACAGGTGAATATCGCATGGCTCTCCCCCATCCTCCCCATCATACCCACCCCCTCCTGTCGCTGTCTTTGCACTTCTTGCTTCTCCGATGGTGTCCGGCAGCTCCTTCCAGGATTCAGCGGTCACATGGTACCGCTCATTAAAGTAATGAATATGCGTGCATATTCATTACTTTAATGAGCAGTACCATGTGACCGTTGAACACTGGAAGAGCTGCAGTGCCGGACACCATCAGAGAAGCAGGGAAGTGCAGAGACCGTGCCGGGAAGGGGTGACAGCCGCCGGCTCCTGTGCTCCCCCTCCCCTGCCTACCCCCTGGGACAGTGACTTAAGTATAAGCTGAGAGGGGCACTTTCAGCCTAATAAAATGGTCTGAAAATCTCGGTTTATACTAGAGTATATACGGTACTTAGAAAATTGATAAGCAGATCATAGAAAATTGAATAAAATTATACCTTGATATTTGCAATCTCATGTCTTAGGCTAGTTTCACACTAGCGTTTCTGCCGTCTGCGCACGGCCGCCGATAAGCCCCACCCCTGCCAAGCCCCCTCCTGACATCTCCGCCTATTATCGCACATGGCTGCATGCGATCTGTGCACCCTATCTTTAACATAGGGTGCGCAGATAGTGCGCTAGTAGGATTTTTGAGTGCACTGCACACTTTTGAAGATGCGACGAGCGCGCCAAAATGCAACATGCTGCGTTTGGCGCACATCGATGCACCTAAAAAAGTGCGCTGTGCACTCAAAAATCCTACTAGCGCACGGTCAGCGCACCCTATGTTAAAGATAGGGTGCACAGATCGCATGCAGCCATGTGCGATAATAGGCGGAGATGTCAGGAGGGGGCATGGCAGGGGCAGGGCTTATCGGCGGCCGTGCGCAGACGGCTGAAACCAGCCTTATTCCCCAAAAATCTATGTTTCCTTAATATGTAAATGATCTGTTGAGAACTATGGGAGGGCTATAGATCTCCCTGAGAATCTGCCTCCAGAGCTTATTTTAAATAAAAGTGGCAGTTACCAGTGTGAGACATGTATATAAGGACAGCAGACATAACGTGTCTCACTCTGGAAATGCACCCTTCTTTTAACATAAGATCTAGGGGCAGATTCCCTGGGAGATCTGCGTGCAGTCCATAGATCTTAACAGCGAATTTACATATTAAGATAAATGTGAATTACTCTGGAATAAGACATCAGATCACAGTTATCAAGTTATCATTTTATTCAACTTCCAGTGACCTATATGCACCTATAAATGGCTTAGGTGGGTTGATCCTACTGATAGATTCCCTTTAATTTGTTAGATGTTATACATTTTGCTAGTATGTCAGAAATCTTGTGAACACCTGCATCTGTCTGTTCATTTGTCAACAGTATTGACAGCCATAAAATTTGCTATTGCAAATCTAAAACATTTACCCGGAGGAATGTTGGGAATCCTTGCCCATAGTATCCAACTGCAAAGTAATCAGGCTTTGGACGAAGAATTTTCATTATGTTTTCATAAAAGTTTGCTTGCGTTGTCTAAAATAAAAAACAAATAAAAATTAAAATTTTAAAACTCCTTGCAGTAGTTTGGAATATTTGCTTGGGAGAAAGCAGTGAAACAGTCAGTAAATAGAACAAAAGAAAGATGTATGACATTCGGTCAGTGATTTGTAAATGCATACAACCCCTGGCAAAAATTATTGCATCACCAGCCTTGGAGGATGTTCATTCAGTTGTTTAATTTTGTAGAAAAAAAGCAGATCACAGACATGGCACAAAACTAAAGTTAATTCAAATGGCAACTTTCTGGCTTTAAGAAACACTAAAAGAAATCAAGAACAAAAAATGTGGTAGTCAGTAATGGTTACTTTTTTAACCAAGCATAGGGGAAAAATTATGGAATCATGAAAAACTAACAAACAAAAAAACACATCACTAGTATTTTGTTGCACCACCTCTGGCTTTTACAACAGCTTGCAGTCTCTAAGGCATGGACTTAATGAGTGTCAAACAGTACTCTTCATCAATCTGGCTCCGACTTTCTCTGATTGTTGTTGCCAGATCAGCTTTACAGGTTGGAGCCTTGTCATGGACCATTTTCTTCAACTTCCACCAAAGATTTTCAATTGGATTGAGATCTGGACTATTTGCAGGCCATGACATTGACCTTATGTGTCTTTTTTCAAGGAATGTTTTCACAGTTTTTGCTCAATGGCAGGATGCATTATCATATTGAAAAATGATTTCATCATCCCCAAACATCAATTCAATTGATGGGATAAGAAAAGTGTCCAAAATATCAACATAAACTTGTGCATTTATTGAAGATTTAATGACAGCCATCTCCCCAGTGCCTTTACCTGACATGCAGCTCCATATCATCAATGACTGTGGAAATTTGCATGTTCTCTTCAGGCAGTCATCTTTATAAATCTCATTGGAATGGCACCAAACAAAAGTTCCAGCATCATCACCTTGCCCAATGCAGATTCACGATTCATCAATGAATGACTTTCATCTAGTCATCCACAGTCCACGATTGCTTGTCCTTAGCCCATTGTAACCTTGCATTTTTCTGTTTAAGTGTTAATGATGGCTTTCATTTAGCTTTTCTGTATGTAAATACCATTTCCTTTAGGCGGTTTCTTACAGTTCAGTCACAGACGTTGACTCCAGTTTCCTCCCATTCGTTCCTCATTTGTTTTGTTGTGCATTTGCTGTTTTGGAGAAATATTGCTTTAGGTTCCGGTCTTGACGCTTTGATGTCTTCCTTGGTCTACCAGTATGTTTGCCTTTAACAACCTTCCCATGTTGTTTGTATGTGGTCTAGATTTCAGACACAGCTGACTGTGAACAACCAACATCTTTTGCAACATTGCGTGATGATTTACCCTCTTTTAAGAGTTTGATAATCCTCTCCTTTGTTTCAATTGACATCTCACGTGTTGGAGCCATGATTCATGTCAGTCCACTTGGTGCAACAGCTCTCCAAAGTGTGATCGCTCCTTTTCAGATGCAGACTAACGAGCAGATCTAATATGATGCAGGAGTTAGTTTTGGGAATGAAAATCTACAGGGTGATTCCATAATTTTTTCCTTCAGAATGGAGTGATTCCATAATTTCTCCCCTATGCTTGGTTAAAAAAAGTAACCATTACTGACTGCCACATTTCTTAAAGCCAGAAAGTTGCCATTTGAAATTACTTTAGTTTTGTGCCATGTCTGTGATCTGCTTTTTTCTACAAAATTCAACAACTTAATGAACATCCTCCAAGGCCGGTGATTCCATAATTTTTGTCAGGGGTTGTAGTTGTTTTTAAATAATGAGTAAAAGTTGTAGGATATCTATTACAAAAAAGTTATTTGCAGTACTTGCAATACTTCCCTTTAAAGGAAAGTATCTTCTGAATGTTTACATAATCGAAATTAGTTAATGAAACATGTCATTGTGTTCTAGTATGTTGTCATTTATCAAATGTAGTCTTATTCATCCATTTTCTGGACATGGTTATGATGGAATGCATTTAGGATTCCTGAAATATCTGTAAATTCACGGAGAACCTAAAAAAAACAGTTTTCTTTCAGCTGACTGTAGTGTTCAGCCTTTAAAAAACACAGACTATATTTTTCTTACATTGTTCTGCACATGTTTCACAATCTTTAATAGCCAAATTTTATACATACCAGAACATTGAGAACATAGAACTATTATGATATACATTTTTCATTTTAATTTGAAATAAAAAAAAAATTACTTAGTCGCATCTTGGCACCATCCAGGTTGAAATCTGTTTATCCCCAAATATGGATTACGGCGGGAGACAGAACGCCAGACAGGTGAGGGATATTGTTGTTTATTATTTTTGTTTTATTACAGAAGACAAGGAATTCAATGGAATGGGGCATTGGGTGAGTATAACTCTGTTTGTTATTTTTAAATAAAAAAAGAAAAGTGTGGGTTGTTTTATTTCTAATAAAGGACTTTATTCTAGCTGTGTCTTTATTTACCATACAACTATAGGATTAGTAATGGATAGGTGTCTTATAGACGCTTCTCCATTACTAAGCCCTGGGCTTGATGTCACTGGACAATACAAAGGTGACATCAACCCCACAAATATGAACCCCACTTGCCACTGCTACAGGGCAAGTAGGAAGAGCTGGGCAAAGCACCAGAATTGGCACATCTAATAGATGCGCCTTTTCTGGGAAGCTGCGGGTTGCTATTTTTAGGCTGGGGGGCCAGTATCCATGACCCCTTACCAGCATGAGAATACCAGCCCCCAGCTGTCTGCTTTAGCAAAGCTGGTTGTCAAAAATGGGGGGTATCCCATGCTGTTTTTTTAATTATTTATTTAAATAAATAAAAAAAATATATCATGGGGACCCCTCTATTGTTGATAAGCAACCTTGCTTACACTGACAGCTGAGAGGTGCAACCAAGACCCGTGAGCTTTGCTTGGCTGGTTATCAAAAATACAGGGGAACCCAAGTCAGATTTTTTTTCATTATTTATTTATAGCGCTGTCGCCGGCTGATGAATACTCCCACTGCTACTGCTCTCACTGTCATTAGCCGTAGCGGGTGTCAGCTGACGTCAGTGACCGGAGATAAACTTTATATCCCCGCAGCTGCGATTGGGAGTATAAAGTGGGAACCACGGCTGACTGGGGATAATGATTTTACCGACGATCAGAAGCAGTGTTTGTACCGCTGTCATGTGCATGACAGCAAAGCAAACACCTGATGTTCGGGGGCCGAACACGATATGTAACACGGACTTCCTGGTGAAGTCTGTGTTTGGCGTCCGTGCCCGAACAGTAGGTATACATACAGATGGCAAACTTTACTTTTTGGGTTCACTCATCTCTAATGACAAATTCATTTTAAATTGCTCCAAGACCACAAAAAACGTTTAATTGCAAAACGGACTAAAGAAATTGACTAAGGCAGAATTAATGGGCCCTTTGTAGCACTTCTCTTTTCTTATTTCTCTAGCTTCTCTCACTTGTGTGCTGTCTCAAATAAGTAAACAATCAGGGCTAGCTCACACTGCTGTATATTCTCACTGGCCAGATAATCTAGCCAATTATGCTATTGACACTGGCTTCAGACTGTCAGAGTTTCATCTCACTGAGAAAAGAATCGTGCACAGGAGTGAAGATGTACAACTTAATTTCTCCATCTTCTCCATTGTCTCTGTGTGCGTACATCGGACTGCACTCAGATGTCATCAGAGTGCAGTTCGATGTTTGACTCTCACCCACAGACTTGTATGAGTGTGTGTGATCTGACTATCACAGGCACTCGCAGCATGGTGCGATTTTTTTCTCATGCTGAATCAGCATGACAAAAAAAGTTGTAGATCTGCAGTGCCCACATAGTTAAACATCAGATAGCACTCGGTTGCGTTCTACGCCAGAGTGAGTGTACCCTCAAAGCTATTCATTTTTTTATTAGTCATGTGACCTGAAGGAGTTTATTGCATAGTTGTCCAGTGGTAGCTGTCGGGTGTAGCATTATAATTTTAACTGGTCTGTAGGTGCAATGTTATATACATTTTCATGGTTCGTCAAGCAATAACGGTACAGAAAAAAGTCTGCACAGATTGTGTACGTTGCCATCTAGTTTGCTTTAATTTGCATTCCCAGATTAATGATTAGTAAACTATTTGTATTAATTCAGACTGAAACCTGCTGTGATAAAAGTGTACTCGTATGTGATATTACAATGACTTTCATATTGGAGAATTAATTTCTTGGACAAAGACATATAGACATGTGGTTTGATGCAGGTTGATGTTTGGTTGAAAAGCAATATTTTTTTGTTGTTGTCTGTTAAGCAGGTGGGTGCACATTTTCTTATTCATGAGGATAGTTTTCATCTTACCTAAAATCAATTTCAGGCATTTTAAGAGATTTTTGTGTTTTGAGTCTCCTTCCAAGTATAAAACCCAGCCATTTTGCATTTGTGCAGCAACTTAGGCCACAATGGGAAGGATATTAGAGATTGAGGAGAGATGATTTGTCCACTGACTCTCTTTCTCATTTGCAAGATATATTCAACCTCATGTATTATGATTTATTTGTTCTATGTTTATTTTTCTGTGGACTTCTGTTTGCTTGTTATATAGATGTTGGGGCATTTTTATGTATTTTGAGTTGCGCAGATAGCGGATTGTCGACCTTAAGTTTGAATTTACATATTTACAGATGTCTTCGGAAAAGAAAAATGTGGCCTGAAATAGTCAGGTCCTTCCGAATGTACTGTACATTAGTACAAATCTATGTAGGCAAGTCATCCATGTGGGGATCTCTGTTACTTATGCATCTTTGTAACTTACTCATACATTCCAATGTAAAGATCATTCATTGTGGTGTGGAATAAGAACACACCCCTCATATATTGGGAGGGTGTAATCGATTCTGAGACTATGGCAAAGTCAAAGCACAGTGTTACTGCCCACATGTCCCTTTAATTTTCTTATTGCAGCTTCATGAAACAAAACAGAATGCAGATAAATTCCTTCAACATGGTTGATGTCGACCATGGATTTTCTAGGTGGTGGTCAAAACAATTTAAAGGTAAATGGCAGCAGTGTTTCCGCCAGTGAATTAAATGAGACAGTGACCCAGGCAAGTTAAATAAAACGTCCTTTATTGTCCATACTTTTCTCTGTATGTGTGTCCTTGTTAATTTTGACTGTGTGGCTACTAACCAGCCTTTGCTGGATAGTAAACATAGGGGGACCCCACTTCATTTTTATTTTTGGGTTCCCCTTTTTACTAAATAGTCAAGGCTAAGCAAACAGCTGTGAGCTGTTGTTAATAGACTGGTAAGCTTTATGGCTATTTGCCCCTTCTCAGAATATTAACACCAGCTGACAGTTGTCAGCTTTCTCTCTGCTGGTTAGGAAAATTAAAGGGGACCTTGTTTTTATTTATTTATTTAATGCACACGATGCACAGCAGGTGCTGACTACAAGTCTCATCAGCGCCGCCTGGGGTCGCTGATCACAGAGAGACGAGGAGACAATGATGAAAGTTGGATTCAGAATCCGGCGCCTGGGAACAGCGACGATTGTAAAGCTTTTCCCAGATGCCAGTACTTGCCACACGGATGTTATCCGTGTGTCATCAGTGTGCATGTGTGCTGCACGCATTTCCTATGTGGTCCGTGTGAACACCCTGATGTTTGTGCACCAGCATTGAATACAATGAGTGTGCGTGTGTCCATATTTGCGATCCTTAAAAAATTAACCGCATACGGACATAAAAAATGGATGTGTGAAGGGGGCCTTACAGTACATGTAATTTTGTGGACTTGACATTAAAAATGCACTAAATGACTTTAAGAAAAAAAAAGACATACGGTTTATTCTACAGTTAATACAGTTATTTTTATGGCGTGGCGGTCTAAAGACTGTTAAACTAAAATTTCTTACCAAACACTGGCTAAGTAGCTCATACTCAAAAATCTCCATCTCATATTGGTCTGCCAATTGTTTGCACAGTGATATTGCTTCCTCCCACATCTGCAACATAATCACATAATAAAATGCAACATTGGTCTTCTTTGAAGTATCAGTGGATTGTCCTTGGGTGTCTCATTCATAGTAATAAAATTAAATAATGAGGCACTAGGTTAAATAGCAACAGTCATTTTAATTTTTACTTCATAAATCAATAATACATATGAATATAAGCAACTTTGTAATATGTCTTATCAGAGAAATCTGTGTTTTTCGCTGTCAAAAGTTATCATTTTTAACATTCTAGATTCACGGGTAAAATCTCTTTTCAGCTAAGGCAGATTTTTCCTGACATCAGTAGCAACTGCCATTTCTTATAAGATTTTATGTAGAGAGAGGAGGAGGAGGGAGGAGCTCGGCTTACAGCTTACCTTGCACTGGATTTTGAGATATGGCTCAGCTACAATACAGGCCAGACCCAATAGTTACCACAGATAGGAAGAGGCGGGCAGCGACTCCTGACAGACAGTCCTAGCTTCTGAGCTTCTGTAGTCTGTCTGGGTGCCAACTAAATTACCATTAACATAAAGTAGATCGTGTCATGACAAAAAAACTCCTTCAGAATCAGTAGGATCTGTTGGAGTGTTCCATAGTTATCATCACAAAGTCACACCAGACAGAATTGAAAAATCAGACCTGATCATTAAGGTCAAAATTGGCGCTGTCACTAAGGGGTTGAAATGTTGCTGCAATGTAAATACTTGGTGATGTTATACTCACATGGTCATAAGTATTCAGATCCTTTGCTCAGACACTCATATTTAAGTCACATGCTGTCCATTTCCTTGTGATCCTCCTTGAGATGATTCTACTCCATCATGGGAGTCCAGCTGTGTTTAATTAAACTGATAGGACTTGATTTGTAAAGGCATACCCCTGTCTATATAAGACCTCACAGCTCACAGTGCATGTCATACCAAATGAGAATCATGAGGTCAAAGGAACTGGCCAAGGAGCTCAGAGACAGAATTGTGGCAAGGCACAGATCTGGTCAAGGTTACAAAAGAATTTCTGCAGTACTCAAGGTTCCTAAGACCACAGGGACCTCCATAATCCTTAAATGGAAGAAGTTTGGGACCTCTAGATGTCTTCTTAGACCTGGCTGTCCAGCCAAACTGAGCAATCATGGGAGAAGTGCCTTGGTGAGAGAGGTAAAGAAGAAGAATAACCCCAAGATCACTGTGCAACTTTCTCCCATCTTCCTACTGCATCTGTGGAGCTCAGCCACAAAGTCAACTATCACTGCAGCCCTTCACCAGATGGGCCTTTATGGCAGAGTGGCTCAACAAAAGCCTCTCCTTAGTGCCAGACATATGAAAGCCCGCATAGAATTTGCAAAAAAACACATGAAGGACTCCCAGACTATGAAAAATCAGATTCTCTGGTCTGATGAGATGAAGGTAGAACTTTTGGTGATAATTCTAAGCGGTATGTGTGGAGAAAACCAGGCACTGCTCATGACATGCCCAATACAATCCCAACAGTGAAACATGGTGGTGGCAGCATCATGCTATGGGGGTGTTTTTCAGCAGCAGGGACAGGACGATTGGTTGCAATTGAAGGAAACATGAATGCGGCCAAGTAAAGAGATATCCTGGATGAAAACCTCTTTCAGAGTGCTCTGGACCTCAGACTTGGCTTAAGGTTCACCTTTCAACTAGACAATGACCCTAAGCACATATCTAAAATAACAAAGGAGTGGCTTCAGAACAACTCTGTGACCATTCTTGACTGGCCCAGCCAGATCCCTGACCTAACCCAATTGAGCATCTCTGGAGAGACCTGAAAATGGCCGTTCACCAACGCTCACCATCCAACCTGAAGGAACTGGAGAGGATCTACGAGGAAGATTGGCTGAGGATCCCCAAATCCAGGTGTGAAAAACTTGTTGCATCATTCCCAAGAAGACTCATGGCTGTACTAGCTCAAAAGGGTGCTTCTACTCAATACTGAGCAAAGGGTCTGAATACTTATGACCATGTGATATTTCAGTTTTTCTTTTTAATAAATTTGCAAAAATTTCTACATTTCTGCTTTTTTTTCAGGCAAGATGGGGTACAGAGTGTACATTAAAGAGATAAAAATGAACTTTAGCAAGTTTGGTTGTCAAAAATGGGGGGACCCCATGCATTTTTAAAAATTATTTATTTAAATAATAAAAAAAAACAGCGTGGGGTCCCCTCTATTCTTTTTAAGTAGCCTTGCTGAAGCTGACAGCTGAGGGTTGCAGCCCCAAACTGTGAGTTTTGTCTGGCTGGTTAGCAAAAATATAGGGGAACCCACACAGTTTTTTATAATTATTTATTTACAGACCAGGAGCGGCAGATGAATACTCCCATCCACCGCTCCTGCTCTCGCTGTTATTGAAGACAGCAGGTGTCAGTAGATGGGAGCAGTTGTCCCATCAGCTGACACCAGTGACTGGAGGTAAGCTTTATACCTCCGAACACAGCTGAATGCCCTTTCTTTTGACAGCATGGGAACCGCAGCTCTATGACTGGCTGATTTCATCGCCGATCAGAAGCAGTGTTTGCCCCACTGCCATGCACATGACAACATTCGGGCAGCCAAATCCGAACAGTAACACAGACTTCCTGGTGAAGTCCGTGTTCGGTTCATACTCCGAACTTTACTGTTTGGGTTCACCCATGTCTACTCATGGTGCCATCAGTCTGTCTGTGTAAGGGGGTGGTGTTGTTATGGACAGTAAGAGACACGCTGACACTTAAGGAGTCAGCACCCCCTTGGTTGGTGTGTTGGAACGTTCTGCTCTCCCTTGCAAAAGACTGTGTGATGTTGTGCCAAAACTGGAGAGGGGAGGGGGTTAGAGTGTGTGTGTGCGTTCTGAGCTGAAGCTGCTGAAGAGAGCAGCTGTGCATGGAGCTGTGAAAAGAGGACGCTCAGCCTGAGACTTACTGGACTTGTGAGATTGTACAGGCTCTTCTGGGATAGCAAAGGTGGCTTACCTGTGCTATTGTGAGAAGCCACAAAGAGACAGAGAAAGGAATTTACAGGACCCTCAAGCAAGCAGAAGACCACGTTGCATGGATCTTCCAGACAGACGTGCGCACCATCGTACAGGACTGCTGGGGGCCCCCGGGACTGGACTGGAGTCCCCAACGCTACTGTGAGTTTAACCCCATTTGTACATGTTAGGGCCTAGGGTAGGCTTCAATAGACAGAACACGGCAGCCATGTGGCCTGTGTAGCAGAGGCCTGGTAGGCTACAGTTAGAGTAGTAACATTCTGTGTTCATTGTTTAGTTTGGTTTGTTTGAAATAGCATGGTGCGCCGACTATTACAGACCAATATATTTGATGGCCCAGCTAAATACAACTCTTGTAAATTATCTTTTGCCATGCCATACCCCTGTTTGCACCTCCCTCATCCACTTCATTCCTTGCCTTTCAATAAATTTACTCTTTACTGTTCACAAGATGAGGTGCAAGCAACAATCTCCCTGCACTGTGGTGGTCCCTCCGGCCATAGCTTCATCTGGAGCACAGCGCTTTTTTTTTCAGAATGGATTGTGGTGGAGGTATGAGGGAGCAGGATAACTTGTTCTCAAGTAGAGAAAGAAGCAGATTTCTCTGATAAAATATATAACTACCTCTCACAGTAGCCTGTACTATTGATTTATGCACTTCTCATTTAAATATTGAAAAATACACATAGATTTTGTATCTCACCTTTCCTTTGTCAAAGTATCCAATGATAATTCCATATAAGGTTTCCTTTAGCTGACGGTGAGTTTGTGAACTTTGGAATTCTGTCTGCATGACCTGGGGTGAACACTGCTCGTCTGTCCACTTAAAAAAAGCAAAAAAGACTTTTTGAATAAGTAATGCTGAATTTGGATACAGACATACACATTTTATTGTGAAAGCAAATGGAATATGCATAAAAGCAGGATAGCCTGATTTAGAAATGAATACTGCAGGTCCAGGTATAGCAAAGAGCACTGTAAATTAGTGGCACATGGAGATACAGCATCGCCCCCTAGACTTCTAGAACTGCACAGAAATATATTACATTCATTTGTATGAGTATAGCGTTAAGGGCTCATACTCACTTACGAGAGACTCGCACGATTGTCGTGTGAGTCTCTCGCATGAAAACCTGGCACTGCCACCGGCACTGGGACCGAAGCGTGCGGCTGCATAGAAATACATGTAGCTGCACACTCCGGTCTGAGTGCCGGCGGCAGTGCCAGGCCTTCATGCAAGAGACTCGTACGAGAATCGTGCGAGTCTCTCGCAAGTGAGTATGAGCCCTAAGCAGTAAAATCTAACAATGAAGCTAAAATCTTTAAAATCGGTCTCCCAAATATTTCAAATTATCTACAGTATGAGTGCAAAATATTGTAATAAGAAAGTTCTAGCAAACCTGTCACCACCCCTAACTTGTGTGATTTAGAAAAGCGTTGTATTTTTCAGGAAACATTAATTTGGAAGCATTTTTTCTAAGATTTGCATTGTGATGCTTCTCTGGAAACAGAAAAAGGTGTGTCCCGAAACGTCGCTACTGCGGAGGTAGCTTATACTGACTTCAGCATCTCTGCAAATATCACAAACGCTTGGGCAAAAAGGAAAAGTCTTGGAAATATGCATGGGTGAGTATTTCTCTATACTGTATGATGCCATACTGTTGTAATGGACATTATTGAATACTAGCTGAAGAGCCCAGCGTTGCCCGGGCAGAGTAACTAACTAGTGATAACAATCATTTGCCACAGCATCTCTAAGATGAATGTATTCCTCGGCTCTGAGCTTCATTTGATTTAGTCAGATATACAGAAGACGTTCACTCTCAATTTTTGCATACATGTCAACAATGAATTGGTGGAAGAGATGTCTGCATTTGAGGATAGAAAAAACAAAGATGGAAAGCGCACATAGGGTGTATCATCTAGAAGAACCACAATAGCAAGCAAGCCCAATCAGTTAGACTCACCTGCTGATGTTGTGTGAGTCACAACAAACTGGGAATCACTCATAAAAGTCCGGTCGTCTCTGGCATCCCGCTGGTAATGAATGAAACAAATCCAAAATGGAAAAAAATCCAAAGTGGAAAAAAAGCCGGGCTGAATAAACCGCGCTGACCAGAAAAAAACGCACCTTCGACAGTCCATATAATAAAAAACTTCTTTAACAAGCCTACGCGCTTCGTGGCAAAACCAGCCACTTCATCAGGGCATAAAGAACAATCACAAATTCAGGATATAAATACAATCACAAACTGTTTCAATACACCTTTCTTTGACATCATTTCCTGTGGAAACACCCATATATCATATAAAACCATGTATATAAATAAAATGCTTAAATATTATGATTAAAACCCAATAACATTTCTATCAATATCATGGAAATATTATACACCAAAATAACAAAAAATATATATTCTAAAATAAACTGCAAAAAAATATAAACTCGAACCCACCACTTCAGAACAACTCAAAACTGTAGTTCACATGTCTTAGCCCACTAGACCACACCAAATCCACATGCCTCCTCAGATCCTCATATATAATTAACAAATACCCCACTCATTTTATTATTTCACCAGAATATGTCTAACAAAGGTCACTAATTTCATTTAAACCCATCGGTTGCAGTGTATTTAATCTATATATCCAATAAGTTTCCTTTCTTTTTAAATGTTGTATTCTATTCGGGGTATGTTCGGATACGTGATCTATGGGAAGCACCGTCAGAGACACAGAACCCTGATGGAACACTGCGCAGTGACGGGACAAACCATGTTTCATATATCCCTTCCGAATGTTAAATCTATGGGAATTAATCCTCTTATGTAAAGGTTGAGATGTCCTACCTACATATTGCTTCCCACAGTTGCATTGAATCAGATAGATGACAAAACTGGTCATACATGTCATCCTATATCTGATCCTAAATTCCCCACTGGGATAACTAAAGGAGTGAAAACTATCAGTAGAATCAATTACAGATCTACAACACTGACAGCCTTTCCTGTTACATTGAAAAGCGCCTTTTTTCTCATGTGGTATACTACTGTTTAGCGAAATATCCCTTGAGGAGATAACACTAGGGGCTAAAATATTCTTAATGGTGGGAGCCCTCCTAAAAATCAACCCCGGCTTCTGATCCACCACCTTATTCAGAACTGGATCATTTAAAACAATTTTCCAGTGCTTTCCCAATATGTTACGAATCTGAGAATTCTGCACAGAAAAAGTGGTTATAAAATTCACATAATAATTATCCACACCTCTATCAGTCTTACGGGAATAAATTAAATCCTTTAGAGTCAAATTTTTTGCTGATTTATATGCTCTTTTTATCAGTCTGGAAGGATAATTTTTTCTTGAAATCTATTTAATAAAACTTTGCTCCCCTTCTTAAAGGTTATATCTGAGGAGCAATTTTTTCTAATCCTAGTAAATTGATTGCAGGGAATGTTTTTAAGCCAAGGCTTATAATGGCCACTATTATAGTGAACATAGCCATTGGCATCAACCTTTTTGAAATAATTACTAGTAAGAACCTTCCCAGAATTGTCTACATAAATAATGAGATCCCCCATGGATTTGATGATAAGCGAACTCCGTGCAGTGCCTCCCCCTCCCACTCCCCCCCCCCCCCCGGTGATGCCATAACTAGGACGCCCCACTGACCAACGGAAAGAGAGGAAAAGGCGTCCGGCCACACCCTCAGGGGTTAAATTCAGGTGCTAGGGGTGAGGGTCTCTCTCTTTCCTCTCTGCCTGATACCTAGAAGCTTTTGTCCCACCCTCCCTCCCTTATAGATTAGCAGACGTGCGGCGCAAATGTGGTTTAAAATTTATATTTAAAAAAAAGAATATATATATATTTGATTTTGTGCAGATTTATTATTCACATTATCTTGTTATTCTGTCACAGCGGTAGTGTAGAGGGGGGCAAGGTTCGTAACCTCTCATCAGCAGACATGCCCAGCGGTCGCGGGCTTACAGCTGTGAGAACGTTGTGAATTGTACTTGCCTCTCTCTGCTTATTAATTAATAAACTGTGACCGACCTGTTCAACCCATCCATGCTTGTCGGTGTTTTGTTATTACGGGATTGGTGGGAGGCGGGAAGGCACTGCTTATGACACACAGGTCTCTGCAGTCTTAACATTTGGAAGGGATATATGAAACATGGTTTGTCCCGTCACTGCGCAGTGTTCCATCAGGGTTCTGTGTATCTGACGGTGCTTCCCATAGATCATGTATCCGAACATACCCCAAATAGAATACAAAATTTAAAAAGAAAGGAAACTTATTGGATATATAGATTAAATACACTCCAACTGATGGGTTTAAATGAAATTAGTGACCTTTGTTAGACATATTCTGGTGAAATAATAAAATGAGTGGGGTATTTGTTAATTATATGAGGATCTGAGGAGGCATGTGGATTTGGTGTGGTCTAGTGGGCTAAGACATGTGAACTACAGTTTTGAGTTGTTCTGAAGTGGTGGGTTTGATTTTATATTTTATGCAGTTTATTTTATAATATATATTTTTTGTTATTTTGGTGTATAATATTTCCATGATATTGATAGAAATGTTATTGGGTTTTAATCATAATATTTAAGCATTTTATTTATATACATGGTTTTATATGAAATATGGGCGTTTCCACAGGAAATGATGTCAAAGAAAGGTGTATTGAAACAGTTTGTGATTGTATTTATATCCTGAATTTGTGATTGTTCTTTATGCCCTGATGAAGTGGCTGGTTTTGCCACAAAACGCGTAGACTTATTAAAGAAGTTTTTTATAATATGGACTGTCGAAGGTGGGTTTTTTTCTGGTCAGCGCGGTTTATTCAGCCCGGCTTTTTTTCCACTTTGGATTTTTTTTCCATTTGAGGATGTGATTTTCCTCACTAAGGGAATGTGCACATGTTGCGCATTCGCTGCAGATCCGCAAGTGATTTACAGTACAATGTTATTCTATGGGGAAAAAAAATTGCTGTGCACATGCTGCAGAAAAATCTGTGAGGAAACGCAGTGGTTTTTTTTCCGCAGCATGTCAATTCATTGTGCAGATTCCGCAGTGTTTTTACACCCATTCCATTATAGGAATCCGCAGGTGTAAAAACGCAGGCGAAATCTGCACTAAATCCACAATAAATGCGCAGGAAATCCGCATAAAAAACAAGTGGATTTTGACCTGCGGATTCTGCCAAGAGATGCAGATTCCGCACAGAAAATTCCACACAGCAATCCGCAACATGTGCACATACTCTAACTCTTGTCATGATCCTTTAGGCATAGAAGTCCATGGCCGACACTTTTTTCCCTGAAGGGTTGCCTGTTGCAGGATTTGTCTGAGGTATTTCAAAGTGATATCTTTGGGCAGCTGCAGGATGGCTAATTGGATACTGCAGTGCATCATAGGACCTGTGAGTTTCTGCCACCCGTTGCAAACCATTGTTCCTTTTCTGAAGCACAATATCACAGCTGTGAAACTCATTACCCACAATCAAAATATCTACAGTTGTGGCCAAAAGTATTGACACCCTTACAATTTTGTCAGATAATACTCAGTTTCTTCCTGAAAATTATTGCAAACACAAATTCTTTGGTATTATTATCTTCATTTAATTTGTCTTAAATGAAAAAGCACAAAAAGAATTGTCCTAAAGCCAAATTGGATATAATTTCACACCAAACATAAAAAAGAGTATGGACAAAAGTATTGGCACTGTTCGAAAAATCATGTGATGCTTCTCTAATTTGTGTAATTAACAGCACCTGTAACTTACCTGTGGCACCTAACAGGTGTTGGCAATAGCTAAATCACACTTGCAGCCAGTTGACATTGATTAAAGTTGACTCAACCTCTGTCCTGTGTCCTTGTGTGTACCACATTGAGCATGGAGAAAAGAAAGAAGACCAAAGAACTGTCTGAGGACTTGAAAAACCAAATTGTGAGGAAGCATGAGCAATCTCAAGGCTACAAGTCCATCTCCAAAGACCTGAATGTTCCTGTGTCTACCATGCGCAGTGTCATCAAGAAGTTTAAAGCCCATAGCACTGTGGCTAACCTCCCTAGATGTGGACGGAAAAGAAAAATTGACAAGAGATTTCAACGCAAGATTGTGCGGATGTTGGATAAAGAACCTCGACTAACATCCAAACAAGTTCAAGCTGCCCTGCAGTCCGAGGGTACAACAGTGTCAACCCATACTATCCGTCAGCATCTGAATGAAAAGCGACTGTATGGTAGGAGACCCAGGAAGACCCCACTTCTTACCCCGAGACATAAAAAAGCCAGGCTGGAGTTTGCCAAAACTTACCTGAAAAAGAATAAAACGTTTTGGAAGAATGTTCTCTGGTCAGATGAGACAAAAGTAGAGCTTTTTGGGCAAAGGCATCAACATAGAGTTTACAGGAGAAAAAAAGAGGCATTCAAAGAAAAAAACACGGTCCCTACAGTCAAACATGGCGGAGGTTCCCTGATGTTTTGGGGTTGCTTTGCTGCCTCTGGCACTGGACTGCTTGACCATGTGCATGGCATTATGAAGACTTAAGACTACCAACAAATTTTGCAGCATAATGTAGGGCCCAGTGTGAGAAAGTTGGGTCTCCCAGCAGGACAATGACCCAAAACATACTTCAAAAAGCACTAGAAAATGGTTTGAGAGAAAGCACTGGAGACTTCTAAGGTGGCCAGCAATGAGTCCAGACGTGAATCCCATAGAACACCTGTGGAGAGATCTAAAAATGGCAGTTTGGAGAAGGCACCCTTCAAATATCAGGGACCTGGAGCAGTTTGCCAAAGAAGAATGGTCTAAAATTCCAGCAGAGCATTGTAAGAAACTCATTGATGGTTACCGGAAGCGGTTGGTTGCAGTTATTTTAGCTAAAGGTTGTGCAACCAAGTATTAGGCTGAGGGTGCCAATACTTTTGTCTGGCCCATTTTTGGAGTTTTGTGTGAAATGATCAATGTTTTGCTTTTTGCTTCATTCTCTTTTGTGTTTTTTAATTTTAGACGAATTAAAAGAAGATAATAAGACCAAAGAATTTGTGTTTGCAATCATTTTCAGGAAGAAACTGAGTATTATCTGACAAAATTGCAGGGGTGTCAATACTTTTGGCCACAACTGTACCTCATCAAATGTGGGGGCATTAAAACGCCGCTGATGCTCACCTTGTGGTGTTTTGTCAGCTCTGATTACAACTTTGTAATCATCACTTGGCATGCATTCAAGTGCAGTCTTGAAAAGTTGAACATATGGATTGTTTAAGTGAAGGAACTGCTGCAAGTTAGTGACAATATCAAGTTGAGTGTTTGGAATTAAAGAGCATCTCTGCTGAGCCTCTGCTTCTACATTTCCGATGAAGCAGAGTTGAAAAAATTGAGGTTCTTTTCCTTGTAATGGAAGAAGTGAGCCAATTGAATGGTAAATCTGTCCTTGAACTTTGAATGTGGGCATAAACCCAGCAGCTTTTGTTCTCATGTCTGCAAGTCTTGCTTGTCTCTTCTTAAGCTGGAGTCACACATAGCGACTTACCAGTGATCCCGACAACGATATCAAAGTGTCAGGATCGCTGGTAAGTCACTATGTGATCGCTGGTGAGCTGTCAAACAGACAGCTTCACCAGCGATTAGCACAGCCACGCCGCGTGCGCGGCATCGCTGTGTTCGTTAGCGCTGATGCCATATTCATGTCAAAAATAGAATTGAAATAAAAAATATTGTTATTCTCACTTTCCGACGTCCCGCGCAGCATTCCCGCCTCTCTCCATGCTCCGGTCCAAGTAATCCTTTGCGAGAATTACAGCGATGACGTCCGTTCTCGCGGGATCGCAAAGTCTCGTAGTCATTCTTGCAAAGGATTACTGGGACCGGGAGCGTGGAGAGAGGCTGGAATGCTGCGCGGGACGCCGGAAGGTGAGAATAATAACAATATTTTTTATTTTTTTGTTATTTTACAGCTGATCGCTGGTCTCCCGCCTGTCACACGCAGCGATGCGTGCTGGCCAGTGGGAGATCAGTGACCTAAAAATGTCCAGAGGTTTCTTGCAGCGATCAGCGATACCGGCAGGGGGGCCGGTCGCTGATCGCTGTCATACACAGCGATCTCGCTGGTGAGATCGCTATTGTGTCACAAAAGTTGCGACTCAGCAGCAATCTCGCTAGCGAGATTGCTATGTGTGACGGGGCCCTTAGACCTTTCAGTGGCCTTTGAGGAAGCAGCTCTTGCCTTTCTTCCATTTCTGTACTCTGTAAGTCTTGCTCATTAAGGCATAATACAGCTTTTCTCTTAGAGAAAGCAGATTTCAACCTTGTAGGAGTGTAATACCATTTAGTTAGAAATTTTAAAGAAGGACTATTTTAGGGTGGCATTAGTTGTAGCTGTAAAATAATTTTAATGCGAACCAGGCATTGTCAGGTTGGCGCTGTTACACCAATTAAAATGGTACCTGAGAAGTTCCTGAAGAGCCCGGCATCGCCCGGGCATAGTATCTAACTGTGGTTAGTTACTTTATAACGAACTATAATGATTATATTGCACATAAATTGTCGCTGTAAGTCATCTCCTTCTGTATGAAGTGTATACCTGTGTGTCATCTCCTCCAGGATATAGTACATACCTGTATGTCTTCTCCCCTGTAAACAGTATACACCTGTATGTCATCTCCTCCTGTATATAGTATATACCTGTATGTCATCTCCTCCTGTATAGTGTATACCTGTGTGTCTTATCCTCCTGTATATAGTATATACCCTTGTGTCATCTCCTCCTGTATATAGTATATACCTGGATGTTACCTCCCCTGTAGATAGTATATACGTGCATGTTATCTCCCCAGTATATAGTACTAGATTATGGCCCGATGCTATCGCATCGGGAGGATGCGACAGCATCACACCTCTTGCCATGTTAACCCTCAACACACACTCCTCAACACACACTCCTCTCACCTTTCACCATCTCCACTCACGTCCACTCACTCCTTCACTCCACATACGACCCCTTCTCTCACTCCGTCTCTCATACTCACGCCGTCATCGCCGCTGCTCCACGATCCCAGACATCTTCTTCTGCCGGCGCCATCCTGGATCCAGACGTTGTCCACGCCGGCGACATGTTCTTGCGGCGACGCCATCTTGAGTATCGTGAAATCCCGCGATAGTCAAGATGGCGTCGCCGGAAGAACATGTCGCCGGCGTGGACGACGTCGGGATCCAAAATGGCGTCGGCGAAATCTCGCGAGTTTTCGCCGACGCCATTTTGGATCCCGACGTCGTCCTTGCCGGCGACATGTTCTTGCGGCGATGCCATCTTGAGTATTGCGGGATTTTGCAGATCCAAAATAGCGTCGCCGCAGAAACATGTCGCCGGCGTGGATGCCGTCGGGATCCAAAATGGCGTCGGTCGAAATCTCGCGAGATTTCGCCGACGCCATTTTGGATCCCGACGTCCTCCACGCCGGCGACATGTTCTTGCGGCGACGCCATCTTGACTATCGCGGGATATCGCCGATCCAAAATGGCGTTGCCGCAAGAACATGTCGCCGGCGTGGAGGACGTCTGGATCCAGGAGGGCGCCGGCGGAAGATGATGTCGGGGATCGTGGATCAGCGGTGATGACGGCGTGAGTATGAGAGACGGAGTGAGAGAAAGGGTTGTATGTGGAGTGAAAGAGTGAGTGGAGATGGTGAAAGGTGAGAGGAGTGTGTGTGTTGAGGGTTAACATGGAAAGAGGTGAGCGGTGACGTCACCGGTTACAACTGGACGGAAGTTGTTACAACCGGAAGCTGCTTAGGGCATTTATTATTATAGATATACCTGTATGTCATCTCCCCTGTATATAGTATATACCTGTATGTCATCTCCAGGTTCCCGCCCATCTATACACGGTTGAGGCGCAGTGTCCCCGCAGCACAGAGCATTTCAGTGCAGCAGCTCCGCCCCCTAAGGGAAATACCATTTAGTTAGAAATTGTAAAGAAGGACTAATTTAGAGTGGCATTAGTTGTAGCTGTATAATAAGTTTAGAGCGAACCAGGCATTGTCAGGTTGGCGCTGTTTACACCGATTAAAATGATACCTGGGTTGGAGAAATCTGTATTGTGTTTGTTTTTTCAGTCATTATTTGAAATTTTAAGTTAATGAGATGCTTCATGCCAGACAAAGAGAAGTTTCTGATTCTGGGCTCCCCTGCAGTCTGTGTCAGAGGGTGGTCTGGTTGGCACGGTAATAAAATGTGTTATTTGCAGCTTTACAGAAGGACGATAACACCATAGAAATGATAAGAATAATAGGTCTCAGTTACCACAACTGTCTACAAGGAAAACTGTTGCTCATAGCAAACAATCACAGCTTAGCTTTCATCTTTTAAACAGCTCTGGTGAAATAAAAGATGGAAATTCAAAGATTTGTTCTAGCTCACTTCGGTATTAAAAATTCTTCTTTATTACGTGAAAAATAAAACATGACAAAGTTCCTCGGACATCACACAGCACTGGAGGACAGGCTACGTGTTTCGACCACCAACGTGGTCTTTATCAAAGCTTTTATACCGAAGTGAGCTGGAACAAATCTTTGAATTTCAATGGTTGTTCACATCTCATCAGGAGGGGTTCCGAGCACCTTTCTCTAAACGGTGAGCTGGCTTTTTTTGTTTCTTGCTGAAATGAAAGATGCCTAGAGATTGGTTGCTATGGGCAACACAGGCAATGCAACCACAGCATGGTTTTTTATACTTTCCTTCGTAAATAAGATTTGGTTCAGGGGATCACCTAATCAGAAGCACATTAAGTAGAATGAGGTGTACTCTGGTTGGAATTCAACTGACACTGGAATGGAATGGCTGCCAGACATGAAGAGAAGCTGATTTTTATAAAACTCTGCAGTGGTCTCTAAATTTTTAAATTTTTGCCAGAGCTGTATATTATATATACACACTCACACGTGGTCAAAATTGTTGGTACCCCTCATTTAATGACAGAAAAACCCACAATGGTCACATAAATTACTTGAATCTGACAAAAGTAATGATAAATAAAAAATCTATGAAAATGAACAAATGAAAGTCAGACATTGCTTTTCAACCATGCTTCCACAGAATTTTTTTAAAAAAATCATGAAATAGGCCTGGACAGAAATGATGGTATCCCTGAAAATAATGTGACAAAAGGGACATGTTAAATCACGGTGTGTCCACTAATTAGCATCACAGGTGTCTACAGTCTTGGAATCAGTGAGTGGCCTGTATAGAGGGCTACAGATACTCACTGTGCTGTTTGGTGACATGGTGTGTATCACACTCAACATGGACCAGAGGAAGCCAAGAAAAGAGTTTTCTCAGGAGATAAGAAAGAAAATTATCCACAAACATGTTAAAGGTAAAGGCTATAAGACCATCTCCAAGCAGCTTGATGTTCCTGTGACTACAGTTGCACATATTATTCAAAAATTTAGCCAACCTCCCCGGACATGGGCGCAGGAGAAAAATTGATAACAAGTCAAAGAGTCGAATAATATGAATGGCAGCAAAAGAGCCCAGAAAATTTTTTAAATAGATTAAGGCTGTGTGCCCACGTTGCGTTTTTTTAAGCGATTTTGCCGCGATTTACAGCACGAAAACACTGCGAAAGCACTTAAACTCATACTGAAGGCACCCCATGCATTCCTATGGCATTCCGCACTTGCTGTACTAATGCTGTGTTTTTTCCGCGGCGGAATCGCATCGCGGAAAGAAACGCAGCATGCTCGTACTTTTTCGGAATCGCCGCGATTCTGCAAAGAATTGACACGATTCCTCACCCATAGGAATGCATGAGATCCGCTTACTTCCCGCATGTGGCTATGCCCACCATGCGCAAAGTGAGCGTCTCATGTGCGGATGGTACCCACGGTGTGGAGGAGAGGAGACTGTCCTCCAAGGCCCTGGGTACCATATCCCTGTAAAAAAAGAATAAAAAGCAAAAAATCACGTTATATTCACCTTCCGGCATTCCGCGCAGCCTTCCCGGGCCTCAGCGATGCTTCCGTTCCCAGTAATGCCTTGCGGCAGCGGCAAGGGCCTGTGATGACGTGAAGTCACACAAGACCGCTACAGTATCACGAGACCTCGTTATCAAAGGTCTCGCAAGGCATTGCGGACGGATGAGACAAAAATTGAACTTTTTTGCAAGGCACATCAGCTCTATGTTCACAGATGGAAAAATGAAGCCTATCAAGAAGAGAACACTGTCCCTACTGTGAAACATGGAGGAGGCCCTGTTATGTTCTGGGGCTGCTTTGCTGCATCTGGCACAAGGAGTCTAGAATCTGTGAAAGTTACAATAAAATCTCAAGACTATCAAGGGATTTTAGAGAGAAATGTGCTGCCCAGTGTCAGAAAGCTTGGTCTCAGTCGCAGGTCATGGGTCTTGCAACAGGATAATGACTTAAAACACACAGCTAAAAACACCCAAGAATGGGGGTGTGTGGCTATGTAGCTGAGGAGAGAGAACGCACATTGGGAGAGCTCCCAAAAATCCTGTCTCTGTCCTGCAGATACCCCTAATTATCACGGCATACCTGGCAGGTTTGAGACCCCCCTGGACACCAGGACGCTCCTGGACCCAAGCAGGAGGACACAGACCGGTTCTGGTGAGCTGACGGCTCAGGAGGCCGGGACGGGCAGCGGGGCCTGCACGATGCGGCAGCCATCTTAGACGCGTGCTCTGTCAGTGAGAGCTGCGACGTCATTCCCTACTGCTGCAGCGCTACCCGGGCAGTGAACGCACATACTGAGGACTTGAGGGGGTGAGTGCCCTGGAAGATTGGGCCCCGCACTCCCCCCGCTGCCAAATCACTTTATCCGCTGGCGCCATTACTGTGAGGGCCTCTGGACCCCCCCTGCTGCTATCTCTGCGGGCATTGTGAGTCCCCCTGGCCATAAGAAATCCTACTGACTCAGCACCAGGCGGTATCTTCATAATTTCACATGGCCCTTCCGCTCTGGGCTATTCCTGGGACATAATCATAACATAGTAGCCCTACTGTGTTTGGATTTTGAAGTGAGAAATCCCCAGAGCATATAATTCCAGTAATCTTGCTGTGTCATACTGCTATTGACCATGAATCGCTCTAAGGGGTCAGGAGCAGCTGAAAAATTATTAGAGTTTGCAAGATCTGATCCCTCTGATACAGCATGGTCCCTCAGAAATAATCCCTCACAAGCTCAGCGTCAACAACATCCCTCTGGGGGTGAGAAGGGAGCGAGCAGGAAGAATTGACCCTCAAACAGGTGTCTGAACAGTTAATGTAGGCCATCTCCTTAACCAGGACATCCCTAACTGGGAAAATAGAGGATGTATACACTGAGGTGGGGTGTCTTCGGCAAGATATGCAGGTCATGAGGGGGCGCATTATGGAAGTGGAGACAATGGTGTCCCAGATAGAGGGCCATTACACCTATGGAAGCAAAGCTAACAAAAGTGACAGGCTCTATGAACGGCTTGGATGCAGAAAGCGGACGACCTGGAGAATAGAATGTGACGGATTAATATCTGTGTTTTTGGTCTGCTGGAACGCTCGGAAGGTCAGCATCCTGAGCAATTTCTGGAGGGCTTGCCTACAGCTTCTCTGGGGGATGAACTCTCTCCAATGTTTGCTGCGGAATGGGCCCAGAGGGTCCCTACCAAACCTTTTCCTCCGGGAGCCCCACCTAGAAATTTCCTGGCACGTCTCCTCAACTGTAAAGACAGGGACGCTATTCTACGTCTGGCACGGCAAAAAAGCCCCATTAAGTTCAACAATGCCACGATCTCGATCTTTCCGGATTTTTCAATGGAACTTCAGAAACAGCGGGCACAGTTCATTGATATCAAGAAGCGGTTCAGAGAGAGGAACGTCATGTACTCAATTATCTATCTGGCTTGGCTCAGGGTTGTCCACGAGGGTTCTTCTGTGATTTTTACGGATCCAGCAGAAGCAGCTGAGTGGCTGCAGTCCCATAAAGGGTCCTCTGCAAAGTAATCCTAATGTACTCACTGCTAACCAGAATTCATTTACTAATGGTCTATGGGGGCTCTTTCTGCAGGCATCCAGTTTACCAACAATACCGGACACTGGGCTCAGTGATGGTATCCCCTTGTTTGCTATATAATAGGAGCGTGGGACTTTGCTCCTATATTGATTGGTTCTTATTCTGTTTTCTCTTTAATAATAGTTTTAATTGTTAATTAGGTAGAAGTTGCAGCCATCGGCAATTTCATCTTTTGTGTGGCGTCTCTAAATTTCACTCGGGTAATGATGTTCACCATATCCAGATGAGTAAACATGGGGTCTGAAATAATATGCATGACCTGGAACGAGAGGGGTATTAAAACCCCCCAGAAGAAAATCAAGGTATTTTTGCAGATTAGGTGGTATGGCCTTCACATTGTGGCCTTGGTGGAGAAGCATCTGACCAGAGATACAGCTCGGTGCGTACAGAAACCATGGGTATAATGGTTTACCCACGCAGTCCATACTAGTTATTCGAGAGGGGTTTCATTACTGATACATAGAGATGTTAGATGGGAGGCCAGGGAGGCCCGGAGGGATCTTGAGGGTCGTTTTGATTTCGTATATGCACTAATTAATTCTAGGAAATATGTCATATTATGTGTTTATAATCCCCCTCCGGCTAATGTGTCAATTCTCCCGAAGGCGATGAGTTTTGCCCTGAATTATCCAGATGCCGATGTCATCTGCATGGGAGATTTTAATTTAGTCATGAACAATTGCCTTGATAGACTGATTGGGTGATGGGATACCAGGGGAGGCCCCCCACCGGCTACATTCCAACTGTCACAGGTCATGGAGGGTAGTGGATGGTTGGATTTGTGGAGGGTGCGGCACCCTGAGACGAAAGAGTATACTTGTCACTCACCCACTAAACGCTCCCTGTCGCGTATAGATTATATATTCGGATTCAGTGGTCTGGTGTTGTGGGTGGATAATATAGAGCATGGTAATAGAGGGATTGCAGACCATAACCTGGTCATTCTTAAACTTAAATATGGACAGTTAAATAATGGGATGGCATGGAAGCTGAACCCTTTCTGGCTGAAGTTGGTGGAATCTCCTGATAGAAAGATCGATTAGTTGCATTGCTTCATCTCGTCCCACCCGGAACAGTAATCTATTTTGGGATGCCCTTAAGGCGTATCTGAGGGGTTGCTTATCCTCTACGATCTCTTATATCAAGCGGGTAACCTCGAGGGAGGATGATGAGATGGAGTGACGATTGAAAGATTCGGATGCTGCATACATATCTGACCAAACAAGCGGCAATAGGGTTGAGTGGCTGGCTGCTCAAAGGTTATATACCTAGCATATAGATACTAAGTCTAAGCGTAAATTATTTTTTGCCCGTCAGTCCTATTTTGAATTAGAGAATCAGGCAAGTAAATTTTTCGCCTATCTGGTACGTCAACATAATACTTCTAATACAATATTACAGATTCGCAGATCGGATGGTGTCTTCAATTGAAGAAATATGATTACTATAGGTTATTATATAATTCTAAAGGGGATGCTTATAGTTTGGGATGTTTGGATTACCTGTCAGATGTAACATTTCCCACATTAAGCCCTGCTCAGCGGGCCTTTATGGATGCTCAGTTTACTTTGGGGGACTTAGAGAATGCCATGACAGACATGGCTTCTGGGGAGGCCCCTGGGCCGGAAGGGTTTCCCATTGAATTATAGAGGAAATACCGGGATGTATTCGCGCCACTTCTGTTAAAGGTGTTCTGGGGGGTTTGGGAGGGGAAATCTATGCCGGTGTTCTTTATGCACAGCTCATGCTTCTGGAGACATGCACCTGCACCGCTACATAAATGCCAAATATGTGCACGCTAAATGTGGTTTAGGTATACTGTGGGGCTCAGAAGGGAGGGGGTATTAGGACTTGGGTGCTCAAAATTAGCTCAATTTCTTTTGCAGGGCAGTGAGCCATAGTGTTTTTCCAGAAACTTTGTGGTACTAGTAAAGGGAAAGCCCCCTATCTTTCCATTGACAGATGACGGACCTGAGCAGAGACTTGCTTTTTTTGTGGATTGAGTTGAAGCTTTTATTGGGAACATTTTTCTGAATCACATTTATCCTGTGCTTTACCCTGGGTACTTATATCGGGGTTTCCATCTAAATCTCCAATAAACTTCATTCCAATAAAACCTCTGGAATCCATATGGCCTCTTTTCACTGCTGTCCTTTTTCCAGGGGTGTACAAAATTGTGGCCAACAGCACTTATATGCACACTTAATCCCTTCATCATCTTGGGTTTTTCTGTTTTTGCTACACCTCTTCCCAGAGTCATAACTTTTTTATTTTTCTGTCAATATGGTCATGTGATGGCTTGTTGTTTGCAGGACTAGTTGTACTTTTCAACGACACCATTGACCCTGCCATTGTTATTTGGCAGGTTATTATGAGTTTGTAGATATGAAACATGTATAGGTTCTTCTTTTTAATTGCAGCCCTGCTGTGTGTTGCAAAAACGCAAATCTGCTATGATCGCCCACCAAGGGCGCTGATAGGCAGCGTTAAAGACGCACATCCAGTTTGCGTAAGTTAAATGCAGCTGTTAGAGATTGACCAGATGACCAGATCAGCAGTCATGTGCAGGAAAGGATGCGGTCTCAGCGCTGGAGCATGCACCAAAAAGGGGGAAGCAACCTGTGATGTAAGTACATGTCATATGTCATAAAGGAGTTAAAAACTCGAATGCTCTGGATCATAGGCAAGACAACATCCAAAGTGACTGCCTCATTACAGGGAATCTTCCACCAGAGATTCTGTCTGAGTCACGCATTTCAGTGATTTACAAAGGACACTTGGTGTTAGCGCTAAGCACAGAACGCAGGATAAATGTGAGCTGTGCCCTTAATGCAATCTTTGGGAGACTGAGTGAACAAATCAACAGAAGGTCAAGAATTGGTTCTATTTATGTTTTACACTGTTCCTCGTGTGGTATAAGTGATTACCGTATATTTTGGACTTTAAAAAGCACTGGACCATAAGACGCACCAAGGTTTGAGAGGAAAAAGAAAAAAAAAAAACTGAAGCAAAAAATATGGTCATGACACACTGTTATGGGAGGGGGGGATCTGCTGATGACACTGTTATAGGGGTAATGTCCACCAATTCTGTACTAATGTCCCCCATCCTGGTATATATATATATATATATGTCACAATCCTGGTATATAGGACTCCTATCATGGTATATATGTCTCCACCCAGGTGTACATGGCCACCATCCCCAACCTGGTGTCCATGGCTACCATCCCCATCCTTGTATACATGGCCACCATCACCATCATAGTATACATGGTCACCATCCCCATCCTGGTATCCATGGCCACAATCCTCATCCCGATCTTGGTAAACATGGTCACCATCATATCATGGTATACATCGCCCCCTCATCCTCATCCTGGTAAACATGGCCCCAATCCCGGTGCACAACTAAAAAAAAAATGATTCTACATTTCTTCCTCTCCCTTTCAGCGCTGCGTCCTGTGTGGATACGAGCAGCTGATTTCAGCATGTAACACCACATAACGTTACTGCCATGCGCTCTCACACGCAGAAGTCAGTTGCGGGAATATTCACTGTCCCCCACGCCCGGACATTTTGTCACTAATTTATCTATAACCCGCAATGTTATTTGCATCAAGGAAATTGGACAGACCTTTTTTAAAAGCTCGTGATGGCTTAGCTTGGGGCGCTGCGTGGGGAACACAAAAGCAGCAAATAAAAAGACAATACCACCTATTTGTCTAAACAATAAAATAATAATTATATAAATATTTGTGCTAAAGAAGTATGTCCTAAAATCCAAAGACAAAACCCCCTAAAGTGTAACATGCAATACCCATAAAGAAAAAAAAATGGATAAAGATAAAGTACTAATATGCCTAGAGAAATGGGCTCAGGGTGATTTTAAGATAAAGCACAATAATGTTAACCAGACAAGTACCTTTCAACACCAGAATAGAGCCATGTTCAAACGGTGCTCTGTAATCCCAATCCAAGGCTGAGTGCACAGAGTGGCTGCTCCCACTGAAAGCCAAAGGTCCTTGTGCTGAAGAAATGTCTCGTTATAACCCAAGTGAATTAACATCCAAAGTTGGTATCAAAGGTTAAATGATAAAGTGTCGCTAATGTGATGACAAGGTGGACGATTGTCACCGGCCGGGGCATCGTCCTTTACCTGTTAACAGAATCGCCTATTGCATGTTACACTTTAGGGGGTTTTGTCTTTGGATTTTAGGACATACTTCTTTAGCGCAAATATTTATATAATTATACTTTTTTAAAAGCTGTTCTAGTGTCTGCCGTTACTACCTCTTGTGGTAGGTGTCACATCGCCGTCAGACTCGGGGCCTGCTGTTCCGCCCTCAGCCACTAGGAGGCGACGGACTGTCACACCGCCCTCAGGCTCGGGGCCTGCTGTCCGGGCCTCGGCCACCAGGAGGCGCCGGACTGACATGTCGCCGTCGAACTCGGGGCCTGCTGTTCCGCCCTCAGCTACTAGGAGGCGCCGTGGCTCGCGCCTGAGTGATGGCGGCAACAGTGAAAGGGCTTCTGCGCAGACATCTAGTGGACGCAGACTCCGCTCCTCTGTCAGTCATGAAGGGGTTGGTGCATCATCATCAGGTCTGGTCCAGGGGGCGGTCCTGATGACATCATCAGCCCGGGAGCCTGTGAGGGATGACCTGATCCCTCAAATACCTTGGGACTGGGCTTGCAAGCCGCCGGATATATTCTTGGTTCCCCTGTGTGCTACTTAGTGATTGACTTCTGTTTGACTCTGACCTCAGCCTGGATTTCTGACCCTTCTATTACCTGATGACTTTGTACTTCTGCTACTCTCCTGGTTTGTGACCTTGGCTTGGATATTCTGACTCTGCTACTTCCTAATGATTCTGTACCTCTGCCGCCCTCCTGGTTTTTGACTCTGACCTTGGCCTGAATTTGACTCTTCTATTGCCTGCCGTTTTTCCTACTTCCCTCTGACGACCGTCCTGCTCTGGCCGCTGCTCATATTCAGACAGCTACCTCCTGGGCTCTGTTGTAAATCCAGATCCCTGTATAGGGGTAAAGGGTATCAGTGTTTCTCGGGGTGTTGCCTGGCTGCAGCCCAGAACCGCAGACGGACGTTACAGTAGGGCATTCCGTAGTCTGAGTTCTCTAACTGTAAAGAACCCTTTCCTATTTAGCTGTTGGAATCCACTTTCTTCCACCAGTAATGCGTGCCCCCTAGTCCTCAGTACGGTCTTTGGAAAGAATAAGTCATGTGCCAGTGTTTTGTATTGGCCTCACATATTTTTATACATGTAAATGAGATCTCCTCTGAGGCATCTTTTTTTCTAAGCTAAACAAGCCCAACTTTTCCAACCTTTCATCATATGAGAGGCCTTCCATCCCTTGTAATAATCTAGTGGTCTGACTTTAAATTGATTCTAACATCTGAATATCCTTTTTAAAATGTGGAGCCCAAAACTGAACGTCATATTCTAGATGGAGCCTCACCAGTGATTTATAAAAGGATAATAATACGTCAGGATTTTATTTCTCTTTTTATGCATCCTAAAATCTTGTTTTCTTTTGCGGCTGATGCTTGACATTGAGTACTGCTGTTCAGCTTAAGTGTAATAAGAATACCCAAGTTCCTCTCCTGTTCTGTAGTCTCGAGTTACACGCCCATTTAATGTATATGCAGCAACAGGATTACTCCGTCCAAGGTGCATTACATTACATTTATCAACATTAAATCTCATTTGCCAAGTGTTTGCCCATCCGTTCATCTTATTAAGATTGTTTTGCAATATTGTAATGTCAAGGTCAGATTTTAATATCCCACATAGTTTAGTGTCGTCATCAAAACTCACTCACTCATAAACTCACATTACATTAAGAATATCTGCAGTAAAAAAAAAAAATGTACATGCGTTTTTAATTCGTTTCTACGGTGGAAATACATCGAAAACGCATGACAACTTTTATATTGCTATCGTGTCTTGGACAAAAAAAATGTTCAACCACAGGTTGATGCATTTTGTCTGTAATCGTATCGCTATGAGATCTCATTCTTGCTCTCAGTTTCTCTCCTTTTTGTCCGCCATAGAGACCTCTAGTAGAACATATAGTGCAAAGAATTCAGTACAGCACATTAAATACATCACTCTATTGGCCCCAAGGACACCATTCTCTCTTCGTACCTCTCCAATGCTCCTTCACTGTATCTTTTGCCAGCTAATTCCTCTAATTTAACCCTTACTATCCAGGTTACCCAAGGCTCAGTCCTAGGCCCCCTCTTCTTCTATCTATATACCACCCCCATTGGACAAGTTGTCAGCAGATTTGATTGCTAGTGCAATCTAAAAGCTGATGACACCCAATTATACATTTCTTCCGCTGACATCACCCCCACCTTAATATAAAACACCAGGAATTTGCCAGTCTGCAATCTCTAACATTGTGTCCTCCCTCTATCTGAAACGTAATTTCTTCAAAAGTAAACTTTTTAGATTTTGTTCCTCTACTTACTGTATCTACGTATGCTAGATACTGCAAATTCCTTGGCGGTTTAACCACTACATTCAAGTGGCACGCTCACTGTCTTGAGGTTATATTTGATACAGAACTTTCCTTTATTCCCTATAGCCAATCATTCACTCATTCATATTACCTGAATTTTAAAACAACTCCAGAACCCAATCTTTTCTCACCTTTTAAACTGCAAAAACTCTTACTGTCAATCTTATTCATTCTCATCTGGACTACTGAACTCTTTACTGACCGGTCTCCCTCTAACCAAACTTTCTCCTCTTCAATCCATTTTGAATGTGGCAGCCACGTTCATATTTCCTGTCAAGCCACTTGACTGATGCCTCTTCCTTGTGACAGTCATTGCACTTGTTGCCCATTCACTAAAGAGTGCAATACAAACTTCTCTCTCTCACAAAGATTTCACAGTTCTGTATCACCTTATGTCTTCTCTCTCAGCTCTGTCTATCACACCACCAGTGTTCTTCATTCTTCAACTGATATAAGACTAACTTCCTCCATAATCTGAACCTCCCACCTCTGTATACAAGACCTTTTGTGCTGCGGCAGTTTTATGGAGTACACTACACCAGTCAATCTAATATCTAGCCCCGACATATTTAAACGTGCTTTAAAAACATATCTCTTTAGACATGCCTATCACCTCACTACACTAATAGAACTGTTCCTTGTTCCCTCAGAGTCTGGTCCGTCCTATTCATCTGTCTCCACATCCTCCATGCATTCAATAGCATTTGGTACCACCTGTACTTAGGCAGATACTTCCTGATGACAGGTTCATGCAGCTTATTTGAATACTTCCTGATGACAGGTTCATGCAGCTTATTTGAATACACTATTTATTATATTGATGATTTTGCTACAACTGTAAGATGCTGCGCTTTGATGCTGCCAAAACTCGCGTAAAAACTCATCATGGGCACACAGCCTCAAAGCTCCAGTAAAGTGGATGGAATTCATAGAAATCTCATGACCACATGGCTTTTATTTTATGCAGTGTAAATTGACTGGCGGTTAGTTTTTCAAATCCACAGTATGTCAATTTCTCTCCAGGTACGCTGAGCTATATTTGCAGATTTTTCCCATAGGACTGCATTAGATGCAATAATGTTTTGTGACTAATGTAGGTACGTGAGCCGACTGGGGGTGGTGGTCCTTTAACCGCTGCAGACAGACTTGAGACAGACACCGATGTGCGTTCAACAGGTCCTCTTTATTGGCCGTCCTTTTGACGACTGCAGCACCACACAGCAGCTGCACGACACTTCCGCACACAGGCCCGGGTACCTTCACTTTCTTCCTTTTCCTAATTGACGTCCCTCGCGGCTCTTTCACTGTGGCTGCCCTAGGCCTACCACCACAGTGCTTCACCCATCAGAGTACGTCCGTCTGGTACCCCCCGGGCCTTCTCTGTCCTGTGGCTCTCCTATCAGGGCTACCCCCCTGACTGTCTTCCTCCTCAGTCCCTGCTGGATCTTCTTCTCTGGCCGTCTCCTCCTTTCAGTCTCTTCTTCTCCTAAGCTCCTCTCCCTGGACTGGCTGGCTTCTGTAACGCTCTACCCCTTCTTATATCCCTCTCTGGGAATTCCCCTCTAGAGCTCCTGTAACTCCGCCCCCCATGACTCTAACATCAGTTTAAGGCTACGAAACTGCAAACCCTTTCCTCACTGCTCTCTGCTGCCATCTTTTGGCCAAACTACAGTATTACACCGTCTTCTGTTTCTGCTGTCCTTGGTCTCCCCCTGGTGGCCAAACCCAGTACTTCACCTTCTTCGATCTCTAGCTGTCTCCCACCTTCATATACAGCAGTCCACGTCAAGCACATTGTACATTTACACTCCTGCTGCAGACAGGTCCATAGGTCAATCCACTTCCCCTTCACAAATAGCAGGAAGTATGAAAAAAGCAGCTTAAGTCACAAACGCAATGTCTTAGGCTATGTGCACATGCTGCGGATTTTGTTGCGGATCCGCAACGCTTTTTCTGCGCGGATTTGCACCAAGTCCGCAAAGGGTAACTCAAGCGATGTTAATCAATGGAAATCCAGAATTGGTGTGCACATGCTGTGGAAAACTCTGCACTGATTCTCAGTGTTTTATTTTCCGCAGCATGTCAATTCTTTTTGCGGATCTGCAGCGTTTCTGCACCCATTGACTTACATTGAGTCAGTCAAATTCGCATCTAAACTGCAGGTGTAAAAAGGTCTGCTGATTAGCTGCGGATTTGCGTGCCAAAAATGCTGCGGAAAGGAGGGAGAAAGAGTGTGTAGGCAGTGACTGTGTGTGTGGGGAGACTATATGTGAGCGGAGAATATGTGCGTGTCTGTCTGCGGGTGTCTGTGTGTGTATGTCTGCAGGTGTCTGTGTCTGTGAGTGTGTGTGTGTCTGTCTACAGGTGTCTGTCTATGGGTGTCTGTGTCTGTCTGCGGATGTCTGTGTGTGTGTCTGTCTGTGGGTGTCTGTGTGTAGCCAGTTATTGTCTGATGGGACTACTTCTCTCACTCTTATATGTGACAGCAGACATAGCTGGATGACAGCATGAGCTGATGATGTTACAGTAGTAGTCCCATCATCTGGTGACTGTGAACAATTGTAAAACAAAAAAAAAACCACATTCATACTCACCAACAGCTAATCCCTGACACCCTCGATCTGCAACAAAAATAAAATAATAAACCAACATATACTTACCTTTCCGCCGAAGTCCATTTAATAACGAGTGTCCCACTGCGATCTCATGTGTGGAACAGTTCACATCGGGAGATGTGACCGCTCTACACAGCTCCAGTGATACACTGACAGGAAGTGATCATTCCGCAGTGTATCACTGTGTCGCCGTCAGAGGTCACCGAAGTTCGTGCTATCACTTGCGGCACCGCAGCGCGAGAAAATTCCCACACAGCGGTAGTGCCATAAAGTGAGAGCACGAACTCCGGTGAACTCTCAGTGATACACTACGGGAGGGATTAAATAGTGTTTTGTTGAGTTCATTTTAATATCTACATTAAATGTTAAGTTTTATACTTTCATTTCTTGCTGATTTTACATTATCTATTGTGGGGCTTCTATACTTTATTTTGATTTTTTGCTTAAAATCAAAACTTGCTGTTGCTGCTAACAATACGACCAACAATCATGTTGTAGATAGTGAAACAAGAAGGCGATCATGTGTCAGCAGCTTCCATGATGTCCAAGTACATGGTGTGTTGGTGGTGGGGAAATAATTGACCTTGGGTTACTGTAGCTCCACACATATCAGGGAACACGGGTGCCACTTCCAAGGAAAATAGTCTGTATATCTGTGGCGCCCCTGAGGCTTCAGTCGTCACAGAGGTACTGCACCTTCTCCTAAGGTGTAGTTCCCCACCATCCAGGTAAGGTTGGAACTCCTGACCACGCTCCACACCTGCACGCCACACACAGGATAGTTCAGCAGGGACCCATCCATGCTTTATGCTGGAAAGGTCATAGGGTGCCCTTTGTGGTCCCTGGCTTCGTAACACGAGAGGTGCTGGGGAGGCGGGTGGAGTTAGATATAAAAGAGAGGGAAGGTGTAGGATTTCAAGTCAGTCAGACGAGGGTCTGAGAGAGAGAGAGCAGGCTGACAGCAGGTCAGCCTGAGAGGAGCTCAAGGCGGAGGAAGGCAGTCAATCAGGAGAGGCTGAGGACTGGTCTTAGTGGAACGAGCTCCTCAGGGAAGGAAGAGAAGGAGAAAGAGACGTAGACTGAAGACTACAGATTCCATGAGAGAGATAGAACAGATGGGAACGAAGGAGAATAGAAGGACGGTGGGAAGCAGGTTGAGAAAGAGAGAGAACCCTTCCAGTCCAGAGAGCGCAAAGGCCGGGGCCCGGTCCCCAAAGTTGATTGGATCTTTTTTTCCGGCAACAGACACCGAAGGAGTAGTGAGCCGCTAACGCCTTGCTCCCATCATAGACTTGGGACACAACAGCAACTGAATAGAGAGCCAGGACGCAGTGAAGAGTCCCCGAGCAGGCTACAGCTGTCTGTCATACAAGTAAAGACTAGGAACACCTAGAGAGAGGCATTCCAGGGTAACTAAGCACTGGAGTGCTTCGCACCTAAAGCGCATTGGAGGAGTCGTTCAGTAAGGTACATGTTGGCGGAGTGTGGAAGGGAGAATCCTATCCTCCAGGTCAGGGCTCCAGCCAACCTCCAGGCAGAACACAGTACGGAGGCAGGCAGTGGTGTGAACTGCAAACAGTGAGTAAAGCTTGGGAACCGCATACTCTGCTGTCCTCCAGTTATTCCCGCACCGCTACATCTGGGTACCATCATCCATACCATTCTGCGCCTCTCCTCATCCATTGCACCTACACTGCCCTGGGACTACAGCTCCACCTGTGGGGAGCTATACCATCTCTGCTGCACCACACCATCAGTCCCAGCGGATCTGCATGCAGCGTTGGCTTACCACCTTACTTGCCAAACACCACGGGTGGCATCACAAACTCTTCATATAAACTTTAACACCATTAACATCATCGCCATTGATATTGGGGCCAAGGGCCACGGACCGGGTCACCGCTGCTGTGACACATCATCCCCCTGACACCGGCCCGGTATCGAGTACCCCGCTGCCCTGGGTGAAGCCCGCGGGAGTGACCCATATCCAGTTACCAACAACAGGCAAATAAAACCATGGATCAAGTACAGACGACGATCGTTTCGCGCTTACATTGCGCTTCAACAGGTCATATGTAGGACAAAGCTCACAACATATTTAAAAGCAACCATTGCCCTTGTCCCACCTACCAAACATCAGGTGACAGCATCTCATTAATTATGAACAAGTAGACAGCGAAAAAAAAAAAATGCTAGTTCGCAATCGTGTAAAAACTGAATCTAATAATTGGTTGCATAAAAATATGCCTGTAGGTAATCATAAATGTGGAAATTGTTCTTTCTGTTCCTTCCATCTTACTATTAAATATTTACAGATGGGAGGTATTTCACATAAAGTTCAAGATTTTATAACATGCCGCACAAATTACGTTGTATACGTTGTTTTTTGCCCATGCGGTTTTCACTATATTGGAAAGACTATTCGTCCCTTATTTGTACGTTTCCGTGAGCACTCTAACTCCATCACCTCAGGTAAAGGGGTCTCGAGATTAAGTGAACATATAAGAAAAAAACATGCAGGTAATCCTGAAGTTTTACGGTTCGCAGGGATTGAAACCGTTAAAATGCCTGCACAAGGAGGGGACCTAAATAAAGTATTATTAAGAAATGAGGCTAGATGGATTATTCGGACTCGTGCTCAAGGTCCATCAGGTTTCAATGATAAAATCGACATGGCTGTGTTTTATGATATTTTTTATTTGTTTTTTTTAAAAGTCTGTCTTTTGCAATTTTTTTTTGCTTTCCAACTCATTCATAATTAATGAGATGCTGTCACCTGATGTTTGGTGGGTGGGACAAGGGCAATGGTTGCTTTTAAATATGTTGTGAGTTTTGTCCTACATATGACCTGTTGAAGCACAATGTAAGCGCGAAACAATCGTCATCTGTACTTGCTCCATGGTTTTATCAGCCTGCTGTTGGTAACTTGATGACACAATAAAGGATTATTTTGCACGGGACGGAATGTGCCTATCCACTTTCTTCTCTATGGAAAATGTCGTACTTTACCAGGCGGTCATCACTGCTGTCACAGTCGCTGCAACATGTGCACAGGGTAATTCCACTGTGTCGGCACAACGCATTTCAACTAGTTAACTGTTAGCCCAAAAGACCTCTGTAGCAATATAAGTCCATAACGAGTGGTGTGGACGACAGAAGAGATCACTCAGCAGCTGGGCTTTCTGCAATAGCGCATTCAGGCTTGGATAGTGGCGTACAAATTGCTGTACCATCAGGCTGAGGACAAGAGACATGTAAGGCGTGTGTGAGGTTGCCTGGCGTATGTCCACCACCAGTTTGTAAAGTTATCGCACACGGCCTTCACCGACTCCACGTTCAGTGGAGACAGCCATTGCTCTAACTCGGCCTGGATAGCTGTCCACAATGCTTGAGCTGTGTGACTGCGTTCTCCAATGCATATCAATTTAAACATGGCCCGATTGCGGTTTTACCTGGCTGCATAGTTTCTCTGCACTGTTGGAAAATGTGTCTCATTAGGGGAGAGATTAAGGGCGCAGGTGGAGTACCTACAAGAGGTGGAGGAGGGAGAAGTAGTGGAAAAAGGGTTGCATACAGTGGATAGTCCTGTAAGCCTTGGGGACCAGTAGCGCAACTACTGGGGGGGCAGGGGGGGCAATGGCCCCGCACTCTGAGGGGCCCCACCCACTGTAACTGTACGGCAGAGCAGGGAGAATCGATCATCTCCCTCCCTGCTCTGCTATGTTCTCTCTTCTGTTCTGTGTGCACTGTTCACAGGACCTGTGATGAGTTCACAGGAGGGGAGGAGTCAGGGGTCACATGATCAGGGGCCTCAGTGTGCTGGTTGTCATAGTGTTGGATGAGGGGAAGTTTGTGTGTGGGGTCAGGAGGGGTTTAAAGTGTGGATGTAGCAGAGATGTGTGTGTACAAGGTGTACGGAGCAGAGCTGTGTGTGTATGAGGTGTACGGAGCGAAGCTGCATGTGTATGAGGTGTACGGAGCGGAGCCGTCTGTACGAGTGAGGTGTACAGCGCAGAGCCATGTGTGTGCAAAGTGTACGGAGCGGAGCCATGTGTGTACGAGGTGTACAGAGCGGAGCCGTATGTGTACGAATTGTACGGAGCAGAGATGTGTACGAGGTGTACGTAGCGGAGCCGTGTGTTTACGAGGTGTACGGAGCGGAGCCGTGTGTGTTTGTGAGGTGAGTAGAGCCTTGTGTATACGAGGTGTACAGAATGGAGCCCTGTGTGTACAAAGTGCACGGAACTGATCCGTGTGTGTACAGAGTGGAGCCACATGTGTATGGAGCAGAGCAGTGTGTGTACGGGGTGTACGGAGCAGAGCCATGTGTATGGGGTGTACGGAGTGGAGCAGCATGTGTACAGGGCGTACGAAAAGGAGCCCTGTGTGTACGAAGTGCACAGAGTTACGCAGAGCCATGTGTGTACGGGGTGTACGGAGTGGAGCAGAGTGTGTATGGAGCGGAACTGCGTGTGTACGAGGTGTATGGTGCAAAGCCATATGTGTACAAGCTTTACGGAGTGGAGCCATATGTGTACAAGGTGTACAGAGTGTGGTGCGTGCGTACAAGGTGTACAGAGCAGAGCCACATGTGTACAAGGTTTACGGAGTGAAGCCATGTGTGTACTGATTGGAGCCGTGTGTGTGCTAGGTGTACGGAGTGGAGCCGTGTGTGTACGAGGCATAGAAAGGGGAACAGTGTGTGTGTATATAAGGTGTGCGGAGCCATGCATGTACAAGGTTTATGGTGGGGAGCATTCATACCTCCCAACCATCCCGGATCCAGCGGGACAGTCCCGATTTTGAGAGAGAGTCTGCCCCACTGCCCCGGCCGGGAGCTTAATTTTTCAGCGGACACAGGAGTACACGGCGGAGCCCCAAGGAGCACTTTAAAATTCACACATGACATTCCACTGGAAGTGAGGTGTTAGAAGCTGACCGGAAAGGAGGTAATTTCAGGAGGAGATTGTGACGGAACCATGGAGGCACTTCAGGGAATGCTTCAGATCACCACCGTGTCCTCCTCCCCCTCCAGCATGGACAACGGGATCACCTTGGACTTGGGGATGTCGGCCATGTGAGCGGATCATGATATGTCCTGCATCGGGAGGCTCAGGTGGGCATTGCAATGGGAGTCGGGCTGCTATAGTATCTTTATAGAATCTTTCTTTCTCTGTTTCTTTCTCTCTCTGTTCTTTCCTTCTTTCTCTCTCTGTTATTTCCTTCTCTCTCTCTCTGTTCTTTCTTTCTCTCTCTTCTTTCTTTCTTCCCCTTCTTCCTTTCTCTCTCGCTCTCTGTTCTTTTTTTCGCTCAGTTCTTTCTTTCCCCTCCCTCTCTCTCTAATCTTTCTTTCTCTCTCTGTTACTCCTTTTTCTCTGTGTTCTCTTTCCTCCCCTCTTTCTTTCTCTCCTCCTTTCTCTCTCTCTGTTCTTTCTTTATAATGTATCCCCCTTCATATGGTAAAATACAGCCCCCCAAGAATATAATGTAGCCCCTTCAGAATATAATGCTGCCCCCCTCATGGTTTATCATGCTGCCCCCCCTCATGTGGGGTATCATACTACCCCCATCATACTGGGTATCATGCTGCCCCCTCCTCATACGGGTATCATGCTGCCGCCCCCTTCCCATATGGGGTATCATAATCATGCAACCAGGACTCACTGTATAGATTAAAAAAAAAAAACCTCTCCTCCTCGCTCCGACGGTGATTTCGGCGGCGACTCTGCTCCTATGTCAGGAGCTGCACTGCAGTCAGACCGGCACACAGCGGGGACGTAATATCAATATTGGTCTTTTTATATATAGATTATTTTTGGCAACAGCGCAGACATCTGCTTAGGTTCTCTGGTTAAAGGCCCACTCAGAAGTTTCGCCCCCCAAATCAAAACCCTACCTACGCCTCTGTTGGGGACCCAAGATTTGATGTCTAGTGACACCTGTTTGTCTAGTGTTTTAGTTTACCTTCATGTGGTGTGTAGTGGTTTAGTTCTCCAAAACTAGCTGTGGTGTTTAGTAGTTTACTTCTCCAACACTTGTTGTCTAGTAGTTTAGTTCTCAATCTTTTGGTGTGTATTGTTTTTGTTGTGTTGTTTTTGTTTTTTTAAGCGTTTAGTACTTTATTTCTCCAATCCTTCTTGTCTAATAGTTTAGTTCTCCTTCTTATGGTGTGTAATGGTTTAGTTTTTCATCCTCAAGCACCCTGCAAGCCATGGGATTCCAACACTTTTGGACCATTCCCTTTCCCACCTGCCCCAATAGCCACGAGAGTCACCCAGTGCCCAGTGAGCGAGATGTAACACCCCTGACCATGCTTGCTCGTCCAGGTGTCAGTGTTGAAATGCACCCTGTCATATGTCGATTTTTTTTCAAGAAATGGGTGATGCTGCCTGCGACATGCTGTTGTAGCGCAGGCACATCTTTCTTAGAGAAGTAATGGTGGCTGGGCAATTGGTACTAGAGGATTGCGACAGCCATCAGCATTCGGAAACCGTCTGTATCCACAAGGAGGAAAGCCTGCATTTCGGAGGCCAGGAAATTGGATTGGACATTCAATTATCACAGAGATCACAGGTCAGGAGTAACACAGAACCACTTGCTGTGATCTTTGGAGCAAAGAGCTCTCAGCTGACCCCTATCCTCCAAACAATTACATGATTGTTTGACGATCAACCGAGGAGGCCACAGGCTGTTCACAATAAATAGTTATCAGAAAACTAAAAGTGAGCGTATGGCATCAACACTTCTGGATTACAACGTATAGAATATATGCATGTACCATTGTACGATCATTGCTATCTCCACGATAACTCACACTACTCGCTGCCACCACCAATCCTGTCTTTAAACAAATAAATAAATACAGGCCAATTGGACGCCATTCTACTTTTGAGATTCACACCATCAGGTTCCATCCCCTCTCCCTCAGAGTAGCAGTCATATACCGTCCCCAGGCTCACCCACTCACTTCCTTGACCACTTTTCTGTTTTGCTGCCATACGTCATGTCCTCAAAATTGCCAACCTTTATCATGGGACACTTCAACAGCCACACCTCCCAAACTGAATCCCAGCTTCTCTCTCTACCCACTTTTCATGGCTTCTCACAACTTTGAACATCTGAGGCATACAGAGACGGTAACACCCCTGATCTGATCTTTGTCTGGCTCTGCTCAATCTCCTACCTAGATAACTCACCTATTACCCTTTCTACCACATGAAATTAGGACTAAACACAACTTACTAATTTTTAGGAGCTCACTAAAAACACATCTGTTTAGGGCAGCCTATCACATTCCACATTTCAAATATAGCCTATTGTCTACTTTTCTGAACATAATTCACCATCAAACTCAACCGCACTCAAAAACCTCATGCATCCTTTATCTACCCCCATTTCCTCAAGATGGCTGGACCATCATTGTAAATAAGCCTGTACTTGTGTCACCCTCACCTCATTGATAATGTGTGCAAATTGTAAAGTGCTGCAGAATATGTTAGCGCTATATAAAAGTAAAGATTATTATTACTATTATTATTATTGTAAGCTCTTACAAGCAGGGTCGTCATTATTTTTGCTTTAATTGTTTGATTATCATTAACTTTGTAATTTATGACTAATTTATATGAACTGCTAACTTGTAAAGCTCTGCGGACCATATTTGCGCTATATAAATAAAGGTTATTATTATTAGCAGATTGAAGATGGTGAAGTTCAAGACCACAACTGCACAAATGAGGGCTGGCTGCTTTGCTGACAGAGGGTGGAGTAGGTTGAACATGACAAACTGCTGGACTGTGAGTGAGGTCCAGACTTAGATGTTATGGTGGATTGATAAAGATGTGATATGCTCATTGTCTTCCATTACAGCTGATGGGCTCTCACTCATGACTGTAGCAGGTGAACAAGTGGAGGTTCTGCCACTTGCCACGCTGACGAAGAAGGAAGCAGCAGATGTGGTTAATGGGCTGGCTGTGGTTGGAGAGCCCGCTAGTCTGCATTATAGGGCAGTGATATTACCAGACTGACACATGTTGATTGCGCATGTTCCAGTTCATGCATGTAATAGGCAAATTATTGAATTTTTAGCCTCTACTCAGTAGTTTTTTTACAAAGATGGCAGATAACGTGACTTGAATCATCCTTTGTGGTCTCAAAAAAGGACCAGGCTAACCAACTATTGCCGCCCCTGTGAACTTCAGACCCGCGACCGCTGCTTGCCACAGCCAGTATTGGGACTGAGGATTTAGTGCTTGTCATGGTTGCATCACTCACTGTCTTGTGTGGAAAGCCGGAATGTAACCTCTTCCTCCACCTCCTCTGCTGAGCTGCATACCTCTGGGTTCACAGCAAGTGGGATCTACAACCTAATCATCATCCTCTCTGTTTTCCCATTCTTTGCCCTGAGAATCATCATACTCCTCTTCCTGCCCTGATAGCACAGTACAATCCACATGCGCCTTAGGTATCTGAGTTATTTCACGATCAACTATACCCCCGAGAGTTAACATCTGCTTACAAGGGTCTGGATTCTGCTCGGACCCTATTTTGTCCAGCCCTGTATCCAACTGCAAAAATGTTTTCCCATCGGTGCAGATGCTTTCCTCCTGAGTCTGTGAATTTTTGGAGCGGAAATGTGAGGCCCATGGAATGGAATGTCCAAACAGCACTGAAGAATTTCCCATCTGTGGTTCCCCACAGTCAATTGGGCGGTTGGAGAGTTGTGATGTGGGGGAAACAATGGTAATTGTGGTGACACCTTATGAGGACTGCACTGTGTGATGTTAAGATGGAGCAAGACTAGGAGAGGTCACTTGATGTAGAGCTTGCTATCCACTGGAGCACATTCTGTCCTTCATCTACAAGGCATACCTGCAAAGACACACACACACACGCTGTGTCTTTCTAGGGGTCGCTACACGTGAGTCACAGGATAGTCAGGGGATGCACGGAAACTGCAGCGTGCGAGGTACACGGAGCAGGACCTGGCAGATCACATGACAGCTGGGGAGGCGCTGGGGGCGGAGTCAAGCTCCGTGAACGGACGAGAGCCCACAGCTGGATGAGCACTGGATACAGGAGTCAGGCAAGCCGAGGTCAGAAACCAGGAAGAGGAGCAGTAGCCAGGGACGAGACAAAAGGATGGTGGAGGACGAGCCGAAGTCGGTAGCCAAATGGGAGTGCGGTGCGGTTCCAAAAGGCAAGACAGAGAGTGATCAGGGACTGAGTCGAGGATCAGAGCCTAGGAGTACAGAGCAGTTCCGAATCAAGAGACAGAAGAATAAACAGTCCTAGCCGGGTCATACACTGGAAAACACAAACACAACGATATCAGAATGATAACCTAGGTCAGCAACTCAAGCCAGGTAAGCAGAAGTATCACTGACACAGAACCAGTCCAGAAAAAGACCTAAATAGCCCTCCCTGAACCAATGAGAGGCTAAACAAAGTTAACCCCTACCTGACCAGGGCGAGAGAAAAAACCACGTCCTGTGTCATGACAGTACCCCCCTCTCAACTGGGGGGCCACCAGACCCCCAGGTTTCTCAGGATACCTGGCAAGAAACGACAAGGCCAAACGAACCGCATGGACGGAATGAACCGGGACCCATGAGTGATCCTCCGGACCATTCCCCTTCCAAAGTACCAAATACTGCAAGGTACGGTGAACCCAATGGGAATCCACAATGTTCCCCACCTCGTACTCCATGTAAGCATCCACCAAGACTGGTTCGGCAGGCTCCTCCTCCACTGCACCCAATGGTTTCAGAAGGGCCTTATGAAAAACATTGGGGATCATGAAGGAAGGTGGAAGCCGCAGGATTAATGACCTCAGTGATTTCATACGGGCCAATAAATTTAGGCCCCAATTTAGCTGACGGAAACTTCAGTTTAATGTTCCGAGTAGACAACCACACCTTCTCCGCAACCCGTCTCTTATCTGCAAAGAACTTATACTTCCTCTGAGCTTTCCTTTGGATCACCTGCCACAATTTTTTTCAAATGCTGTACCGCCCCATCGACCCCAGAACACCCAGAGTTCAAACATGAGAACTCCCTAAAATGCAGACTAAAACAATAATTTGCCAGCAAATGGGACATATCAGTGGACTGACTCACACAGTTGTTAAATGCAAACTCGTCTAATGGCAATGCATCACACCAGTCATCCTGTCTAGAAGTGGACAAACGACACAGAATTTGCTCCAAGGATTGATTGGTTCGCTCCGTCTGACCATTGGTCTCCGGATGTTATACGGAAGAGAAGGACAAGGTAATACTCAACTTTTTGCAGAATGCCCTCCAGAATTTGGAAACAAACTGCACACCATGGTTAGACACTACATTCAAGGCCACTCCATGCACATGGACCACATGCTACACAAATAACCTAGACAAAGTTTCTGCAGAGGGCAAGGCAGTCAAATGTACAAAATGAGCTTTCTTTGAAAATCTGTCCACCACCACCCACACCACAGTATTGTCCCTGGATGAGGGAGATTGGTGATAAAATCCATGGACAGGTGGGTCCATGGTCTATCAGGAATTGGCAAAGGTACCAATTCCCCGGCCGGTTATGAGAGCTCTTAGCACGTGCACAAATCCCACATGCAGACACAAATTTACCAACATCAGTAGCAAGCGAGGGCCACCAAAAAACCCTCACATTGGCCTCCCGGTTAGCCGAGATCCCAGGATGTCCACTCAAAGCCGACTCATGGAACTCACGGAGAAGCCTGACACACAATTGCACCGGAACAAACAATTTAACATCAGGCTTAGAGCTGGATGCTTGAGACTGAGCCTTTATAATCTCCCATTCCAACTCAGATGAAATGTCCACCACCACCACCCCTGGTGGTGGAGGATGGAGGCTCAGGAGGGGACACCAGATCTAATCTCAGAGACATAGCATCAGCCTTAATATTCTTAGATCCCGGACGAAAGATAATCGAGAACTGGAAACAAAAAAAAAAGCGAACACCTGGCCTGCCTGGGAGTCAGCCTTTTGGCCGATTCAATGCAAGCCAGGTTCTTATGGTCGGCAACCACAGTAATAGGATAACTAGCACCCTCCAAAAAATGCCTCAATTCCTCAAAAGCCAACTTAACAGCAAGAAGCTCCTGATTGCCCACATCATAGTTTTTCTTGGCCGGAGAGAACTTATTGGAAAAGAAGGCACAGGATCTTAAATTGGTCAAAGTGGCAGGCCCCTGTGACAACACCACCCCCACCGCCATCTCTGAAGCATCGACCTCCACAATAAAAGGTTTGGACGTATCTGGTTGGATCAGAACCGGAGCAGACATGAAACTCTTTTTGAAAGACAGAAATGACACTGCGGCTGCATTAGACTAATTTTTTACATCTGCCCCTTTATGTGTCAGATCAGTGAGAGATTTGTCCACCTGTGAAAACCCTTTGATGAACCTTGGATAATAATTAGCAAATCCCAGGAAGCACTGCAAGCCCTTCAAATCTCGGGGCTGAACCCAATCAATGATGGCCTGAACCTTCTTGGGATCCATGCAAACCCCTTCCTCTGAAACAATGAAACCCCAAAATGACAGTTCCTGAACAAAAAATGAGCACTTTTCCAACTTAGCAAAGAGTTGATTCTTCCTGAGCCTCTGTAGAACCAAACGCAGATGTTCAAGATGAGTTTGCTTACCAGAAGAATAAATGAGGATATCATCCAGATATATTACCACAAAATGTCCAATCAGAGAACAGAAAATTGATAAAATTCTGAAAGACTGCTGGGGAGTTGCTTAAACCAAAGAACATAACAAGATTCTCAAACAATCCCTCCGATGTGAGGAATGCTGTCCTCCACTTGTCCCCCTCTCATACCCATAGCAAATTATAGACCCCCGTAAATCCAGTTTAGAAATCAATTCGGCGACAGCTGGTTACACAAATCAGGGATCTGAGATAGCGGGTATGTGTTTCGAACAGCGATCTTATTGAGTCGAGGCAAGGGCAAAGACCACCGTCTTTTTTTTTTTTTTTTTTTTACAAAAAAGAACCCAGCTGCCACAGGAGAAACAGAAGGGCGGATGTGACCTTTACAGAGACTCTCAAAAATATACTCCTTTATGGCAACCCACTCAAGGCCCGAGAGATTGAACAAACAGGCCTTGGGCAATTTGGCACCCAGAATCAGGTCAGTAGCGCAATCAAAGAGGAGGTGGGGTGGCAGAGCCTCAGCCTCACTTTCGGAGAACACTTCTTCGAAATCCATTAAATACCCTCCAGACCAACAGACGACACAGATACAGATTTCAAACATTTGTTAACACAGTTCGGACCCCATTGAACAATTTCTCGAGCTACCCAATGTAACAACCCTGCTGGCATCACTGCATGGCCTCCCATCCCCCGCACACCAACTTACTTTCTGCTTCAAGCCATGCTGTGAATTCTGTCTGTTGCCAGCCCTGTACCTCTGCTCTCCATGTTTCCTGACTGTGTGTATAGGGGGCGGCACCTGAACTCTCTGGTTCTTATGCAGTCAGGGTGCACCTGTGTAATATGTCCCTGACCAATCACCTAGAGCCCTTGACTATTTAGTTTCGCCACACCCACTGACCTTTGCCTGTGCAATGTCTAAACTCAGTTAGCTTCTTGCTGCTGAGCTAGCCAGGCCCTGTCCTATGTCTTGCCTTCTCTGAAAGCTCTTACTGTGTATTTCTGTGTCTTGGTACCTTGCCTAGCATTTCTCTGTCCGCCTGCCAGGAGGCAGAATATCCTGGTCCTTGAGTCTTGTTCCCAGTGCCTTGTCTGTTCTCGGTCTGCCTGCCAGGAGGCAGAATATCCTGGCCCTTGTGTCTTTGTCCCTGTGCCTCTGTCTGAACTCATTTTTACCTCTGTCTGTCAGTCTCCTTGTTTGTGGTTCCTTCTCTGCCGTGTCTTTCCTTGTGTCCTCCCTATCTGTGCATCTGCACCCTCACAGCTTTATCTGTGCATCTGCACGGCTCCCTAGCCGCTCTGTCTGCACAGCTCCCTAGCCGCTCTGTCTGCACGGCTCCCTAGCCGCTCTGCCTGCTCCGCACTCCTGCAGCTCTGCCTGCTCCGCACTCCTGCGGCTCTGCCTGCTCCGCACTCCTGCGGCTCTGCCTGCTCCGCACTCCTGCGGCTCTGCCTGCTCCGCACTCCTGCGGCTCTGCCTGCTCCGCACTCCTGCGGCTCTGCCTACCTGCACCTCCTGTGTGAACAGGTCCAAACCTGTTCCTTCATATTCCACTCCTGCCTATATCCATACCTGCACCTCCTGTGTGAACAGGTCCAAACCTGTTCTCTCATATACCAAGCCGTGCCCAGTGTCTCCAAGCCATGCCCAGTGTCTCCAAGTCGTGCCCAGTGTCTCCAAGCCGTGCCCGCTTGCCCAGTATCTCCAAGCCACGCCCGCTTGCCCAGTATCTCCAAGCCACGCCTGCTTGCCCAGTGTCTCAACCATGCCTGTCGTGTCTACCTGCCTGCCAGTCTATAGCACCTTTCCAAGTGACTTGTCCCCGAATGGGATCAGCAGCCACAGCCAGACAACACCCTGGAGTGGCACCCGACAGCTACCTGCCGCACAAGCCTGACCTCACCATCAGAGGCTCCAGTGAAGACCGAGGTAGCTGTCGTAGTCACGCCCCTTCCAGGGTAGTCTGGTTTGTGGCACAGTGGGGCCACAAACCCCCGGCTCGCGCCATTCAGTCAAGGCGCGAGCGTGACACCCAATTAATGACAGGGTTGTGACATTGCAACCAGTGAAACCCTAGAACCAACCCCGCAGGTAAATTGTCCAGAACAAAACAGGCTATGTGCTCCAGGTGTGCAGAACCCACCTTGAGGAGGAATACCTCAGAAACAGAAGTGATCCCATCCTTGGTGAGCACAGTAGAGTCGATGGCTACCTCTTTCATGGAAGCATTTAACCTATATGTCCCTATCTTGCAATGAGTCACCAATTTCGAGTCAATAAGGTTCACAGATGAACCGCAGTCCACAAGATCCATAGCAGGAAACAGAAGTTATTCACACCCAGTTCCACCTGAAGCAACAATTTACAAACTGAGGAAAAATGTACCTAGGGGTCTGGGTAACCTCTTCGACAGCTACCCAAACCTAGGTGTTTACTGACACCGTAGAAGACGGGGGGCAGGATGGACAGTCCTTCCTCCAGTGTCCTGGTTCCCCACAGTAGAAGCAGAGCTTGTTCTCCTTACGATGTCTCCTCTCCTTCTCCTTTACTGAAACTGCTCCAACTTCCATGGGTCCAACAGATGAAGAAACGTCAGTTTTAATAGGAACCAGAGGGGCTTCCCATTGCATCGCTCCCCTCTCTCGAAGTCTGCGGCCCATACAGATGGCCTGTGTCATGGGCTCCTCCAGGGAGTCAGGTGGCGGGTGCAGGGCCAGAGCGTCCTTCAGATATTTGGACAATCCTCTGCGGAACAATCCCCTCAGAGCAGAGTTGCCTAAATTCAGAACAATACTTTTCAGCCGAGCACTTTCCCTGGGACAGACTCATAATCGTGTCCTCAGCCAATTTCACACGATAAGGTTCATCATAGATCTGCCCTAGGGCCCCAATGAACCAATCCACATACATTCTCTCAGGAGCAGTAGGATAAAGAGAAAAAGCCCACGCCTGTGGACCCTCCCTCAAAAGAGTTACGATGATCCCCACCCTTTGAACCTCGTCGCCCGAAGATCGAGGTCGCAGGGAAAACAACAATTTGCACCCCTCTGTAAAAACCCCAAACTTATCATTTTCCCCAGAAAAAGTATCTGGAAGTTTAATGGAGGATTCAGAAGAAGGAAAAGAGACATTGCTAACACCTCCATCCTTATGGCCATTGAGAGAAGCATTCCAAACGGTTTTAACCATATCCGTCATCTATTTCTGCATCTGTTGATGAGATTGAGAGAGTGCCCTCTGCTCTACTGACAGATTTTGCATCATCTAGGTAAGATTTGAAACCTGTTCACACAGAGTACGGAGAGGATCCATATTACGCAAAAAAAAAGTGCCCCCCAAAGCGTTAAATCTATGTCAGTGATAATGTAAAGACACACACAAACTGTGTGTCTTTCCAGGGCTCGCTGCACATAAGTAACAGGACAGTCAGGGGACGCTCGGACACTGCAGGGTGCGAGGTAGATAGAGCAGGACCTGGCAGATCATGTTAGGCGTCGGGTTCCTGCCACTGCACAGCAGGAATCCAGAGCCTTGCACCCAGCGGTCTCCCATTCTTCTTCAGCCGCAGTAGAGCCTGCTCAGCAGATTTGTCGGTCCCGGCGGTCTGTCCAGGCCAACTCCGTGGGTTTGCTTGCTGCTGCCACCTCTGACACAGCTATGGCAATGCAGGCTGCTCAGCAGCGAGATTCTCCAGGGACCAAGTCCTCATGTCGGGCCACTGAGCATGCCCGTGGAGTGATCTCCCATTGGAGATCGAAGGTCACGTGCGCAGGTCCAGCTCCTGTTCGGATTGGCCCATCCGAGAAGCCAGGAAGGTTCCGGACGCTCGCGGCTATAAAAGGTCCGCATGGCCGCTCGGACATGCGCTAGGATACTCTGTATTTTCAGACCATGAGGAGTGAGTGATGTATGCACGTATGAATGCCTCTGGTGACTGACTCATTATAAAACCCCTACCCTTGGTACGCATGTGTTGTGCAGCCTAGCCTGCTAGCGCCCAGGCTTAGGTGTAGGTAGGGCAGAGTCGGAGTCAGGCATTAGTCCCCATCAGTGACTCGGCACGCCACAGTGCACGTGCTCCACACTCTGTAGCCAGTGTCTATAGCGGCGTTCGCGGCAGCGACGCCGTGCGCTCAGAGGGCCTAGAGGAACTCTAACACCGTGTCCTTGGGGTAGAGTTCTGTGGCCACTTTCTGTGCGCTTTTTGGCCAGGCCTTGTGAGCTAAACAGGCTCGGTATTTACGTTCAGCGGCTGTGCGGCTCTGTGAGTCAACAGAGTTTGTCCCTGTTCACACTGGGTGACGTAACCCATGTGTGACTGTTTTCACACCGCTCTATTCTTCCACCATTACCTAGCAGCAGTGTACCACCTCTGCACGGTGGACCCCGGGCTGCGAACGCACCTACTATTATTTATAATTTGGTGCGTTCCGCCAGCCCTAACAGATCACATGACAGCCGGGGAGCCGCCGGGGGGCCGAAGTCAAGCTCCGTGAAAGGATGAGAGCTGACAGCTGGATGAGCACTGGATACGTAGTCAAGCAAGCTGAGGTCAGAAGCCAGGAAGATGAGCAGTAGCCAGTGACAAGACAGAAGGATGGTGGGGGATGAGCCAAAGTCGCTAGCCAGACAGGAGCGCAGTTTGTTGTGAGTTCATTCTCGAATTCACCTTTGATGTCTGATGAACTCCCTCTGCTGGTGAAGAGAGGTAGTGAAATTGATTGGGATGGGAAGAACCTGTCATCTGAACAGGCGGAGTGTGATTGGACATCTGAAATTTCTGAGTGGATATAAGGCAGCCGACACCCTGCAGGGCTGCTGGTGATCCTTTCTGCTTAAAGCTCTTGCATCCAGCTTAGTTCCTGTCTACTAAAAGCTAAGTTTTTGCCCTGCTATTATTCCATGAGATTTTGTCTGGTTTCCTTAGTGTTTGTATTCAGCCAGTCCTGGTTGGGACTGGCTGAATTCCATTTTTGTCTCTGATCAGTTGATCTCTTTGCTCTGTTTTCAGAATATACCTGAGTGCTGATATAGTGATTTTGAAGTCTAGCTACTTCAGGGCCTTTTTCCCTATCAGACGGTTGGGACATTTTTGGTAGGGTTTTTTGCGGATTGCAGCCAGCATCTTTTCTGTCCTGTCCTATCTAGTTAGTTGGGCCCCATCGTTTGCTCAGCCTGTCTTTCTGTCTGTGTTTGTGTTTTCATCTGTTTTTCACCGACAATACATGTTGGGGGCTGTCTATTGCTTTGGGGTCTGTTCTGGGGCAGTTTAGATTTCCCCTTTCCTTCTTTAGGCTTATGTAGTTATCCGGCTGTGATGAGGGGTCTAGGGCACCGTAGGAACCCCCCACGGCTACTGTTAGTTGTGGTGTATAGGATCAGGGGTCTGCAATCCGATAGTTACCAACCTCTCCGGTTTTCTGGACTTAGCTTGTATTTTTGTTTTCTCCTCCTCCAGTGACTCATTCATAACAGCGGTTCCAAAGGGCATGATAGAAAGTGGTCAGGGACAGAGCAGAGGATCAGAAACTTGGAGTACAGAGCAGTACCGAATCAAGAGTCAGAAGAAGAAACAGAGTCCCAGCCGGGTCATACACTGGGAAACACAAACACACAGAGGCACAACGAAATCAGAACGATAACCTGGGTCAGCAACTGAAGCCTGGTAAGCAGAAGTATCACTGACACAGAACCAGGCCAGAAGCAGACCTCCCTAAACCAAAGAGACGCTAAAAAAAGTTAATCCCTACCTGACCAGGATGGGAGAAAATACACCGTCCTGTGTCATGACAATACCCATGTGCAGCTGCCAAAGAAAGGGAGTCAAGTAGTTCGTCCAGTAACAGAAGTTGTCAAAATGCTCCACAATTTGTCACTGCAGCGAAACAAACCTGCTTTTCATCTCTCATATCATCTGTCTCACAAAACTAAACAGCTATTCAGTACTTTCAATTCTCACCTTGTCCACTAGCTCTCCCTCCATACCCACTCATCATAGCTGAAGACTTTGCCTCTTTCTTTAAGCAGAAGATTGACAACATAAGGCAAAGCATTTGCCTAAAGTCCACACAGCTGTTGCCTAAAGTCCTCACAACTACTCAACACTCCTTCTCCAAAACCAACTTCACCATCACGGAAGAACAACTTTCCTTTTTACTCTCCAAATCACGTCTCACTACTTGTGATCTTGACCCAATCCTGTCCCACCTCATTCCAAACCTTACAACAGTCTTCATCCCAAAACTAACCCACCACTTCAACCTGTCACTAACAACTGTTTTCTTCCTCTCATGCTTCAGACATGCCTCCTGTAAGAAAATGTTCTTATCGGAGAGTTGGAAGAGCCGGACAAAATTGCAGACAATCCTTCTCGAAGCTGAGGTTGAAGTTTATTGGAGATGCACGGCAAAACAGATACAGAATAACAGAGGAGTCGGAATATGCGGGCAAAAACAGGAATTCAGACAGGCAGAGATTTGCTAGGAGGTCTAGCGGTGATAAGGCTCTGTGCCCTGGCCATGGTGAGGCACAGTGGCATGATGGCGATGTTACTGTTGCTTGTTGCCATTCCAAGAGCTTCTTATACATTATCAGAACAAAGAAAGCTGCATTTTGCTGCAGAGGGCGTTAACATTGTAATTCTACAGAAACGTGGTTTAGAAAAGAGAATATAATGACACAATACGAAGATATTAATTAACATTTCTCCAAGCAACACTAAAACGCATAAGTCATTGGTATCTATGGCTACTGTCCTAAAATCTTATCACTGCTTTCAGACTTGATCCATAAATTCATGCATTTGACATTCTAATTACTTTACTTTTCGCTACCACACTATCACGTATAAGCATATTGACCATATATTTGGTGACCCTATTCCCCTATTGATCAAATATTCCTCTATGCACATCTGCTGAAGTTGGTAAGAGACATGATCTCATTTTCCATCCTCCATTTAGTACATGTTATTAGCTCTTTTGTAAAAGTTGAATCTTCTCTAACTTTCAACAAAATGGCTGCTAGAGACAACATGGCCGCTCAGTATATTATGGCTGACCATTCTCTTACACCTCCATCACACCCATCCTCAAAAAGTCCTCCCTTGACCCATCCATTGTGTAAAGCTATCGCTCCAAATCACCTATCACCCCAAATCACTTCTCCCCTATGCCACAAAATTAGTGGAACAAAACATCCAGTTGGAACTGTCCTCAAATCTATCCTCCTGCTCCCTCTTTGACCGCTTACAATGTGGCTTCCCACCGCACCATTTCACTGAAACTGCCCTGACTAAAGTCAACAAAGACCAACTAACTGCCAAATCCAAGTGACACTACTTTGCCCTCCTCCTCCTGGACCTGTCTTCTGCCTTCGACAGAGTGGACCATTCCCTATTACTACAGTCTCTCTCATATCTTGGCATCACATACTTGGTCCTATCTTGTATCTCCTCATACCTAACATACAGTACATTCTGTGTGTCCCACTCACACACCACTTCCTCATCTTGCCCCCTATATGTCAGTGCCCCCAAGGTACAGTTTTAGGACTCATGATCTACTCCATCTACACCTTCGGTCTGGGACAGCTCATAGAGTCTCACAGCTTTCAGTATCACCTCTATGCTTATGACAGATAGATCTAATCTCGGGACCTGATATCAGCTCCTTACTTACCAGAATCCCGCAATGTCACTCCTTTATTTCAGATTTCTTCTCTACTAGGTTTCTAAAACTTAACATGGATAAAACTGAATTAATCTTCTTTCCACCATCTCATTCAATTTCCCCAACTGACCTAAGCATCAAAATCAATGGCTTGACTAAGATATTGCCTTCAAATCTAATATCCAAGCCCTTTCACCTTCCTGCCGAGCCCAACTCAAAAATATCTCCCGAATCCACAGATTCCTCAACCATGAATGTGCAAAAACACTAGTGCGTGTCCTCATCTTCCTTTGTAAACTGTGATCCCTCAAGGGCAAGGTCCTGTCTACTCCAGTAGCAGTCGGTGACTTGTATTGTTTCAGACTATTGTACTTGTTTTTATTCTGTACTAGCTGAAGAGCCTGGCACTGCCCGGGCATAGTAACTAACTACGGTTAGTTATAACAAATTATAATGATTATATCTATATATATATATAAAGCTGAGTGTAGAGCCCCGTCCACTCCGCATAGCCACATTCACTATAATATCCCACATCATCCCGTCAGAGCCACCCAACTACTACCCCTAATATCCCACATCATCCCATCAGCCAGAGCCACCGGACTACTACCCCAAATATCCCACATCATCCTGTCAAAGCCACCGGACTACTACCCCTAATTTCCCACATCATCCCATCAGCCAGGGCTACCAGACAACTACCACTAATATCCCACATCATCCCATCAGACTCCTGACTACTCCCCCTAATATCCCATATTGTCCCGTCAGCCAGAGCCACCGGACTACTACAACTAATATCCCACATTATCCCGTCAGCCAGAGCCACCAGACTACTCCCCCTATTTTCCCACATCATCCCATCAGCCAGAGCTACCGGACTACTACCCCTAATATCCCACATCATCCAATCAGCCAGAGCCACCGGATTACTACCCCTAATATCCCACATCATCCCGTCAGCCTGGGGTCAGAACCAGAGCGCTGAGTGGAACGATCCTATCTTCCATACCGGAGATCCCTTTACGAGAGGCCTGGGGTCAGTACCAAAGCGCAGAGTAGATTTGACCTTACTTCCATACCGGGGATCCCTTTAAGAGAGACTGGGATCAGAACCAGAGCGCTGAGTGGATTTGCCGTGACTTGCATACCAATGATCACTTTGATTCTAACCCCAGGGTTACATTAGAGCATTGAGGGATTTGCCCTAACTTCCATACAGGAGATCCCTTTAAGAGAGCCTAGGGTCAGAACCAAAGCGCTGGATGGATTTGCCCTGACTTCCATACAGGAGATCCCTTTAAGAAAGGCCTGGGGTCAGAACCACAGAGCTGAGTGGATCGGTCCTAACTTCCATACCAGGGATCCCTTTAAGAGAGGCCTGGGGTCAAAACCAAGCCCTGGATGGATTTGCTCTGACATCCATACCAATAATCCCTTTAAGAGGGAAGATGTGCCTACGGGATGGAGGATGTGTGATGGGGATATGGGGAGGATTTCACCGCCGATCAGAAGAGGTGTTTGCCACACTGTGATGCACATGACAGCATGACAAAACACCCGCTGTTCTTGCAGCTGAATCCGAACAGTAAGAGATCCAGTCAGAGATCTGCGGTTCCCACACAGTCAAAAGACAGCGTGAATGGTGATCGGAGGTATACAGTTTACCTCCGGTCACTGGTGTCAGCGGATGGGACTACTGATCCCATCATCCGACACCTGCAGCCACTAATAACAGTGAGAACAGGAGCGGGCTGATGGGGGTATTCATTAGCTGGCTCCTTCACTGTAAATAAATCTATAATAATAAATGCAGCTTCCGGGTTGTAACAACTTCCATCCAGTTGTAACTGGTGACGTCACAGCACACCTCTTGCCATGTTAACCCTCAACACACCACTCCTCCTCAACACACACTCCTCTCACCTTTCAGTGTGTGTTAAGGAGGTGTGTGTGTTGAGGGTTAACATGGCAAGAGGTGTGTCACTATCGTCCCGATGCGATAGCATCGGGCCTTAATCTAGTTTTAAAAAAAAATGACGTGGTTTTCCATATTTTGTTAACCAGCCAGGCAAAACTCACAGCTGGGGGCTGCAAACAATGTGTGATCATAATGTACATTTCTAGGTGGAATATCAAAGAAATGCAAATATACCAACTATTGTTACTGCATTTTATCATAATTGTCATTATTTGTAAATAATTACATTTTTCATAAAAAAAAAAAAAATGTCAGGAAATCCTAGTAGAATTATTTTACATGACAGAAAATAGCGACACGTCTTATATGTCCATTAGTATGATGAACTTGGTTTACAGAGTGATAGACTAATAAAGGTTTATAATGACTGTCAATGTGTTACAAAAAAGGATCTGTGTTAAAAAATTACAGTATTTTTATATTTATAACAAATATTCACCTTTAAAAGCCTTGTGTGGAGTAGAAGAGTATATGCAGCCTCAGTGTAGTTCTCACAGTCCAGGTGTAGGTCTCTAAGCTTGTATAGGTATCTTGAAAAACAAACAGGAAATATGTATTGTGAGATAACTACACAATATCTGTACACATGGTTTTAAACCAATGTCATAATCAATAAATGTTTAACAGTTCGCACAAAAAAAACAATGTATTCACTTTTTTGTATATATAACTGACATCATTTCATGTTGCTAGAATTCTTCAAAACAAATTATTCCAAGTTTTTTTTCTTAGTGGATTTTGAACAAATTGCCGACAGTAATGCATAATTTTAAAATGAAGGTTGTATAAAAAGATAAAACAAATATGATCCTAAAACCTTATGCAAACTTGCGCTAATAGGATGTGTCCTGATTAGAAAACCAAAAATGGAAAGGAGATATCTTGTGGGGAGGTCTGTTACCTTTACTGAAGCTTAATGTGGCGAGCCAGAAGAAACAGAAGTCCAGGTCCTTCCCAGAGATACTCCCCGGCACAGCGATGTGTAGAATTACTGGAGTTAAAGGGTGCTACCTCCTAGCATACCGCCGTCCGGCCGGTGACTGGCGTGCAGCTGGAGGTATGTATCGGCAGGCTGTAAAGATACCAGCCGCCGCTTACAAAAACATGCCTGCAAGGTCCAAGAACGCTGAAGGACCTTGCGTGACGTCACAGTTACGTGGGAAGTCACGTGACAGGCAGAAAAAACGCTATGAGGCGTTGAAAGGGCCAGAATACAATGATAGATCCTACACGTTGCGGAATTCACTGATTCCTTCTTCAGGGATGGCCCCCTGGAACAAGAATAACCCTTATATAGCCTCCAGTATATAGCCTCTAATGGCAAAACATCATATTATGCATTAAAAGAAAATAGCTCAATCTCGCTGTTTAGACCATTCGGGATCAGGGTATTTAATTCAAATATCCATTTACTTTCTACCCTGGACATTTGGTGGATAAAATTGCCTTTCCTAATGCTTCTTTTAACAATTTGAATCCCAGTGACCTTAGTGTCCCTTAAAGAGCTCCCATGATGTGTGAGATAATGATTGGAAAGGGGGTGACCTGTGAATTTATTACAGATATTTCGTAAATGTTCCCCAATTCTAACATTTAGGGGACGTATCGTTCTTCTTATATATAATTTATCACATGGACATGTGATACAATATATCACCCCCTTCGTGTCACAGGTGATGAAATCACGGATCTGAATCTCCATGGACTTATTCACAATCGAAAGTTGTTTCTTACTGCCTAATTTTTTGCAAGATGCGCATTTTTTGCAGGGAAAAAAACCATTTAGTTGCTGATATATATGAGAATTGGGGCCTGGTGTTGGTATGGAAATAGAGGGGGCTACCAGGTTACTCAAATTGTTTGCCCTTCTAAAGACAAACCTAGGGCGAGCTGGTAAAGCTTCCCCTATGATTTTATCATTTTTCAAAATACCCCAGTGTTTGTTTACAATTTTTCTGAAAATATGGCTATTTTGAATTATACTGAGTGATGATGGGAACCTCATCTATAATGGGGTTTTCTTTATTTTTTACTTTATGTCTGAGGAATTGTTCCCTCGGTATGTTCCCAATATATTCCCTAGTTGCACGCTTTTGCGCCATTGGTATATATATATATATATATATATACACACACTCACTGGCCACTTTATTAGGTACACCTGTCCAACTGTGTGTTAAGACTTAATTTCTAATCAGCCAATCACATGGCGGCAACTCAGTGCATTTAGGCATGTAGACATGGTCAAGACAATCTCCTGCAGTTCAAACCGAGCATCAGTATGGGGAAGAAAGGTGATTTGAGTGCCTTTGAACGTGGCATGATTGTTGGTGCCAGAAGGGCTGGTCTGAGAATTTCAGAAACTGCTTATCTACTGGGATTTTCACGCACAACCATCTCTAGGGTTTACAGAGAATGGTCCAAAAAAGAAAAAAAATCCAGTTAGCGGCAGTTCTGTGGCCGGAAATGCCATGTTGATGCCAGAGGTCAGAGGAGAATGGGCAGACTGGTTTGAGCTGATAGAAAGGCAACAGTGACTCAAATTGCCACCCGTTACAACCAAGGTAGGCAGAAGAGCATCTCTGAACGCACAGTGCGTCGAACTTTGAGGCAGATGGGCTACAGCAGCAGAAGACCACACTGGGTACCACTCCTCTCAGCTAAGAACAGGAAACTGAGGCTACAATTTGCACAAGCTCATCGAAATTGGACAGTAGAAGATTGGAAAAACGTTGCCTGGTCTGATGAGTCTCGATTTCTGCTGCGACATTCGGATGGTAGGGTCAGAATTTGGCGTAAACAACATGAAAGCATGGATCCATCCTGCCTTGTATCAACGGTTCAGGCTGGTGGTGGTGGTGTCATGGTGTGGGGAATTTTTTCTGGGCACTCTTTGGGCCCCTTGGTACCAATTGAGCATCGTTGCAACGCCACAGCCTACCTGAGTATTGTTGCTGACCATGTCCATCCCTTTATGACCACAATGTACCCAACATCTGATGGCTACTTTCAGCAGGATAATGCGCCATGTCATAAAGCTCGAATCATCTCAGATTGGTTTCTTGAACATGACAATGAGTTTACTGTACTCAAATGGCCTCCTCAGTCACCAGATCTCAATCCAATAGAGCATCTTTGGGATGTGGTGGAACGGGAGATTCGCATCAGGGATGTGCAGCCGACAAATCTGCGCCAACTGTGTGATGCCATCATGTCAATATGGTCCAAAATCTCTGAGGAATGCTTCCAGCACCTTGTTGAATCTCTGCCACGAAGAATTGAGGCAGTTCTGAAGGCAAAAGGGGGTCCAACCCCTTACTAGCATGGTGTACCTAATAAAGTGGCCAGTGAGTGTGTATATATATATATATATATATATATATATATATATATATATATATATATATATACACACACACATTGCCTGATCCTAAAACCTGCCTATTTATTTTCAGAATAATTCTACATACAGTGGGGAAAATAGGTATTTTATACACTGACTATTTTGCAAGTTTTCCCACCTACAAAGAATGGAGAGTGTGTAATTTTTATTGTAGATACTGTGAGGGGTTTACACGCTTAGCTGCTTCCTCAGGGAGAGACAGGAACACTTTGGTGGTGAAGCACCTGCTGATTTATTGAAGTCAGCATATACCAAGGTAGGGTTCACAAAACAAAAACAGAGCCTTTCTGGCTTAACGGAAAAACTAAACAAATAAAGTGTTATAGAGCCCTTTTCTCTGCTAGTACACCTGCCAGTATCGGCTGAAGTAAGAGATATGGTGAGCATTCTCCCTCCCACTCTATGAGTGCTCACATAAAAGCAGCCCATTTATGCAGCTTTCTTTATCCCTCCTAACACTAAGGGTGAGTGCACACGCTGCGGATTTGGCGCTGCGGATCCACAGCAGTTTCTGCTGCGGTGTACTGTACCATAATATGAAATGGATATTAAAAACCGCAGTGCAGACGGTGCTGATTTTTCCACGCGGTTTTCCTGCGGTTTCTAAACCGCGGAAGAATTGACATGTCAATTCTTTCTGCGGATTCCACTGCGGTTTGCCATCTCCTCCATTGTGGAGATGAAAAACCGCAGGCCAATCCGCAGGTAAAACCGCAGGTCTTTTGACCTGCAGATTTACCTGCGGATTTTACAAAATCCACACAGCCAAATCCGCACCCCAATCCGCAGCGTGTGCACTTACCCTTAAGGCCTCTTTACATTTAGCGATGCACCAGCAATCCCGACAACTATACGACCCGGTCAGGATCGCTGTGCATCGCTAAATGGTCGCTAGTGAGCTGCCACACAGGCAGATCTCACAGCGATGTAGCGACACAGCATCGGTCGTTACTTACCTTTCAGACGCGGCGATGAAGACGTCCTACCGCCCGCGTCCACACGTAGCTCGTCGACGCCATCAGGAAGCGCCCGACAAGAAATGGAGCTGCATGATCTCACGCGATCAGCGAGAGACAGCGGGGGAGCCGGTCGGAGGTAAGTATCACACATAGCGATATTGCTAGCGATATCGCTAAAGCGTCACGATTTTGTGACGCAGCAGCAATATCGCTATGTGTACAGTCATGGCCAAAAGTTTAGAGAATGACACAAATATTAATTTATACAAAGTCTACTGCTTCATTTTTTCTAATGGCAAATTGCATATACTCCAGAATGTTATAAAGAGTGATCAGCTTAACAGCAATTACTTGCAAAGTCAATATTTGCCTAGAAAATTAACTTTATCCCCCAAAATACATTTCAACATCATTGCAGCCCTGCCTTAAAAGGACCAGCTAACATCGTTTCAGTGATTGCTCCATTAACACAGGTGTGGGTGTTGATGAGGACAGGGCTGGAGATCAATCTGTCATGATTAAGTAAGAATGACACCACTGGACACTTTAAAAGGAGGCTGGTGCTTGGCATCATTGTTTCTCTTCTGTTAACCATGGTTATCTCTAAAGAAACACGTGCAGTCATCATTGCACTGCACAAAAATGGCCTAACAGGGAAGAGTATCGCAGCTAGAAAGATTGCACCTCAGTCAACAATCTATCGCATCATCAAGAACTTCAAGGAGAGAGGTTCCCTTGTTGCCAAAAAGGCTCCAGGGCGCCCAAGAAAGACCAGCAAGCGCCAGGACCGTCTATTAAAAGTGTTTCAGCTGCGGGATCGGGCTACCAGCAGTGCAGAGCTTGCTCAGGAATGGCAGCAGGCAGGTGTGAGTGCATCTGCACGCACTGTGAGGCGGAGACTCTTGGAGCAAGGCCTGGTCTCAAGGATTGCAGCAAAGAAGCCACTTCTCTCCAGAAAAAACATCATGGACAGACTGATATTCTGCAAAAGGTACAGGGAGTGGACTGTTGAGGACTGGGGTAAAGTCATTTTCTCTGATGAATCCCCTTTTCGATTGTTTGGGACATCTGGAAAACGGCTTATTCGGAGAAGACCAGGTGAGCGCTACCACCAATCTTGTCTCATGCCAACTGTCAAGTATCCTGAAACCATTCATGTGTGGGGTTGCTTCTCAGCCAAGGGAATGGGCTCTCTCTCAGTCTTCCCTAAAAACACAGCCATGAATAAAGAATGGTACCAGAATGTCCTCCAAGAGCAACTTCTCCCAACCGTCCAAGAGCAGTTTGGCGATCAACAATGCCTTTTTCAACATGATGGAGCACCTTGCCATAAAGCAAAGGTGATAACTAAATGGCTCAGGGAACAAAACATAGAGATTTTGGGACCATGGCCTGGAAACTCCCCAGATCTTAATCCCATTGAGAACTTGTGGTCAATCATCAAGAGACGGGTGGACAAACAGAAACCTTCAAATTCAGACAAAATAAAAGCATTGATTTTGCAAGAATGGACTGCTATCAGTCAGGATTTGATCCAGAAGTTGATTGAGAGCATGCCAGGGAGAATTGCTGAGGTCCTGAAGAAGAAAGGTCAACACTGCAAATATTGACTTGCTGCATTAACTCATTCTAACTGTCAATATAACCTTTTGTTACTCATAATATGATTGCAATTATATTTCTGTATGTGATAAAAAAAAATCTGACAAACACATAAAAACCAGAGGGCAGCAGATCATGTGAAAATATAATATTTGTGTCATTCTCTAAACTTTTGGCCATGACTGTAAAGGCCCGTTTAGTGTGCTGGAGCAAAAATATCCTGGTTTCATACCACTGATGCCAACATGCGCAGTGACCTATATCTCTCCTCGCACACTGTGCCAGTGATCCTGTCACAGTGCACTTCAACTGTGAGACAGAATCTAAAAATAAAACCTAGAAAATCACACTATATCATTTTTAAATAATGAAACTGCATTTTATTGCATGAAAAAAAAATTTGATCACATACCAACCAGCAAGAATTCTGTCTCTCTCATATCTGTTAGTTTTTCTTTATGAAGCCCTCCTACTCTGCACTCATTACGTGTATTAATTATAGTGCTTTTGAAAAAACCACTATCTTGTAATCCGAACGCTGCTAACTTATTCTTCTTATTAATATTCAGTTGATTTCCGCAATTAAAGGGAATCTGTCACCCCTTTTTTGAGATATCATATAATGATTTCATTCAATTGTGTGTGACACACAAGGATTCTCTTAGTACTTTTGCTTCCCCCTGACCCCGCACCTTTCATGCATAAATACCTTTTTTTATATCGGTTCAGATGTATGTAAACTGCCTCTGTCAGGTCCGCTGGGCGGAGCTTATTCACCTGCTTCCCCCCCCTCCCTTGTCTTGCTCTACGCATTTCTTCTTGTGTAGAGCAAGACAGGGAGGGGGGGAGCAGTTGAATAAACCCCGCCCAGCGGACCGGACAGTGGCAGTCAACATACATCTGAACCGATATAAAAGAGGTATTTATGCATGAAAATAACGGGGTCAGGGGGGAAGCAAAAGTACTAAGAGAATCCTTATGTGACACAAAATTGAATGAAATCATTATATGATATCTCAAAATAGGGGTGACAGATTCCCTTTAATGCGGCCCGAACCGCTACACGCACAGACTCCGTTGAGGTGTCGTTTCGAAGCCAGCGTCCACGAGTGGTGTGCTAAGTATTTTTTGTGCAATTTGCATTTGAAAATTTTTTTTTCCCGTCATTGGAATGCACTGTCTCAATGCATTTCAATGGGAAAACATGCCCTGAGGCAATTGAAATGGCAGTTAAGCTCATTGATATGCGCAGTCAGACCCAGTTACTATGCCAACGACTACGAACTTCACATGACGCCCCCAGGACACAGTTTCTGCCAGATAATTTCAGCTCTTAAAGCGAAACCCACCGCACAAATGCAAATCTAGCTTCATCACATGACGCATGCCCCTGAGAGAGAATGTGCGCCAAAGCGGATTTAGAAGCCCAGTGAGCTAAACTGTCTCTTAAAGGGCCAGCGCACTGAAATGAGTCTTAAAGGGCCGGCACGCCAAATCGAAAGCTGAGTGACCCCAGGCTCCAAATCGGAGGCTGATTGACCCCGGTCTCCAAATCGGAGGCTAAGCCACCCAGGCCTCCAAATCGGAGGCTGATCGACCCTGGCCTACAAATCGGAGGCTGAGCCACCCTGGCCTCCAAATCGGACCCAGAGTGGCCCCGCCCACCAAATCGGACCCAGAGTGGCCCCACCCACCAAATCGGACCCAGAGTGGCCCCACCCACCAAATCGGACCCTGAGGGGCCACGCCCACCAAATCAGACCCTGAGGGGCCCAACAGGCCAAAGTGACCCCTGAGAGGCACCCACAGTTAAAACGGATCCTGAGTTGAAAGTCTTGCAGGGGCAGCAGGCAAGTCTCTCTTAAAGGGGTAGCCCGGGCACCATTTCAAAGCACTATCTGTACTTCCTTCAGGAAATACACATCTAGTTAATATTTTTTATAATAATAATTTTTATTTCTATAGTGCCGACATACAGTGGGGAAAAAAAGTATTTAGTCAGTCAGCAATAGTGCAAGTTCCACCACTTAAAAAGATGAGAGGCGTCTGTAATTTACATCATAGGTAGACCTCAACTATGGGAGACAAACTGAGAAAAAAAAATCCAGAAAATCACATTGTCTGTTTTTTTTTCATTTTATTTGCATATTATGGTGGAAAATAAGTATTTGGTCAGAAACAAAATTTCATCTCAATACTTTGTGATATATCCTTTGTTGGCAATGACAGAGGTCAAACGTAAGGGGAAGGTGAGAGGAGGAGGAACCAGCAAAAGATACAGTAAATGAGCGGTCAGAGAGATAGGAGGAGAACCAGGAGAGAACGGTGTCCTTGAGGCCAATGGAACGGAGCATAGTGAGGAGGAGCTGATGATCCACAGTGTCAAATGCTGCAGAGAGATCCAAGAGAATTAGCATGGAGTAGTGACTAGAGTTGAGCGACTTTTGTTTTTTTAGGGTTGAGTTTCGTTTCATGAAACCCGACTTTTCCAAAAGTCGGGTCGAGCAAAATCGGCTGACTATAGGGAAAAGTCGGGGGTCCGACCGAAACACGAAACCCAATGTAAGTCAATGGGGAATTAAAGTCGGCAGTGAGAAGAGGACAGGAAACACACCAACAGTGCCCATTTGAATGCCAAAGCATCAATTCTTATTACTTAATCTTGTCAACCTTAATTTACTTCCTAATACTAGTTACGTACTGAAAAATGGGGGTTATTTGGCTACAGTTGTGGGGGGGTAGGGCTGGCTCCAGGTTTTCGTGGGCCCAGGGCCAAAGAGCGCCCCTTTAACACATACCACAACTCATGATGCTCCGATACGGCAGAGAAATAGCAGTATAGTACAATGAAAAATACTTCACTTCTTACATCTCATGACTGATATCCATTTTAAATTCTCCAATACCTCCAAAAACGGACAGTATATCACTCCATACAGTATTATGGCCAGCGCTTAGTGCGCTATACAGAGTAATGAGGTCCATATATTTCTCCATATGGAATCATTGATCCCATATAATGTTTCAAACCGTATATGATGAGCTCCACATAATGCTATAGTATATGTTGGTCCCAATGGATGAAGCTCCACTGTCTTATGGGCCCAAATAGTGCTCCATATATAATGGGCCCCATTTCTACTGCTCTAGTGTATAATGGGCCCTGTAAATGCTGCTCCAGTGTCTGATGTCCACCTTTGGAATGCTCCAGTGTATGGTGGGCCCCATATATCATTCACCAGAGTATAGTGCTCCCCAAAAATTGCTGTCCCAAACTTGTAAACAATTACATAAGTCTCCTTGCTAGGGAATCCCAGCACTACTCTGAACTCCTTGTCGTCCCCATCTTCCATCTCACTGCACTTGGCTGTTTAGGCCCTCCCACCGGCAGAGACACTTTTGCGTACTATGCGGTGCCCTGTGCCAGTGCCATCGCCCATGAGTATGCCACCCCCACCTGCTCAAGGAACCTGCACTTTCATCTGCACCTTCCTCTTTGTCACTGTGTAAGGTGGTATAGTATGTGGGAAGGGGAACCTGAGTTTCCTCTGGGTCAGATTCTGGCAGTGTAGAGTGCGAGGGGAATGTAGTGGTCTGGGTCAATGTACCAGGAGCATCATCCAGCAGTGGCTGGGCCTCAGTGCATTTGTGGCGTCCCCAAGAGTACGGTCGCCACTGTGGCATTACCTTCCTCCTAGGGAGTGTGTTGTCAAGCTTGGGAGCAACGAAGGATCTCTCTAGCAATGAAACCAACACAGAACACATTTCCCACTCCAGGCTAGCAGGGAGACCTCTGAACCTGACTGCTGAGGAGCTGCTCTCTGTGGTCTGGAGGAGGTAAGTTAGGGCACTCTGTGCAGGGAAGGGGAAGTGTGTGGACGTGACAAGGGGAGCTGGAGGATGAGCAGAGTTAAGGCTCACTCCTAGCTGGAGCGCATGGTCCCGATTCCGGTCTCCGAGTTTGTCGGGACACTGACGTTCCTGCAGCAGAAACCGGGGGAAGTAGCAGCTATAAATGCTCTGTACCCAACTAAGGCTCGGAGGCCCCAGCATCGACGTGTGGGAGCCAGAAGGAAAAGGCTACAGCTGTCTGCCATACAAGTAAAGACTGAGGAACATCTGTTAGACAGGAGGCGCTTCAGTGAACCACGGTCCTGTGAGTGCTTCCCCCACAAGCGCTAGAAAGGAGACGTTCAGGAAGGTACATGTTGGCGGAGTGTTGGAAGGGAGCTTTCTATTTTGGTCCCGGAGGTTGGCTGAGGTCCTGACCCGGAGGACACAGCACGGAGGCAGGCATCTGTGTAACCTGCAGACTGTGAGTAAAGCTTTGTAGGACACCAGAGCGTGCAGTTCCAGTTATTCCAGCACCGCTACATCTGGGTACCAGCACCTACACCGCCTGTGCCTTTCCCCCATCACTACATCTACACTTCCCTGGGACTCCAGCTCCACCTGTGGGGAGCTTCACCATCTTTGCTGCACAACACCATCAGTCCCAGAGGATCTGCATGCAGCGTCGGCCTAACATCTATGTTGCCGAACACCACAGGTGGCGTCAAACTATCTATATAAACTCTTTACCATTATACCACGCCATTTACATGGGCGCCCAGGGCCACCGTCCGGGTCACCGCTGCTGTGATACATCCCACTGACACCGGCCTGGTAATGAGTACCCCACAGCCCTGGGAGGGCGACCCATATGCCGACTGCTGATCGTGCGGCGTTATTCCCACGAACCTCCAAACAGCGTCCATGAAGGCAAAGTTTTTGGTTCCCGGGGGCAGTATGATTGCAAAGCTGAACCTTAAAGGAATGTCCAAAAGGGCACCACCAGGAGTGGAGCCTGTGGCTTAATTGGACTCCTCCCGGGAAACCACAACCATGCCACCTAAAGAAAAGATGCACACTTTGAAAGCTGTGTCGATTCTGTGTGTGATGTGGTATGTGTGTTTGTAGTTGTGCTAGCGATTTCTCAGCTTTATTCCGTTAACAACCGAGACTCCGGCATGCCCCCGCAGTATGCGTAAAGCTTACTAGAGGGATAAGCGAGGCTCTGGCACGTGAGATCGAGCAATAACAGGTCTAGCATTCCCGTACATGTCCAGGGCTGCATGCACGCTACACTGAAAGGACCAGCTTTTGTCGCTTACAGGTGCAGATAACCTGCTGAACTCCGTTAGTGATGGGGATCTGGGATTCAGATTATTCCCCGCGAACGAACGATGATTTCCCAGTAAGTTCAGGTCAACCGCAATTCCGGACTTAGGCCTAACCGTCATTCCTGAAAAAATTACGTGTCCAAACCACAGGTGCTGTAGCTTGCTTAACAGCTCGGCAGCCGTTCTCAGGCCCAGTATGGATTCAACAACATTGTAGAAAGTTGATAAAGGGTACAGTTTCACTGGATAACACGTATATATGTAGCCTAGTTTACACATTAAAAATATATGCCTATAGATCAGGAGGCAGACTCAGATGTTCTCAGGCCCAGTATGGATTTGACCAGATTGTACAAAGTTGAGAAAGGGTACTTTATCACTGGATAGCAGGTATATATAGCATAGTTTAAACATGTAAAATCTCCGTGTTCTCAGTATGGATTACACAGCAATCTAAAAAGTGGAAAAAAGGAAATGCATTTGAGGCGTACACAACTATATACTTTTGGTGTTATTTTTAAATCTTCATATATATTTCTGTCTCAGTAATACAGTCCAGCCTCTCCGCAATAGGAAATGAGATGCATACAATTACTGACATAAAGGCTAGTGATTGCAGAAATCTAGGAATTACTATTCACGGGAAAAACTTCCATCACAATTCTCATAGGCGATGCTGACCCTCAATTAATTTGTGTGTTGAGACAGTGAAAACATTTTTTTGTGAATAAAGTCTTACTGTATCGCACTTCCATTGATTCCATCACTGTTACTCATCTCCATCAAATTTTTATCACAGGGAGCGATGTAAACATGGTGTTCACTGGCTATCATGATCTGTCACGTAACTTTGGAGTGCAAAAGACAGAAGCCACAGGCCGTAGGCGATTCTATTTGATTGGCATGAGAGGGCACATTTTAAAATGTGCGCCGGAATGTCACACGTTTGTGAGTAGGAAAACTGTGAAAGCTGATGATAAACCACCACTGCATTTCATTGTGAGTCGACGTTCATAAGAAATGGAAGCCATTGATCATCTGGAGCTAGAGCTCAGCCAGCAGAACAGGGCATAGCTACATCTTAACCATCATCTTTCAGTTCAATCAATTTGTAGTGGCACTCCCAGTGAAGGATTTGACAGCCCAGACTACACAGCGGAGGAGCAGGGAGAGGTAAACATTGCAAATGCTGTGGCCCTGCCCAAGCAAGGGGGGCACACTCGTGGGCATCGGTACTGGCACTGGGCCCCTCATAGTACGGCGATGTGTCTGACGGCGGGTGTGCACCACCACCGTCAGAGACACTTGATTGCACTATGAGGGACCCTGTGCCAGTGCCCGCGCCCAAGAGTCGGCCTACCCACCTGTCCAGGGCAACGGCACTCGCATGGTTTCGTGCACTAGGTGGTGACCCTGGCCATGGGGGGGGGCAGCCCAGTTAGGGCGGTTTACAAAGTGGCATATGTTGATATGGGACATTCAGCTGCTGCAAAAGGCGAAATAGGTCAAGTTCGCGGAATAGGAGGAGGACCAAAGCAAGCCATTTTTCTGGCAACCTATGTGTCATCAAGGAAAGGTGGGACAAAATCCTTGGAAACCCATGCATGGTTCATTTTAATGAAGGTTAGAAAAAAGGACCCGTCTGTCAACCCAAAATGTGGATGATCTGTCAGGATTGATCCAGCTGCTCTGAAGACTCTTTCCGAAAGCATACTTGCAGCTGGGCAAGCGAGCTCCTGTAAGGCATATTGTGCCAATTCAGGCCAGGTGTCCAGTTTAGCAGCCCAATAGTCAAAGGGGAATGACCTGTGCGGGAGAACATCGATATGGGAGGAAAAGTAGTTTGTAACCATAGTTGACAACTGCTGTCTCCTGTCACTTTCCATTGATGCAGTATTACCAGTCGTGTGAGCGGTACTTGAAAAATCAGTCCACAACATTGTCATGAAACCCCTGTCTCCAACGCCACTTCTGCTGTGTGCACCACGAACACCTCTACCAAGCTGCCCCCGGCCCGTACGGCTCGTGTGAGAACCATCACCGCTGCTGTGTGCTGGGAATGCCTCAACCAACCGGTTTACCAGAGTTGCTTGTTTATTAGCCAATATTAGGTCAAGGTTCTCGTGTGGCATGATGTTTTGTAATTTGCCTTTATAGCGTGGATCCAGGATGCTGGCCAACCAGTAGTCGTCATCGTTCATCATTTTGGCAATGCGGGGGTCCCTTTTTAGGATCTGCAAGGCATAATCTGACATGTGGGCCAATGTTCCCGGTGTCAATGATGCACTGCGAGTGCTGGTTGGAGGAGCACTTTCTGGCAAATCCACATCCCTCCAGTCACGCACAAACCCTGTACCAGACCTTGCCACGCCAACATTTTCACTTGCCCCACGAGATGCATCCTCCTCTCCTAAGTAATCATCCCCATCATCATCCTCCTCCTCCTCTTCTTCTTCCTCCACCTCATCCAGGAGAGGTCCCTGAGCAGACAATGGCTGAATGTCATCAAGGATTCCCTCCTCCTCTTCCTCCTCGTCAACATTGGCTGCAGACGCCTGCTCCTTAAGGTGCGTCAAAGTTTGCATGAGCAGACGCATAAGTGGGATGCTCATGCTTAGGATGGCGTCGTCTGCGCTTACCAGCTGAAGGACTTTACTGAGGTCTTTCAGCTTCGACCACTGCACACCTGTCAACTCCATGTCTGCTCTCAAAGTGCCTGGCCGTGTATCCTCCCACAAATGCATTATGGCCTGACTCTGTTCGCACAGCCGCTCAACCATGTGCAGGGTGGAGTTCCACCTTGTTGCAATGTCGATAATGAGGCGGTGGTTGGGAAGGTGGAGCAATCGCTGCAGCTTCTGCATACGAATGGAGTGTAAAGGCGACCGGCAGATTTGCGCGCACAGTCTTCGCACCTTCTGGAGCAGGGCTGTTAACTCCGGATAATTGTTGAGGAAGCACTGCACCACCAGGTTCAAGGTGTGAGCCAAGCAAGGTATGTGGCTGAGTTTTGAAAGGGCTATGGCTGCCACAAAATTACGGCCGTTATCACTATCTACCTTGCCTGCCTCAAGATGTATACTGCCCAGCCATGACTCAGTTTGTCGCTGAAAGTACTCGGCCAGCACCTCCGCGGTGTGTCTGTCGCCCAAACACATCATCTGCAACACAGCCTGCTGACGCTTTCCACTAGCTGCTCGATAGGGGGACACCTCGTGTGCAACAGTGGCAGCTGCAGATGGAGTGTTCGTACGACTGCGCTCTGTGGACGAGCTTTCGCTTCTGGAGGAGGAGGGTCGAACGCCTACAGCCAACAGTTTCCTATACCGTGGGTTAGGCAGCACTGTCCCACCACCGCTGTCCCCTGTGGACCCTGCATCCACCACATTAACCCAGTGCGCAGTGATGGACACTTAACGGCCCTGGCCATGCCGACTGGACCATGCATCTGTTGTGAGGTGCACCTTTCCACTCACTGACTGCTTGAGTGCATGGACAATGCGGTCTTTCACATGATGGTGGAGGGCTGGGATGGCTTTGCGAGAGAAGTGGCGACTGGGTAGGTCATAGCGTGGTACTGCATAGGCCATGAGTTCGCGGAAAGCTGCGCTTTCCACCAACCGATAGGGCATCATCTCTAACGAGATTAGTTTGGCAATGTGGGCGTTCAAACCCAGTGTACGCGGATGAGAGACTGAGTACTTTCTTGACCTACTCATACTCTCTGGGAGGGTGAGCTGGACTTGAGAGCTGCATATGGTGGAACTAGCGGTGGACAGGGCGGACTGAGAGAGGGTTGATGATGGTGATGGAGTTGGTGTTCTTTCTGATGGCCTAGATTCAGTCTTTCGTTGATATAACAGTGGGATTCCCTGACTGCTTTGGCCTTGCAACGACACCTCAACATTTGCTACTGCGCTAACTGGTGGCCTTACAATGGGGGAAACAATCTAGCCTTGCTGACTACCTTCTTTGTGATCAGTTGCACATGTGGTACTGGAGGTTAGGTGTTGTGTCCACGCTTGCAAGTGCATGCTGGTTAAATGTCTAAGCATGCGACTGGTATTCAAATTTTTCAGATTTTTCCCTCGGTTAAAGGTCTTTGCGCACTTCTTACAGATAACCTGGGCCTGATCATGAGGATTTTGTTCAAAAAAGTGCCACACTGCACTCTTCCTACTTTGGAAGACATTTTGCGGCCTAGCACGCTGTGCTATTTTGACCGTCTGGACAAGCTGTCCAGCAACTCTTTTGATTTTTGGAACCTGTCTTTGGAGTGCTCCGGGCCTGCCAGATAACAGCTGTTGTGATGTCGATGTCTGCTGTGGATGCTCCTCCTCCTCTACTGAGCTATTGGAAGCAGCACCCTCTTCCCCCATTGGATGCCAATCTGGGTCAACAACTGAGTCATCCATCACCTCCTCTTCAATGTCATGTGCACCTTCCTCTGTGTCACCGTGTATGGTGGTATAGTATGCGGGAAGGGGCACCTGAGTCTCTGGCTTTAAAAGCAGTTTGCCAACTCCTAGAAAACTAAGCCTTCGAGGCCTTGTGGAGCCAGACAATGACGCAGGCTCAACACCTCCTGCACTCGGTCCTATTTTGCTTTTGCCACTACCATCAGATCCACCACCAACACCATCATTACCAGCTGGCAACCCACGCCCAATTCCACGGCCTCTTCCACCAGCTTTCCTCATTTTTGGTAAAAATGTACACAAAATCCCACAAACTATATAGTAATGTAAAACAAGGTACAAGGTGTATATAGGACAGGGGAGATGTAGAATTTCTGAACACACTTGTGAACACTGTTGGATTGTGTGAGGCCCAGTGAATATTACACCGCTATGTCACAGTCTCAATATCGCAGGTGTGAAAAATGTCACTATAGGACAGGGGAGATGTAGAATTTCTGAACACACTTGTGGACACTGTTGGATTGTGTGAGGCCCAGTGAATATCACACCGCTATGTCACAGGCAGAAATTGGCTAGTGTATGACAAACTACAAGGTGTATATAGAATTGGGCAGAATAGGAATCTCCCTAGAGTGTAGGTCTGTAAGAACGGAACATGTCCTCGACTTATTCTTACAGAGTCACACACAGATAGCTTCACTGTGGCCGTGATAACAGCCGTTACACGGTACTGTGTGAGGAGCATACACCGCTGTATGGTGTGAAAAATGCAAGCTCAGTACCTCACCAGGACAAGAAAAAAAAAATTTTGATTGCTTTTAAAAAAGCAGTTTGCAGAGCAGTGGGAAAACAGCAATGCAGCTATCAGGAAGCCTTATAAGGCAGCCTAACAACCAACACAGCTGATCCAGCAAAATATAGCCTCCACTTGCACTGCACACACAGTGACTGGTGTGTTATACAGGCAAAATCTCTAGCAGCAGAAGCAGTTTTTGGTGTCTTCTTCCTTGCCTAATGCTTTCCCTACAGAATCAGCAACAGCAGCAGCTCTCCCTATTCTGAGATCAGCATGAGTAACATGGCGGTCGGCGTGCACGCCCTTTTATACCCCCTGTGACGCCCCCTAAAGCAAGCCAATCACTTGCATGCCCTTCTCAAAGATGGTGATGACCCCTGCCTATGTCATCACGTTGCCCACAGTGTCCGTGGATCCTGATTGGCTGAAAAAGGGCGGAAAACAAACTTTTGAAACGTGACTTTGGCGCTAAAGTTGCCGAGCTCGTGGCCAACCTCACCCTAGGGTCGGGTTTCATTTCATGAAACCAGACTTTAATAGCCGGGTTTTAACACATTAATAGCCTTTCCTGAGCTACTTCTAAATTCCCATGGGCTAAGGCCATGAAATGCCTCATCTTCTCCCTAAACTTTTGGACATACTCCAGAATGGGTACCTATTCTGTGGGAAAAGTGCCCTCCCAACTCTCTCTTACTAGCTCTAATGGCCCCCGTACCTTTTTCCCTTACAGTAGTTCAAAAGGAGAGAACCCGGTAGAATCCTGTGGTACCTCCCGGTAGGCAAAAAGGAGCTGCTGCAGGTTTTTCTCCCAGTCCCTTCCCTCGGACTCCACATACCGACTAATGAGCTGCTTGAGCATTCCATTGAAACGCTCAAACAACCAATTCATTTTGGGGTGGTATGCATGGGGCGGACACCATGTTTCTCCCAGAGGCTCTGAATTAGCTTGTTTTGGAACTGGGTCCCCTGGTTGGCCAATACCTCCTGTGAAGACCCTACTTGACTAAAAATGTCCAGTAGAGCTTGAGCCACATTCTCTGTATCTATGGATGACAGGGCAATGGCCTCAGGATAGCGTGTTGCAAAGCCGACCAGGGTGAGGATGAACCTCTTTCCGCTGCAGCTGGGGATAGCTAAAAGACCCACTAAATCAATGGCACCTATCAAGGGCATGAACTGGAACAATGCACCACAGGGTGCTACCCCATCCGTTGACAAACTGGACAAGAGGCTTGGTATTTCTACACCTCTTGGGTGACCTTTGGCCAAAATTAACTACGCAGTAGTTGAGCCCAGGTCTTTCTCACCCTCATGTGCCCAGCTGCAGGAACGTTATGTGCCAAGTGCAGGAGTTGGGGCCGATATTGCTGAGGCACCACTAGCTGATGGACAAGGGTCCAGGGTTTCTCTGGCATGATGTGGGCTTTTCCCTATATAGCAGTCCAATCTCCCATCTACACACCTCCCTCTGATTTCTGTACCCAGGTCGAGCGGTCGTACTGCGGGCAAGTTCTAGGGTGGGGTCTGTAAGATGGGCTTCCCTAAACTGCTTGTGATCCGTCTCCCCCCCAGTCAATGGCAACAGTCTGGTCAAGTGTACTCACCGCCCTCAGCTCAGAGGTGGTTGATGGTGGCTTGGAGTGTTGCTTATCCTCGGGATGGGTGGCAGAAGGATCCACATCAGGGTGTTTCTTGGCTAGGCTTCAGGTGACGACAGTAACAAATTGGCTGGTCAGTCCTTGTCCGAGGTTATTCCCCAAAATAAACACATTTGAAAGGTAACTCACCAAAAACCCTGACTGTTGCACTGGCAGGATGCAGCAGAGCCCCATTGATAATGGCTGGGGCAGCCAGGTGCATTCCACTGATGAGAACAGCCAGTAGCCCATCATGGTCTGGCTGTCTAGTGGAAAAAATGCACACAAATAAGGCTTGCATAAGACATAAGTCACACAGATAAGTGCGATGCAAAGTGTCCGAGCAGACTATTAATAACACCCATAGTATTAGCAGGCGGGCCGCTCAGCACTGTACATATGCATCACACAGAAAAAACCAAGCCAACATGAAAGGCTCCAGATACATCCTGCAAAAATGATAAAAAGTGCAAAAAGATAAATAGATAGATATGGGGTATTAGTTACTAATTTGGCCAAAGTAGATAAGCTCACAATCCAACGTCAAGGATCCCCAGATATTGTGAGTCCCTAACACTAAATCTGAACAGCGCACATAAGGAAAAGAATTCCAAAAAAAAAACACATTTGAAAGGTAACTCACCAAAAACGTTGGGTTGTGAGCATCAGTCAGGGTTTTTGGTGAGTTACCTTTCAAATGTGTTTTTTTTTTTTAATTTTTTAACCCCTTTCTGACATCAGACGTACTATCCCGTCCATGGGACCCGGGCCCCTATGCCCATGGACGGGATAGTACGTCTACCGCGATCAGCGGCGCCCACGTGGTGAGCGCCGCTGATCGCGGCCGGGTGTCAGCTGATTATCACAGCTGACACCCGGCACAGTGTGTCAGGGGCGGTCACGGACCGCCCCAACACGTTAACCCCTTGCACACCGCGATCAAACACGATCGCGGTGTACCGGGGGTTAAAGGGAAGCATCGGCAGGGAGGGGGCTCCCTCCGTGCTTCCCTGAGCCCCCCACGGCACCGCAATGTGCAGCGCTGCTGCGGGGGGCTCCTTTCCTGCAGGCCCCCGAATCCAAGATGGAGACGGGGGCCTGCAGGAAGCTGGCTTCCTCAGTGCCTGCAAAGCGCAGGCAAGAGGAAGTCTTCTTCAATGCCTGTGACAGATTGCTGATCTGTCACAGTGATCTGTGATGTGACAGATCAGCGATCTGTCACAGGAGAGTGATGTCCCACCTGGGACTATTTAATAAAGTTAAAAAAAAAATAAAAAAAGTGTTAAAATAATGTTATTAAAAAAAATCGCCAAATAAATTAGAAAAAAAAAAAAAATATTCCCCCAAATAAATCCATTTTTTGGAAATAAAAAAAAAAAAAACAATAAAAGTACACATATTAGGTATCGCCACGTTCGTAACGACCCGCCCTATAAAACTGTCCCATTAGTTAACCCCTTTAGCGAACCCCTTAAAAAATAAAAATAAAAAACAAAGCAAAAAATAATGATTTATCATACCCCCAAACAAAAAGTGTAATAACGCGCGATCAAAAAGATGCATATAAATATCCATGGTACTGCTGAAAACCTCATCTTGTTCCGCAAAAAACGAGCCGCAACACAGCATCATCAGCGAAAAAATAAAGTTATAGCTCGCAGAATAAAGCGATGCAAAAATAATTATTTTTTATATAAAATAGTTTTCATTGCATAAAACCGACAAAACATAAAAAAATGACCTAAATGAGGTATCACTGTAACCGTACTGACCCGAAGAATAAAACCACTTTATCAATTTTACCGCACGCGGAACGGTGTAAACGCACTCCCCCAAAAGAAATTCATGAAACGCTGGTTTTTGTTCATTCTGCGTCCCAAAAATCAGAATAAAAAGCGATCAAAAAATGTCACGTGCCCGAAAATGGTACCAATAAAAACGTCAACTCGTCCCGCAAAAAATAAGACGTCATATAACTTGGTGGGTCAAAATACGGAAAAATTATAGCTCTCAATATGTGGTGATGCAAAAATTATTTTTACAATAAAAAGCGTCTTTTAGCGTGCGACAGCTGCCAAACATAAAAACCGCCATAAATAGTAAATCAAACCCCCCGTTATCACCCCCTTAGTTAGGGAAAAATAATAAAATAAAAAAATGTATTTATTTCCATTTTTCCATTAGGGCTAGGGTTAGGGGTAGGGTTAGGGCTGAGATTAGGGTTAGGGGTGTGTTGGGGTTCGGGTTGGAATTAGAATTGGGGGTTTCCACTGTTTGGGTACATCAGGGGCTCTCCAAATACAACATTGCGTCTGATCTCAATTCCAGCCAATTCTGAGTTGAAAAAGTCAAATGGTGCTCCTTCCCTTCCAAGCTCTGCCATGCACCCAAACAGTGTTTTACCCCAACATGTAGGGTATCAGCCTACTCAGGACAAATTGCAAAACAATTTTTGGGGTCCAATTTCTCCTGTTACCCTTAGGAAAATAAAAAATTGGGGGCAAAAATATCATTTTTGCGGAAAAAAATGATTTTTTTATTTTCACGTCCGAGCGTTAAACTTCTGTGAAGCACTTGGGGGTTCAAAGTGCTCACCACACATCTAGATAAGTTCCTTAGGGGGTCTCGTTTCCAAAATGGGGTCATTTGTGGGGGGTTTCCACTGTTTAGGTACATTAGGGGCTCTCCAAAGGCAACATGACATCCGCAGAACATTCCCTCAAAGTCTGCATTCCAAAACGTCACTGCTTCCCTTCCGAGCCCCGACGTGTGTCCATACAGTAGTTTTCTCCCACATGTGGGGCGTCAGCGTACTCAGGACAAATTGGACAACAACTTTTTGGGTTCAATTTCTCCTGTTACCCTTGGGAAAATAAAAAAATTGGGGACTAATTGATCATGTTTGTGGAAAAAATACGATTTTTTTATTTTCATGCCCTGGCATTATAAACTTCTGTGAAGCCCTTGGGGGTTCAAAGTGCTCACCTCACATCTAGATAAGTTCCTTAGGGGGTCTACTTTTCAAAATGGGGTCATTTGTGGGGGGTTTCCACTGTTTAGGTACATTAGGGGCTCTCCAAAGGCAACATGACACCCGCAGACCATTCCATCAATGTCTGCATTCCAAAACGTCACTACTTCTCTTCCGAGCCCTGACGTGTGTCCATACAGTAGTTTTCTCCCACATATGGGGTATCAGCATACTCAGGACAAATTGGACAACAACTTTTGGGGTCTAATTTCTCCTGTTACCCTTGGGAAAATAAAAAAAAACGGTGACTAAAAGATCATGTTTGTGGAAAAAATACGAATTTTTTATTTTCACGCCCGGGCGTTATAAACTTCTGTGAAGCACTGGGGGCTTCAAAGTGCTCACCACACATCTAAGTTCCTTAAGGGGTCTAGTTTACAAAATGGAGTCATTTGTGGGGGGTTTCCACTGTTTAGGTACATCAGGGGTTTTCGAATCGCGACATGGTGTCCGATCTCAATTCCAGCCAAAAACGTCAAATGGCGCTGCTTCCCTTCAGAGCTCTGCCATGCGCCCAAATAGTGGTTTACCCCCACATGTGGGGTATCAGCGTACTCAGGACAAATTGCACAATAACTTTTAGGGTGCTGTTACCCTTGGAAAAATAAGAATTGAGGGTGAAAAGATCATTTTTGTGGAAAAAATATGATTTTTTAATTGTACCGCTGTATGTTATAAACTTCTGTGAAGCACTGGGGGGTTCAAAGTTCTCACCACATATCTAGATAAGTTCCTTGGGGGGTCTAGTTTCCAAAATGGGGTCAATTGTAGGGGGTTTCCACTGTTTAGGTACATCAGGGACTCTCCAAACGTGACATGGCGTCTGATCTGAATTCCAGCCAATTTTGCATTGAAAAAGTAAAACGGCGCTCCTTCCATTCTGAGCTCTGCCATGCGCCGAAACAGTCGTTCCCCCCCACAAATCAGGTATCAGCGTACTCAGGACAAATTGCACAATAACTTTTGCTGTCCAATTTCTCCTGTTACCCTTGGTAAAATAAAAAAAATTGAACCTGAAGTATTTTTTTTGTGAAAAAAAGTTAGAGGTTCATTTTTTTTTAAATATTCAAAAAAATTCCTGTGACGCACCTAAAGGGTTAATAAACTTCTTGAATGTGGTTTTGAGCACCTTAAGGGGTGCAATTTTTAGAATGGTGTCACTTTTGGGTATTTTCTATCATATAGACCCCTCAAAGTGGCTTCAAATGTGATGTGGTCCTAAAAATAAAATGGTGCTGTAAAAATGAGAAATCGCTGGTCAAATTTTAACCCTTATAACTTCCTAACAAAAAAAAATTTTGGTTCCAAAATTGTGCTGATGTAAAGTAAACATGTGGGAAATGTTAGTTATCAAGTTTTTTGTGTGCCGTATCTCTGTGATTTAAGGGCATAAAAATTCAAAGTTGGAAAATTGCGAAATTTTCAAAATTTTTGACAAATTTCTGTTTTTTTTCACAAATAAACGCAAGTTATTTGAATGAAATTTTACCACTAACATGAAGTACAATATGTCACGAGAAAACAATGTCAGAATCACTGGGATCCATGGAAGCGTTCCAGAGTTATGACCTCATAAAGGTACAGTGGTCAGAATTGTAAAAATTGGCCCGGTCATGAACGTGCAAACCACCCTTGGGGGTGAAGGGGTTAATTTTTTTCCTTATGTGCGCTATTCCCCAAAATAACATGTGTGGGGTGGCCGTCCATGAGTCCCACTTTGACCTCTCCCTGATCAGTACCCCGGTCCAGCTGCACACAGGCTAGAGTGATGTCCGAGCACTGACCTCCAGCTAGGGAGATGGTCACTTGGCGACCTGGTAAATAGTGTTCAGGTGGGACAATATCTGGGCTGACTAGGGTGACGGAGGACCCAGCGTCCCAAAGTCCCTGGGCCTGGATATCACTGACCTTGACAGGTTGGATGTGGCGTAGGAGGTTTGCTGGTGTAGGGTGGCCAACCTGCTGTGTAGTATGGATGGGATGTATCACTGTTGCTGGTGTATCCTGGAAATAGCATCCCTCCAACCCTGCTGGCTCTTTTTGGCAAATGTTGACCGGCTGAGCTGGAAGACGGGCTCCAGGCATGGGGCCCCAGCCCTGGGAACAATCTATGGCAACGTGTCCAAGGCAACCGCATGTATAGCAGGGTTGTGGGTTGGGCAACTCACGAATACTGTTGGTAACCCTTTGTCCTGGTGATTAGTCAAATCTTTGGTTGAAGGGTCTTCTTGGATCGGTGGGCATATCAGGTCTCCAGTAGGGTTGGTTGGCTGTAAAATCATCAGCCAATTGAGCTGCTTGCTCTGAAGTGTCGGGTTTCCGGTTGGCTACCCACTCTCGAATATCTGGGGCCACCTTCTCCATAAGTTGCGTAAGCTCTCACGTGCAGGGTCGTCTTATTTTGCTTTAATTATTGTATTGTTAACGTTGTTACTTATGGCTGTGGAATATGTTGGCGCTATATAAATAAAGATTATTATTATTATCATTAAGCACGATCACATCCTGAAGGGCAGCAGCAGAGTGGGCAGCACTACCATTGAGCCAGCAGTTTCAGTGTCTCCAGAGTTGACTGCCAAATTCTACATAGGAGATCCCCTGGCAAGACAATGTCTGGAACTTGGTGCCATATCTCGGGGGTGATGGTAAAAAGTGCCAGCAGGGCAGTATTGAGGCCCAAGTGACCCGGCAGCATCCTATGCCCGACCAGTCAAACTAGTCCGCAGGTATTTAGCCCAGTCAGCTATGGGCACCTGGTGCATCAGCATTAGAGACTCAAAATTTTGCAAATGTTCATTGACTTCAGTGTTGGACTCATTAAACACTGGAACGTATCTGTAGCGGAGCTGCGTTCCTTTTTGGGGGACTACCATAGGGGTATGGTCCGATACTGGCTGTAGGGGTACTGGAACTCCCAAAACTGATTCCATAACACAAGCTCTTTCACCACTTGAGGCTCCAGGTCTCAATGCAGCCAACAACTCCTGGATTCGGGCTGCAGGTGACTGGGTTGATTCCAGACCGGCACAGGGTCCTGGCTCTGGCAATTTCTCTGGGTCCATCTCAGCAGAGTTTTCATCATCCTCCACAATGTTCTGGGCATCCCAACGAACTAGTGTCCCTGGTATTCAATCCGTCGAAGCTGGCAAAGCTCCTGTAGTTGTCGTTTCTTGTTATGGCTATACATCCACTCTGATCCTTTTCCCAAGGCAGAGTTGGTGGGGTTGGACATGGTGGCATCCGAAACCTATTGTGTATGCCTCATCAATGGTCTGCTGGGTCTGTCTGTATGCCTCCCTGGTTGTTAAACCCTACAAACACCAGTCCCCTGCAGCTCCCCCAGTTTTGCCAGGCTGAGTAGACTCCCACCACTACCACCAAGTGTGGAGAAATGGGGGTCAGTGGGGGCTCTCGTTCACTGGCCCAGCTGTCTTTAGCAAGACTGCATGGACCAGGGCTCATACCACTGAACGCCAATGCTCTCTCCCCGTGGGCGGGTCACTACTCAGACAACATATGGTGAGGGTAAGACAGTGTGGCAATACTTTATTGACCCACAACTCCCAAAAGCACATAGAACAGTCCCAACAAATACCCAAGATGATGCCAATTACAGGGTCTCACTCTTCCGCTGACTCGCCTGGATTAGAGCTGCCTCCAGTGTCGATGAGCGGTCCTGTGTTCTTTCAGCCTGGTCCGTTGAACCCTCAGCTGAGATCCTGTCACACCGACCAAAAGAAAAAGTCTCTTTATATAGTGGCATGTACCCTAACATGTGTCCTTTCAGTCCCGCATCACAGATAAGGGGAACAATGGCATTACTTGAATATTTAAACTATTTACATAGTTTTTCCCTCTCTGCTTTTGACGTCAACAAACTGGCTCCGTAACATAATGCATAGTTAATAGTTATGAGCGAGTATACTCGTTGCTCGGATTTCCTCCAAGTATTTTGGCGTGCTCGGAGATTTAGTTTTCGTTTCTTATCTACATGATTTGCGACTTGTAAACAGGCTGAATACATGTGGAAATTCCCTAACAAACAGGTATTCCACACATGTATTCAAGCTAGCAGTCGCAAATCATGCAGAGGAGATGATGAAAACTAAATCTCCAAGCACGCCAAAATACTCGGAGGGCACCCGAGCATGCTCGGAAAAACCCGAGCAATAAGTATACTCGCTCATCACTAACAGTTAACATATCAGCAGACAAGGATAAGAGCACACTATGTTATATCAAATATCAGCTTGTAAGTCAATATTCCAGGCTCACACACACAAAAGTCTGTTTTCTTGACCACCCAGAAATAAACACTTAAATCCAAAAGCCAACATACAGATCAAAAGTCAATCACCAGCCAACCATGAAGAATTAAGATATCATCTGGTTTCTTCACAGTCATGTATCGTGAGATTTTGACCAACAACCTCCTTCCCTCAGCAAGAGAATAAAAGATGGCTGGGACTTCCAGGATGACAATGATCCAAAACACACAACCAAGGCAACTAGTAGGTGGCTCCATAAGAAGCATTTCTAGGTCCTGGAGTGTCCTAGCTAGTCTCCAGGCCTGAACCCAATAAAAATCTTTGGAAGTAGCTGAAACTCAGTGTTGCCCAGCGACAGCCCTGAAATCTGAAAGGTCAGAAGATCTGTTGGAGGAGTGGGCTAAAATCCCTGCAGCAGTGTGTGCAAACTTGGTCAAGAACTACAGGAAACATCTGACCTCTGTAATTGCAAACAAAGGTTTCTGTACCAAATATTAAGTTCTATTTTTCTATTGTATCAAATACTACAAAATGCAAATTAATTATGCAATAATCAAACAAAACCCACTGTATTTAAAAAAATGCTGCTGAATTCTTTATTCACAATAAAGAAAACAATATTCACATTTCAAACAGAGCCACATTTACAATACCCACTTCACGAACTTGATTGTATCCATACATCCATGTTGGTAAGTACTTACAGATCCTGGACGTATGGATACGTCCAGGCAATTATGCATACACAGGAGCTGTTCAGCTGATATCACTGGCGTAACTACCGGGGTAGCAGCCGAAGCAGTTGCTTTGGGGCCCGGGTCCCCGGCTCCGATCGGCACTACCGGGTATTGCAATTAAGTACAGGGGCAGACAAACCGCCTGTGCAGCCCATGCATTGCATGGGGGCCCCTGGGGAGAGGGGGCCCCTCCAGCCTCCAGCACCGCATGGCTAATTATTCAAATTAGCCATGTGGAGCGCCAGGCGCAAGGAGGAGAGGAGCCAGCCCTGGGGTGAGATGATATCAGCGTCAGTCAAGCTGTGCTGTGCTGCTGCTGTGGGGGAGGAGAGGAGGAGACAGACTGTGTCACTCACTGTGCCTGTGGCTCCGGCCGGATGGTGGCTGCAGCTGCAGGTCAGTCAGTCACTTGTGTATGTGTGTGTGTCTGTATGTATGTGTGTGTGTATGTGTATGTCTGTGTGTGTGTATGTGTATGTCTGTGTGTGTGTCTGTATGTATCTATGTATGTATGTATGTCTGTGTGTGTGTGTATGTATGTGTGTATGTCTGTGTGTGTATCTGTATGTATGTGTGTCTGTGAGTGTATGTGTATGTCTGTATGTATTTGTGTATGTCTGTGTCTGTGTGTGTGTGTGTGTGTGTGTGTGTGTGTGTGTGTGTGTGTGTAGGTGGAGCCTGGCCCTGGAGGAGATGTGGACATGAGAAGAAGACTGTGATGAGGAGAAGGCCATGAGGGGTAATGGGAGAAGGCCATGAGGGGTGATGGAAAGATGGCATTGATGGATCATGGGAGTGATGGGGAGAAGGCAATGATGGGAGTGATGGAGAGAAGGGAGTGATGGGGAGAAGGCAATGATGGGAGTGATGGGGTGATGGAGCAGGCAATGATGGGGGTGATGGAGAAGGCAATGATGGGAGTGATGGGGAGAAGGCAATGATGGGGTGATGGAGCAGGCAATGATGGGGTGATGGAGCAGGCAATGATCCGAGTGATGGGGTGATGGAGCAGGCAATGATGGGGGTGATGGAGCAGGCAATGATTGGAGTGATGGGGAGAAGGCAGTGATGGGAGTGATGGAGTGAAGGCAATGATGGGAGTGATGGGGTGATGGAGCAGGCAATGATGGGAGTAGGCAATTATGGGAGTAATGGGGAGAAGGCAGTGATGAGGTGATTGAGAAGGCAATGATGGGAGTGATCGCGAGAAGGCAATGATGGGGGTGATGGAGAGGGCAATGATTGGGTGGTGGGGGAAAAAGAAATGATGATGGGGTGGTGGGGGAGAATGCACTGATGGTGGTGGAAAGGGCAATAATGGGGGTAGTGGAGGAGGAGGAAATGATGGAGGTGGTAGAATGGGCAAAGATGGGAGTGGTGGGGGAGAAAGCAAAGATAGTGGTGGGGGAGCGGAAAATGATGGAGGTGGTGAAGAGGGCAATGATGGGGTGGGGGAGAGGGCAATAATGGGATGTGAGGGGAGGAGGACAATGAGGGGTGTGGGGGATTGGGATGTTAGGAAGGGGGACTTATAATGGCCTAGGAACAGGGGGAGGTGGAGGAAGACGTTATCGCTTATTATGTCTAACACAGTCCCTTAGACATAGTGAGTACACTCTATACTAACACAGTCCCTTAGTATATATTGGACTCACTAATTCTGTATAACACCATCCTTAGTTACATAGTTTCCTCTTTTATTATGTATAACACCGTCCCTTATTACGTACCATCCTCTCTAGTTATATATGGTGCCGTCCCTTATTATATAGCTTCCTCTGCTATTATGTATAGTGCTGTCTCTTACATAGTTTATTCTTGTTAATTTTGTTATTTACAGCGCCCTCTTTTATTACATTGTTCCCTCTCTTTTTAGATATATAATGACTGCTGATGGAGGAGCCGGTGACCAGACGACCAGTCCATCAGCTCCTCCATTAGAAAGGAAGCTTTCCCATGCTCCATCAGCCATCATTGCATTTTACAGTTAACAAGACAGGATGGTATGTAATAAAAAACAGGGCTCTATATAATTCAATATGTAATGGAGGGTACTGTACATAAGAGAGGGCACTGTGTAAGAGACAGTAATATGCATAATAAAGGAGACTATGTAATATATATACATGTATGTGCATGTAGCTTTGACGCCATAAAAGGAGGGGGGCCTAGACACATTTCTTGCACAGAGGCCCCAAGCTGTTAGTGTCCGCCCCTGATTAAGTACATTACTGCGTCTGCGGCACTCCGGCGTGAAGTGTAGGGGATCCGGGGCCCCGGCGGAAAAAAATGTACACCATGAATGATTTTGCAGCCTACGCTGCATTTCTGTGCCTGCTGTGCGGAGCGAAGCACATATTGGGCCCGCCTCCCTGCCTGCAGCCAGTGTATTGCTTCAGACTAGTTCAGTCCCGCCCCTTCCCTGAGCCCTCGCTGTCTATTAGCTCTCTGCAGAGCTGCCTGCCGCATAGACCTCTGGGAAATGTAGTTCCTGGAGGTCGGTTTTGCGCGGAGGATGGCAGGCAGCCCTCACTGTCTCAGCTTAGTTAATGCCAGCCACTCAGCCAGCCTGATGATTTCTTGCCTCACCCTCGGATTTTATTGTTTTTCTTCAGCACCAGCCCAGCCCAGTCTTTTCTGCAGTGGTGTTTGGTAACAAATCTATTGAGTTCTAACTTCTAGTTCTAGAGGTGGGTGAATGTAATAGAAAGGAGTGAGTCTTGAAGGGGGTGTGTCTTTGAGGGGGCCCCGTTTAAAAGTTTGCTATGGGGCCCAATCAGTTCTAGTTACGCCCCTGGCTGATATGATAGCTGACACCCACCACTTACTGCCCCTCCACTTTTAACGTGCACATATTTGGCATTTCTATAGCGATGAGAACCCTGATAATTTACGGGTGCATGTATTCAGATGCATGAGCTGGGTACTATGGCATACTGGACACTACCACGCACTGGGAACAACAACATACTGAGCAATACAATGGCAGTTTACAATTATCACTCAGCAACATCCACTGCTGCTTGTTTCTGGAAAACACCCATGGAGTCAAAATTGTCACTACAGTGTAGAAAAATTCCCAAAAGATATAATTTCTAAAATAGGGACACTTAATAATTCTATTCTTCTAGCACTTAGGGGCTCTGTATATGGAGTCCACAAACTATTCAAGGAAAGTCTGTCCTCCAGTAGGCAAATAGCGCTCTGCCGCTCCCAAGTCTTGCCGTACTGCTAAGCAGTACTATACAGCCAGCAAAAATTGCGGGAAAAATTTTTGTGCCATTTTTACCCATTTCACATTATGAAAATGTAAAATCTGTGGCTAAAACAACATTTTGGTGGTTAAAATTTTTTTTTCACTGCCCAATGGTATAAATTTCCATAAGACATCTGTGGTGTTAATATGATCACTGAACCCCTAGATTAATACATTGAGAGGTGTAGTTTGTAAAATAGGGTCATTTATGTTCAAATTTGTTGTTCTGGCACCTCAGGGGCTCTGCCAATGTGACATGGCACCCAAAAACCAGTTCAGAAAATATGAATTCCAATATCGTGCTTCTTCCCTTCTGAGCTTTGCGCTATGCTTCAAAAGTAGTTTTCTATCACATACAGGGTATCAGTGTACTCGGGAAAGATTGCAAAATAAATTTTGGGGTTCATTTTCTCTTGCTATCATTGTGAAAATGAAAATTGGGGGTTCAACAACATTTTTGTAGGAAAAATATATATTTTTTCTTTTTCACAAATCAACGTTATAAACTTCTTTGAAAATCTGCATAAGTTCCTCCAGGGGCTCTAGTTTCTAAAATGGAGTCACTGTTTAGGTACAGTCCGGCAAATATTGGATTCAAAAAGTCAAATGATGCTCCTTCTCTGCCATGTGCCAAAACAGTCATTTTCCCCCACATATGGGGTATTGCCATGCTCAGCAGGAATTCCCCAACAAATGTTGGGGTCCATTTTCTCCTGTTACCCTTGGGAACATAAAAAAATTGGGCCTAAATTAAATTTTTTGTAAAAAAAAAAGTTACGGTAAATGTTCAATTTTTCCTTCCACATTCCATTAAGTCCTGTGCAGCACCTGAAGGGTTAATAAACTACTTGAAAGTACTTTTGAGCAGTTTTTAGAATGGTGTCACTTTTTGAGGTGTTTATATGACAGAAAATACCCAAGTCACTTCAAATGTGATGTGGTCCTTAAAAAAATGGTTCTGTAAATGTTGTAAAAATGAGAAATCGCTGGTCAACTTTTAGTCCTTCTAACTTTCTAATAAAGAAAAAATATTATTCAAAATTTGTGCTGATGTAATGTAGACATGTTAGAAATATTATTTATTACCTATTTTGTGTGATATAACTCTCTGTTTTAAGGACGTAAAAGTTTAAAAATTGTTAAATTTTCACCAAATTTACATTTTTTTCACAAACACAAGTCATATTGAACAAATTTTCCACTATCATGAATTACAATATGTCTAAAAGAAAACAGTCTAGTCTCAGAATTAGTGGGATCCATTGAAGCATTCCAGGGTTATAACCACATAAAATGACACTGGTCAGAAATGCAAAATCTGGCCTGGTCATGAAGGTGACAACAGTCTTGGGGGTGAAGGAGTTAGAGGGCTCATACTCACTTGCGAGAGACTCGCATGATTCTCGTGCGAGTCGCTCGCATGAAGACCTGGCACTGCCGCCGGCACTGGGACTTGAGCGTGCGGCTACATAGAAATACATGTAGCCGCACGCTCCGGTCCGAGTATTGCATAATTTTTTAATGGTTACAACTTAAAACGTAAGGTGAAAGGGATCTGTAAAAATATCATTTTAATGAAATAGTGAGCCCCCCTGCTTGTTGCATGTTCTCAGCACCACTGCTCTTCCTGCGTTCAGTGGTCACGTGGTACTGCTCATTAAAGTCATGTATATGCGCATATTCATGATTTTAATGAGCGGTACCACGTGACCGCTGTATGCAGGAAGAGCAGGGGTGCCGAGAACATGGAACAAGCAGGGGGGCTGCAGAGACCATGCAAGGGGGGGTCAGTATGGTCTCTGACATCCCCGCTCCCCCTCCCCGGCCGACCCTCAGTATAAGACTTGCGTATAAGCCGAGAGGGGGACTTTCAGCCCCAAAAATTGGGCTGAAAATCTCGGCTTATACGTGAGTATATATGGTAGCTACAGTAAATCTATTTAACACTCTGTTTTGTCCGCCACACACATCGCATATCATTGCGCTAAACATTTTACAATTTCAGTGATCTAAAAAAAATTTTTTTGTAGTGTCATAGCCTACTTATTGACACAATTTTGGTGGCAAAACAAAAAAAATATAGGCAACATATTTAACAGTGTGCTATCTCCGTCAGACGCCTGATCTGTCTCTGGGCTACAAATTTGGGCATTTCAGGCCTGCATTCACCTTTTTTGGCTGTGTCTTACCATAATTCTATACAGTATTTTTCTGTAAAAAAACAAACATACAGGCCACATATTTTTAAGAGTATGGTATCTCCGTCAGACAACTGATCTATCTGTGGGCTACAAATTGTAGCATTTCAGGCCTCCATTCTACTGTATTTGCTTTCTGTTACCTTAGGTTTACACACTATTTTGGGGTAAGAAATAAATAAATCCAGGCCACATATAGATCAGGTGTCTGACGGAGATACCAGACTGTTCAATCTGTGGGCTACAACTTGTGGCATTTCAGGCCTCCATTCTACTGTATATTCTTGTCTGTTACCCCAGGTTTATACACTATTTTGGGGTAAAAAAATAAAAATAAATCCAGGCCACATATTGAACAGTGTGGTATCTCCGTCAGACACCTGATCTATCTGTGGGCTACAACTTGTGGCATTTCAGGCCTCCATTCTACTGTATATTCTTGTCTGTTACCCCAGGTTTATACACTATTTTGGGGTAAAAAATTAAAATAAATCCAGGCCACATATTGAACAGTGTGGTATCTCCGTGAGATGCCTGATCTATCTGTGGACTACAAATTGTGGCATTTCAGGCCTCCATTCTCCTTTTTGGGCTGTGTTTTACCGTAATTCTATACAGTATTTTTCTGTAAAAAGACAAACATACAGGCCCCATACTGAACAGTGTGGTATCTCCGTCAGATGCCAGATCTATCTGTGGGTTACTAATTGTGGCATTTCAGGCCTCCATTGTACTGTTTTTGCTGTGTCTTATCCTAGTTGACACCAGTTTAATAACCAAAAATAAATTTTTACCTACAGTCCAGATATTTTAAAGAGAGGTTTTCCCGCACACGGATCACATACAAATTTGCTGCCAATTCAGCCATTTGTAGTGAACATGGAAAATATTGCAGTCCATTTAAAATAGACAAGGTGCGTGGCAGCGATGGGGAAGTGAACATGATGGTAATGGTGCATGCAGATGCCGAGGCGGTGGGCAAGCTGAAATTGGGTCATGAATGACGGCCGAAAAGATGTGGGTGTTTGTTGTGACACAATTACTTGCGGCCTGCAGCAGGACATCACTATTGAAACTAGAGCAGTGTGAAACGGTCGATGGTTAGTTAGTGGATAATGCTTCCGGTCAGTTTTCCACCACCACCACTACCACCCTGTCTTCCACACGGTCAAGTCTGAGTAGCTTTGAGTCTGGACAGCATATTCCTCACCCTGATCCTCTTTTCTCCCACCATGCCAAGTGTCTGGAGACAACTTATCCCACACTTGGACACTCTGAAGAGCTGTTCACTTTTCCATTTACAGATTCGGGCCTCTCCCCGGTCAACTTGAAGTGAGGCAAGATGAGATCTGCATGTAGCGATGCCCAAATATTCGAGCAGCCATGGTCACACAAAGGCAATGGTGGGAACATGTCACAAGAGGTGGACGATGATGAGACACAATTGTCAGCAAGTTAGGAGGAGGACCAGGGTGCGGAAGTGGAATCCGAGGTGGTGGATGATATAGTAACTGACTCAACCTGGCAGGAGGGCATGCAGAGCAAGGACAGCAGCACACAGGGGGAGGGAGGTGTAGCACCCCTACAGGCAGGAAGAAGCAGTGTGGTGGCTGCAGACAGAAGGCAGGCAACCGTTCCTCGTAACACCAGCACAACGCAAGTTGGCAGTACAACTGTTGAGTCTTCCCGAGTCTGGTTGTTTTTTTAAAGACTATGACGATAACCCCAAACAGGCCATTTGCACCACCTTCCAAGGCCTGCATCAGCAGAGGTAGCAAAACTAACAGCCTGACCACCACCAGCATGATCAGGGACATGTCAGCAATGCACTCGACTTTGTGGGCCAAACCCCAGGCTCCAGGAACAGTGTCTGTGGGTGAAAACACTGCTTCTTCCACTGTTGTGCATGCAAGCCAATCCCCTGTCCACGGTGCAAGCGAAGATGCCTCCTGCCCTGCATCTGTCGTTGCCCACACTCAAATACCACTATCATCAAGCACGTCCACGTCCTTGTCCCAGCGCAGTCTTCTGTTGTCCATACCTCAGTCATTGGAGCGTAAGCAGTGGTGTAACTACAAAGTTATGGGCCCCGGTGCAAACTTTCAAATGGGCCCCCTATGCCAAAATACACACACATCTCCACTCCGCACACCTCATACACACACGGCTCTGCTCAGTACACCTCGTACACACATGGCTCCGCTCTATACATCTCGTACACACGTGGCTCCGCTCCGCACAACCCATACACACGTGGCTCTGCTCCGTACACCTCGTACACACATGGCTCCAATCCGTACACCTTGTACACACGCGACTTTGCTCCTTACACTTCGTACACATACGGCTCCGCTCCATTCACCTCGTACACAAGCAGCTCCAATCCGTACACCTCGTTCACACGCGGCTCCAATCCGTACACATCGTACAAACATGGCTCCGCTCCAAACACCAAGTAGACGCGTGGCTCCGCTCCATACACCAAGTACACACGCGGCTCAAATCCATACACACGCAGCTCCGCTCCGTACACGTCGTACACACGCGGCTCCGCCTCGTACACACGTGGCTCCAATCCGTACACATCTTACACATGTGGCTCCGCTCTGTACACATCGTACACATGTGGCTCCGCTCCATACACCAAGCACACGCGTGTGTTGTGAGTTCATTTTCCCCTTCACCGTCGATGTCTGAAGAACTCCCTCTTCTGGTGAAGGAAGGTAGTGAGGCTGATTACCAAACACCTGATCTGGTAGATGATGACTGGTTAACAGGAAATTCTGACTGGATATAAGGCAGCCGACGCCCTTCTGAGTCACTGGTGATTTCTTTGCTGGATTCTTGGAGACCAGTCTGATTCCTGCTTCCCAAAGATAAGCTTTTGCTCTGCTATTTGAACGTATTAGTTTTGTTTTGTTTACCTTGTTTTTTGGAGTTCAGCCATCCCCGGTCGGGGATATGCTGAGTTCCATTTTTGTCTCTGATCAGTTTGTCTCTTTGCTCTGTCTTCAGAATTTACCTGAGTGCTGATATAGTCTTTTTGAAGCCCTAGCGACTTCAGGGCCTGTTTTTCCTATCAGACAGTTGGGACATTTTTTGGTAGGGTTTTTTACGGATTGCAGACAGCAGCTTTTCTATCCTGTCCTTTTTAGTTAGCTTGGGCCCCATCGTTTGCTCAACCTATCTTTCTATCTGTGTTAGTGTTTTCATCTTGCTTCACCGTCATTATATGTTGGGGGCTGCCTATTGCTTTGGGGTCTGCTCTGGAGCAGTTTAGATTTCCCCTTTCTTTCTTTAGGCCTATTTAGTTCTCCGGCTGTGATCGAGGGGTCTAGGGCATTGTAGGAACCCCCCACGGCTACTGTTAGTTGTTGTGGATAGGATCAGGGGTCTGCAATCCGATAGCTACCAACCTCTTCGGTTTTTTGGACTTAGCTTGTATTTTTGTTTTTTCCTCCTTCGGTGACTCATTCATAACACGCGTGGCTCCGCTCCATACACCAAGTACAAGCGCGGCACTGCTCCGCACACCTCGTACACATGCGACTCTGCTCCGTACACACACGGCTCCACTCCGTACACCTCGCACACACACAGCTCTGTTATGAATATGGGTCACCGAGAAGAAAAAAAAAGCAAAACAAGCTAAGCCCCAGAAAACCAGAGAAGTTGGTAACTATGCAGATTGCAGAACCCTGATCTTACCACACAACTAGCAGTAGCCGTGGAGCATGCCTACGACATTCCTAGACGCCTCTTCATGGCCGGAGAACTACATGAGCCTAAAACAAGAAAAGGGAAAACTAACTATTCCTTTGGGGTCTGCTCTGGGGCAGATAGCCCCCACACATGTATTGACGGCGAAACAAGATGAAGGCACAAACACAGGCAGGAAAATAGGCTGAGCAAATGATGGGGCCCAAAACTAACTAGACAGGAAAGATACTGTTTGCAACCTGCAAAAAATCCTACAAAAATGGTGTCCAATACTTCTGATAGAAATTAACTCTGAAGTCACTAGACTTCTCCCACTATATCAGCACTCTGAAATATTCTGAGACAGAGTAAAAAGAGACCGAACTAGTAAGGGACAAAAAAACAATTGGCAAAATACTGATAAATAAGAGTGGAAATTCAGCTCAGCCCCCAGCAGGGGCTGGCTGACCACACCAAAAAACTGAATAGATCAACAAAATCAAGTGTGAACATTAACAGAAAAACTTAGTTTAGATGACTAGAACAGAGCTGAAAACCAAGAGCTGACAAGCCAGAAGGAATCACCAGCAACTGAATAGGGTGTCGGCTGTATTAAATCCAATCTGAGAATCCCGAGATCCAATCATCATCCCCATCCTCAGGTGGCAGATCTCCACCGATCAAACCAGCCGCACCACCTCCCGACACCACCAGAGGGAGTTCAGAATGGGAACCAGAGAATGAACTCACAACACAGCTCCACTCCATACACCAAGTACACGTGCGGCTCCACTCCACACACTTCGTACACATACAGCTCTGCTACATCCACCCTGTAAACCCCTCCTGACTCCACACAAATTTACGCTCATCCAGCACCAGGACAACCAGCACAGCAGAGTCCTGCATACACTGAGGCCCCTGATCATGTGACCCCTGACTCCTCCCCCGTGACCTCATCACAGGTCCTGTGCGCACAGAACAGCCATTGCGCACTCCTGAATGTGTGCTTCCATCTTCAAGCCTGCCTCAGGGACTGAGCATGCTCCTGAATGTGCGCCTTCGCTGCCCTGATGCACCAATCAGCGTCAGGCCAATTACAAGCCAATCAAAGCACGGAACTGTACAGCCAATGAGCAGCTTCAGCTCCCAGAGGCTGCTACTCCCCTTCCACGCCCATTATACAGCTCACCTTCGAAGTGCAAACTCGTGAGTGGGCCCCTAAGCACTCAGGGCCTCGTTGCATCTGTGACCGCTGTGACCGTGGTAGTTACGCCCATAAACGTAAACGTAAATACGAGGCCAATGCCCCACAGGCCACAGTACTAAATTCACACTCTTCTTTCCTGCTTGCGCTTGAAATGTTGCCTTTTAGGCTTGTGGAGATGGAAGCTTTCTGCAACCTCATGGCGGCGGTCGTCTCAAGGTACTCGGTCCCCAGCCACCACTATTTCTCCCAATGTGCCAACCCAGCATTACACAAGCATGTGTCCCTCAACATTACCCATGCCCTGAACAATGCTGTTATGGGGAAAGTCTACCTAACCATGGACACGTGGACAAGTGCTTGTGGGCAGGGATGCTACATCTGGCTGACGGCACACTGGGTTAACATAGTGGAAGCACGGACCCAGACAGACCTTGGAGTGGAACACGTCCACCCGACACTGAGGATTGCGGGCCCTACGTCAATCAGGGTTGCCCCCACAGTCTACAGCTCCTGCACCTCATCTTCCTCCTCTTCAGCCTCCATCTCTGAAATGGGCACATCAGTCACAAACTGGAAGCACTGCAGCACTGCCTCAGCCAATCGGCAACAGACTGTGCTGAAGCCACTAAGCCTAGGTGACAAATCGCACACTGCTGTAAAGTTGTGGACAGCTCTGAAAGAGCAGACAGATCTGTGGCTGACAGCGTTGAACCTACAGCCAGGGCTGATAGTGTGTGACAATGGCCGGAGCCTGGTCGCGGCTCTGAGGCAAGGCCAGCTGACACACATATCATGCTTGGCCCATGTGCTTAACCTCATTGTTCGTTTTCTCAAAAGCTACCCGGAGTTGCCGGATCTGCTTGTGAAAGTACGCCACCTGTTTGCCCATTTTCGAAAGTCAGCACCAGCTTCCTCCGCCTTTGCCATGCTTTAGCAGCGTTTGCAGTTTTCGGGTCACCGACTAGTGTGTGATGTCCCCTCGCATTGGAACTCTACACTACATATATTGAAAATGATTTGTGAGCAGAAGAGGGCAGTTGTTGACTACCAGCATCAACAAGGCCATCGTTATTCAGGTCAGACTCCACACATAAGACCTCAGGAGTGGAGATGGATGTCAGATATATGTACCACCCCTCCAGAACTTTGAGGAATTCACCAAGATGGTGAGCAGCGATGACACCATAATTAGTGTCATCATCCCGCTTCTCGGCATTCTGAAAAGCCCTCTGCTCACAATGAAAGAGGATGCAATGCAGGCAGAGAACGAGGACATGGAGCAAGGAAGCATACAGGGTAATTACATTCAGTCCAGCCTCATGCCATCCCAATGTGGATTGGTTGACAATGAGGAAGAGGAGGAGGAGGAAGAACAGGAGCCAGTTTCATGCACTATAGACAGTACTACAAGCACAGCTGTCAACCGTCTGTTTAGCGTGGATAGCCTTAGTACAAAAAGGAGGAGGATACCATGGTCAGTCATCTTGTTGGTGATGACACGGAAGGCTTGCCTGTTACCAGTCTGGCAGGCATGTCTGACATTATGTTGCGCTGCCTTTCTCCTCGCATTATGATAATTTATAGTGACATTCATTACTGGTTGGTGACATTTCTAGACCCACGCTACAAGGAGAACTTTGAATATCTTCTTCCAGAGGCAGACAGGTCTATTAAAATTGTACAGTACCTGAGGGCCCGTGTTGTGGAATTTTTTAAAAATTTCCTATCTGAAAACGCTGGCGGCAGATGTCACAGTTCATTGGAGAACCAATGAATACAGGAGAGAGAGACACAACTCCAATCCAGCAGAGGCAGGGGAACACTGGCAAAGTTCTGGGAGAGTTTTCTCAGACCCTCCCATCGCCCTGACCCAGAGGCGTGGGGTAATGTCACAAGGAATGGAATGTTTTGGGAGATGCTGAGGGAGTACAATGCTGACCTTACCAACGTCCTCCATGATTCCTCTGTGCCTTTTAATTATTGGGTATCTAAGCTGGCCACGTGGCATGAAATGGCTGTGTACGCCTTGGAGGTCCTGGCCTGCCCTGCCGCTAGCGTTTTGTCAAAGCTGGTTTTAAGTGCCGCTGGTGGAATTATAACTGAAAAGAGCATTCCCCTGTCTACTGTAAATGCAGACAGGCTGACTCTTATAAAAATGAACCTCCAGTGATGGGTGAGCACTAAAATGCTCGGGTGCTCGTTGCTCAGGTCGAACAAATTGGAATACTCGGGTACTCGGACAGAACAAGGAGCCCTATGGGAGACCCGAGCATTTTTACCACCGGGAGTCCTTTAAAGGTCTAAAAACATCTGAAAATGATGGAAACACTGCTCAAGTGACACGGGGACATCATGGGGATCGCCCCGGGAAGCATTCCTGTCTCCTAGTTCACAGCTTTAAACAATTTTTTCAGAGTTTCATACCATTTTTACCGGTGCACCAAAAAACACACCAAAACGAAAACAAAACAGATTTTGCCTGGAAATATGTTAAGGTATATCCATTCCAGGTTAATGACTTGCATATAAGGCAAAACAATTAACCCCAGACCAAAATGTTTCTCCCCCACTTGGTCTATGTTCAGACGCAGTGTTTTTGAAGCGTTCAACTTTAACATTGCTTTCAACCAATACAAATGCATTCACTTGGAAATGTCATTGTAACATTTACCAACCCCAGCTGGCCATTTGGTGTGTGACACATAAGCAGACACATCTTGTTTCCTTTATGAAGGATGGACTCTTAAAGCCACAGAGCCTATTTTTACAGGGGCATCAGGTGGGATTAATCTTCTTAAAGGGTTATTATTAATCAGTGGGTCTCCTAAACTGTTATTGCCTATGCAGTGAGAGGATGGGCTGCCAAGAATTACGACGCACCACAATACCCCTTTCACGAGAGGTGCAGGAGGGCTTCCTGAAAAAAATGTCACATTGAATGCAAGGCCTGGTCTGTCCTAAAGTTACATGCAGCCCAATATGCTTTTCAAGCCACATACTGGATGTCCACTGGAAAATCCACGTCACATTATTCATTTTGCACTCCCATTCTTTTTTCTTATGCATAGACTGCAAGGCCTGCCCTGCTACCAAGTCATATGCACCCCAATAACCCCAATCCCCCCTTGGAAGAAACATGTAGGAGGGCCTCTTAACAAAAAAGATACAATAAAATGGAGTGGGTCTCCTAGACTTGGAATGTTCATACACTAAGGGTGTTGGCTGTCAAACATTTTCCCCTGTGGGGTACACCTCAAACTTTTCCATAAAAAGTATTTTACACCCACCAAAAACACCCACCCTTTTTCTGAAGTCGACCCTGGCTGTAGCAACATGGAACACGTTAACGCAGGTGATCGAGTGGCGGCGGATGATGAGACGTGGAGGAAAGCCTGATAAAACCTATGCCCAATTTAAAGGCGCGGGTATCCTAGACTTGGAGTGCTCATACACTAAATGTGTTGGCTGTCAGACATTTTCCCCTGCGTGGTACACCTCAACCTTTGGCAGAATAAGTATTTGACGCACAGCCTAACCACCCACCTTTGTTACAAATTCAACACTGGCTGTAGCTGCATGGAAAACATAAAACCTTTTGATCTAGTGGCGGTGGATGATGAGACTTGGAGGAAGGCCTGATTCACTAATAGGCCCAATTTCTAGGAGCGGGTCTCCTAGACTTGGAATGCCCATACACTTAGTGTATGGCCTGGCAAACATTTCCCCTTGGGGGTGTAAATATTTTTTAAATTTTGGTGACGGCCATCATAAGACCCTTGCCAAAACATACAGTGGCCAGAGCATGATTCAATACATTCACCCTGGTGTTCAAGATGTGGTGGACGGTGAGGATGAAGAGAAGGAGGAGGAGGAGGAGGACACCAAAACACAAACCGTATATCCATGTTTGGTTGTGAAGAGGTGCTGGATCCATTGAAGGTTTCCAGATTTATTACCTCATAAAAAGACAGTGGTCAGAATTGTAAAAATTGGCCTGGTAATTAATGTGCAAACCACTCTCGGGGGGAAAGGGGTTAAAGACAGGTATTTTAAAATTATATTTTAGTTACCAGACAGCCCTTTAAGACCATACAGATATAACTTCACAATCTGATATGGAAGATAGATAAAAATGAAATAATGACGACTGGACTCCACAACATAGACATAGCCAAACTCTGGATCATAGACTTTTTCAGGAATAAAAGTTAAATCTGACATTTTGAATGGACACCACAAAGCATCACACAATTATTATTATTATTATTATGCATTTATATAGCACCATTTATTCCATGGCGCTTTACATGTGAAAAGGGGAAATATAGACAAGTATAATAAACATGTGTAAGACAAGGGACACACAAGTACATAAGAACGCAACCTTCGATCATCTCAAGATCTCCTTCTCTATTCCCCCCTTATCTCTTCTTCCCACAACGGCATACAAGACTTCTCCTGTGCTTCCCCCATACTCTGGAACTCCCTGCCCCAACACATCAGACTCTCACCATCAACGGAAACCTTCAAGAAGAACCTGAAGACCCACCTGTTCCGACAAGCCTACTGCCTGCAATGATCCTCGGTCTACTGAACCACAGCACGACCTTGCTCTACCCTCTCCTACTGTATCCTCACCCATCCCTGTAGACTGTGAGCCCTCGCGGGCAGGGTCCCCTCTCCTTATCTACTTGTGTGTCCCTTGTCTTACACATGTTTATTATACTTGTCTATATTTCCCCTTTTCACATGTAAAGCGCCATGGAATAAATGGCGCTATATAAATGCATAATAATAATAATAATAACAATGTGAATACATCTCACAAAAAAAACACTACATTGGACTTTATGCTTCGCTGTCATCATTTGGTGGTGTTGCAAAGTCAGGAACAATCCAGCCCTTGTTCATTTTTATGAGTCAGCCTGTCTGCATTTTCCGTAGAAAGCCGAATGCGCTTATCTGTGATAATGCCACCAGCAGCACTAAAAACCCGCTCGGACAAAACGCTAGCGGCAGGGCAGGCTAGGACCTCCAAGGCGTAGAGAGCCAGCTCATGGAATGTGTCCAGCTTGGATACCCAATAATTAACCCCTTAAGCCCCAAGGGTGGTTTGCACGTTCATGACCGGGCCAATTTTTACAATTCTGACCACTGTCCCTTTATGAGGTTATAACTCTGAAAGGCTTTCATGGATCCCGGTGATTCTGACATTGTTTTCTCGTGACATATTGTACTTCATGTTAGTGGTAAAATTTCATTCATATAACTTGCGTTTATTTGTGAAAAAAACGGAATTTTGGTGAAAATTTTGAAAATTTCGCAATTTTCCAAATCTGAATTTTTATGCCCTTAAATCACAGAGATACGGCACACAAAAAACTTAATAAATAACATTTCCCACATGTTTACTTTACATCAGCACAATTTTGGAACCAAAATTTTTTTTTCTTAGGAAGTTATAAGGGTTTAAAATTGACCAGCGATTTCTCATTTTTGCAACACCATTTTATTTTTACGGACCACATCACATTTGAATCCACTTTGAGGAGTCTATATGATAGAAAATACCCAAAAGTGATACCATTCTAAAAACTGCACCCCTTAACGTGCTCAAAACCACATTCAAGAAGTTTATTAACCCTTTAGGTGCGTCACAGGAATTTTTTGAATATTTAAAAAAAAAAATGAACATTTAACTTTTTTTCACAAAAAAAATATTCAGGTTCAATTTTTTACATTTTACCAAGGTTAACAGGATAAATTGCACAATAACTTTTGCAGTCCAATTTCTCCTGAGTACGCTGATACCTGATATGTGGGGGGGGAACCACTGTTTCGGCGCATCGCAGACCTCAGAAGGGAAGGAGCGCCGTTTGACTTTTTCAATGCAAAATTTGCTGGAATTCAGATCGGACGCCATGTCGCTTTTGGAGAGCCCCTGATGTACCTAAACAGTGGAAACCCCCAACAAGTGACCCCACAACTAGACCCCCCAAGGAACTTATCTAGATGTGTGGTGAGCACTTTGAACCCCCCAGTGCTTCACAGAAGTTTATAACGCCCGGGCGTGAAAATAAAAAAATCATATTTTTTCCACAAACATGATCTTTTAGTCACCAATTTTTTATTTTCCCAAGGGTACAAGGAGAAATTGGACCCCAAAAGTTGTTGTCCAATTTGTCCTGAGTACGCTGATACCTTATATGTGGGAGAAAACTACTGTATGGACACACGTCGGGGCTCGGAAGGGAAGAAGTGACGTTTTGGAATGCAGACTTTGATGGAATGGTCTGCGGGTGTCATGTGCGTTTGGAGAGCCCCTGATGTACCTAAACTATTGAAACTCCCCACAAGTGACCCCATTTTGGAAACTAGACCCCCCACGGAACTTATCTAGATGTGTGGTGAGCACTTTGAACCCCCAAGTGCTTCACAGAAGTTTATAACGCCTGGGCGTGAAAATAAAAAAATAATTTTTTTCCACAAAAATGATATTTTTGCCCCCAATTTTTTATTTTCCTAAGGGTAACAGGAGAAATTGGACCCCAAAAGTTGTTTTGCAATTTGTCCTGAGTATGCTGATACCCTATTTGTGGGGGTAAAACACTGTTTGGGCACATGGCAGAGCTTGGAAGGGAAGGAGCACCATTTGACTTTTTCAACGCAGAATTGGCTGGAATTGAGATCAGACGCGATGTTGCATTTGGAGAGCCCATGGATGTGCCCAAACAGTGGAAACCCCCCAATTATAACTCCAACCCTAACCCCAACACACTCCTAACCCTAATCTCAGCCCTAACCCTAGCCCTAACCCTAGCCCTAATAGGAAAATGGAAATAAATACTTTTTTTTATTTTATTATTTTTCCCTAACTAAGGGGGTGATAACAGGGGGTTTGATTTACTATTTATGGCGGTTTTTATGTTTGGCAACTGTCACACGCTAAAAGACGCTTTTTATTGCAAAAATAGTTTTTGCATCACCACATATTGAGAGCTATAATTTTTCCGTATTTTGACCCACTGAGTCATGTGAGGTCTTATTCTTTCCGGGACGAGTTGACGTTTTTATTGGTACCATTTTCGGGCACGTGACATTTTTTAGTCGCTTTTTATTCCGATTTTTGGGACGCAGAATGAACAAAAACCAGCGTTTCATGAATTTCTTTTGGGGGGGTGCGTTTACACCGTTCCACGTGGGGTAAAATTGATAAAGCGGTTTTATTCTTCGGGTCAGTACGGTTACAGCGATACCTCATTTAGGTCTTTTTTTATTTTTGGTGGTTTTATGCAATGAAAACTATTTTATATAAAAAATAATTATTTTTGCATCACTTTATTCTGCGAGCTATAACTGGATGACGCTGTATGGCGGCTCGTTTTTTGCGAGACAAGCTGATGTTTTCAGCGGTACCATGGATATTTATATGCGTCTTTTTTATCGCGCGTTATTGCACTTTATGTTTGGTGGTATGATAATAAATAATTATTTTTTGCTTTTTTTTATTTTTATTTTTTTAAGGGGTTCGCTAAAGGATTTAACTAATGGGACAGTTTTATAAGGCGGGTTGTTACGGACGCGGCAATACCAAATGTGTACTTTTATTGTTTTTTTTTTATTTTCAAAAAATGAATTTATTGGGGAATATTTTTTTTTTTTTACTAATTTATTTGGCGATTTTTTTAAAATTATTTTTACATTTTTTTTTTTTTTTAACTTTATTACATTGTTCCAGTTGGGACATCACTGTCCTGTGACAGATCGCTGATCTGTCACATCACAGATCACTGTGACAGATCAGCGATCTGTCACAGGCATAGACGCACACTTCCTCATGCCTGCGCTTTGCAGGCACTGAGGAAGCCAGCTCCCTACAGGTCCCTGAAGGTCCCCGTCGCCATCTTGGATCCGGGGGCCTGTAGGGGAAGAGCCCCCCGCAGCAGTGCTGCACATAGCGCTGCTGTGGGGGGCTCAGAGAAGCACGGAGGGATCCCCCTCCCTGCCAATGCTTTCCTTTAACCCCCGGTACACCGCGATCATGTTTGATCGCAGTGTACAAGGGGTTAACGTGTCGGGGGCGGTCCGTGACCGCCCCTGACACAGTGTGCCGTGTGTCAGCTGTGATAATCAGCTGACATCCGGCCGCGATTAGCGGCGCTCACCACGTGGGCGCCGCTGATCGCTATGACATACTATCCCGCCCCTGGGAATTAAGTCCCAGAGCACATGGACGTCATATGGCAGAAAGGGGTTAAAAGGCACAGAGGAATCACGGAGGACGTTGGTACGGTCAGCAAGGTACTACCTCAGCATCTTAGAAAAGACTACATTCCTTGTGAGATTACCCCGCGCCTCAATGCATGGGCAATGGGAGGTACTAGAAAACTGTCCCAGAATTTTGCCAGTGTTCTCCTGCCTCTGTTGGAGTGGACTTGTGTCTGTGTTATCTTGCTATCTCTGCCGCCTGCGTTTTGAGAAGGGAATTTTTTTTAATAACTCTGCAACAATGGCCCTATGGTGCTGCACCATTTTGGTACACCTGTCTGCCTCTGGAACAAGAGATTGAAAGTTATCCTTGTAGTGTAGGGGAAGTGGACTGACCTATGGACCTGTCTGCAGCAGGAGGGTTAATGTACAATGTGCTGGACATGGACTGCTGTATATGAAGGTGGGAGACAGCTGGAGATAGTGAGGGATGGAGGAGTACTGGGTTTGGCCACTAGGGGGAGACCAAGGACAGCAGAAACAGAAGACGGTGTAGTACTGCAGTTTGGCCACAAGATGGGAGCAGGGAGCAGTGAGGACAGGGCTTATCAGCAGCTTAAGGGTGTGTGCACACGCTGCGGATTCTGCTGCGGTTCCGCAGCGGATTTGGCCGCTGCGGGTCCGCAGCAGTTTTTGCTGCGGTGTACAGTACCATTATTCCCTATGGGAATAAAAAAACGCAGTGCAGACGGTGCGGATTTATCCGCGTAGTTTTCATGCGGTTTTGAAACCGCAGAAAGAATTGACATGTCAATTTTTTCTGCGGATTCCGCTGCGGTTTGCCATCTCCTCCATTGTGGAGATGAAAAACCGCAGGGCAAAGCCACAGAGCAATCCGCAGGTAAAACCGCAGGTCTTTTGACCTGCAGATTTACCTGCGGATTTTACAAAATCCGCACGGCCAAATCCGCACCCTAATCCGCAGCGTGTGCACATACCCTAAGGCTACGAAACCGCAGATTCATGGGGGACGGGGTTACAGGAGCTCTAGAGGAGGAATTCCCGGGGAGGGGAATAAATAGTTGCAGAGAGTTCCAGAAGCAAGTCATTCCGGGGAGAGGAGCTTAGACAAAGAAGAGATAGAAGGAGGAGTTGGACAGAGAACAAGCTCCAGCAGGGACTGAGGAGGAAGACAGTCATGGGGTGGCCCTGACAGGAGAGCAGCAGGACAGAGAAGACCCGGGGGTACCAGATGGACGGACTCGTACGGGTGCAGGGCTGTGGTGGTAGACCTAGGGCAGCCACAGTGAAAGAGCCACGAGGGACGTCAATTAGGAGAAGGAAGGAAGGGAAGGTACCCGGGCCTGTGTGTGGAGTCAAGCAGCTGCTGTGTGGTGCTGCGGGTCGTTGAGAGGATGGCCAATAAAGATGACCTGTTGAATGCACATCAGTGTCTGTCTTGAGTCTGTTTGCGGCGGAAGAAGGACCATCCCCCAGTCGGCACACGTACCTACATTTGGTGTAGTCGGCAGGATCATCACTGCCAATACACCATCTTCAGCGGTAAGCCTGCAATGAAGATCCAAAGGACCCAAGCTGAACGGTTTGAAGATTTTCACTGTGGATTACAAACTTGGACTGTGTTCAGGATTGGCGACTTTCATCAGGCGGATCCGGAGCGGAAAGGGACTTTGCAGGATGCCTGTGGCGTCCAAGCGCATGAAGGAATCACAAAAGTTTGCTGCCAGATTGGACTACCAAGGGCAGTGCCGAACCCGCCCCTGGGGAAGCAGTTTGCATCTGGAGACAGCCGCCCCCTGGACCCTGAAAGATGGGTGGAGGGGCCGACCAATGCCCCACCCAAGAACGGGAGTGGCCCAGGTGGAGAGGCTGGGTGCGGCTGCTAGGCGCCATTGAGCTTCTGGACATCGGACGAGATGCGACGCTGCAGCTGCCGTGGCCTTGGATGCCTGGAATGGAGGTGGCGTCAGGAGATTGAGTCCTGTCGGGAGACCTGCCCCTGGGAGCTGCTGTCGGTACCCCAGACGCCTGCTAGAGAAGAGGTGCAACCTCGGGCCCTGCTGGAACAGCCGCTGGAGGAATCATCACGGAGTCTCATAGCGGAACCATCAGCCTTGGAGGCTGGCTCTGCCGGACGGCGGGGTGAAGACCATCGGCTGCTGAAGGAGCTGCGGTGTGGCTTGTCGGGAACCACAGCGCCGGGGAAGTTGGGCGTTCCCCCGGCCCAGCCGGCGGCACCGCAGGAAGTCCCCGCCCCCACGCCCCGTGCACAAAACAGGCCCCGGGGCCCCGACACTGGCCCTTGGCCTCCCCGCTCAGCCTCCCGCCCTCCAGTGGCCCCGGCTCCAGATGACTCCGCGGCCCCCGCAGGGCTGACCGACGCCCCCACCAATGACCCAGCGGTCGCTCCTGCCATGCTCCACCTTCCGGCGGTGGCATATCCATCGAGGCCGGCCGCCACTTCGACCCTGCTCCAGATCGCCACTGTGGCCGGGCCGCCGGACGTCGCGGCCTACTCACCGGCATCCGCGGCCACCGCTGCTCCATCCTTGGCCTTGGCTGTGGCCTACTCGCCAATGCCCACAGCTGCCTTGGTCCTGGCTGCGGCCTACTCCGCGGCCGCTTCCACTCCACTCTCGGTGCCGGCCGTGGCCGACTTGTCAGGCTCCGTGGCCTACTCACCAATGCCTGCGGTCGCCTCTGCCCCGTCCATGACTCCGGTTGTGGCCTGCTTGCCGGTGCCTGCAGCCACCTCTGCTCCACTCGCGGTCCCGGTGGTGGCCTACCCGGCAGTACCCGTGGCCACTTCTACTCTGCTCCAGGCTCCGGTCGCAGCCTACTTACCGGACCCGCTACTTCCCCTGCCCCATGTCCGGCCCAGCTGGGGCTGGTCTGCCGGCACTTGCGGCCGTCTCTGCTCTGCTCTCAGCCACGGCCGCAGCCCACTTATCAAGCTCCAAGGCCTACACTGGCCTTCTGCCTGGGTTGCTGAAGTCATCGAGCAGAAGGCGGCCAAGGAGCGGGAGGTCTGGGCGCTGCTGCATGCAAAGAGGGAAGCAGCCATGACGTCCCCTGGTCTACCGGGCAGCTCGTGCACACCAACCCAGCAGAGGGCTATGGATTTATCCAGGACGCCACAACTGGCCACAAAGTATACCTAAATGTGGCCTCCATCAAACATGGGGGAGCCCTGCGGGAGGGAGACCTTGGTTCCTACTACAAGAAGTACTGCAACCGCGGCTACTATGCTGTGGCGGTCATCGCTTATCCCGAGGAGTATGCGCCCCCATAAAGGAGAAGAGGACTCCTGGGTCCCGGGCAACAGGGACAATCAGGGCCCAGGGCAGTTAAAGCATCTCGGGGACTCCACGGCCGTGGAAGTTCCCTGCTGATTGGCGGAACACCGGCTGTCAGGAGATGGCCCGGAGCACCCCTGAGCAAAAGAGGACTACCGGGACTCCTGTGCGCCATTGTACAGCTTAGGGAGAGTTCTGCGTCCACGATAAGTAAAATGTTTATCTCTCCTGATAAGGCGGGGATGCATGGAGGGGGGGTGCTTTCCTCAAAGGAAGGGGGAGCACCAATGTTATGTTTTATTTGAAAATATTGAAAGAAACAGTTAAAAAAAGATAGTTTTAACCATACTGTTTAATACTATGTATAGTTAGTTTGAAATGTTATCTGCATAAAAAAAATGGAAAGTTCAACAGGTCCCGGGTACTAGTAGAGGAGAAAACGCCAACCATGACTGATTTAAACTGGAGGAACAATAAAGTGTGTGGAATTGAAACAGACAGCAGTCCATAGGTCAGGCCCTGGTCCTGCGAACACCCCAAAACGAAAGGAGGAAGCTGACGATGACCTGGTAGGTTAGAGCCTCGGTCATTGTGGTCCAAATTGCCACAGAATGGGAGAAAAGTGGGAAGTACGCACCCGTAGAGGAATCTGGGTGGTCCCATCCCAACAGGAAGGAATTGTCATAGTGGCGTACGTGCTGGTTCAGCTCCTCGCGTATCGCGGGCCTTGCTCAACAACCGGTCTGACAAAAAGAAGGTGGGGAGCTTCAGAATGCAAAACAAAAGCGACGAGATTGTCGGTGACGACAATGGTCAAAGGAAGGGCGTGTGTAGGGGAAGTGGACTGACCTATGTACCTGTCTGCAGCAGGAGGGTTAATGTGCAATGTGCTGGACATGGACTGCTGTATATGAAGGTGGGAGACAGCTGAAGATGGTGAGGGATGGTGGAGTACTGGGTTTGGCCACTAGGGGGACACAAGGACAGCAGAAACAGAAGAAGGTGTAATATTGCAGTTTGGCCACAAGATGGGAGCAGGGAGCAGTGAGGACAGGGCTTAACAGCAGCTTAAGGCTATGAAACCGCAGATTCATGGGGGGCAGGGTTACAGGAGCTCTAGAGGGGGAATTCCCAGGGAGAGGAATAAATAGTTGCAGAGAGTTCCAGAAGCAAGCCATTCCGGGGAGAGGAGCTTAGAGGAAGAAGAGACAGAAGGAGGAGACGGACAGAGAACAAGCTCCAGCAGGGACTGAGGAGGAAGACAGTCTGGGGGGGTGGCCCTGACAGGAGAGCAGCAGGACAGAGAAGGCCCGGGGGTACCAGACGGACGGACTCGGACAGGTGAAGCGCTGTGGTGTTAGGCTTAGGGCAGCCACAGTGAAAGGGCCACGAGGGACGTCAATTAGGAGAAGGAAGGTAGCCGGGCCTGTGTGCGGAGTCGAGCAGCTGCTGTGTGGTGCTGCGGGTCGTCGAGAGGGCAGCCAATAAAGAGGACCTGTTGAACACACATTGGTGTCTGTTTTGAGTCTGTTTGTGGTGGAAGAAGGACCACCCCCAGTCAGCACATGTACCTACAGTAGCATGGGTCTAAAAGTGTCACTAGCCAGTAATGACTGTTACTCAATATTTTGACAATACGAGGGTGATGGGAAAGGCAGTGCAACATAAAGTCAGCCATGCGTCCCAGACTGGTAACAGGCAAGCCTTTCGTGTCCTCACCAACAGGACGACTGACCAAGGTGTCCTCCTCATCATATTCTCTTCTCTGTCCTCAGGCTATCCACGCTGAACAGACGGTATGACAGCTATGGTTGTAGTCCCGTCTATAGTGCATGAAAGTAGCTCCTGTTCTTCTTCCTTCTCCTCTTCCTCATTTTCAACCAATCCATGTTGGGATGACATGAGGCTGGTCTGTGTGTTATCAACCTGTATGGTTCCTTGATCCATGCCCTCGTGCTCCGACTGCAATGCATCTGCTCTCATTGTGAGCAGAGAGCTTTTCAGAATGCCGAGAAGCGGGATGGTGACACTAATTATGGTGTCATCGCTGCTCACCATCTTGGTGGATTCCTCAAAGTTCTGGAGGGTGGTACATATATCTGACATCCATCTCCACTCCTGAGGTCTTATGTGTGGAGTCTGACCTGAATAACGACAGCCTTGTTGATGCTGGTAGTCAACAACTACCCTCTTCTGCTCACAAATCATTTTCAATATATGTAGTGTAGCGTTCCAATGCGAGGGGACATCAAACACCAGTCGGTGACCCGAAAGCTGCAAACGCTGCTAAAGCATGGCAAAGGCGGAGGAAGCTGGTGCTGACTTTCGAAAATGGGCACACAGGTGGCGTACTTTCACAAGCAGATCCGGCAACTTTGGGTAACTTTTGAGAAAACGTTGAACAACAAGGTTAAGCACATGGGCCAAGCATGATATATGTGTCAGCTGGCCTTGCCTCAGAGCCGCGACCAGGTTCCGGCCATTGTCACACACTACCAGCCCTGCCTGTAGGTTCAACGGTGTCAGCCACACATCTGCCTACTCTTTCAGAGCTGTCAACAACTCTCCAGCAATGTGCGGTTTGTCACCTAAGCAACTTAGCTACAGCACAGCCTGTTGCCGCTTTGCTTTGGCAGTGCTGCAGTGCTTCCAGCTTGTCAATGATGTGCTCCTTTGGGACATGGAGGCTGAAGAGGAGGAGGAGGAGGTGCAGGAGCTGTACACAGAGGGGGTGACCCTGATTGACTTAGAGCCCACAATCCTTGGCATTGGGAGGACATGTTCCATCCCAAGGTCTGACTTGATCCCGGTTTCCACTATGTTAACCAAGTGTGCCGTCAGCGAGATGTAACATCCCTGGCCATAAGCACTTGTCCACGTGTCCGTGGTTAGGTGGACTTTCCTAGTAACTACATTGTTGAGGGCACAGGTAATGCCGGGACGGCACAGCGGGAGAAATAGTGGGGCGGCTTGGAACTGAGTACCTTGGAATGGCCGCCGCCATCAGGTTGTGGAAAGCTTCTGTCTCTACGAGCCTAAAAGGCAACATTTCGACAGCAAGCAGACGAGACATATGATGATTGAGTACTGTGGCCTGTGGGACGTTGGCTGCATTTCCCATGTTGTTTGTACACAGTCCCCATACATTTCCGACATTTTGATACCCTAGAAAGACCTCTGGGGGGGTCACAGGAAAAAAGCTTGGATTTCCCATAGACTAACATTGGACTCGTTGCTCGGGTCGAGCACCTGAGTATTCCAATTTGCTCGACCTGAGTAATGAGCACCCGAGCATTTAAGTGCTTGCTCATCACTAGAGATGAGCGACTTTGCCTTTTTTAGGGTCATTCAGGTTTCATGAAACCCGATTTTCTCAAAAGTCGAGTCGAACGAAATTGGCCGACTATCGGGAAAAGTCGGAGGTCCGACTGAAACACGAAACCCGATGCAAGTCAATGGGGAAGCAAAGTCGACAGGGAGTGGAGGCCAGTAAACACACCTACAGGGCCCATTTCAATGCCAACATCAATTCTTATTACTTAAGCTTGTCAACCTTAATTTACTTTATAATAATTGTTACGCATTGAAAACTGGGGGTTACTTGGCTAAAGTTGTGGGGGGGTAGGGCTGGCTCGAGGTTTTCGTGTGCCTCGGGCGAAAGTGTCAGTGGGCCCCTTTAAGGGTGGTTTTACATTAGCGCTTTTCAAGCGCACGCACGGCCGGGGGTAGCTCCGCCCCCGAACCGGCTCTCTGCCCGGCGTGCCCGCCCCTTGCTTGTAGCGCCGCCTCCTAGCACACAGCGGCGCCTGCGATCGGCGCACCCTATCTTTAGCATAGGGTGCGCAGATCGTGCGCAGGCCGTGCGCTAGTTGCGCTTTGACCTGCGCTGCGCACTTTTGACGGTGCACCGTGCGCGCCAAAATCAAACTTTTCGGATTTTGGCGCGCACGGCGCACCGTCAAAAGTGCGCAGCGCAGGTCAAAGCGCAACTAGCGCACAGCCTGCGCACGATCTGCGCACCCTATGCTAAAGATAGGGTGCGCCGATCGCAGGCGCCGCTGTGCGCTAGGAGGCAGCGCTACAAGCAAGGGGCGGGCACGCCGGGCAGAGAGCCGGTTCGGGGGCGGAGCTACCCCCGGCCGTGCGTGCGCTTAAAAAGCGCTAATGTGAAACCACTATAACACATACCACAATTCATGATGCTCCGATATGGCAGAGAAATATTGATATAGTACAATGAAAAATACTTCACTTCTTACATGACATGACTGATATCTATTTCAAATTCTACAATAGCTCAAAAAACGGACAGTATATCACTCCATACAGAATTATGGCCACCACATAGTGCGCCATACAGAATAATGAGCCCCATATATTTCTCCATACAGAATTGGTCCCATATAATGTTCCACACAGTATATGATGAGCTCCACATAATGCTACAGTATATGTTGGTCCCCATGCATGATGCTCCAGTGTCTTATGGGCCCAAATAATGCTCCATATATAATGGGCCCCATTTCTAATGCTCCAGTGTATAATGGGCCCCGTAAATGCTGTTCCAATGTCTGATGTCCCCCATTTGGAATGCTCCAGTATATGATGTGCCTCATGGATAATGCTCCAGTGTATGATGGGCCCAAATAATGCTCCTTATATAATCTGCCCTATTTAGAATTCTCCAATATATGATGGGCCCCGTGGATGATGCTCCATATATAATGGTCCCCATTTTAAATGCTATAGTGTATAATGGGCCCCGTAAATGCTGCTCCAGTGTCTGATGTCCCCCATTTAGATAGCTCCAGTATATGATGGGCCCCGTGGATGATGCTCAATTGTCTTATGGGCCCAAATAATGCTCCATATATAATGGGCCCCATTTTAAATGTTCCAGTGTATAATGGGCCCCATAGATGCTGCTCCAGTGTCTGATCTGCCCCATTTAGAAAGCTCCAGTATATGATGGGCCTCATGGATGATGATCCAGTGTATGATGGGCCCAAATAATGCTCCATATATAATCTGCCCCATTTAGAATGCTCCAGTATATGATGGGCCCCATGGATGATGCTCCAGTGTATGATGGTCCCAAATAATGCTCCATATATAATGGGCCCCATTTCTAATGCTCCAGTGTATAATGGGCCCCATAGATGCTGCTCCAGTGTCTGATGTCCCCCATTTGGAATGCTCCAGTATATGATGGGCCTCATGGATGATGCTCCAGTGTATGATGGGCCCCATATATCATTCTCCAGTGTATAGTGCTCCCCAAAAATTGCTCCCAACCTTTAAAAAATTAAATACCTCTCCTCGCTGGGCACTGCTCTACTCGGGACTCCTCAGTGTCGCCATCTTCCAGCTCTCTGCACTTGGACTGTTTAGGCAGAGGGCATACAGATGTGATGTCATTTCGCACTCTGACCTGAATGTCACTGTCAAGAAACGCGGAAGACATCACAGCGGTGGAGCAGGGAGAGGTATGTATTGAAAGTGCTGTGGCCCTGAGCAAGCAGGGGGGGCCCACTCGTGGGCGACGGCACTGGCACAGGGCCCTTCATAGTACGCCGGTGTGTCTCACGGAGAGTGGGCCCTCCCACCGGCAGAGAGACTTTTGCTTACTATGAGGGGCCCTGTGCCAGTGCCGTCGCCCACGAGCATGCCCCCCACCTGCTCAGGGAACCGGCACTTTCATCAGCACCTTCCTCTGTGTCACTGTGTAAGGTGGTATAATATGCGGGAAGGGGCACCAGAGTTTCATCAGGGTCAGATTATGGCTCTGTAGAGTGCGAGGGGAATGTAGTGCTGTACGTGAATGTACCAGCAGAATCATCTAGCAGTGGCTGTGCATCAGTGCACTCCATCTCTGATTCATGTTGGACTGGGGAATTCAGGATCTGACTTGATAACCCTGGCATGGTATGTGAATAGAGCTCCATGGAGTAATCTGAAGTGTGGGCTGCCACATCCTTCACTTTTGGTGGAGGTGAAGGACACAAGGAAAGGGGTTGTTCCTGACCAGAAGCCTGCACTTACGACTCAGTGCTTGCATTTTTTTAAACTTCAGAAGAGAAGGCAATCGAGCTGGAGGCTGTTTCGGCAATGTAAGCCAAAACCAGTTCCTGATGCTCCGGCTTTAAAAGCGGTTTACCTACTCCCAGAAAAGGGATCCTTCCAGGCCTTCCGGAGCCAGACCATGCTGCAGTCTCAATACCTCCTGCCTTAGCTGCTATTGTGCTTTTGGCATAACCAGCAGATGCACCACCACCTGTACCAGCAGCGCCCCCCCCACCCACGTACGTGGCCTCTTCCACCATACTTCCTCATGTTTGGGAAAATGTACCAAAATACCAGCAAAGAGATGGTACTGTATGAGGAGAATCCAGCTGTGTATGGTGTATTTAACAAAATATATACGTAGATATATTTTTTTGTCACAGACGCTCTCCCAGTATGTATTTGACCGTAATCCAACCAACAGATATACGCTACTGCATCAGAAGTGTACAGCTGTATACGTTTTTGGTGAAAATGTATATCTCCGTATATTTGTTTCCGGAGTCACACACAGACACTCTGCCAGTATGTATTTGACCGTTATACAACCAGCAGATATACGGTACTGTATCAGAAGCGGACAGCGCTATACGGTGTATGTATGGAAAAATGAAAATCTCCGTCTATTGTTTTACAGAGTCACACACAGATAGCATGTATTTGTCCGTGATACCAGCTGGTGCACGGTAGTGTTTGAGGAGCGTACAGCTCTATATGGTGTATGTATGGAAAAATGAAAATCTATGTCTATTTTTTTTCCGTAGTCACACACAGACGTTGTCTCAGTATGGATTTTACCGTAATCTAAACAACAGATATACGGTACTGTATGAGGAGCAGACAGATCTATATGGTGTATGTATGGAAAATTTTAAAGCTCCGTCTATTTTTTTTCCGGAGTCACACACACATGCTGTCTCTGTATAGATTTGATCGTAATCCAAACAGCAGATATACGATACTGTTTGAGAAGCGGACAGCTCTATACGTAGTATGTATGGAAAAATGTCAATCTCCGTCTATTTTTTTACAGAGTCACACATATAGCATGTATTTGTCTGTGATACCAGCTGATACACGGTAGTGTGTGAGGAGCGTACACCTCTATACGGTGTGTGAAAAAATGAACGCTCGGTAACAGTGCAGAAAAAAAGAATAAAAGTATTTTTGCTTTGAAAAAAGCAGTCTGCACAGCAGTGTGCACACAGCAATGCAGCTATCAGGTAACCTTATAAGGCAGCCTAATAACCAGCACTGCTGCACACAAAAAAATCGTCCCCTGTCACTGCACACTAACTGTACAGTGAAAATCGCAGAAGCACAGATTATTTTATTCTTTCCTGCCTAAACACTCTCCCTATTGAGAATGAGCAGCAGCAACCTCTCCCTATGCTAAGATCGTCAGAAGTAAGATGGCGGTCAGCGTTCAAGGCTTTTATAGCCACTGTGACACCACACAAAGCAAGTCAATCACTGCAATGCCCTTCTCTAAGATGGTGGTGGTCGCTGCCCATGTCATCGCGTTGCCCACAGTGTGCAGCCTTGCTCATTGGCAGAGAAAAGGCGCCTGAAACGCGACTTTGGCGCTCGGGTCGGCGACCGCATGGCCGACCTCAAAGTATGGTCGGGTTTCAATCGGCGAAACCCGACTTTAGCGGAATTCGGCGACCTTTGAATTTGACCGACCCGTCTCGCTCAACTCTATTCATCACTATTAAGATTTGGTCAATATCCATAGTGGAACAAGTATTGTATCAACATGGGCTGAAAGGCCACTCTACCAAGAAGAAGCCATTACTCCAAAACAAGCATAAAAAAGCCAGATTAAGGCTAAGTTCACACGTAGCGGAATTCCCGTGGAAGTTACTGCGAGAATTCCGTACTTCCATTCCGCAGGAAAACCGCATTTTTAATTCCCGTGATTTTCCCACGGAAAAACTAGCGATTTGCAAGCGTAATTAGCTTGCAGAATATTAGCATTTTCCAAGTGATCTGGAGCATCGCTTGGATAACTGATTGACAGGCTGGTCACACTCGTCAAACATAGTGCTTGATGAGTGTGACCAACTTTTTACTACTGATGCTGCCTATGCAGCATCAGTATTAAAAGATAGGATGTCAAAAATAATTAAAAAAATAAAAAATATTGTTACTCTCACCTTCCGGCGTCCCGTTCAGCCTTCCCGCCTCTCTCCACGCTCCCGGCAACTTCCGGTCCCAGTAATCCTTTGCGCGAATGACCGCGAGACGTCAAGCTCCCACGAGACCGCGACATCGCAGTCATTCTTGCAAAGGATTACTGGGACCAGAAGATGCCAGGAGCGTTGAGAGAGGCGGGAAGAAGATCGCCGGCCGTCGGAAGGTGAGAATAACAATATTTTTTATTTTAATTCTATTTTTTACAGGGATATTGTACCCACAGCCCGGAGGACAGTCTCCTCTCCTCCGGACCGTGGATACCATCCGCAAATGTTCTGCTTACTTTTCGCATGGTGGGCACAGCCACATATGGAAAGTAAGCAGAACAATGCATTCCTATGTGGACGGAATCTCCGCGATTCTGCAAAATTAATGAGCATGTTGCGTATTTTACCGCGATGCGATTTCGCCACTGGAAAATCCGCAGCATTAGCAAAGCATTGCGGAATCCCATAGGATTGCATGGGATGCTGTCTTTTTGCATTTTCGCGACAAAATCGTTGCGAAAATGCAAAAAAAAGCGCTACATGTGAACCCAGCCTAATACTTTCAAAAGCACACATGAACCTTAATTTTTGGAGACTTGTCCTGTGGACTGATGACCTAAAGTGGAACTTTTTGGGCATAATAACTAACATTATGTTTGGAGGAAGAAGGGAGAACTTTGGAAGCCTAAGAACACCATCTCAACTGTGAAACAAGGGGGTGGCAGCATCATGTTGTGGGGTTGTTTTGCTGCAGGAGGGACTGGTGCACTTCACAAAATAGATGGCATCATGAGAAAAGAAAATTATGTTGCAATACTGAAACAACATCTCAAGACATCAGCCAGGAAGTTAAAGCTTGGGCAGAAATGGGTCATCCCAATGGACAATGACACGAGGCATAATGCCAAAATGGTAAAGTCAATGTTTTGGACATCACAACGCCATGATCTCAATCATATTGTAAATTTATGGGTAAAGATGAAAAGGCAGGTGAGAGCAAGCCGACCTACAAACCTGGATCAGTTACACCATTTTTTCAGGAGGAATGAACCAAATTCCAACTAACTATTGTGAGGATATCCCAAATGTTTGACCCAAGTCATTGAATTTAACGGCAATGGTGCCAAATTCTAATGAAACCTATGTAAACTTTTGACTTTGCAGTAAGTAAAAATGCCTTAAAACATTTTCTCTCTCTGTCTCTCATTATTCTGGCAAATATTAATAATTATGGTAATCCAAACTGACCTAAAATGGGAAAGATTTATTATGATTTCATGTCAGATTTTGAGAAAAACATGCATATGTGTCTTTTTATATAGTGTATATAAACTTCTGGTTTCAACTGTACATTATATAGGCAACACTGAGGTTGTTGTATGTACACCACATAAAATACACTGAGTTTGCTGTATATACACCACATACAGTGGGTACAGAAAGTATTCAGATCCCTTTACATTTTTCACTCTGTTTCATTGCAGCCATTTGGTAAATTCAAAAAAGTTCATTTTTTCTCATTACTGTATACTCTGCACCCCATCTTGACTGAAATTTTTTATTAGAAATTTAGGCAAATTTATTAAAAAAGAACTGAAATATCACATGGTCATAAGTATTCAGACCCTTTGCTCAGATACTCATATTTAAGTCACATGCTGTCCATTTCCTTGTGATCCTCCTTGAGATAGTTCTACTCTTTCATTGGAGTCCAGCTGTGTTTAATTAAACTGATAGGACTTGATTTGTAAAGGCACACACGTGCCTATATAAGACCACACAGCTCACAGTGCATGTCAGACCAAATGAGAATCATGAGGTCAAAGGAACTGGCCAAATTGTGGCAAGGCACAGATCTGACCAAGGTTACAAAAGAATTGTTGCTGTATTCAAGGTTCCTAAGAGCACAGTGGCCTCCATAATCCTTAAATGGAAGAAGTTTGGGACCACCAGAAGTCTTCCTAGACCTGGCCGTCCAGCCAAACTGAGCAATCATGGGAGAAGAGCCTTGGTGTCAGTGGTAAAGAAGGACCACAAGATCATGGTGGCTGAGCTCCACAGATGCAGTAGGAAGATGGGAGAAAGTTCCAGAAAGTCAACTATCACTGCAGCCATTCACCTGTCTGGCCTTTGTGGCAAAGTGGCCCGACAGAAGCCTCTCTTCAGTGCAAGACATATGAAAGCCTGCATAGAGTTTGCTAAAAAAACACATGAAGGACTCCCAGACTATGAGAAATAAGATTCTCTGTATGATGAGACAAAGATAGAACTTTTTGGTGATAATTCTAAGTGGTATGTGTGGAGAAAACCAGGCACTGCTCATGACCTGCCCAATACAATCCCAACAGTGAAACATGGAGGTGGCAGCATCATGCTATGGGATACACTGAGGCTGATATACATGCATCACATGGGATAGACTGAGGCTGCCGTATATAAACAACATAGCATATACTGAGACTGATGTATATACATCACATAGGAGACACTGGGGCTGATGTATATACACTGATGAGCAAAAAAAATAACATTGTTTTGAACTTTTGACTTTCAGGCTCCATATCTTACCATCCACTAGTTCTTCAAATGTGAGACTAACATCATTTTATAGACAATCGTCTTGGCTATCTCATACATCATTTTGACTTGCAAATATTTAGCACATGATTAGTTATGCAGATTCTTGTCATGTCACTGCATTGTAACTATTTTGCTCCTAAATATCTAAATTTATAGAATTTAAATTTTTTTTTAGTATTTTGTAAATCCACTTTTGGCTTTCAAAAAATGCCCAAATCTTCTGGGCATGCTCTTGATCAGATTCAAGCATGTTTTGACCAAAATCTGATCCCATTTCTCTTCTACACATTCCCAAAGTTGGTGCATACTGGTAGACTCACTGGGGTATGTATACAGTTTTTTCTTCAACTCTACCCACAAGTATTCAATTGGGTTGATGTCTGTGGACTGTGGGGACCAATCCTGTACCTCTACTTCATTGTCACTGAGCTATTTTATTGGGAAATATTCACTTATGCTTCGGGTCATGGTCCTGATGGAACACTAGGTCATCCATTTCATACCCATAGTACTCAATTGTACAAAGTAACTCATCTTGTACGGTATGCACATATAATTCAGCATTCAGACCACCACTGATCCTTGTGTAGTATCCAATGCCTTTGGCTGTAAAACAACCCATATCATAAGGCATTATTCACCGAACTTGTCAGTTCTTGTTTCTTCCTGTCCCATTTGCACCCGTCAGAGTCTAGTCTATTGACTATCGTTTCATCGCTCCAAATCACCCGTTTCCAATCTTATACTGTCCATTTTTCATACTTTCTTCAAGTTCGAGCTGATGCTTCTGATGATGCTATTGAAGTCGAGGTTTCCTCACCATTTGTGGGCCATCATTCCATACTTGTGTAGCATGTGTCATACGGTGCAGGCATTAGGCTATGTGCCCACGTAGCATTCCTGAAGCAGAATATTCCTGAGCGGAAACACACACCCTCTTCCCGGGAAACTGCATGCGTTTTATGAAGCATTTTTGACGCTTTTGTTAAGCATTTTAGCATGCGTTTTCCTAAGACCTTTTGCAATACAACTGTATGTATGCAGAAACGCACGCGTTTCTGTAAAATTAATGAACATGCTGCATTTTTTTCTGCTAAGCGTTTCCGCTGCGGTAAAAATCGCAGCATTAGCACAACATGTGCGGATTCCATTATGATTACATTGGATGCTTTTCTTAAGCGTTTCCGTGGCAGAAACGCGCATCTAAAAACGCCGCGGAAACACTTAAAAAATGCAACGTGGGCACACAGCCTAAATGTCTGTTATCTCACTGTTACAAATCATACGAGTCACCTCCACTGCAGTCTTTGTCATGCCATAACTGATAGACCTTGTGATGAGAGGACTTGTTTATATTTTTCCTGGATGTCCACCTCTTGGCTATTAAAAGGATGGAAGGACTAAATTTCGTATTATTCCAACTGTCATGATGCAGCTTAGCAATTTTCTTGGCCGAGAGAATGCCATCAATAAGCTGTATGATTGGTTTCTCTTTTCTTAGGAAATCTTCTTCATTGCTACACCTCAATTTATGCCAGTGACCTTTTGCTTGGAAATCAACCTAATAACAAACTTAGCTATTAGAGAATGTGAGAACAGGTTGTATTGTGTTGTATACTGGAAAAAAAAAGATGTTTCAAACACCAAGAGCAAAACAGTAAAAATTCTGTGACATGACAAGAATCTGCATAACTAATTATTTGCTAAATAGTTGCAAGATAAATTTATGCATGAGATAGCCAAGAGGATTGTCTATAAAATGATGGTAGTGGATGGTGAGATATGGAGCCTGAAAGTCAAACGTTCAAAGATTCTTACCCTTTTCAGTGTACATCAGATAGGAGACACCGAGAATGACAAACACACACACATACAATTCATATATATATTTATATATACACATACACACATCACACTGGGGCACTGAGGCTGATGTAATGTATACACAATGCATAGAATGTATTATGGCTAATGTATTTACACCATATGTTCCTAGCTTGGTACCGTATTTTTCAGACTACAACATGCATTTTTTCCCCAAAAAAATTTGGGAGGAAAATGGGGGGTGCGTATTATAGTCCGAATGCAGGCTTATCGGGGGATTGCGGCAGTGGTGTAGCAGCGGAACCGGTGTCGGCAGAGGTGTGGCAATGTTGTGATGATGCTGAGGCTAGGTGTAGGCGGTGGGTGGTGCGGAGTGTACATGAGCAGGGTCCCCTTCTCAGGATGCCGGCGGCAGAAATGTGGTGATGCCGCAACCCGGTGTCCATGGTGAGCAGAGCCGAGTGCATCACCGGTTTCCCTGCGGCCATCTTCCTGAAGCGGTGGGCAGCTGATGGCAGCGCGTGCGCAGACTGAGATCTTGGCGGCCATTTTCCTAAAGCCGAGGGACGCCGAGATCTTAATCTGCACACGTGCAGCCTCAGGAAGATGGCCGCCGAGAAACCGGTGATGCACTCGGCTCTGCTCGCCGTGGATAACGGGCAGTAGCGTCGCCGCATTTCTGCCATCAGCATCCTGATGATGCTCAATTCTCTGCCTCACTGCCAACACTGGGCACGCAGCATCACACCCTGGGACTGCAGCATTGCCCCACTTCTGCAGCCGCTGAGCTTCCTGAGAAAGGGACCATACCTCCTTTGACCCCGCCCTACCACCGCCGGCCCTCAGGTAAGATACCTTAAATTTAGACAATAAGACGGACCACCATCTTATAAAAATCTTTTTTCTGCTATTTTCCACCCCAATATTTTGGGTGCGTCTTATGGTCTGATGCGTCTTACAGTCCGAAAAATATGGTAACTCCCCCAGAGCCTGGAGATGGAACATTTCAGGATGAAGCTGACCCGGCACCCTCAGTTGTTATTTGAAGTAACTTGGAGCAAGAGAGCAGAGGGTGCTTACTCCACCCAAGAAGAACGTCCCTCTAACGCTGACCCTTACACCAGCAGTGTGTACAATGCTGCGGTATTCTGAACATTGTGCATGCACATATTGTGACTATGAAAGAAAATTAAGAGGCAAGCATAAGTGGGGGGGGTGTATGGCAAATCCGCACTTGCTAAAATCCCTGATACATTAACCCCTTCATGACCGGAGGTATTTTTGTTTTTGCTTTTTGCTCCCCTTCCCAGAGCCATAGCTTTATTTTTCTGTCAATATAGCCATGTGAGGGCTTGTTTTTTTTTGCAAGATAAGTTTTACTTTTGAACAACACAGTTAGTTTTAACATTGTGTACTGGAAATGGGAAAAAAATTCCAAGTGCGGTGAAATTGCAAAAAAGTGGAATTCCACAATTGTTTTTTGTTTTGATTTTTTTACTATGTTCACTAAATGCTGACCTGCCATTATAATTCTCCAGGTCATTATAAGTCCATAGAAACCAAACATGTCTAGGTTCTTTCTTATCCAAGTGGTGAAAAAAAATTCTAAAGTTTGTTAAAAAAAAAATTGTGCTATATTCTGATAGCGTCTCCAATTTTCGTGACCTCGGGTTGGGTGAGCGCTCATTTTTTTCGTGCCAAGATGTCATTTTTAATGATACCATTTTGGGGCAGATACAGTCTTTTTATCACCCATTAATTCATTTTAATGCAATGTTAAAAAAAAGTAATTCTGGCGTTTTGACTTTTTTTTCTCATTACGCTGTTTAGCAATCGGGTTAATTATGTTTTTATATTAATAGATCGGGCGATTCTGAACGCGGCAATACCAAATATATGTATGTTTGTTTTTTTGTATTGTTTTATTTTGAATGAGGCAAATGGGAGTGATTTGAACTGTTACAGTGGGTTCGGAAAGTATTCAGACCCCTTTAAATTTTTCACTCTTTGTTTCATTGCAGCCATTTAATAAATGTAAAGAAAAGTTCATTTTTTTCTCATTAATGTACACTCTGCACCCCATCTTTACTGAAAAGAAAACAGAAATGTAGAAATGTTTGCAAATTTTTAAAAAAAGAAAGACTGAAATATCACATGGTCATAAGTATTCAGATCCTTTGCTCAATATTGAGTAGAAGCATGCTTTTGAGCTAGTACAGCCATCAGTCTTCTTGAGAACTATGCCACAAGTTTTTCAGACTTGGATTTGGGGATCCTCTGCCATTCTTCCTTGCAGATCCTCTCCAGTTTTGTCAGGTTGGATGGTGAGCGTTGGTGCACAGCCATTTTCAGATCTCTCCAGAGATGCTCAATTGGGTTTAGGTCAGGGCTCTGGCAGGGCCAGTCAAGAATGGTCACAGAGTTGTTCTGAAGCCACTCCTTTGTTATTTTAGCTGTGTGCTTAGGGTTATTGTAGCTGTGTGCTTAGGGTTATTGTCTTGTTGGAAGGTGAACCTTCGGCAAAGTCTGAGGTCCAGAGCACTCTGGAAGAGGTTTTCATCCAAGATATCTCTGTACTTGGCCACATTCATGTTTCCTTCAATTGCAACCAGTCGTCCTGTCCCTGCAGCTGAAAAACACCCCCATAGCATGATGCTGCCACCACCATGCTTCACTGTTGGGATTGTATTGGGCAGGTCATGAACGGTGCCTGGTTTTCTCCACACATATCACTTGGAATTATCACCAAAAAGTTCTATCTTCGTCTCATTAGACAAGAGAATCTTATTTCTTATAGTCTGGAAGTTGTTTGTGTTTTTTTTTAGCAAACTCTATTTGTGCTTTCATATGTCTGTTAGGCATCAGGTTCCTGTCGCTGCACAGCAGGAATCCTGAGCCTTGCATCCAGCGGTCTCCCATTCCTCTTCAGCCACAGAGGAGCCTGCTCAGCAGACTCATCGATCCCACTGCTCTGCTCAAACCAGCTCTGTGGGTTTGGTTGCTGCTGCCACTTCTGGTCCAGCTATAGCAACGCATGCTGGTCAGCAGTGAGGTACTCCAGGGACTAAGTCCTCCTTTCGGTCCACTGAGCATGCCGTGGCATGATCTCTCATTGGAGATCAGAGGTCACATGCTCAGGTCCTTCTCCAGCTCGGATTGGACCATCAGGAGGGTCAGGAGGGCCCCGGAAGGACGCAGCTATAAAAGGTTCGCATGGCTCTCGGCCATGCGCTAGTATAGACTGCATTATCAGACTATGAGAAGTGAGTGTCGTATGCATGTACGAATGTCTCTGGTGAATGACTCATTAAGAAACGCCTACCCTTGGTACGCATGTGTTGTGCAGCCTAGCCTGTTAAGCACCCAGGCTTAGGTGTAGGTAGGACAGAGTATGAGACAGGCATCAGTGTGCACGGTGCACATGCTCGACATTCCATAGTCAGGGTCTATAATGGCGCTGCGCGCTCAGAAGGTCTAGAGGGACTCTGACCCCATGTCCTTGGGGGAGAATTCTGTGACCGCTTTCTGTGCGCTCCGTGGCCGGGCTCTGTGAGCTAAACAGGCACCGGCATTTATGTTCTGTGGTAGCGCGGCTCTGTGAGTTAACAGAGTTCGCTTCTGTTCACACTGGGTGACGTTAACCCACGTGTGACCTTTTGTACACCGCTTTATACTTCCACCATTACTAAGCAGCAGTTTACCACCCCTGCACGGTGGACCCCGGGGTGCGAACGCACCTTACTATTTTATTATTTGGTGTGTTCCGCTAGGCCTAAGATTATACTAGCGCCAGGGTCTGGCTAGTAATGGTGGACGAACAGCGACTGCTGCAGTACATCCAGCAGCTGCAGGGCAGGTTGGCGGCTCTCGAGCGTTCAGCCTCAGCTGTGGATGTTATTGCGGTCGCTGTTCAGGTAGCCATGGAGGCTGTGTCCCGTGTGACCACTGCCATCACTGCCCCGACTTTGTCCCGCCTCCCGCTGCCCGAGAAGTTCTCGGGAAATAGTGCTTCTTGTAGGGGTTTCGTGAGCCAGTGCTCTATACAGATGGAGCTGCTGGCAGCACGATTCCCCTCCGAGCGGGCTAAGGTGGGATTATAATTTCCCTCTTGTCGAGCAGGGCTTTGGAGTGGGCCACACCGCTGTGGGAGCGTGGTGATCATGTGGTGCAGAGTGCTTCACAGTTCTTGGGCACTCTGAAGCAGGTCTTCCTGGGACCGTGAGTCACCCATGACACCGCGCTCCGGATGCTGGCATTGTCACAGGGCTCGTCCATGGTCACCCACTTGGCAATCCAGTTCCGGACGCTGGCCTCGGAGTTAGAGTGGCTAGATAAGGTCCTCATCCCGGCATTCTGGAGAGGTTTGGCTGACCATGTGAAGGATGCTCTGGTCACCAGGGAGATTCCAGCTACACTGGAGGAGCTTATTACGGTCTCCACCTGTATAGACCTTCACTTGCTTTGCCGAGCGAAGGTTGGAGAGGTTCCAGTGTAGGCAGAGGTTTAGGTTGGCACCCAGTTTTGCTAAACCTCTGGAACCTCCCGATTGGACGTCCGAGCGTCAGGGGGCTTCCCGTGAGAGATCCAGGCCCCGATCCGCTCGAGTCTCTGTGATCTGTCATGGTTTCTGGCAGTCCGGTCACCTTGCCAACTGGTGCCCACAGCGGCTGGGCAAATGGTCGCATCTGGTGGCTGTAGGAGGCGACTCACTATAATCCGCAGCGTTTTCTTCCAAGTTGTCCTTTAAGGGGACACTTGAGTTTAGTTCTTCCACTCTGGCGGTGGAGGCTTGCGTGGATTCCGGAGCAGAGGGCAATTTTATGTCATCTGCCTTCGCTCAACAGCAAGCAATACCACTGGTTATGATATCTAAGCCAGTCACCGTCAGAGTAGTGAACGGCGCGACTCTGCCCTCACAGATTACCCACCAAACGGCTCCACTAATACTCTCGGTGTCTCCATCTCATCAGGAGACGATATCCCTCCTCATCATGCCTGAGGGTATTGACCAGGTCCTTCTAGGGGTCCCCTGGCTGCAGTACCACTCTCCCCATATAGACTGGTCCTCGGGGAGAATTCTTGGTTGGAGTAAGTCATGTGAGGGTAGATGTCTGAGGGAGTGTGTCCAGGTTGCCTCCACTGAGGTCCCTGCAGATCTTTCCTCGCTCCCCAAACATTATTGACAGTATGCGGACGTGTTCTCCAAAAAGGCGGCGGAGACGCTTCCACCGCATCGCCCCTATGACTGTCCTATTGATCTCTTGGCGGGTGCGGAGCCTCCCCGGGGTCAAGTCTACTCCTTATCTCTCCCGGAGACAGAGGCCATGTCTCAGTACATCAGGGAGAATCTGGCAAGAGGCTTTATTAGGAAGTCAGTATCACCTGCAGGGGCTGGGTTTTTCTTCATTCAGAAGAACGAAGAACTACATCCATGCATAGATTACAGGTGTCTTAATGCCATCACCGTTAAGAACAAGTACCCTTTGCCCCTGATATCTGATTTTTTTTGATAGGTTGCGGAGAGCGAGGGTCTTCACTAAGCTGGATCTGCGGGGTGCTTACAACCTGATTCGCATCCGTGAGGGAGACGAATGGAAGACGGCCTTTAACACCAGGGATGGGCATTATGAATACCTGGTGATGCCCTTCGTGCTCTGTAATGCTCTTGCCATCTTCCAAGACTTTGTGAATGACATCTTCCAGGATTTGCTCACCACCTCGGTTGTAGTCTATCTGGATGATATTCTCATCTACTCTCCAGATATCGACTCCCACCAGAGGGATGTTTGCAAAGTCTTTGATCTCCTACGGGCAAACTCCCCATATGCCAAGTTTGAGAAGTGTGTGTTTGAGCAGGAGTCCTTGCCTTTCCTGGGCTATATCATCTCGGCCCAGGGATTTGCCATGGATCCTGCCAAACTACAGGCGGTGATGGATTGGCAGGAGCCTCACTCCCTCAAAGCGGTGCAGCGCTTTATGGGATTTATTAATTACCACCAATGCATCCCGTACTTCTCGACTTTGGTAGCTCCCTTGGTTGCCCTCACCAAGAAGGGAGCGAATCCTAAATTGTGGTCAGAGGAGGTCTCCAAGGCCTTCCTCTCCATCAAGTCCTACTTCGCTAGCGCTCCCATTTTACATTGCCCCAATGTGGATAAGTCATTTATTTTAGAGGTGGATGCCTCGTCCATCGATGCTGGAGCAGTCCTGTTCCAAAAGGATGCTCAAGGTCGGAAGCATCCTTGCTTCTTCGTTTCCAAGACCTTCTCGCCGGCGGAGAGGAACTATTCCATTGGGGACAGGGAGTTGCTAGCCATGAAGTTGGCCTTTTCTGAATGGAGACACCTCCTGGAGGGTCCTCGCTATCCCTTCCAAGTTTACACTGACCACAAAAACTTGGTCTATCTCCAAACCGCTCAGCGGTTAAATTCCCGCCAAGCCCGATGGTCTCTCTTCTTCTCCTGGTTCCACTTCACCCTACACTTCCTTTCCGGTGAGAAGAATGTCCGGGCCGATGCACTCTCTCGCTCCGTGGTGTCAGTGGAGGAGGAGGAGGAGCCTTGGTTAATTGTACCATCTGAGAGCCTGAGGACAGTGGCTCCAGTCACCCTTGAGTCTGTACCCCCGGGCAAGACTTTTGCCCCTGCCCGTTTGCGTCTGGAGGTCCTCTCTTGGGCTCAAGCGTCCAGGGTGGGTGGACACTTTGGTACTAAGCGGATGGTTGAGCTTTTGGCGAGGACGTACTGGTGGCCGCATATGGCTCGTGATGTCAAACACTATATTCAGGTGTGCGTCTCCTGCGCCAAGAATAAGCCTCCCAGCAACGTCCCGCTGGGTTACTTTACCCCTTACCGGTGGCGGACAGGCCCTGGGAGATGGTTGGAATGGACTTTGTGATGGGTCTACCCAAGTCCAGTGGCAGCACAGTTATTTGGGTCATCACCGGCCAGTTTTCTAAAATGGTGCACTTGGTGCCTCTCTCTCGGCTACCTTCCGCACGTGGCCTAGCAGTGTTGTTCATCAAACACATTTTTCGGTTACATGGCATGCCAGACAAGATTGTCAGTGACCGGGGTCCCCAGTTTGCGTCTCGGTTCTGGAGAGAGCTCTGTTGCTTGCTCAGTATTGAGCTGAATCTCTCCTCGGCCTATCATCCCAAGACGAACGGGTTGGTAGAGAGGGCCAACCAGACCCTGGTCACATATCTCCAACATTTTGTCTCGGCCAGGCAGGATGACTGGGCACCCCTGTTGCCGTGGTCAGAGTTCGCCTTGAACAACACTGTGGCCGTTCCACCGGCCAGACCCCATTGCTCCTTAACTACGGTCAACATCCTTGTATTCCTGTGCCCATGCCCGTGTCATCCACCGACTCCAGGGTGGCAGACTGGGCGGTGGAGGCACGTGATATTTGGGACCACACCCAGGATGCTATTCGGGCCTCTAAGGAGAGAATGAGAGTCTCCGAGGACGCATACCGGCGTCCTGCTCCCACCTTCTCCCCTGGCGACTTAGTGGACTTGACTCGCAGCCTGATGTTACGGGCGGAGAGCCACACTAAGTTCGCTCCTCGTTACATTGGTCCCTTTAAGGTCCTCGAACAGATCAGCTCGGTGGTCTATCGTCTGGCCCTTCCACCACACTTAGCTATCTCTGACACATTCCATGTGTCCCTCCTTAAACCTGTGCACATGTCCCGGTTCTCCGAGTCATCTACCGGGACATCAAACTTGTCTTCGGACGAGTTTGAGGTCAATGCCATTGTGGGATGTAGGGTGGTGCATGGTAAAAAGTTTTATTTGGTGGATTGGAAGGGTCATGGTCCAGAGGCTCGGACCTGGGAGCCAGTGGAGAACATCCACTCTCCGCTCCTTATTGTGGCATTCGAGAGTAGTGAGGCTCAGAAGGGAGGGGGCCCTAAGAGGGGGGTAATGTTAGACGTCGGGTTCCTGTTGCTGCACAGCACGAATCCCGAGCCTTGCATCCGGCGGTCTCCGATTCCTCTTCGGCCACAGAGTAGCCTGCTCAGCAGACACGTCGATCCCTGCACTCTGCCCAACCAGCTCTGTGGGTTTGGTTGCTGCTGCCACCTCTGGGCCAGCTATAGCAACGCATGCTGGTCAGCAGCGAGCTACTCCAGGGACTAAGTCCTTTCGAACCACTGAGCATGCACGTGGGATGATCTCTCATTGGAGATCAGTGGTCACATGCTCAGGTCCTTCTCCAACTCTGATTGGACCATCAGGAGGGTCAGGAAGGCCCCGGAAGGACACGGCTATAAAAGGTTTGCATGGCCGTTCGGCCATGCGCTAGTATAGACTGCATTATCAGACTATGAGGAGTGAGTGTCGTATGCATGTATGAATGTCTCTGGTGATTGACTCATTAAGGCCGGTTTCACATTAGCGCATTTTCAGCGCGCGCACGGCCGGGGGTAGCTCCGCCCCCGAGCCGGCTCTCTGCCCGGCGTGCCCGCCCCTTCCTTGTAGCGCCGCCTCCTAGCGGACAGCGGCGCCTGCGATCGGCGCACCCTATCTTTAGCATAGGGTGCGCCGATCGTGCGCAGGCCGTGCGCTAGTTGCGCTTTGACCTGCGCTGCGCACTTTTGACGGTGCGCCGTGCGCGCCAAAATCAAACTTTTCGGATTTTGGCGCGCACGGCGCACCGTCAAAAGTGCGCAGCGCAGGTCAAAGCGCAACTAGCGCACGGCCTGCGCACGATCGGCGCACCCTATGCTAAAGATAGGGTGCGCCGATCGCAGGCGCCGCTGTCCGCTAGGAGGCGGCGCTACAAGGAAGGGGCGGGCACGCCGGGCAGAGAGCCGGATCGGGGGCGGAGCTACCCCCGGCCGTGCGCGCGCTGAAAATGCGCTAATGTGAAACCGGCCTAAGAAACCCCTACCCTTGGTGCGCATGTGTTGTGCTGCCTAGCCTCTTAAGTGCCAAGGCTTAGGTGAAGGTAGGACAAAGTCTGAGACAGGCATCAGTGTCCACGGTGCACGTGCTCGACATTCCATAGTCATCGTCTATAGTGGCGTCCGCAGGTGCAACGCCGTGCGCTCAGAAGGTCTAGAGGGACTCTGACCCAGTGTCCTTGGGGCAGAGTTCTGTGACCGCTTTTTGTGCGCTCTGTGGCCGGGCTCTGTGAGCTAAATAGGCACCGGCATTTATGTTCTGCGGTAGCGCGGGTCTGTGAGTTAACGGTGACGTTAACCCATGTGTGACCTTTTGTACACCGCTTTATACTTCCGCTATTACTAAGCAGCAGTTTACCACCCCTGCACGGTGGACCCCGGGCTGCGAACGCACCTTACTATTATTTTATTATTTGGTGCATCCTGCTAGCCCTCATATTGTCTGGCACTGAGCAGAGGTTTCCGTCAGACCACACTGCCATAAAGGCCCGACTGGTGGAGGGCTGCAGTGATAGTTGACTTTCTTGAACCTTCTCCCATCTCCCTACTGCATCTGTGGAGCTCAGCCACGGCGATCTTGGGGTTCTTCTTTACTGCTCTCACCAAGGCTCTTCTCCCATGATTGCTCAGTTTGGCTGGACGATCAGGTCTAAGATGACTTCTAGAGGTCCCAAACTTCTTCCATTTAAGTATTGTGGAGGCCACTGTTCTCTTAGGAACCTTAAGTACTGCAGAAATTTATTTGTAACCTTGACCAGATCTGTGCCTTGTCACAATTCTGTCTCTGAGCTCCTTGATCAGTTCCTTTGACCTCATGATTCTCATTTGGCCTGACATGCACTGTGAGCTCTGAGGTCTTAGGACTTGATTTGTAAAGACACACATGTGCCTATCAGTTTAATTAAACACAGCTGGACTCCAATGAAGGAGTAGAACCATCTCAAGGAGGATCACAAGGAAATGGACAGCATGTGACTTAAATATGAGTGTCTGAGCAAAGGGTCTGAATACTTATGACCATGTGATATTTTAGTTTTTCTTTTTTAATAGATTTGCAAGAATTTCTATATTTCTGGTTTTAATTAGTCAAGATGGGGTGCAGAGTGTACATTAAAGGGGTTGTCCACTATTTTAAATTAACCCCCCATTGTATCCCTCTGGGGCCCCTAATGAATTTTGCCTGTGACCCCCGGCTGCAACCGGCTCTTGCTTCCGCTGACGTCCCGTCAAGTCCTGGCAGCAGCCGGGGGTACCTCTTCCTCCTTCCATGCTGTCTGCTAGGCTGTGAGCGGGGTTATCCCCGTGCGTCACACCCGGCATCCACCGCGCCCATTCATTGAGAAAGCGTGCTGTGGATCCTGGGTGTGATGCTGGGAGTAACCCCGCCCATAACCCAGCAGCCCCCGCTGGGACCCAGCGCTGAGTCATGCCTCACTTGTCGTGACTTCAGTGCTGGGTTACATGCTGCCTGTGAGCGGCCACGGATAGCGCCGCTCACAGGCAGTATAGGCAACATAAGGTATTTACAAAATTCATTAGGGGCCCGGGGGGATACATTGGGGGTTAATTTAAAGTAGTGGACAACCCCTTTAATGGGAAAAATAATGAACTTTTTTTGCATTTACCAAATGGCTGCAATGAAACAAAGAGTGAAAAATATACAGTGGGTTTGGAAAGTATTCAGACTCCTTTACATTTTTTTATTTTCTTAATATTTTAAAAAACTTTTTTTTTACTTTTGTCATGCTTCAATAGTCTCCATGGGTGAGTAGAAGCTGCCATAACCTGATCGGCTCTACTACATACAGGCGATGATCTGATTGCTTGTATGTAGCAGAATTTCTCACTTGCTATGAATACTGACCACTGGGCGGCACTCATAGCAATCTGGCTATGACAACCATAGAGGTCAGCAGGAGACCTCTGGTTGCCATGCCAACCCAAGATCACATGACAGGGGTCACCGATGGGCGGAATTTCTGGCGCTCTTGCCTGAAGTGTAAGTTAAATGCCGCTGTTTGACAGCGGCATTTAATGGGTTAACAGCAATGGGTGGATTGCGATTCCACCCGCAGCTGTTAGAGGCATGTGTCAGCTGTTCAAAACATATGCTGGAAAAGATGTGGGCTCAGCGCCGGAGCCCTCATCAAAGGGAGGGTGTCCAAGGTTGGTGTACTATTACTCCCGATGTCGGAAAGGGGTTAAACTAAAGTGGGCTAAATTTGACAAAATCATTCAACAGTAAAGGGGCCTCCCAATTTTCTGTATTTTCCCAAGTTTTTTCTGCCCGTTTAACAATAATAAATGGAAAGCACTGACATGGATGACATGGATCACTTAAATGTTTGAACTGCAAACTGAATTATAAATGGAAATGTGAACATGTTCATGCAACACCTATCTTCTATTGTCTATCTGTAAAAGAAACTGAAAAAAGTATGTGAAATGCAGATGTTTGAATGAGGCCTGACAATGACAATTAATTAGAGATAAGCAGATATTTTTAAATTCAAATTTTCCTACTTTGCCAAATTTTGCCAAAAATTAAATTCAGAAAATAATTTCACAAATCTCAAGTGCTAGAAATCTTCTAATTGCTATGTGAGAATAGAGAGAGAAAATTGCTGACCATAAGAGCTTGCATTTTACAGGTGAGAAAACCGGATTACTTACCGGTAATACTCTTTTGTAGAGTCCATGACAGCACCCACTGAGCGAGGGGATCCGCCCCTAGGAACAGGAAACCTACAGCGAGATAAATGGGGCTTTCCCCCTCGCTCCCTCAGTTTGGATTACAGAGAACAACGGAGGAACTGCCGTACATGCTTTAGTCAATTTGCTTAGACAGGTCATCCATCCTTATATATACACTTCTACATTTTCTATACCTATCTACATATTAATCCCTAATTCTAATCTCCACCACCAGAGAGAACCACTTGTGAAATTTTAAGGGAGGGAAGTGAGCGGGTGCTGTCGTGGACTCTACAAAAGAGTATTACCGGTAAGTAATCTGGTTTTTCCTCTTTGCCACGACAGCACCCACTGAGAGATTTTCAGAGATAATCACCTGGGAGGGCACACCGTGTTAAGGACAGATCTACCAAAAGCCAAGTCCTCAGAAGAGGACAAATCTAGTCTATAGTGACTATAGAAGGTAGATGGAGAAGACCAGGTTGCAGCCTTACATATTTGTTCAATTGGGATGTTCGCCCTCTCGGCCCAGGAAGATGATATGGCTCGAGTAGAGTGCGCCTTAATGCCCTGTGGCCGGTCCTCTCCTTTTGCCGAATATGCCATCGTGATTGCATCTCTGATCCACCTGGACAGCGTGCCTCTTGTAACTCTAGCTCCCTTCTTGCTACCATGGAAGGAGACAAAAAGACACCTACTCTGCCTCCAGGGACTGGTCCTATTTAGGCAGGCTAGCACAGCTCTCTTTACGTCCAAGGTGTGATATCTAACCTCCTCCGGTGTTACTGGGTTCTCGTAGAAGGAGGGTAAGCAGATCTCCTGAGATCTATGAAACTTAGTAGCCCTTTTGGGGAGATAAGACGGGTCCGTCTTCAACACTAGTCTACCGACAGGAATAGGGGATCTACTGATAGGGCCTGGAGATCACGTACTCTTCTTGCAGAGACAACTAGCAGAGCAGTTTTTAATGTAAGGCACTTCATTGATGCCGAATGCATGGGCTCGAACGGGGCCTGAGTGAAGGCATCCAAGACGAGGCTATGGTTCCATGTTGGTAGCTGAGGTATGTGAACTGGATTTGATCGCTGACAAGCTGCAATGAACCGGGCCACCCACTTGTTACTTGCCACATTGTAGTTAAATAAGGCCCCTAGGGCCGACACATGGACCTTTAGAGTATTAACTGAGAGACTCAATTCTTGGCCCCTCTGAAGGAATTCTAGAATGGCAGTAATGGGTATTTCACTGGAAGGTTTTGCTGGGTGGAAGGCCAAAAATCTTTTCCACACCTTAGCGTAAATCCTCGTCATGGATTCCTTCCTACTTTGTAGAAGGGTGGCAATCAAATTTTTTGAGAACCCTCTCAGTTTCAATAGCTCCCTCTCAAATTCCAAGCCGCTAGGCTCAGGGCTTTGACCCGTGGATGGCAACAGGGCCCCTGTGAGAGAAGGTCCCAATGTAGTGGCAGAATCCATGGGTCGGCTATTGACATGGCTCTCAGCCTTGAGAACCATGGCCTCTTGGGCCAAAATGGGGCTATCAAGATGACCTTCGCGCCTTCTTGTCTTATCTTTCTGACCACTGTTGGTAACAGAACCATTGGAGGGAAAGCGTAGGCCTGTCGGAATGTCCAGGACGCTTGGAGGGCATCGAGTACGTCTGGATTGTCCGCTCTGTATAGAGAAGAGAACCTTTCTACACGCCTGTTGGCTCTTATCGCGAACAGGTCTATGTCCGGTCTGCCCCATTTTACCGCTATCATCTCGAAGATGTGCCAGCTGAGGACCCACTCGCCTTGATATAAGGTTTGGCGGCTGAGGAAGTCTGCCCGGGAATTGTCCACTCCCCTGATGTGGAGTGCAGATAAGGAGTGAAGATGCACTACGGCCATCTCTAAGATTCTTTCCGCGATAGACATCAACGGTCCTGATCGCGTGCCTCCTTGCTGGTTTATGTATGCTACTGTGGTGGTATTGTCCGATCGGATTTTCACGTGGGTTCCTTTTAGCTGCGGGAGAAATTTGGATATAGCATAAAATATTGCTGTTAGTTCCTTTATGTTAGAGGAGCTTTCTGGTTCATGCTCAAACCATTGACCCTGCACCATCTCCTCCTCTAGGTGGGCCCCCCACCATGAGGGGCTATAGCGTCCGTGGTGATTACTTTAGAGGGAATAATCCACCATCAAACTCCCTTTAACAGATTGCTAGGGTCCAACCACCATTCTAAGGAGTTAATCACTTCAGGTGATAGGGACATTCTCCCTTCCAACCGTCCCTGCAGCATGTTTCTTGTAAGACAGCCCACTGCATTTTCTGGAGTGGAATTGGGCCCATTGGACTGCCGGAATGCATGATATTAGGGACCCCAACAAGGACATACCCTGCCTTAATGATATTGTGGGTTTCTCAGTGACCCTCCATATCTTGTTAACTATGGCCTGTGCCTTTGTTTCTGGTAGAAAGCATTTCTGACTTACGGAGTCTACTTGAAGGCCCAGGAACGTCTGACGGGTTACCGGTTGCAGCCTGGACTTCCCCCAGTTGATCAGCCAGCCTAGTGTCTGCAGGGATGAGATAATATCAACTATTCTCTTCTCACATTGGGAAACAGAATTGCCTACTATGAGCAGGTCGTCCAAGTAGGGGACAACTAGGGTATCATTCAGCCTCATATATGACATCCCCTCCAGCATTATCTTGGAGCCATAGATAGTATGAATGGCATCGCCGTAAACTGGAAATGTCGAATCCGGCCTCTGAACCAGACTGCTACTTGTAGGAATTTCTGGTGCCCTCTGTATATGGGGAGATGGTAATAGGCATCTTTTAGGTCCAAGTCTGCCATATAGCACCTGGGGAACAAGAGTTTTATTGCTGAACGTATTGACTCCATCTTAAAAGGCCTCAACCTCAAAAATGTATTAAACTTTTTCAAATTTATTATCGTCCTAAAGGAACCATCTGGTTTAAGGACTAGAAATAGGGGAGAATAGAACCCCGTCCCCCTTTCGTCACTTGGAACCTCTATCAGAACGCGCTTAGCTTAGCGCTGTAATCTCCATTTCCAATGCTTCCTGCTGTGTCTGGGACTTCATAGACGTCAATAGGAAGGAGTTCGGTGGGTACCGAACAAATTCTAATTTTAGGCCTGATGAAACGATATTAATGGCCCAGGGGTTGGATGTAATCTTCTCCCATTGGTGGCTGAATTTTAGTATCCTGCCACCTTCCGGTGATTTGGTGCTATCGGAATCTGTCTCCTGGTCTGAAGGGATGTTTCCCAAATAGGCTGCCCCTCTTCTTGGGATCCTTATTGCCCCAACGGTCCTTGGGTTTGAAATCTTTCTTTTTCCCAAACGGAGGCTTCCTGAAGGCTCTACTGTTGAAGGGAACATACGGGTTAGGGAAACCTTTCTTCCTCTCATCCGCCTTGGTTAGGATCTCGTCCAGTTCCGTGCCAAATAGGTACTTACCCTGGCAGGGTATAGCGCAAAGTTTGGTCTTTGTCTGCGTATCTCCTCTCCACCCCTTTAACCATAAGGCCCAACGGCCCGCATTGGTTAGCCCTGCTGCTCTAGCAGAAATTCGGAGAGAGTCAGCTGAGGAGTCAGATAGGAAGGCCGCTGCCCCCTTAATCAGGGGAATAGAGAAAAGGAGCTTGTCTCTAGATGCTCTGCTCTTAATCTTTCCTTCTAAGTCATCCAACCATATTAACATGGACCTTGCTGTGCATGTGGCTGCTATTGCTGGCTTGAAGCCCGCTGTGCATGCCTCCCAAGACCGCTTGAGGAAAGTATCTGCCTTACGATCTAATGAATCAGGTAGCGTCCCCAAATCTTCCACCGGCAGGGAAGATCGACGACAAGTGGAGGCCACTGCCGCATCTACTTTGGGGGCTCCCGACCAAGATGTCAATTCCTCATCATCAAACGGGTATTTCCGCTTTGAAGTTAAGGGGAGGAAGGTTCTCTGACCCTGCTTCTCCGACTCCCTCCTCACCAGCTCCTTTATTGCTGAACTACTGGGAAGGCCCGGATCTTTTTCCGGGAGATACCCACGAATATCATCTCTTGCGGAGTTTTGGGGTCCTTAGTCTCGGGTAACCCCATGGTATTTCAGACAGACTTAACCAAATTGTTAACACTGTCCATGGGGAAACATGTCTGCTCCTCCTCATCTGAGGATAAGTACTCCTGGGATCTATCTGAGTCCAGCTCCCCAGTCTCTGACGGCGATCTAGACACCGGTGAAGCTATTCCTCTGACAGAGGAGTGCCCCCCCAGACTACCGGAGCTGCCTAAGGCCTGTAGCTCCTCTCTAATTATTACTCAGATATCCTCCTTCTTTCCCGAGGATTTCTCCTGTAGGGTCTGCTCGATTCAAGACTGACACTGTCTCTTAGGGTACCGTGCTCTTCTGTCTCACCCGACCTCGGAAGCTGTTCCTGTACTTCCGGGTCGCTCTGCCTCTGCATGGGAGCGCCGGCTTCCTCTCTGCTCGGCGTCGCCCAATCGCTACCCCCTGCCTCGCCGGGACATACCGCCAGGTATGTCTGTGGCGCCCCTGAGGGTTCAGTTGCCACAGAGGTACTGCACCTCCTCCTGAGGTGTGGTACCCCACAATCCAGGTAAGGTGGAGACACCTGACCACACTCCAACACCTGCATCCCACACAACATATTAGTGTAGCAAAGCACCTTTGGTGGCTCCCTGCTTGGAACACGAAGAGTGCTGGTAGGTGGGTGGAGCTTAGTCTGCACCCGAGAGCGGGAGATTATTAGGAAAAGGTCAGTCTGTGAGAGAAGATCCCCTTAGTGGGATGGATGGAAAGAGGTGCTGCAGCAGTCTCATGTGACCTGGAGCTGCTGGCACGGGAAAGAGATATAGAAAGCCTGATTCTCCATAAGGAAGAAAGATTTGTACGGAATGTAAGGAGAAGAAGAGAACTAAGGACTAGGGTCAGAGCAGAGCCCTTTTTCAAGTTCTAAGCGCATGGCCGGGGTCGGGTCCCAGAGGTTGTATGGATACTAATGGTCCTGCAGCAGACACCGGAGGAATAGAAGTTGTCACCACTTTATTCCCACACAAGACTTGGGGGCACAACAGCAACATGAGTGAGCCGGGACTTAGTAGCAAGGTGTCCCCGAAGCAGGCTACAGCTGTCTGCCGTACAAGTAGAGTTCTAAGGAACATCTGAAAGGAGGAACTTCAGTGTAACTCAGTACTGTGAGTACCTCAAACACGTGCTATTGAGGAGACGTTCAGAGAAGGCACATGTTGGCGGAGTGTTGGAACGGAGTACTTCATCTTGCCTGGAGGTTGACTGAGCTCCTGACATGGAGGACACGGCATGGATGCGGGCACCTGTATGCACAACAGACTGTGAGTAAAGCTTAGGAACTACATGCCCTCCACTTATTCCTGCGCCAACCCACTCAGCACTGCTACATCTCTGTGCTTAACACCGCACCATCTCCCTCTCCTCACTATCTCTCCATCTACACTGCCCTGGGACTATAGCCCTACCTGTGGAGGGCCACAACATCATTGCTGCACCACACCATCTGACCCAGAGGATCTGTCTGCAGCGTCGGCTTAACACCTTCATTGCCGAACACCACAGGTGGCGTCATGAATCATCCACTTATAAATTTTAATCATCAGCCACGCTATCCCTTTTACATGGACGCCCAGGGCCATGGACCAGGTCACCGCCGCTGTGACGACTCCCATTGAAACTAACGGGCCCGGCTCTGAGTACCCCACGGCACTGGCGGGCGATCCATGTCATTCTCTCTTTCAGCGCTGCTGGCACTCCTATGTCCGCACGAGCTCTGGGCCTCTGCTCTCCCCGGCCTCACTCCATCGGGGGGGGTACCATCCCCAGTGCCGCGCTCCTGTAATGCTATGTCCCCATATTCCAGGGGGGACCTGGGCACAAAAGTGAGCCTCAGCACTCCTCACCGAGGCCTCACATGCATTGCCAGCGGAGGGGGGAGCCATTCTCTGATCCGCCCGACGCTGCTTCCAGCCCTGGGGCCCCTGCTGCTCATATCATGCACGCAGGCGGATACCAGGCTAGGCATCCTCTTCTGCGGGTTCCTTCTAGGAACAGGAAACCAAACTGAGGGAGCGAGGGGGACCGCCCCATATATCTCTCTGTAGGTTTCCTGTTCCTAGGGGCGGATTCCCTCTCTCAGTGGGTGCTGTCGCGAAGAGGAAAAAAGAAACTGCTCACCATACTAGCTAACACTTTACAGGCAAGTGAAAAAGGAGTCTGCTGACCATAAAAGCTTACACTCTACAAAAAAGAGAGACTTTGAAAGTGACTTGGTAGATACAAAAAGACTCCACCATCCATACTGTGAAATTAGATGGCCTAGGTGCTGACCTCAAGTGTACAAGATATAATAATCCATAAGATTTCATAGCTGCAGGGCATTAAGGGCTAGAAAAATGATGTTAACCCACTCTCTACTGCTTCAGGTGCTTCAGCTGTGTGAGAAATGGCGCCAGTCAAGTAGGATTTTTTTGTGAACAGCAAATTGAACATCAAAGTGTTCAAATTCACTTGAAACTACAAATTTCAGAAAATTCGACTCAAACTTGATCCACCGTGGAGTGATCTGCTGATCTCTACCATTAACCATTTCTTTTTTAAATGATTGCATCCACAGTTCTAGATTGTAATAGCTACGACATATTAAGCAGTGGCCATCACCATTGTGAATCTCAGCTGAAAAGATTGGCAAAAAGTGCAGTTGACTTCTGAAACTTCTCTGAAGAGGCAATTTGCATATTATTTTCCCAGAGGAGCATTGCATGGCGAATAAGCCTCATTACCTTGACAAGCCAGAGCTGGAATGTCACTCTCCACAAGGAGAAACCTCACCCCTGAAACTTCTTTTCACATTTAGTATCACAAGGAATTAATACGAGATTGTCAAAAGCATTTAAGCTTTGTGTTAAGGTTTAGAGTGTGGAGAGATGCTATTTCCTAAGTTTCTTTAGGTTTCTTAAAATGCATAGTTCTTACCAGATACACAACAGCAGAAAAGTGACTGTTTTGCACATAAAAACCTAAATATTCTGTAGAAAAGTCTAATAATGAAGCCAAAGGAGATTATCTGCTTACCGGATATACATTGCTTCTCGATTAATATCCTTGTAAAAGTTCTGTAGAAAAAATAATAAGTTATAAATAAAACAAAAACTTGCAAATTATAACAGAACTTTAACATGCTGGTGGATATAGAATGGTACACAAGATTAAAGAGAGTCATTCACAACATAATGTACTTTAAATGGGCTGTTCAGTAGTGTACGTCTTAGCCACTATAGAAACCATACTAGCACTGTACCCATTACTGGTAAAATGCCTAATAAAATAATTTTAACTCATATTTATAATTGGTGAAGTATTACACCTTCTCATTTGCATATTGGGGCCCTTCATCCGCTTCTGGTTGACAGTGTTTGTTCCCTAGAGCAAGCACTCTCTGAATGCTGCCAGCATTTGTGTACACTGGTCGGGCACATGGTCATCTCTGTCTTCTTTCTGCTAATTAAAATCACTATATTAATACACCCAGAGGAGTTCTGTGAAGTCGATTGCTACTTTTCTTGATGTATTAAATGCCTGGCTTCACATTTGCGTTTGGCAGAGCTGCAGAGGGCTGCGTAATTCCTCCATGAAGCTCCGCCCACTGCCGCACCTCCTCCGGTCAGCACCGCCTACGTCTGCATGTGGCCTGCGTGCCTATCTTTAACATTGGGTATGCAAGCAGAAGTATGCGGATGCGTCAATTTGCGTCGAACACAACGTGTTGCAATTTGTTGCGGTCATGGCATCGTCAAAACGACTCATGCGGACGCATCCGAATACATCCGCACGGCCTGCGTACCCAATGTTAAACATAGGTACGCAGGTCACATGCAGACATAGGCGGAGCTGACCGGAGGAGGTGCGGCAGTGGGCGGAGCTTCACAGAGGAACTATGCAGCCCTCTGTAGCTCTGCCAAACGCTAGCTTGAAACTAGCCTTAGTCTAGTGAGTGACATTAGCAGAAAGAACAGAAGGGGTAGAATGCGTCCATCCAGTGTGAGCGTGGCCTGGGACAGGCAATGTCAGTACATGTTGTAGGGAATCAATACTCTTTCGTAGCTGCTACCATACACACAGTTTTTTTGGACCAGTTGGACCAGTGTCCGAGGTTTATTCAGTGTATAATCTCTCCAATAGTAAATCAGAGGCTTTTTCTGGCATAAGGGTAAAACCGAAAATAAACAGTTCATACAGCAGGACATGTTCACCCACTTAAAGTCCTTCCCTCCACCCACACAGACACTTATGGTGCCATTCAACTGCCCTTTTACACCAGCTGTACCTCTTGGGTTGGAAGATTGGAATGGTGCCGGCAGGGGTGGCGAGTATAGGTTTTTCTAATTTTCAGGGCCAACCTTGGGGTATGAAATAGGCTTGTCCGAGCAGTGGACAACTTCTCTAATTATGTACTGCACTTCACCATCTCTTTCAGTCACATTTGCTTCTAGGCTCGCTGTACACTTTGAATGTTGTTTATTCATGGCAGCTTGCAGGGATAGATGAGAAATAATGCTGCTTACTCACCAATAAATTGACCGTACAGCTCATCCGGTTGTCTTTGCTCTCATCAGTCACCACTGCTCGGTAATCCAGTAACCTCTCCAATAGGCCTTTTATCAGAGTCACAAAGCTTTCCACCGCCTTAAAGACATGAGGATGGTTTGCAGCATAATCCAGCAATCTGAAGGCAAAAAAGGTTCCAAGCAAAAAAATGAGCAGATGTTGCTAGCCGAGTCATACACTGCTTACATGTCAGACTAGACAGTACTAGGCTTTGCACTTAATTCAGCTTCTCTGTTATTGCCGACCCTTAGTGCATATACAGGCTTTGGGCAAGTGCGGGAAAAAATGCTGAAAATTAAAAATTCTTTCAAAAATATAAGTTTATTTCTAACGATGAAAGAAGAAAAGAGAAATGTAAGTGAAATCAATATTTGATGTGACCGCCCTTCGCCTTCAAAGCAGCATCAAAGAATCAATTCTTCCAGGTTTACAAGGATGCTGAGAATATGACGCCGTGAGGGTCCTACCATCACTACCAGCACTCCTTGTTCTTTTTGTTGCAGTTCTGTCCCAATGACGGTGACTGAAACTTTGGGGGTCATTGTCCACCTGTAGAAAATGTTTTAGCCAATCAGATGTCCTTGTGAAGGTATTGCTTAATGAAATCAGTGTCTGCCGGGATCTCTCAGAATTAAGGACACCAAGAAATGGGTAGCGGGACCATGTACACAGTGGGTGGTCAATAAAACTGAATGTAGTAGACTGCATCATGCTTAATTCTTTCTGGAATCGGAATAAGTCCAGCAGCTCACAGAACTGGCAGCTACACCCATATATACTATGCATTGCTAATTCTTATACAACAGCGACACCATGTGGCCAATTTTACAATTACCTGACTTTCCATGTAACTGCATTGCTATTTGTTAAACAACTACGACACCAAATGGCAAATTTTTTTGTTCTTTCTGAAATCAGATGTCCAGCAGTTCTATCAGCACAGAATTGGAAGCCACCTGTGGGACCCAGCTACATGAGCATGCTCTTCACAAAAATTTGGACAAATATGGTCTTTTGGAAGAACTACACACGAAAACTTAACTTTTGACAAGGAAACAAGAATGAGAGCAGAAAAATGTGAACAGGTGCTCTGAATTGACAAGTCCCTAACCAACAGAGACACTGTGGCCAACTTTAAAATTATCTTACCTTCCATTTCACGGCATTGCTAAAACATTGTAACTTTGATCACCGCTCACCAACGACCTGTTCAGAACACACAGGAGACACAGCGCTCCATAGGAGCACGTGGAAGGTATGTATAAGCGTTTAAGGTTTTTTTTTTATTTGCATTGAATATATGGGGGTCATATTCCAGGATGGGGATCATATACCAGGATGGGGAGCATATACCAATATGAAGGCCATATACCAGGATGTGACCATATACAAGGAAGAAGGCCATATACCAGGATGGGGGTATAGATCATGGTGGGGGCGTATAACATGATGAAGTCCTTATACCAGGATGGGGGAGCATATACCAGGATGGGGGCCATATATCAGGATGGGGGTGAAATACGAAGATGGGGGATATATATCATGATGGGGGACATATACCAGGATGCCGGGTCATAAATGACAAGGAAATGGAAAAAAGGGCTCTATAATAATAATAAATAATATATCAGGATGGCGGCTATATACCAGGATGGGTGCCACATACCAGGATCCATATACATGGATGAGGGGACATATATCAGCATGAGGACATATACAGGGATGGGTGTCACATACGAGGATGGGGGCATGTACCAAGATGGGAGGCTATATACCAGGATGGGGCCATATACCAAAATAGGTACCATATACCAAGATGGGGGCCATATACAAGCATAAAGGCATATACCAAGATGAGGGACATGGGACATATACCATGATGGGGGCCATATACGTGGATGGGGCAAATACCATGATGGGCGCCACATACCTGGATGGGGGGCATATACCAAGATGGGGGGTATATACCAGCATAAGGACATATACCAGGATGGATGTCCCATGCCACAATGGGGGGCATATCCCTGGATGGGTAGCATATCCCAGGATGGTGGGCCATACAAAGGATGGGGCCATTATATTGTGGGGCACTATATGAGGCCATTATAATGTGGAGCACTACATGGGGCCATTATACTGTGGTACTGTCTTGGGCCATTATACACACGGTCAAATTTGTTGGTACCCCTCGTTTAATGACACAATGGTCACATAAATAACTTGAATCTGACAAAAGTAATAATAAATTAAAAATCTATGAAAATGAACAAATGAAAGTCAGACATTGCTATTCAACCATGCTTTCACAGAATTTTTAAAATAAATAAAACTCATGAAATAGGCCTGGACAGAAATGATGGTACCCCTGAAAATAATGTGGCAAAAGGGTCATGTTAAATCACGGTGTGTCCACTAATTAGCATCACAGGTGTCTACAATCAGCGAGTCGGCCTTTATAGAGCGATACATATTCTCACTGTGCTGCTTGGTGACATAGTGTGTATCACACTCAACATGGACCAGAGGAAGCGAAGGAAAGAGTTGTCTCAGGAGATTAGAAAGAAAATTATAGACAAAAATTATAAGACCATCTCCAAGCATCTTGATGTTCCTGTGACTACAGCTGCACATATTATTCAGAAATTTAAGCTCCATGGAACTGTAGCTAACCTCCCTGGATTTGGAAAATTGATGACAAATCAAAGAGACGGATAATACGAATGGTAAAAAAAAGAGCCCAGAAAAACTTCTAAACAGATTAAAGGTGAAATTCAAGCTCAAGGAACATCAGTGTCAGATCGTACCATCCGTCGCTGTATGAGCCAAAGAGGACTTCATGGGAGACGACCAAGGAGGACACCATTGTTAAAAAAAATATCATAAAAAAGCCAGACTGGAATTTTCCAAACTTCATGTTGACAAGCAACAAAGATTCTGGGAGAATGTCCTATGGACAGATGAGACAAAAATGGAACTTTTTGGCAAGGCACATCAGCTCTATGTGCACAGATGGAAAAATGAAGCATATTAAGAAAAGAACACTGTCCCTACTGTGAAACATGGAGGAGGCTGTGTTATGTTCTGGGACTGCTTTGCTGTATCTGGCACAGGGTGTCTAGAATCTGAGCGGGGTTCAATAAAATCTCAAGACTATCAATGGATTCTAGAGAAATGTGCTGCCCAGTGTCAGAAAGCTTGGTCTCAGTTGCAGGTCATAGGTCTTGCAACAGGATAATGACCCAAAACACACAGCTAAAAACACCCAAGAATGGCTAAGAGGAAAACACTGGACTATTCTGAAGTGGTCTTCTGTGAGCCCTGACCTTTATAAATCCTACTGAGCATCTTTGGAAAGAGCTGAAACGTGCTGTCAAGAAGAGGCAATCTTCAAACACGAGATAACTGGAGCAGTTCGCTCTTGAGGAGTGGGCCAAAATACCTGTCAAGAGGTGGAGAAGTCTCACTGACAGTTACAGGAATCATTTGATTGCAGTGATTGCCTCAAAAGATTGTACAACAAAATATTATGTTAAGGGTAGCATAATTTCCTTCCAGGCCTATTTCATGAGTTTTATTTTTAAAATAAATTCTGTGGAAGCATGATTGAAAAGCAATGTCTGACTTTCATTTGGTCATTTTCATAGGTTTTTTAATTATTATTACTTTTGTCACATTCAAGTTATTTCTGTGACCATTGTGGGTTTTTTAATCATTAACCGAGGAGTAGCAACAATTTTCACCATGTGTGTACTGTGGAGCACTATATGATGCCATTATACTGTGGCACACTATATGCGGCCATAATACTGTGGGGCACTACATGGGGCCATTATACTATGGTGCACTATATGGTTTCATTATACTGTGGTGCACTCTGTGGGGCCATTATACTGTGGTGCACTATGTGGCACCATTATACTGTGCTGCACTATATGGGGTCATTATACTACTTTGGGGCACTATATGGATCCTTTATACGGTGGAGCAATATATGATGCCATTATACTGTGGGGCAATGTATAGGGCCATTATATAGAGGGATCGGTGACTCTGATGTGTGTAATTACTAGAGCCACTGCCAATCCCAGCTGAGGCCTGGAGTGGCTGCTGCTACAGCCTATGTAGTGTCGTTCTTTGAACAAGGCTCCATAGCCTTTGGACGTCTGATTCGGGGATTGTCGTGGGAATGCTATGGACAACGTTGAGCTTGCATGGATTTTTTTTAAATAAATAAATTGGTGAACCAGGTAAAATGTCGAGGTGTCTTTATTCAAATAAAATTTATTTTTCTGTCTGTTCTTTTCTTATTAGTGGGTTAGTTATAAGGGTGTCTGATAGATATCTCTCCATCACTACCCACAGGACTTGATGTCAGCTGTGTTTTTGGACAATTCACAGGTGACATCAACCCCAAATACCATTACCCCAATGGCCATAACACCAGGGCAATCGGACAGAGCCAGGCAAAGCACCAGTATTGGTGCAGCTAATGTCATGCGCCAATTCTGGGGTAGCTGCAGGCTGCCCAATGACCAGGGACCATTCCTGCCTTATAATACAAAGGCCACAGCTATCTACTTTACTTACCTGGTTACCAAAAATAGGGGTGGACCCCACATAAGTTTTTCATTTATTTATTCGGGTAAACACCATTTAGTGCCACATGTAAGTTGTAACCCTGATTGCAACTATGCCATTATCAGACTGGGGAAAAGATGGCATGTATGAGTTATACACCCCAGGCCAGTGGGCGCAGCTCACTAGAGGGCGCCGCCTCGCTCCATACAAGTGTATCAATCAAGGGATTAAGAGAACCTGTCATTAGGTTGATCAGACGGCTTGAATCAGTGTCTGGCTACGTGAATGTAGCCAGGTATGTTGTACTCAAAAAATTGATTGACTTGTCCCATATGGGTATATAGGGAGAGACCTGTCAATCATTCGGAGCTCGGAGGGGAGAGGCCAGCTTTAGACTGGATCAAACTAGTCTCGTTTCATTCTATTTTTCTTATCTGGCTTCTCAAACTATGTTTTCCCTACAACGCTGTAAACTATTATATCGCAATTACATCACATGTTGGTTAAGGATGAAGACCGTCTCAGTACACAGAAACAGATGATTCACCAAATTCCAAAGTAGTGCAAAATGGAAAAGAGTTCTTTGTTTCATATCAACAAATATGCTTTCCCAAATCCGAGGACTTCCATCATTACTACAGCAATGCAGGCTGTCTCAGCGTGAGTGCAAAATCTGACGAGATTGCTTCTCTGGAGAGTATCAGCCCTGAGAGGGAACGGAACATTGGAGTCTTGAGCTCAGATCTTACAGTACTTTACTTTTTTCACCATTCCAATGATTCATTGAATACAAAGTGAAAATTGCTTCACTAGATTTTCTTATCTATTCACCAAAAGCAAAGAATAAACGTGATAAATTAATTCACTAATGCATCCCAATGTGCTTCAAATTAGCAAAAGGCAAATAGGATGAAAACCACCAAGGTTACTTACCGGTAGCCGGTTTTTCCGGAACCCATGACAGCACCACCTGAGATCCGCCCCGCCAGGACAGGAACCTACTGAGACATAAGGGGCGGCACCTCTCCCCCGCTTCAGTTGGGTTACAGAGCACTGAGAGGACTTCCCGGTTAGTTACATGTTTAATCCAACACCACAACACCCTACTAATTGTGCACACCCATATGGTGAAAAAGGGGGGGGGGGAATATACGGGTGCTGTCATGGGTTCCGGAAAAACCGGCTACCGGTAAGTAACCTTGGTGGTTTTCCCTTCACCCATGACAGCACCACCTGAGATTTTTGGAGATTCGAAACACCTTAGGGAGGGACCACCTCTTGCAGCACCCTTCTACCAAAGGTTAAGTCAGCAGAGGAGGATAGATATAATCTATAGTGCTTAAAGAAGGTTGAAGGTGAGGCCCAGGTAGCTGCCTTACAAATCTGTTCGATCGATACCTCTGCTTTTTCGGCCCAGGAGGTCGCCACGGCTCTGGTGGAATGAGCCTTGATGCCGTCAGGAATCTGGATACCACTCGCTGTGTAGGTAACACTAATGGCCTCCCTAATCCATCTAGCAATAGTCCCTTTTGAAACCCCATAGCCTTTCCTGGCACCCTGAAAAGCTACGAATAGGGACTGGGACCTCCTCCACTGGCTAGTCATAGATATGTATTCTACGAGAGCTCTCTTAACATCCAGATTATGGAACTTTTCGTCCCCCAGATTTTTTGGGTTCTCACAGAAAGATGGAAGGACAATTTCCTGGCCCCGATGGAAATCTGATGCTACCTTGGGCAGATAAGCGGGGTCTGTTCTTAACACTACCCTATCCTGAAAGACTTGCGTATAAGGTGGGTTTACTGAGAGAGCCTGTAAATCGCTTATCCTGCGGGCTGACGTGAGGGCCACTAACAGGATTGTTTTTAGGGTCAGAAACTTTAGGGGTAGCTGATGTAATGGCTCATACGGATCTTTTGTAAGGGCCCCTAGCACTAGGTTTAAATCCCAGGGGGCTATCCGGGGTATTGGGATAGGCCTAGCTCTATGGCAGGATTTAATAAATCTGGCTACCCATCTATTTGATGCCAATTTGCAGTTGTAGAGCGCCCCTAGTGCAGACACCTGAACTTTAAGTGTGTTCACTGCTAACCCCATCTGCAACCCTGATTGTAAGAACTCCAGGATGGCATTAATCGGGGGATCTTTCCCTAACGGCCTACCTAAGAACTGCAGGAACTTATTCCATGTTCTGCCGTAGATGTTAGTCGTCACTGGTTTCCTACTCTTTAGCAGGGTGGCCACCAACCCGGGGGAGAACCCTCTATCCGTTAAAAGCGACCTTTCAAATTCCACGCCGTCAGATGGAATCCTTTGACCTGAGCGTGGAATATTGGACCCTGAGCTAGTAGGTCCGGGATTTCTGGTAGAACCCATGGATCGGAGAGGGACATCCTTCGTAGCAGAGCAAACCAGGGCCTTTTTGGCCAAAATGGAGCTATTAGAATCACCCTGGCCTGATCGTTTCTGATTTTTCTGACAACTGTTGGGATCAGAGCCACTGGGGGGGGAACGCATAAGCTAGCCTGAAGTTCCACTGGATGTGCAATGAGTCCACTGCCCATGGATTTTCCCTCGGGTTTAGAGAGCAGAACCTTTCTGTTTGCCTGTTGTGTTTGTTGGCAAAGAGGTCTATCACCGGTTTCCCCCAAAGCTGAGTTATTTTTTGAAAAATGGACCGGTTTAGCGCCCATTCCCCCTGCTTCAGGGTATTGCGACTCAAGAAGTCTGCCTCTATGTTTTCTGCCCCTTTTATATGCAAGGCTGTCAAGGAGTGTAGGTGTTCTTCTGCTCTGCTCAGAATGTCTGTCGCCGCTTCCATTAAGGAGTGTGATCTTGTCCCTCCTTGGTGGTTGATGTATGCCACTACTACCTTGTTGTCTGACATGATGCGTACATTTCGACCCTGGAGTAGCGGAATGAAGTGACTTAGGGCCTTGCTCACTGCCCACAGTTCTCTCAGGTTGGAAGATGCTTCCCCTTCTTGACGCGTCCAGGAACCCTGACCTATGATGCCCCTTAGGTGTGCCCCCCACCCCGAGGAGCTTGCATCTGTTAAGATTATATCTGACATCTGTCTGTCCCACGGTATTCCCAAGGTCAGATTTTTCTTGTTCAGCCACCAATTGAGAGAGTCTCTGGTTTTTAAGGAAAGCTCCAGCTTTCCTTCTAAACGCCCTCTTAGCGATCTTTGTGCTGTTAGTATCTCCCACTGGAGTTGCCGGGTGTGAAACTGAGCCCACCTGACCGTCGGAATACAGGATGTTAGGGTACCTAGCAGGGACATTGTTCTTCTTAAAGTCATACGTGGTTGGTTTTGGCTCGTGAAGGCCAGATTCTGCACCTTTTCTATTTTGGACTCTGGGAGCAGACACACTTGCTTTTCTGAGTCTAGTACGAATCCTAGGAAGGTCTGTTCTTTTAGGGGTTACAATTTTGATTTTTTGAAATTGACTATCCACCCTAATTCCTGCAAGGTGTTGATCACCCGGGTCAACTGCGCTGTACAGTGGTCCTCTGAGCTGCCTACTATGATAAAATCGTCCAGGTATGGTATTATGACCGTGTCGTGAATCCGGAGAAAGGCAGTCACTTCCGCTATGACTTTGGTGAAAACTCTCGGGGCTATAGATATGCCAAACGGAAGAGCCCTGAACTGAAAGTGCCTTATCGTGCCTTGAATATAAAGTGCTACCCTCAAGTATTTCTGGTAATCTGGGTGGATAGGGATGTGATAATACGCATCCTTTAAATCGACCACGGCCATGAAGCAATCTTGGTGTAGCAGCTTCACTGCCGTAGTTACTGATTCCATCTTGAAGGTCGAGTTCCTTATCCATAGATTGAGCCGTTTGAGATTTATGATTGTCCTGAAAGTTTGATCGGGTTTTTTTATCAGAAAAAGGGGTGAATAAAACCCCTTCCCTTCCTGTAGGCGTGGTACCTCGGAGAGTACCCGCTTGTCTATCAGGCTCAGGATCTCTGTTTCTAAGGCCACCTGCTCTTCGGTCACCTTCCTGATGGGTGTGATGACGACCACGGATTTTGGCTGACGGATAAAGGGAATTTTCAGGCCTTCTGTTAGGATGGTTAGGATCCAGGCGTTGGAGGAGATCTTCTCCCAGGTTTGGAAAAAGAGTGCCAATCTCCCCCCCACTGGAATACTGGCGTCACTGTGGCGACTTTTTTGAGGTGGAGGTACCTCCACCAAACATAAATCCCGATTCTTTTTTTCTTTTATCCTCCCATCTTCTCCTGTCAGCGGGAGGGTGCCCCCTATTGAATCTCCCCCTCTGAAAGGGCTGTCTCCTCTGATCCATAGGGAATCTGGGGAAGCCTTTTTTCTTATCGCCTGCTTTCTCCAGTATATCGTCCAAGTTCTTGCCGAACAAGAATCGACCGTCGCAGGGGAGAGAGCATAATTTGGCCTTGGACTGGAGGTCACCCGGACAGCCCTTAAGCCATAACGCGCGTCTAGCAGCATTTGATAGTGATGCTGCCCTGGCTGTCATCCGCATAGAGTCCGCCAAGGTATCGGCCAAAAAAGCTGCTGCCCCGTGCAAGAGATACATCTCCGATAAGATTTTCTCTCTTGGGACCCTTGAAGCCAGCTTTTCTTCTAACTGCTGCAGCCAGATCATGAGGGAGCGTGCCGTACAAGTACCCGCTATTGCCGGCTTTAGTCCTCCTGCTGTCGCTTTCCATGCGTGCCTCAAATATGAGTCCGCCTTTTTGTCTAGTGTGTCTCTAAGAACCCCTGCGTCTTCCAGGGGCAGGGCTGACCTTTTGGAGGATCTGGACACCGCTGCATCTATTTTGGGGATTTTGTCCCATATCTCTGCATCCTTATGCTCGAAGGGATATCGTCTCTTGGAAGTGGATGGAAGGGCCCCCGATTTTCCACTCCTTCTCAATAAGTGCCTGGATCTTCTCGTTTACCGGAAAGGTCCGTTTTTTCCTCTCCTGAAGCCCCCCAAACATAACATCCTCTAGGGTTTTAGCCGCCTTTTCTTCCTGTAGGCCCATTGTAGCTCTAATGGCCTTTAGGAGGGAGTCTGTGTCTTCTACAGGGAAACATGGTTTACCCCCCATGTCGCTGTCTGAGGAGTCTGAGGAGGAGGATTTTTCCGCCTGAGATGACATTGATGCGGAATCCGAGGGGCAACTAGGGGGATCCTTCCTGTTTTTTTTCCCTTTTTTCAATAGGGACTTAATTGAGCCTTCCATTTCTGACCTTAGGGCAGATATCAGATTGGCTGCGAAACTAGGCGCTTCCTCCGCCATAGTCCGCTGAATGCACGCAGCACAGAGATCTTTTTGCCAATCTCTTGCTAGGGGAGATCTACATATAGCACAATCCCTATTGTTCTTCTTGCTTCCCGATTTTCTAGGCCTTTCCTACAGGGTGAAGCATACAACAGAAGCCCTATTAACATATGCTAACATTCACGAAGATCACTCCCCACCCGAAATCAAGGGTACCGGACTCGGAGGCTGCGTCGGGGCACGTGACCTGCGTTCTTTGGATCTTGCTGAATCCCCCGACCTGCGGCTGGGGCGACTGCTGCTGGAATGGCTTCCATGCTTTCTGCCAGAGGGCTGAGAGGGAGGCAGGGACGCTGAACGTTCCTGCTCTGACTCCATGTTGCACCGCCGTCTGCTGCCGCCTTCTCTCTTTAAATATCGCGCCTCCGCTCAGGTGAGCGTCTCTCCCCTCCCCCTGCCACCGCCGGCCGCCGTTTCAGGAAGCCGGCCGGCGTCGCACCCGGCGCCATTAAACCGTCGCCCTTCTCTGACGTCAGCCGGCGCACCCAGCATGCAATGCGCCGCTGACGTCAGCGGCCGGAAGAAGCCAGCGTCTCTCCCCTGCTATGGGGATCGAGATGCGGCGTGCGCGAGGGGAGGGCGGCGCGGTGGGGGCTTCCCACAGACCCCGGGGATCCCACCGATGCCCGCATGAAACCGGAACCCCGGAGGGCCCAGGGACTGCGCATCCAGCACCCGACGGCCGGCGCTGCAGGTGAGACACCTGTTCTTCCTGCGCCGGGACGGGGCTGGGTCCATTTCCTTCGCCCATGACAGGCACCGCCGACAGTGGGGTTCCTTCCAGGACAGGAACCCAACTGAAGCGGGGGAGAGGTGCCGCCCCTTATGTCTCAGTAGGTTCCTGTCCTGGTGGGGCGGATCTCAGGTGGTGCTGTCATGGGTGAAGGGAAAATTGTCCTTTTTTCAAGCCAGGAGCTTGAACTTTACTTCATTCAGAGTACTATTTATCAGCCATGTAATAAGATGCTCCTTTGTATCATACAGCCCAGGTACATGAGGAGGGTGCCATTGCTTACAAAGGGTTGATCTTTTAAACGGATAATCTTAGTCGCTTACTGTACTACCCATATCCCATAGCCAGAACACTGAGGAGCTGGGACAAGTGATTTGTAACTTTCTTTTTAGCTCCTCCTAATATTCCAGAATACATACAAAGCCATCTATTACTTATCACTGCATCCAGGAAAAACATAAAACAGTGTGTAAGCGCAGCGGAGACCTAAGCTGTCTAATGATATGTCATTTTTTCTCTACAATCAGAGGCAGAAAGACTCACAAAGCTGTCAGGATAGTGAGATACTGGGAGAATAACTTAGGCAGCCTGCAGTCCTCCTCTGTTAGAGCGCCAGGACTTTTATTACTAGATTAGTAAGTACTCTGTTTTTCATAGTTAGAAATGTTTGAGAAAGTGTTAGATTTTGGGCCCATTACCTTATGAAGTTGCCCAGGAGGTGATCTTTCCTCATTAACAACATCTCGATTTACTGTGGAGGTGTTTTATCTCAATTTCTGGCCAAGGGACATCAGTGAAAGAATAAATGGAGTTATTCTACAGCTAATTAGCCCTTTACTTACATTGTTTCAAAAAGTTGCATGTATTGCCAGTCTCCTCGTCCTCCTTCTACTTCATGATCCAGTTTCAGTATTATTTCATTCTCAAACTGCAAGGTAAAAAGATTTGTGACATTATATCACATTTTTTTGCAGACTAAAAATGTATTTACATGTACAGATATTTGGTCCTTTTTTGTTCAATCATACCAAAATGGCTATCTGATTTAATTGAAATCTCCCTAATATGCCAGAAAATTGGTCTGAGGTGCTTAAAAATCTGTCAAACACACTAAACGGATATCTGAAATATATCTCCATTATAAGTAATAGGAAGGTTTTATTTCAGGACAATTATAAAAAATAAAGACAAGCTAGTTTGGGCAGCACAGTGGCTCAGTGGTTGGCACTGTTGCTTTACAGCACCATCCATCTTTTAATCAACTCAGACCATTTTCCATGTCCCTGCTGCCAAAAAAAGTCCCCACAGCATGATGCTGCCACCACCTTGTTTCAATGTGGGGATGGTGTTCTTGGGGTGATGAGCTGTGTTGGTTTGGCACCAGACATAGCGTTAACCTTTGTGGCCAAAAAGTTAAATATTGGTCTCATGTGATCACAGCACAATCCTCCATGGATTTGGAGACTCTCCTGCCTGTCTTTTAGCCAGCTCAAAACGAGCGTTACAATTTTTGTATGTAGGTAAAGGCTGTTTTCTGCCCAATCTTCTATAAAGACCACCTCTATGCAGTGTTTTTATAACCCAACCATAACTTGTATTTCTCAACTTCAGACCTGACGTTTTGAAGATATCTTTGGTCTTCATGTTGTTGTTTGGTTACCGGTGTCTCTTTATTAATGGTGTTGCAGCCTCTGTGGTCTTTCAGAAAAGGTGTGTCTATATAAGCGACAGATCATGTGACACTTAGATTGCACACAGGTGGACTTCCATTCACAAATTGCTTGCCCCATAAATTCTTAGTGGCTTCATCACAAAAGGGGCACATATGCACATGACAGTTTTTAGTTATTTGATCCCATAAATTTAATTTATGCCTATATTCTTCTCACTTCACCAACTCAGACTATTTAGTGCTGGTGTATCACACACAAAAAGAATTAAAAAAATGTTTAAACACAGGTTGTAATGTAACAAATTAGGTAAAAAGTCAAAGGGGTAAATACTTTCGCAAGACACTGTATGTAAAGCGCTGACAGAATGGTAATGCTATATAAGCAATGCATAATACTAAATAAATGAAATTATCTGTTGTTGCAAATGGCTAACTCAGAACAATCACTTAGTTTCTGAGGCTCAGCTGTCAGTCAGGGCCGGGGGCATGTTACAGCGGATGCTCTGTATACTCAGAGCGGTGACTGAAGAATAAAGATAATTTTCTCCCCGCTGTATTCGGCTATGTGCAGGCGCCGGACAGCATCATAAGGCTGTTAACCTGCAGATTAACCTCATATCTGCAGGGTAACAGAGTTATTCCTGGTGCAGGTTTGCTTTCACCAAATTGACAATTGAGTTTAATTTAGCTAGCCACACAAAATTGATTACTGTTATACAGTCATATGTAAAAGTTTGTGCACCCCTATTAATGTTAACCTTTTTTCTTCATAACAATTTTGGTTTTTGCAACAGCTATTTCAGTTTCATATATCTAATAACTGATGGACTCAGCTATATTTCTGGATTCAAATGAGGTTTATTGTACTAACAGAAAATGTGCAATCTGCATTTAAACAAAATTTGACCGGTGCAAAAGTATGGGCACCCTTATCATTTTCTTGATTTGAACACTCCTAACTACTTTTTACTGACTTCCTGAAGCACTAAATTGGTTTTGTAACCTCATTGAGCTTTGAACTTCATAGCCAGGTGTATCAAATCATGAGAAAAGGTATTTAAGGTGGCCACTTGCAAGTAGTTCTCCTATTTGATTCTCCTATGAAGAGTGGCATCATGGGCTCCTCAAAACAACTCTCAAATGATCTGAAAACAAAGATTATTCAACATAGCTTTTCAGGGGAAGGATACAAAAAGTTGTCTCAGAGATTTAACCTGTCAGTTTCCACTGTGAGGAACATAGTAAGGAAATGGAAGAACACAGGTACAGTTCTTGTTAAGCCCAGAAGTGGCAGGCCAAGAAAAGTATCAGAAAGGCAGAGAAGAAGAATGGTGAGAACAGTCAAGGACAATCCACAGACCACCTCCAAAGACCTGCAGCATCATCTTGCTGCAGATGGTGTCACTGTGCATCGGTCAACAATACAGCGCACTTTGCACAAGGAGAAGCTGTATGGGAGAGTGATGCGAAAGAAGCCGTTTCTGCAAGCCCGCCACAAACAGAGTCGCCTGAGGTATGTAGAAGCACATTTGGACAAGCCAGTTACATTTTGGAAGAAGGTCCTGTGGACTGATGAAACAAAGATTGAGTTGTTTAGTCATACAAAAAGGCAACTGGCTTGTCCAAATGTGCTTCTACATACCTCAGGCGACTCTGTTTGTGGCGGGCTTGCAGAAACGGCTTCTTTCGCATCACTCTCCCATACAGCTTCTCCTTGTGCAAAGTGCGCTGTATTGTTGACCGATGCACAGTGACACCATCTGCAGCAAGATGATGCTGCAGGTCTTTGGAGGTGGTCTGTGGATTGTCCTTGACTGTTCTCACCATTCTTCTTCTCTGCCTATTTTTCTTGGCCTGCCACTTCTGGGCTTAACAAGAACTGTACCTGTGTTCTTCCATTTCCTTACTATGTTCCTCACAGTGGAAACTGACAGGTTAAATCTCTGAGACAACTTTTTGTATCCTTCCCCTGAAAAGCTATGTTGAATAATCTTTGTTTTCAGATCATTTGAGAGTTGTTTTGAGGAGCCCATGATGCCACTCTTCATAGGAGAATCAAATAGGAGAACTACTTGCAAGTGGCCACTTTAAATACCTTTTCTCATGATTTGATACACCTGGCTATGAAGTTCAAAGCTCAATGAGGTTACAAAACCAATTTAGTGCTTCAGTAAGTCAGTAAAAAGTAGTTAGGAGTGTTCAAATCAAGAAAATGATAAGGGTGCCCATACTTTTGCACCGGTCAAATTTTGTTTAAATGTAGATTGCACATTTTCTGTTAGTACAATAAACCTCATTTGAATCCAGAAATATAACTGAGTCCATCAGTTATTAGATATATAAAACTGAAATGGCTGTTGCAAAAACCAAAATTGTTATAAAGAAAAAAGGTTAACATTAATAGGGGTGCCCAAACTTTTACATATGACTGTATATAAACATCACTTAAACAGAAACTGCATGTCTGTCTGAAGACGCTCATGTCCAAATAGAAAAATATTCAGAATTGAGAGTCCTCAGTGGTTGATCCCTTTTAATGGCTAACTGAAAAGATGGTAACACATTGCAAGCATTCGAGATTACTCAGGTCTCTTCATCAGGCATTGACTAATACAAAATCTGAAGAATCACATATTTATGCACAATACAGCACAGAAAAAATGCAATAGATAAGACAAGTGTTGTGAAGCAGAAATATCATTGTGGGAGAGGGAGAAACATAAATATTGGACCAGTTCATAGATAAGGAGTCTGGATGTTTTATTGTCCTCTGATTGGGGTCTCCTAATGTGTTGTGATGTCCCCACAAGGTCTTAGGAGCAAATTCCTTAATTGATGTTAAAAGACATAAATCCATGCGACGCATTCATTCCAGCATTGAAAGTGTCAAAGGTCATCATGAGCTTGTACTCCCGGACTCCTCTCTCTCTCTGGGATGTGAAATTACTTTTCAATACCAGTAACTTCATATCCATGGTGTTATGATCAGGCATACAAAAAATGTTTTGCCACAGGTAGATCCATTCTTTTTTCTCTTATTGTGTGACAATGAGAAATCATCCTTGTTCTAAGCTTTTGCCCTCTCTCCCCCACATACAGACCCCCAGTTGGACATTTAGTGCAAATAATTAAGTACACCACATTAGATGTGATGCAGCTGAAAGTACCTGGAATCTTGTAGTCGTGATGTGAATTGGAGATCTTTATCTTGTCCATGGTTATTATAAATGGAAGGTTTTACATTTTTTCTGGTTGCAAGGAAAGGTTCCTGCAGTTGTTGGAGAGGACAGGAGCTTCTGACAATGATGCTTTTTAGATTTGAGGGCTGCCTAAAGCACAGTAGTGGGGGGTCTGGAAAAATGGATTGTAATCGGGCATCTTTTTGTAGTAAAGGTAGTAATTTCCGTGCAGCTCCCCTTAGCACCTCCAGATTTGGGTTGTAGGTGACTACTAGAGGCACCCAGTTATTTTCTTCTTTAGCTGTGTAATGTAGAAGGTGATTCCTTGACATTCTGGTGGCTCTTGTAATTTGGTTTTCAATTGTTCTTGGATGGTAGCCCTGATTCAAAAAGGTCTTTTTGAGGCGACCTAGGTGTTCATCTCTATCCATGGGATTGGAACATATACGATTATTATCTATAGCCAAGCCATCAGATACAGAGTTCTTTATGTGCTTTGGATGGAAACTGTCCCATTTAAGGTACGTTGGATGGTCGATTGGCTTCGGATACAGGGATGTCTCTATTTTATGTTCATTGTTCAAATAAACTTTTTTAATTTTATCTGGTCATTGTGCCTGAAACATATCATTTTCCTTTCCCTAAGGCCGAGGTCACAATTGTGAGAAACTCACACGAGTCTCGCATCTCAATACCCGGCACTGCCGCCGACACTCGGACCGTAGCGCTCAGCTGCATAGAATTACATATGCAGCAGCACACTCTGGTCCCAGTTGTGGCGGCAGTGCCAGGTATTGAGTTTCTCGCAAGTGTAACCCCAGCCTAAAACACAGCCTGGTTATGTAACAGGTCAGTGACACAAGCAGGTTTACATCTGAGTGGCTCAAATTAAACAAAGTGAAGATTTTGGAATGGCAAGACCTTATTAAGAAAACCCTCCAATGTAGCTGAATGGGAATAATTCAGCAATAATATTTGATTGAAGTTATTTCTATTAGGTGTGGCACAACCATGTAAAAATGTTAGGGGGACAATTACTTTTTCACGTAGGAGATTATTGAATAAATGTTTATTCTCAATAAATAACAAGATAACAAAATAATAAGCTCCATTTTGTCTATGTTTTATATTAAACATTTTTAAATTATCTGAAACATTTAAATGCAACAAATTAGTTAAAAAAGAAATAATCCAAAAGGAGCAAATATGTTTTCAGCATTGTACATGCATTCAGTCCTTACAACAATGCAAATAGTCACACCTATTCTTTATAATTAAATTAATGGCTATGGCTTCTTAGGTAATACTTCCCCTTCCATCTAAAGAATACGTTTATTACTGTATATTCACTCAATATATGTCTACTTGATATTTAATATTGGCCTGCAGCCCCCAAAATTATGGCATTTAAAAGCAATTCTTCACCTAACTTCTCAGTGGGATATCCTCTACCTGGTGACTATCAGCAAACAATGTTATCTAATTATTGCTTGTTTAGTGGACTTAATGAGAAGTCATTTCTCTTGTGTAAAACAATTTTACAGCAAACATTTACATCACCATGTTCAGGGGATTTTTTTGGCAATTTTGCTTAATTAACCAATTGTAATGGGCTGGGTGGTGGAACTACTGTGCAAATGTCCAAGGAAGACCTGGAGGGGCGTGATTAGGAGCTTCAACCAATCCAATCACGGACACGCAGAAGCTAACGACACCGCAGTCCGTAGAGAGACAAGGGAGGTGATCCAGGTGCTACTCCAGGACTGATCTTGGGTAGATGGCGGCTGACCCCTAGGAGCAGATAGCTGGAATGGCCGGGAGAATGTCCAACAGATGGAGGGAGGCCAAGAAGATGACAGGAACCGCAGGTGCAGACTGGACAGTCTGATGGAGAGATGAGTACTGGTGGGTGCAGCTGGCTCAGCTGCCGTTGAGGTGAGCACTGGCAGGTGAAGCTGGCTCTGCTGCTGTTGAGATGAGCACTGGCGAGTGCAGCTGGCTCAGCTGCCATTGAGGTGAGCACTGGTGGGTGCAGCTGGCTCGGCTGCCATTGAAGTAAGCACTGGCGGATGCAGCTGGCTCGGCTGCCATTGAGGTGGGCACTAGTGGGTGCAGCTTGCTCTGCTGCCATGGAGGTGAGCACTGGTGGTTGAAACTGGCACTGCTTCCATTGAGGTGAGCACTGGCGGGTGCAGCTGGCTCGCTGCAATTGAGGTGAGCACTGGTGGGTGCAGCTGGCTCGGCTGCAATTGAGCTGAGCACTGGTGGGTGCAGCTGGCTCAGCTGCCATTGAGGTGAGCACTAGCGGGTGCAGCTAGCTCTGCTGCTGTTGAGGTGAGCATTGGTGGGTGCAGCTGGCTCTGCTGCTATTGAGGTGAGCACTGGCGGGTGCAGCTGGCTCTGCTGCTATTGAGGTGAGCACTGGCGGGTGCAGCTGGCTTGGTTGCAATTGAGGCGAGCACTGGCGGGTGCAGCTCGCTCGGTTGCCATTGAGGTGAGCACTGGCGGGTGCAGCTGGCTCGCTGCAATTGAGGTGAGCACTGGTGGGTGCAGCTGGCTCGGCTGCAATGGAGCTGAGCACTGGTGGGTGCAGCTGGCTCAGCTGCCATTGAGGTGAGCACTAGCGGGTGCAGCTGGCTCAGCTGCCATTGAGGTGAGCACTAGCGGGTGCAGCTAGCTCTGCTGCTGTTGAGGTGAGCATTGGTGGGTGCAGCTGGCTCTGCTGCTATTGAGGTGAGCACTGGCGGGTGCAGCTGGCTCTGCTGCTATTGAGGTGAGCACTGGCAGGTGCAGCTTGCTTGGTTGCAATTGAGGCGAGCACTGGCGGGTGCAGCTCGCTCGGTTGCCATTGAGGTGAGCACTGGCGGGTGCAGCTGGCTTGGCTGCCATTGAGGTGAGCACTGGCGGGGGCAGCTGGCTCTGCTGCCATTGAGGTGAGCACTGGCGGGTGCAGCTGGTTCTGCTACTGGGGCATGCTGAAGCTGTCGGTGTCTTGATTGACAGCTCAATTAGCCAATCTGTGACGGAGGCATCGGCTGTCTCAGGTGTTCACTATCCAGGGTAATTGCAATGCCTACTTAACTGAGCAGCTTCTCTTCGACCACTTCCAGATGTACATTCATTTTGTGAGGTTTGTGCTCTGTGATCTCCTGTGCCTTGTGTTCTGTTTGCTTGATGTGTTGCCTGACTTTGGACTTCGTTCTGACCATCTGCCTGCTTAACCCCTTCAGTTCTGATTCGTTAACCTCCCGGTACTCTGACCTCGAAACATTACTTGACTATGCTTTTGTCTCTTCCTTCTGTTTATGATGTACCCTCCTGGCTCCGGACCTTGGACTCCTTGACCACTCTGACTCACGGCTCGGTCGTGAGTAGTGACTAGCGTCACAACATTGCGCATGCACTTGAGGGGAACGCGTGCGGCCTCTTTAAGAAAGAGGAAGGGTGCGTGCGCGGACTATAAGTACAGTATGTGGAGACCTGCTAGGAGTGCATGCACTCAGAGAAGCAGTAACATAGTAACATAGTTATTAAGGTTGAAGGGAGACTATAAGTCCATCTAGTTCAACCCATATCCTGTCCTAACCTGCCCTAACATGTTAATCCAGAGGAAGGCAAAAAAAACCCATGTGGCAAACAGTAAGCTTCACAATGGGGAAAAAAATTCCTTCCGGACTCCACATAAGGCAATCAGATTAGCTCCCTGGATCAACGCAATATTAAGGAAACTAGTGTATATACCCTGTAATATTATACTTTTCAAGAAAGGCATCCAGTCCCTTCTTAAATTTTAGTAGGGAAACACTCATTACAACATCATATGGCAGAGAGTTCCATAGTCTCACTGCTCTTACAGTAAAGAATGCGCGTCTGTGAGTATGCTTAAACCTTCTTTCCTCCAGACGTAGAGGATGCCCCCTTGTCCCCGTCACAGGTCTAAGAGTAAAAAGATCATTAGAAAGGTCTTTGTACTGTCCCCGCATATATTTATACATTGAAATAAGATCACCCCTAAGCCTTCGATTCTCCAAACTAAATAACCTCAAGTTTAATAACCTGTCTTGGTATTGCAGACCCCCTAGTTCCCTAATAACCTTGGTCACTCTTCTCTGCACCCGCTCCAGTTCAGCTATGTCTTTCTTATACACCGGAGACCAGAACTGTACATAGTATTCTAAGTGTGGTCGCACTAGTGACTTATATAGAGGTAAAATTATGTTCTCCTCATGAGCTTCTATGCCTCTTTTAATGCATCCCATTATTTTATTTGCCTTTGCAGCAGCTGCCTGACACTGGCCACTAAATGTGAGTTTGTCATCCACCCATACACCCAGGTCTTTTTCAGTGACAGTTTTGCCCAGTGTTTTACAATTAAGCACATAATTATACATCTTATTCGTTCTACCCAAGTGCATGACCTTACATTTATCCCCATTAAAGCTCATTTGCCATTTATCAGCCCAAGCTTCTAGGTTACTTAAATCCTCCTGTAATATAAAATTGTCCTCCTCTGTATTGATTACCCTGCAGAGTTTAGTGTCATCTGCAAATATTGAAATACTACTCTCTATGCCCCCTACAAGGTCATTAATATGTTAAAAAGAAGCGGGCCCAAAACTGAACCCTGTGGTACCCCACTGCTAACCGTGACCCAGACCGAGTGTGCTCCATTAAAAACCACCCTTTGTTTCCTATCCCTGAGCCAGCTCTTAACCCACCTACACATATTTTCCCCTATCCCCATTGTTCTCATTTTATGTATCAACCTTTTTTGTGTGGCACCGTATCAAAAGCTTTTGAAAAGTCCATGTACATGTTAAATATTAATAATCCGTTAATTTCTTATAAGACTCAGTTCTGTACATTGCTTTAGCTTACACGACATAGGCTATTTTTAAGCTTGGCTCATGGTAGAAAGATAGCTCCATATATGTAGAGACCACGTGCTTTAGGAGACGTATATAATTCATGGCTAACTGTAGAGGTCGCTCTTCTTCCCTCACCATCATGAGAGACAGACACGAAGATGTTTTCTGTGCTGGGCCATGACATGACATAACAGCTGGTATGTTACTTTAGTACGAAGAAGCCGAACTGAGAGACAGACGCCATTTGCCATGTGAGATCCCGGAGAGAAAGAAGAATACATGCTGCTTTGCTATGAACAATGGACAATATCTCTTTCACTTATTTTTATTCACCTGTTTTTCTGTAATAACCTTTCTTTGATGGAAGAATCCAAATAAACCACTATATTTTTATCTGGTAACTAGTCCTGAGTATTTTACAGGATATGCATTATTTTACAGTACACCACGTCCACTGCATTCCCTTGGGCCAGTCCGGAACTTACCTCTTCATAAAAGCTTATCATATTAGTCTGACAGGAACGGTCCCTGGTAAACCCATGTTGATATTCGGTCATGAGGTTATTCTTCTCCAGATACTCCAGTATAGTATTTCTTAGAAAACCCTCCAGGATTTTACCCACAGTTGAGGTTAAACTTACTGGCCTATAATTTCCAAGTTCAGTTTTTGTCCCCTTTTTGAATTTGGCACCACATTTGCTATACGCCAGTCCTGTGGTACAGACCCTGTCATTATGGAATCTTTAAAGATTAAAAATAATGGTCTATGACTGTGCTTAATTCCTGCAGTACTCGGGGGTGTATCCCATCCGGGCCCGGGGATTTGTCAATTTTAGTGATTTTTAGACGCCACCGTACTTCCTGCTGGGTTAAGCAGGTGACATTTAATGGAGAATTTTTATCTCTGATCATGTTATCCATCATGGGATTTTCTTGTGTAAATACTGTTGAAAAAAAGTCATTTAGCATATTAGCTTTTTCCTCATCCTCATCCACCATTTCACCCAGACTATTTTAAAGGGGACCAACACTATCATTTTTTAGTTTCTTACTATTTATGTAGTTAAAGAATATTTTGGGATTATTTTTACTTTCTATGGCAATGAGTCTCTCTGTCTCAATCTTTGCTGTCTTGATTTGCTTTTTACAGAATTTATTTAATCTTCTGTATTTAGTTAATGCCTCATCACTACCTACTTGCTTTAATTCTCTAAATGCTTTCTTTTTGTCTCTTATTGCGCCCCTTACAGCTCTATTTAGCCATAGTGGTTTCCTCCTATTTCTCGCATCTTTATTCCCATACGGTATATATTGTGCACAGGTCCTATTCAGGATGCTAATAATCGTCTCCCATTTTCTTTGTGTAATTTTATGTCTCAGGATATCGTCCCAGTTAAATTTCCAACGGATTGGTGCAATTGCTTTCCTGAAGTTTAGTGTCCTTGTAACCCCTCTACTACACATCTTATTAAAGGATACATGAAAACTTATTAATTTGTGATCACTATTACCCAAGTGACCCCCAACCCTTACATTTGATATGCGGTCTGGCCTGTTGGTTAATATTAGGTCTAGCAGTGCCCCCCCTCTTGTTGGGTCCTGAACCAGTTGTGAAAGGTAATTGTCTCTCATAGTTGTCAAAAACCTATTACCTTTGATGGAACTGCAGGTTTCGGTTCCCCAATGTATTTCAGGGTAGTTGAAGTCCCCCATAATAATGACTTCTCCTTGAGTCGCTGCTTCATCTATTTGCTTTATGAGGATATTCTCTGTTGCTTCCATTATTTTTGGAGACTTATAACAAATCCCTATCAGTAATTTATTATTTTTCCCCCATCCCCTTATCTCTACCCACAGGGACTCTACATTTTCATTAGATTCATATATATTATCACGCAGGATGAGTTTTAAGGATGATTTTACATATAAACACACGCCTCCCCCTCGCTTATTTGTACGGTCATTTCTGAACAGACTATAGCCCTGTAAATTAACCGCCCAGTCATGGCTCTCGTCCAGCCATGTCTCAGATATCCCCACCATGTCATAATTATGTTCCAACAACATTAACTCCAATTCCTCCATTTTGTTGGCGAGGCTTCTGGCATTAGTATACATGCACTTTATGTATCTCTCTGTACCTCTATTCTTTCTTAAATTATTAACTGTTCTAACCCCACCCCCATGCCAGTCCCACCCCCAATTTCATTATTTGCGCCCAGGTCTCTATCTGCACTGTCTTCCCCTCCTATAAAAGGAATACCCTGCCCCCCAATCCCTAGTTTAAACACTCCTCCAACCTTCTAGCCATTTTCTCCCCCAGCACAGCTGCACCCTCCCCATTGAGGTGCAGCCCGTCCCGAGTGTAGAACCTGTAGCCAACTGAGAAGTTGGCCCAGACCTTATCTCCAGGATGAAACAGAGGTGAATCCAGATGTCTCTTATCCACGTGTCTTTTCATCCATTCAGAGAATTTACCAAAGATGTTTTGGTGTCCTCTCAGATCTCAGAAAAATTCCTGACGAGGAAATCAGCAGCTGGAATGTCGGAGGTAACAGCCACAGGGAACGGCACTTTGGGGTGTTGACCATACACCACAAAAAAAATGGAGATTTGGCCAAAGACTCGCTCACATGGTTATTGTAAGAAAATTCAGCCTAAGGCAGGAGTTCAGCCCAGTCACTGTTATGAGCATTGCCAAAATGCCAGAAAAAATTAGTCAGGATCTGATTGAGTCGTTCCACTTGGCCATTGGACTGAGGATGGTAAGAAGATGAGAAATGCAAAGTAACATCCAGTAGCTTACAGGTGGCACTCCAGAAATGAGAGGTAAACTGGACACCTCTATTGGAGACCATGTGAAACGGTAGACCATGGAGACAAAAAATCTGAAGAATGAATTCTTTTGCCAGTACTGGTGCAGATGAAATGATCCATCTTGGAAAAACGATCCACCACCCAGATGACGGTACATGCAGCCGACAGTGGCAGATCTGTGATGAAATCCATGGAGATATGCTGCCAGGGAGCAGATGGCACAGGTAAAGAAAGCAACCGACCGGTCGGAAGCGGTTTGTGAGTCTTATTTCGGGCAGAAGAAGGACAAGCAGTGACAAAATTCGCAACATCTTTGTCAGCCACCAATAGTGTCGAGAGATAAGGAGAGTAGTCTTCTTTTGTCCGGGGTGGACCGCCACCTTAGAAGAATGTTTCCAGAGAAGAACCTGCTTCTTCAAAGGTTCAGCCACGTAAGTCTTACCAGAGAGTAGACAAGGAAAGTATAGCGGAGCGAATGATTATTTTGGAGGGCTCGATGATAGGTTTAAGCTCCTCCTCCTGGTCGGAGGCCAGGAGGAGGTGAAGAGTGTGTCTGCCTTAACGCTTTTATCAGCCAGACAAAAGTGGAGTGTGAAGTTGAAGGGAATGAAGAACAAAGACCACCTAGCTCGACCACAGTCTATTGAACAAAGTTACTCACGGAGCCGGAGTACAGGTGGGCCAATTCAACAAATGTCTCTTTGCCGCAGGAGACAGACACAGTCAAGGTCAATGATGGATAGGTAGAAGTTATGTCCAGGGTATCCTCTCTTACCAACCCTAGGCACTGGCGTTTCCCGATCTCTCGGGGCAAGACCGAATAAGGTGTTCGGAGCTGCCACAGTAGAAGCATGTACATTCGGCCCGATGAACCTCTTGGCGGCGCTTGGATAGCTTCACCTGGTCTTTCTGCATTTTCACACGAAGAATACGCAGCAGGAACTTGCTTAATGATCGGTCGTTGATAGGTGGGAGCCAGGCATACTGATCTTCTCTTGTGGTTCACCTCTTTGGTCCATTCTTGGAACCTAATGTCAATTCTGATTGCGAGAGACACCAGGTCATCCAGAGAGGTGAGTATCTCCGGGCCTGCCAGTTCACCCTTGATTCGCCCGGAGAGACATTCCCAGAAGATTGCCACCAGAGCCTCATTGTTCCAAGCGAGTTCTGAAGAAAAGGTACGTAAACGGACCGCATACTGGCCCACAGAAAGGTTACTTTGGCATAACTGGAGCAGAGAAGAGGCTGCATAAGAATGGTGACCGCCCGGTGCTCGCCGAAGAGCTTACAAAAGGCTTTCAAAAAGAACTGTAGGTTCATCACTAACGGATCCCTTCTTTCACACAGTGGATTGACCATGCTAGGGCCTCACCAGATAGGTGTGACATGATGGTCACTTTAGCTCGGTCCGAGGTGAACTGATGAGCCAGGAGTTTGAAGTGCAATGTGCACTGGTTAATGAGCCCCTGACAATGGGTGGGATCTCCGCCAAAGCATGGAGCAACTGACAGGATAGGTCCGGAACCTGGTGTATAACTGGCAGCCTGGATGGTCACCATGGTGGTAACTGCCCCCTGAGGGGATGTGGAAGCGACCAGTACTGCCAGTGTATCGAGACGAGTATTCACACATCGTAGATAGGAAAGAATCTTGTCCTGCTGGTCCTTCTGGCGGGAGACTTCCTGGTATAGGTCTGAGAAGGAAGATACCTGGGAGCTAGCGGATTTCATTGGCCTGGGCAAACTGTAATGGGCTGGGTGGTGGAACCACTGTGCCAAAGCCCAAGGAGGACCTGGAGGGGCGTAATGAGGAGCCTCACCCAATCTGATCATGGACATGTAGCAGTTAACGACACTGCTGTCCATAGAGAGACAAGGGAGGTGATCCAGGTGCTACTTCAGGACTGACCTTGGGTAGATGGAAGGTGACTCCTAGGATCGGATAGCTGGAATGGCCTGGAGGAATGTTAAACAGATGCAGGCAGAGAAGATGACAGGCGCCGCAGGTACAGACAGGATGGTCTGACGGAGAGATGCGCACTGGTGGGTGCAGCTGGCTTGGCTGCCGTTGAGGTGAGCACTGGCGGGTGCAGCAGACTCAGCTATCATTGAAGGAAGCACTAGCGAGTGCAGCAGACTCAGATGCAAGTACAGGGACCTGAGAACTGACAAGTGTGTTAGGAACAAACTCACAACATTGCACAGGCACCTCCATGTTGGATGAGGTGCTTTAAATAGTAAGAGACCTCCAGCTATTGGCTGGGGACACTTTAGAGGAACGCGCGTGGCCCCTTTAATAAAGAGGAAGGATTTGCGCGCATGCTCTGTGCACAGTGCCTGGAGACCTGCTTGGAGTGTGGGCACCCCGGGCAGCAGCAAACCCAGAAATGGGAGGATGGGAGGCCTTGGTGGTGAGTACGCTGATATCTTTGCAGGGAGAGCAGGACTGCAGGCAGAGATGCGTTCACTACACCAATGCAGTCTTCATTGAATGACATTTACAGTCATTCATTCCTTTTTGCCCAAACACAAATGGGCGAGACTGGAGATAAAATGGAAGCAACCACACACTATTAAACATCCACATCTAACATACTGCTCACTTGAGTTTAGTTGTATTAGCTCCTACGTGAATTAAAAAAGAAATACAATGCGCACAGAGACTCAGGAAATCCAAAAACACTCAAGTTAATTTTCAACTTACAGAAAAAAAAGCTGAATTACATTTGATATAAATTGCATACTTCACAGTAACAATTGATACGATGGACCAGTTTCTAAGATGTGTCTGACCAGTTTCACATCTCTCAGAAATTATATTCACAGTTTAAGAAAAAATGTTAAAACTCCCTGCTCGATTTCCCCATGTGTGTCAAAGGGCAAATGATCCGCAACTCAATAAAAAATCAATAATAAAATCAATCTACAGTACATCATGGAATGGTGCATATGCAATTTAAAACATGTGGGATCTATCACGAGAAAGCGAAAAACTAGAATGATATTAGCCAGTCCACTAATCGTATTGTATCCAATGTTTCTAATAATTTCATCACTACACACAATACACAAATTTCAGACTGTATAATATATGCTGTGGAACATATCCCAAAACATATACGAGGTGGAGATAGAGAAAAAAACTACGTAATAGAGAGGGTTTTTGGATATTTATTCTTGATACGCGACTTCCTGCAGGATTAAACTTTGTTTAAATGCAGATTGCACATTTTCTGTTAGTACAATAAACCTCATTTTAATCCAGAAATATAACTGAGTCCATCAGTTATTAGATATATGAAACTGAAATAACTGTTGCAAAAAACAAAATTGTTATAAAGAAAAAAGGTTAACATTAATAGGGGTGCCCCCCAAACTTTAACATATGACTGTACATATACGGAGATTTGACAGTTTCACCAACGTATACAGCTGTACACTTCTGATACAGTGCCGTTTTTAAATAATTAATATGCATTTTATTGCATGAAATAAGTATATGATCACCTATCCACCAGCAAGAAATCTGTTAGACCTGTTAGTTTTTCTTTAAGAAGCCCTCCTACTCTGCACTCTTTACCTGTATTAATTGCACCAGTTTGAACTCATTACCTGTATAAAAGACACCTGTCCACATACGCAATCAGTCACGCACCAACCTCTCCACCATGGCCAAGACAAAAGAGCTGTCTAAGGACACCGGGGACAAAATTATAGACCTGGAAAAGGCATGCAGCTTGGTGAGAAGGCAACATCCACAATTATAAAAAAATGGAAGAAATACAAGATGACTGTCAATCTTGCTCAGTTTGGGGTTCCATGCAAGATCTCGCCTCGTGGGATAAGGATAATTCTGAAAAAAGGTCAGGAATCAACCTAGAACTACATGAAAGGACTTGATCAATGGCTTGAAGAAAGCTGGGATCACAGTTTAATCCATGACAGTGTAGTGTGTTACTACGGGAATGTTTGAAAGTCCCCCTGCTCATGCCAGCACAAGCCCAGGCCCATTTGAAGTTTGCCAATGACCATTTGCAGAGAAGGCACTGGAAAATGTCATATGGTGAGATGAGACAAAAATTGAACTTTTTAGTATCAAATCCACTCGCGGTGTTTCGAGGAAGAAGAAGAAGGAGTACAACCCCAAGAAGACTGTTCTAACTATGAAGCATGAGGGGGAAACATTATAATTTGGAGGTGCTTTTTCTGCAAAGGGGACAGGACAACTATTGAAGGTAAGATGGATGGGGTCATGTGTCATAAGTAGAGTTGAGCGAAACGGGTCAAAAAATTTCAAAAGTCGCCGACTTTTGGCAAAGTCGGGTTTCATGAAACGAAACCCGACCCTAGGATGAGGTCGGCGACTTAAGCACCAAAGTCGCGTTTCAAAAGTTTGTTTTGCGCTCTTTTTCAGCCAATCAGGATCCACGGACACTGTGGGCAACGTGATGACATGGGCACGGGTCACCACCATCTTTCAAAAGGGCATGCAAATGATTGGCTTGCTTTGGTGGGCGTCACAGGGGGTATAAAAGGGCATGCACGCCGACCGCCATCTTACTTCTGCCGATCTTAGCATAGGGAGAGGTTGCTGCTGATTCTGTAGGGAGAGTGTTAGGCAGGGAACAAGAAAAAAAAACTGCTTCTGCTGCTAGCGATTGTGCCTGTACAACACACCAGTCACTGTGTGTGCAGTGCAAGGGGAGGCTATATTGTGGTGTATCAGTGGTGTTGGTTGTTGGGCTGCCTTCTAAGGCTTCCTGACAGCTGCATTGCTGTTTACCCACTGCTCTGCAAACTGCTTTTTTAAAAGCAATCCCAATTTTTTTTTTTGTCCTGCTGATGTACTGAGCTGCAAACTGCTTTTTTAAAAGCAATCCCAATTTTTTTTTTTGTCCTCCTGAGGTACTGAGCGTGCATTTTTTCACAACATACAGCGGTGTACGCTCCTCACACAGTACAGTGTAACGGCTGTTATCACAGCCACAGTGAAGCTATCTGTGTGTCACTGTGGAAGGATAAGTGGAGGACTTGTTCCGTTCTTACAGACCTGCACTCTAGGGAGATTCCTACTCTGCCCAATTCTACATACACCTTGTAGTTTGTGATACACTAGCCAATTTATGCCTGTGACATAGCGCTATGATATTCAGTGGGCCTCACACAATCCAAAAGTGTCCAGTGTCCACAAGTGTCTGCAGAAATTCAAAATCTCACTTATCCTCTAGTCACTTTGGTCACAGCTGTGCAATCGAGCCTGTGACATAGCGCTCAGATATTCAGTGGGCCTCACACAATCCAAAAGTGTCCAGTGTCCACAAGTGTATGCAGAAATTCAAAATCTCACTTATCCTCTAGTCACTTTGGTCACAGCTGTGCAATCGAGCCTGTGACATAGCGCTCAGATATTCAGTGGGCCTCACACAATCCAAAAGTGTCCAGTGTCCACTAGTGTGAGCAGAAATTCAAAATCTCCCCTGTCCTATAGACACCTTGTACCTTGTTTTACATTACTATATAGTTTGTTGGATTTTGTCTACATTTCTACCAAAAATGAGGAAGGCTGGTGGAAGAGGCCGTGGAATTGGGCGGGGGTTGGCAGCTGGTAATGATGGTGTTGGTGGTGGATCTGATGGTAGTGGCAAGAGCAAAATAGGACCGAGTGCAGGAGGTGTTGAGCCTGCGTCATCGTCTGGCTCCATAAGGCTTCGAAGGCTTAGTTTTCTAGGAGTTGGCAAACCGCTTTTAAAGCCAGAGCATCAGGAAAAAGTTTTGTCTTACATTGCTGACTCAGCCTCCAGCTCTATCGCCTCCTCTTCTTCAGTTGTGAAAAGTAAAAGCACTGAGTCGTCATTGGAGGCTCATGTTCATGAACCACACCTTTCCTTGTGTCCTTCACCCCAACCAAGATTGAAGGATGATGCAGGCCATACTACTGATTACTCCATGGAGCTGTTTTCACATACCATGCCTGGATTATCAAGTCAAATGGTGAATTACCCAGGCCAAGATGAATCTGACATGGAGTGCACTGATGCACAGCCGCTGATGGATGATTCTGCTGGTACATTCACTCAGAGCACTACATTGTCCTCGCAGTGTACAGAGCCAGATTCTGACCCTGATGAGACTCAGGTGCCCCTTCCCGCACACTATACCACCATACACGGTGACACAGAGGAAGGTGCACATGACATTGAAGAGGAGGTGATGGATGACCCAGTTGTTGACCCAGATTGGCATCCATTGGAGGAAGAGGGTGCTGCTTCCAATAGCTCAGATGAGGAGCATCCACAGCAGACATCGACATCGCAACAGCTGTTATCTGGCAGGCCCGGAGCACTCCAAAGACAGGTTCCAAAAATCAAAAGAGTTGCTGGACAGCTTGTCCAGTGGGTCAAAAGATCACAGCGTGCTAGGCCGCAAAATGTCTGCCAAAGTAGGAAGAGTGCAGTGTGGCACTTTTTTGAACAAAATCCTCATGATCAGGCCAAGGTTATCTGTAAAAAGTGCGCAAAGACCTTTAGCCGAGGGAAAAATCTGAAAAATTTGAATACCAGTTGCATGCTTAGACATTTAAACACCATGCACTTGCAAGCGTGGACACAACACCAAACCTCAAGTGCCACATGTGCAACTGATCACAACGAAGGTAGTCAGCAACGCTACATTGTTTCCCCCACTGTAAGCCCACCGGTTAGCACAGCAGCAAATGTTGAGGTGTCATTGCAAGGCCACAGCAGTCAGGGAATCCCACTGTTATATCAACGAAAGACTGAATCTAGGCCATCAGAAAGAACACGAACTCCATCACCATCATCAACCCTCTCTCAGTCCGCCCTGTCCACCACTACTTCCACCATATGCAGCTCTCAAGTCCAGCTCACCCTCCCAGAGACTATGAGTAGGTCAAGAAAGTACTCAGTCTCTCATCCGCGTACACTGGGTTTGAACGCCCACATTGCCAAACTAATCTCGTTTGAGATGATGCCCTTTCGGTTGGTGGAAAGCGCAGCTTTCCGCGAACTCATGGCCTATGCAGTACCACGCTATGACCTACCCAGTCGCCACTTCTTCTCTCGCAAAGCCATCCCAGCCCTCCACCATCATGTGAAAGACCGCATTGTCCATGCACTCAAGCAGTCAGTGAGCGGAAAGGTGCACCTCACAACTGATGCATGGTCCAGTCGGCATGGCCAGGGCCGTTACGTGTCCATCACTGCGCACTGGGTTAATGTGGTGGATGCAGGGTCCACAGGGGACAGCGGTGGTGGGACAGTGCTGCCTAGCCCACGGTATAGGAAACAGTTGGCTGTAGGCGTTCGATCCTCCTCCTCCAGAAGCGAAAGCTCGTCCACAGAGCGCAGTCGTACGAGCACTCCATCTGCAGCTGCCACTGTTGCACATGAGGTGTCCCCCTATCGAGCAGCTAGTGGAAAGCGTCAGCAGGCTGTGTTGCAGATGATGTGTTTGGGCGACAGACACACCGCCGAGGTGCTGGCCGAGTACTTGAAGCGACAAACTGAGTCATGGCTGGGCAGTGTACATCTTGAGGCAGGCAAGGTAGTTAGTGATAACGGCCGTAATTTTGTGGCAGCCATAGCCCTTTCAAAACTCAGCCACATACCTTGCTTGGCTCACACCTTGAACCTGGTGGTGCAGTGCTTCCTCAAAAATTATCCGAAGTTAACAGCCCTGCTCCAGAAGGTGCGAAGACTGTGCGCGCACATCCGCCGGTCGCCTGTACACTCCGTTCGTATGCAGAAGCTGCAGCGATTGCTCCACCTTCCCAACCACCGCCTCATTATCGACATTGCAACAAGGTGGAACTCCACCCTGCACATGGTGGAGCGGCTGTGCGAGCAGAGGCAGGCCATAATGCATTTGTGGGAGGATACACGGCCAGGCACTTTGAGAGCAGACATGGAGTTGACAGGTGTGCAGTGGTCGAAGCTGAAAGACCTTTGTAAAGTCCTTCAGTGTTTTGAGGAATGCACACGGCTGGTAAGCGCAGACGACGCCATCCTAAGCATGAGCATCCCACTTATGCGTCTGCTCATGCAAACTTTGATGCACCTTAAGGAGCAGGCTTCTGCAGCCAATGCTGATGAGGAGGAAGAGGAGGAGGGAATCCTTGATGACATTCAGCCATTGTCTGCTCAGGGACCTCTCCTGGACGAGGTGGAGGAAGCAGAGGAGGAGGAGGATGATGATGGGGATGATTACTTAGGGGAGGAGGATGCATCTCGTGGGGCAAGTGAAAATGTTGGCGTGGCAAGGTCTGGTACAGGGTTTGTGCGTGACTGGAGGGATGTGGATTTGCCAGAAAGTGCTCCTCCAACCAGCACTCGCAGTGCATCATTGACACCGGGAACATTGGCCCACATGTCAGATTATGCCTTGCAGATCCTAAAAAGGGACCCCCGCATTGCCAAAATGATGAACGATGATGACTACTGGTTGGCCAGCATCCTGGATCCACGCTATAAAGGCAAATTACAAAACATCATGCCACAGGAGAACCTTGACCTAATATTGGCTAATAAACAAGCAACTCTGGTAAATCGGTTGCTTGAGGCATTCCCAGCACACAGCAGCGGTGATGGTTCTCACACGAGCCATACGGGCCGGGGGCAGCATGGCAGAGGTGTTCGTGGTGCACACAGCAGAAGTGGCGTTGGAGACAGGGGTTTCATGACAATGTTGTGGACTGATTTTTCAAATACCGCTCACACAACTGGTAATACTGCATCGATGGAAAGTGACAGGAGACAGCAGTTGTCAAGTATGGTTACAAACTACTTTTCCTCCCATATCGATGTTCTGCCACACAGGTCATTCCCCTTTGACTATTGGGACGCTAAACTGGACACCAGGCCTGAATTGGCACAATATGCCTTACAGGAGCTCGCTTGCCCAGCTGCAAGTGTGCTATCGGAAAGAGTCTTCAGTGCAGCTGGATCAATCCTGACAGAAAAAAGGACCCGTCTGTCAACCCAAAATGTGGATGATCTAACCTTCATTAAAATGAACCACGCATGGGTTTCCAAGGATTTTGTCCCACCTTCCCCTGATGACACATAGGGTGACAGAAAATTGGCTTGCTTTGGTCCTCCTCTTCCTGGGACTTGAACAATTTCGCCTTTTGCATCAGCTGAATGTCCAACATCAACATATGCCACTTTCTAAAACTCCTTAACTGTGCTGCCCCCCCCCATGGCCGGGGTCACCACCTAGCGCACGACACCGTGCGAGTGCCGTTGCCCTGGACAGGTGGGTAGGCCGACTCTTGGGCGCGGGCACTGGCACAGGGTCCCTCATAGTGCAATCAAGTGTCTCTGACGGTGGTGGTGCACACCCGCCGTCAGACACACCGCCGTACTATGAGGGGCCCAGTGCCAGTACCGACGCCCACGAGTGGGCCCCCCTTGCTTGGGCAGGGCCCCAGCATTTGCAATCTTTACCTCTCCCTGCTCCTCCGCTGTGTAGTCTGGGCCGTCAAATCCATACTGTGCCTGACACCGTTTGAGCCTGCCTCCTGATGTATAGACATATATTTTGAATGTGTACGCTATCCATACATGTTATCTGGGAATACGGTACCCTTTCTAACCTTTGTGCAATCACGTGCAATCCATACTGGGCCTAACACCGTCTGAGCCTGCCTCCTGATGTATAGACATATATTTTGAATGTGTACGCTATCCATACATGTTATCTGGGGATACGGTACCCTTTCTCACCTTTGTGCAATCACGTGTAATCCATACTGGGCCTGAGAACGGCTGGCGAGCTGTTAAGCAAGCTACAGCACCTGTGGTTTGCATACGTAAGTTTTTCATTTTTTCAGGAATGACGGTTAGGCCTAATTCCGGAACTGCGGTTGACCTGCACTTACTGGGAAATCATTGTTCGCGGGTAATAATTGTAATCAGTGGTCCCCATCACTAACGTTGTTCAGCGCGTTATCTGCACCTGTAAGCGACAAACGCTGGCCTTTTCAGTGTAGCGCACATGCAGCCACGGACATGTAAGGGCATGACACACCAGTTATTGGCCAATCTCATGTGCCAGAGCCTCACGTGTCCCTCTAGTAAGCCGGACTCAGACCGCGGGGCATGACGGAGTCTCGTTCGTTAACGGAATTAAGCTTGCAATGTGTGCATCTGTTCTGTAGCTGGCATGGTTGAGGTTTCCCAGGTGGAGTCGAATTTAACCGTAGGCTCCACTCCTGGTGGTGCCCTTCTGGACATTTCTTTAAGGTTCAGCTTTGCAACCATACTGTCCACGTAAAACAAACACTTTGCCTTCATGAACGCTGTTTGGAGGGTCATGACTCGTGGGAATAACGCCGCCCAATCAGTTAACCTGCTAGAGAGATCGTTCGTTGCTCCCAAGCATGACATCACACTCCCTAGGAAGAAGGTAATGCCACTGTGGCGACCGTACTCCTGGGGGCGACACAAGTGCACTGATGCCCAGCCACTGCTCGATGAATCTGCTGGTACATTGACCCAGACCACTACATTCCCCTCGCACGCTACACGGCCTGAATCTGACCCTGATGAAACTCAGGTTACCCTTCCCATATACAGTTCCATCTTACACGGTGACAAAGAGGAAGCTGTAGATGAAAGTGCAGGTTCGGCCCACCCGCCATCAGACACACCACCGTACTATCAGGGGCCCTGTGCCAGTGCCGTCGCCAATGAGTGGGCCCCCCCTGCTTGCTCAGGATCACAGCACTTGCAAAGTTGAAATACTGTGCAGTGAGATGGAAGATGGGGACGACGAGGAGTCCAGACAAGTACAGGGATTCCCTAGCGAGGAGACTTATTTGATTGTTTTCAATGTTGGGACAGCAATTTTTGGGGAGCACTATACTCTGAAGAATGATAGATGGGGCCCACCATACACTGGAACATTCCAAAGGTGGACATCAGACACTGGAGCAGCATTTACAGGGCCCATTATACACTAGAGCATTAGAAATGGGGCCCATTATGTTTGGAGCATTATTTGGGCCCATAAGACAGTGGAGCTTCATCCATGGGGACCAACATATACTGTAGCATTATGTGGAGCTCATCATATACTGTTTCAAACATTATATGGGACCAATGATTCTGTATGGAGAAATAGATGGGCCTCGTCATGAGATGTAAAAAGTGAGGTATTTTTCATTGTACTATACCGCTATTTCTCTGCCGTATCGGAGCATGATGAGTTGTGGTATGTGTTCAAGGGGTGCTCTTTCACCCAGGGCACATGAAAACCTGGAGCCAGCCCTCCCCCCCCACAACTGTAGCCAAATAACCCCCATTTTTCAGTGCGTAACTTGTATTATGAAGTTAATTAAGGTTGACAAGCTTAAGTAAGAAGAATTGATGCTTTTGGCATTCAAATGGGCACTGTTGGTGTGTTTCCTGTCCTCCTCTCACTGCTGACTTTTATTCCCCATTGACTTACATTGGGTTTCGTGTTTTGGTACGACCCCGACTTTTCCCTATAATCGGACGATCTTGCTCGACCCGACTTTTGGAAAAGTCGGGTTTCACGAAACGAAACGCGACCCTAAAAAACCAAAAGTCGCTCAACTCTAGTCATAAGATTTTGGCCAACAACTTCCTTCCCTCATTAAGAGCATTGAAAATGGGTCATGGCTGGGTCTTCCAGCATGACAATAACCAGAAACACAGTCAGGGCAACTAAGGCATGGATTCGGATTCATAAGAAGCATTTCAAGGTCCTAAAGTAGCCTAGCCAGTCTAAAGACCTGAACCCAATAGAAAATCTTTGGAGGGAGCTGAAACTCAATGTTGCCCAGTGACAGCCCAGAAGCCTGAAAGATCTGGAGGAGATCTGTATGAGGAATGTGTCCAAATCCCTGCTGCACTGTGTGCAAACTTGGTCAAGAACTACAGGAAACGTCTGACCGCTGTAATTGCAAACAGATTTCTGTATCAAATATTAAGTTCTGTTTTCTATTGTATGAAATACTTATTTAATGCAATAAAATGCAAATTAATTATGTAAAAATCATACAATGTGATTTTCTGGAAATTCTTTAGAGTTCTCTCTCACAATTGAAGTGCACCTAAGGCTGTGTGCACACGTCCGGAATTCCCGCGGATTTGATGCGTTTTTGCCTCGTTTTTTCGCCGCGAAAACGCAGCAAAAATGTATAAAATAAGCAGCCCATTCAATTCAATGGCATTCTGCACATGCTGTGCTAATGCTGCATATTTTTCTGCGGCAAAATCGCATCGCGGAAAAAACACACAGCAGGCTCATTCTTTGTGCGGAATCACGGCCACCATGCGCAAAGTAAGTGGAATATGTGCGGATGGTACCCAGGGTCTGGAGGAGAGGAGATTCTCCTCCAGGCCCTGGGTACCATATCCCTGTAAAAAAAAGATTTCAAAAAAAAAAAAAAAAAATCGGGATATTCTCACCTTCCGGCGTCCCAAGCAGCGTCCCCAGGCCTCAGTGATGCTCCCGGCATCTTCCGGTCCCAGGGATACCTTGCGACAATGACCTGAGATGACGTAGCATCACGGAGACCACTACGTCATCAAAGGTCATTGTCGCAAGGCATCACTGGGACCGAAAGATGCCGGGAGCATCACTGAGGCCTGGGAACACTGCGAGGGATGCCGGAAGGTGAGAATATCATCATTTTTTATTTTTTTATTATTTTTAACTTTATATCTTTTTACTACTGATGCTGTATAGGCAGCCTCAATAGTAAAAAGTTGGTCACACTCGTCAAATACTGTGTTTGACGAGTGTGACCATCCTGTTTATCAGTTTTCCAAGCGATGCTACAGATCGCTTGCAAAACGCTAGTTTTTCGCGGGAAATACGCAGAAATTACGCATGCGGAATTCTAGCGTATTTCCCGCAGCAGGGAGTTGCGGAATTCCCACGTAAATTTACGCAGCAATTCCGCAACGTGTGCACATAGCCTAAAGATTAAAAAATCTCTGTATTTTTTGTTGGTGGGTAAATTTGCAAAATCTGCAGTGTATCAAATATTTATTTATCCCAATGTATGTCTGTCTTAATATATCTCCTCAATGTTTCAAAACAAAAAAAAAATCAAAAGCACATGGTTAAGTTAAAGCATTTCAAAGTTATTACCACAGAAAGTCAGACTTGGGGCTGCGTCTTAATGGTCATAATAGGCCACCTAATGAAGCGGTAATGTTTTTAAAAAAGTAATAAAGAACTTTTTTTATGGAATTAAAGTTAATTCCTCCAGATGACAGACTTGGCAATGTGGGTGGTATTTGACCCTTGCTGCATAAATATTTGTATGGTGATGTGGTATTAGAAATACACTTATTATAAGCGGACTGGAAATTAAAAAAAATGATGGATTTCTATTTTCTTTATAAAAGGTTACAAAATGCCATGAAAATTATTTTTCAAAAAGACTGGCCCAAATTTGAAGTGTGAACAAATTATGGGATCTGGGTTACCTTGAATAGTTTTTAGGAGGGTTGAGACTGAAGGATAAATTACTGAGGAGTTGAAAATGAATAAGGGTGCTGAAGTATTTTTTTCTTGAAAACGTGATCATTTCATAATGGATTATCCATATTTAAAACATCATATACAGAGGAACACAAAACAATAATTAACATAATAACGCAAAATAAATTATTTAACTTATAGCATATCATTTTACGCCACACCACACACTATCAAAAAGACCAAGGAGGAAATAATCAATTTAATGGGAATACCAATATGAGATGGTAAAGTGACAATGTAATTGAAAAATGTTTATCACAAAACTCAAGATAAAAAGCGGACGGCACCGCTGTTACCGTGTGACTTCAAATGATGTGCGGCATACAGAAGCCCAGCAGCTGGGAATCTCGGGTGCCAGACCTGGAAACAGTCAATCCTGGGAATCCATGCAAAGAGAAGAGGTTGCACTCATCGAGATGGAAGTTTCACTGATTTATTGACATATCATGAACATGTCAAGTCGGGGGAGTGACATAAGGAGTGCAAGAAAGGCTGACAACGGCCGTTTCGCGCTGCTCGAGCGCTTCAACGCAGTTGGGTGTGGATACTATTAGAGAAATATTGAACTCCACAGGCAAAGAGCAGGGCTTTGTGGATTTTGTTTGTGAAGCTTTGAATTTCATACTTACTCACAATCAGCGTCGGACTGGCCCACCGGGGAACCGGAGGATTCTCCGGTGGGCCCTGGCATCTGGTGGGCCCTGGCACCTGCTGGCATATAGGGCCAGCAGTTGCCTAGGGCCCCCGCTGCTCCAGGGGCCCCCAGCCAGTGGTGTGTCGCACACCATGCAGCTGCTATGGGGGCCCCTGCCAGCGGAGCAGCAGCGGGTGTCAGGAGGCAGGAGCCCCTGTCCCCGCTGCTAAAGAGAAATGAATATTCACTGCGAAGCAGTGAATATCATTTCAGGTCTCCACACCCCCAGAGGCCCCGCCCCCAGCCCAGTAAGCCGCTCTGCAGACCACAGCTGTAAATCAGGGCCGGCGCCGCCCTCAGTCCTCTCTGCTCCTGGCTCACAGCCGGTGCGCGATTACGTCACTACATCGCGCACCCGCTGTGTGTCTGGCAGAGGGGGCAGCTCCTGACACTGAAGCCGGGATCAGCGTGGGAGCGAGGAGGAGAGGTGAGTATTGTTTTGTTTTGTTTTTTTATATCTCTCTCGCTCTCTCTATCTGTCTCTCTCTATCTATCTATCTCTATTTCTCAATATATCTCTATATATCTCTCTCTCTATCTCTCTTATATCTATCTATCTTTCTATCTCTATCTATCTCTATCTATCTCTATCTATTATCTCTATCTATCTTTATATCTATCTCTATATCTATCTATCTCTATATCTTTCTATATATATCTCTATATCTATCTATTATGTCTATCTATCTCTATATCTATATATCTTACTCTATCTAGCTCTATATCTATTATCTCTATATTTATTATCTATCTAGCTACCATCTATATCTATCTTTATCTATATATATCTCTATCTAATATCTATATCTATCTATCTCTATACCTATCTATCTATTTATCTATCCATTATCTATCTCTATATCTTTTCTCTGTATCTATCTATCTCTATATCTATATCTCTCGCTATCTATCGCTCTATCTATCTTTATATCTATATCTATCTCTATTTCTCTCTATATCTATCTCTATAGCTATCTATCTATATATCTCTATCTCTATATCTCTCTTTCTATCTCTATATATCTATCTTTATCTATTTATCTCTATATCTTTTCTCTGTATCTATCTCTCTATATCTATCTATCTCTATATATATCTATTATCTCTATATCTATATCTATTTCTCTCTATATCTATCTATTTATCTCTATCTCTATATCTATCTCTCTGTATATCTATCTATCTCTATATCTATCTCTATATCTATCTATCTTTATCTATCTATCTCTATCTATTATCTCTATCTATCTCTATCTATCGCTCTATCTCTATATCTATCTTTCTATCTCTACATCTATCTCTATATCTATCTTTCTATCTATATCTATCTATATCTATCTATTATGTCTATCTAGCTATCTCTATTATCTATATCTACCTATCTCTATATCTTTCTATCTTACTCTCTCTATATCTATCTGTTATCTCTATATTTATTATCTATCTTTATCTATCTATCTCTATCTATTATCTATATCTATATCTATCTCTCTATCTATTTATCGATCTCTGTATCTATCTCTCTCTATATCTATCTCTCTCTATCTCTATCTATCTTTATATCTATATCTATCTCTATATCTATTATCTCTATATCTATCTACCTATCTATCTCTATATCTATCTACCTATCTATATCTATCTCTATATCTATATATCTGTTTCTCTCTATATCTATCTCTATATCTCTCTCTCTATAGCTATCTATATATTATTTCTATATCTATCTATATATTATCTCTATATCTATCTATCTCTATATCTGTTATCTCTATATCCATATCTATCTCTATATCTATCTATCTCTATATCTATCTATCTCTATATCTATCTTTCTATCTAACACTATATCTATCTCTATATCTCATTATCTATCAATCTCTATCTCTCTCTCTTTATCTATCTATTGATCTATCCATCTATCTCTATATCTATCTATTATATCTATCTATTATCTCTATTATCTATATCTATCCATCTATCTAGCTATCTCTATCTATCTCTATATCTCTCTATATCTATCTTTCTAACTCTATATCTATCTATCTATCTCTATACATATCTCTATATCTAGCTATTATCTCTATATCTATCTCTATATCTATCTTTCTATATCTATCTGTCTCTATATCTATCTCTATATCTATCTATCTCTATATCTATCTCTATATATCTCTATATCTATTTTTATTTATAGCCATCTATCTATATATATTTATCTCTATATCTATCTATATATGTCTATATTATTATTATTATTATTATTATTATATCTGTATATCTCTATCTATTATCTATCTCTATCTATATATCTATCTATCTCTATATCTTTCTATCTATAGCTATCTATCTCTATATCTATCTATCTATTATCTATTTTCTATCTATCTCTATATCTATCTATATTTCTTTCTATATCTATCTTTATATCTATCTCTATCTATCTCTATCTATCTCTATCTATCTCTATCTATCTCTATCTATCTCTATCTATCTCTATCTATCTCTATCTATCTATCTCTATCTATCTCTATGAATCTTTCTATCTATATCTATCCATTATCTACTTTCTATCCATTATCTACTATCTATCTCTATATCTATCTATTTCTACATCTATCTTTCTATCTATTTCTATCTAACTCTATATCTATATATCTATATAGCATTATACCCTATGAGGGGGCAGCATTATACCCTATGAGGAGGCAGCATTATATCCTATGAGGAGGCAGCATTATACCCTATGAGGAGGCAGCATTATATCCTATGAGGAGGCAGCATTATTCCCTATGAGGGGATGCATTATTCCCTATGAGGGGGCAGTATTATACCCTATGAGGGGGGCAGTATTATACCCTATGAGGGGGGCAGCATTATACCCTATGAGGGGATGCATTATTCCCTATGAGGGGGGCAGTATTATACCCTATGAGGAGGCAGTATTATACCCTATGAGGGGGGCAGCATTATTCCCTATGAGGGGGGCAGTATTATACCCTATGAGGGGGCAGTATTATACCCTATGAGGGGGCAGCATTATACCCTATGAGGAGGGCAGCTTTATTCCCTATGAGGGGGTGCATTATACCCTATGAGGAGGCAGCATTATACCCTATGAGGGGGCAGCATTATTCCCTATGAGGGGATGCATTATTCCCTATGAGGGGGGCAGCATTATACCCTATGAGGAGGCAGCATTATATCCTATGAGGAGGCAGCATTATACCCTATGAGGAGGCAGCATTATATCCTATGAGGAGGCAGCATTATTCCCTATGAGGGGATGCATTATTCCCTATGAGGGGGGCAGTATTATACCCTATGAGGGGGGCAGTATTATACCCTATGAGGGGGGCAGCATTATACCCTATGAGGGGATGCATTATTCCCTATGAGGGGGACAGTATTATACCCTATGAGGAGGCAGTATTATACCCTATGAGGGGGGCAGCATTATTCCCTATGAGGGGGGCAGTATTATACCCTATGAGGGGGCAGTATTATACCCTATGAGGGGGCAGCATTATACCCTATGAGGAGGGCAGCATTATTCCCTATGAGGGGGTGCATTATACCCTATGAGGGGGTGCATTATACCCTATGAGGAGGCAGCATTATACCCTATGAGGGGGCAGCATTATTCCCTATGAGGGGATGCATTATTCCCTATGAGGGGGGCAGTATTATACCCTATGAGGAGGCAGCATTATACCCTATGAGGGGGTGCATTATACCCTATGAGGGGGGCAGTATTATACCCTATGAGGAGGGCAGTATTATACCCTATGAGGGGGGCAGTATTATACCTTATGAGGGGGGCAGTATTATACCCTATGAGGGGGTGCATTATTCCCTATGAGGGGGTGCATTATTCCCTATGAGGGGGGCAGTATTATACCCTATGAGGGGGGCAGTATTATATTCTATGAGGGGGTGCATTATTCCCTATGAGGGGGGCAGTATTATACCCTATGAGGGGGGCAGTATTATACCCTATGAGGAGGCAGCATTATACCCTATGAGGGGGTGCATTATTCCCTATGAGGGGGGCAGTATTATACCCTATGAGGGGGGCAGTATTATACCCTATGAGGGGGGCAGTATTATACCCTATGAGGGGGCAGCATTATTCCCTATGAGGGGGTGCATTACACCCTATGAGGGGGTGCATTATTCCCTATGAGGGGGGCAGTATTATACCCTATGAGGGGGGCAGTATTATACCCTATGAGGGGGTGCATTATACCCTATGAGGGGGTGTATTATACCCTATGAGGGGGTGCATTATACCCTATGAGGGGGGCAGTATTATACCCTATGAGGGGGGCAGTATTATATTCTATGAGATGGCTGCATTATATTCTATGAGATGGCTGCATTATACTATGTGAGGGGGCTGCTTTATATTCTATGAGGGGGCTACCCCAACGCCTGCTACATAATTAAGACATGTACAACCTTATATTATACCCGGATATTAGCGTGTTTTACCGCATAATTGGTGGTCTGGTATTTAACTCTATGCAGCTACATAGTGGGCCCCAAGAATGATTTTCTCTGGTGGGCCCAAGGTGTTCCAGTCCGACGCTGCTCACAATGCATTCACTTTTGATTGTACGTGGTACCGTCAAAATGTGGGTACCGCGATGGGCACCCCGGCAGCATGTACATTCGCCAATCTCTTTTTGGGTGCCCTGGAAGAAAAATATGTCTACAATACTAAACAATTTTTTCAACATATTAGACTGTATCTTAGGTTTGTGGACGACGTGTTCATTGTCTGGGATGGCACCAGAGATTCTTTTGACAAGTTTGTCAGTCACCTAAATGAGGTGAACCAGATGAACATGCTGTTTACACACAATTTTGGAGGGACACGGCTGGAATTTCTTGATGTCTTGTTGGAAGTTAAGGATAATGAAATCTGCACGTCAGTTTACAGGAAACCTTTGGCTACTAATTCCATATTGCGTTATGATCGTTTCCATCCATCACATACCATCAATTCATTGCCATATGGTCAATTTTTGAGAGTCCACCGTCTAAATAATGCCTTGGAGGGCTTTGAAACACAATCTAGAGAGTTATATAATAGAGCCTTAGGATATCCCCATTGTCTGAACCTATTAGATACCACACTTGAAAAAGTAAAATCTCAGTACAGTAACAAAGTTAGAGGAGTTGTGCCTCTAAAAAATAAAAGAGTCGAAAATGAAAAGAGATTTACCTTCTGTTTTCGATATAGTCCCATGGATTGTCAGATACGAGCAGCAATTAGAAAAAATTGGCATATTTTGGAACAAGATAGGGATTTAAGTGACATAGTATCTAGAGAGCCCCTTATCTCATGTAAGCGGAGTACAAGAATTAGTGACGATCCGATTCTTAACCAGAATATCTCTAAGCGTGACACTTGGCTGAGTAAAGGAACACCACAAGGGAATTATAGGTGTGGCCATTGTCCTTATTGTAAATTTCATCGTACTGATCGTACACTACACATGGGCGCGGTCACGCATACAGTAACAGATTTGATCACATGCAAGACAGACCATGTAGTCTATGTGATTTTTTGCACATGTCGGTTTTTCTACATAGGTAAAACCATACGTCCGCTATACATTCGTTTTCGTGAGCATTTTAAGTCCATTAGAACGGGAAAAGGAGTCCCACGTTTAATTAACCATGTAAGAGATGCACATGGAAATGACCCTAATGTTCTCTCCTTTGCAGGAATCGAGAAGGTGGTTTTACCGCCGCAGGAAGGGCATTTAAATAAAATCCTATTAAAACGAGAATCCAGGTGGATTATGAATACACAGGCGACAGGTCCGCTGGGTTTTAATGATAGAATAGACATGGCTGTTTTTTTATGAAGGAGTTTATATTTTCCCTCATTTCTCTTGATGTTGATAGGAGAACTAGGTCACACATGTATACATGTGGTTTTTCTGGTTGGTACCTTTCCTCTGGAGTCTCTTATTGCAGCTTTGATGAACTTTCACATATTTGAGACAAAGACATCTTTTTGAATTTGGTGGGTTTTCTTTCCCGTAGCATTTGAATTGTTTAGTGACTTGTTTTTTGTTTGTATAGTATACGTGCACATATACATTGTGCGTTTTCGGTGCAGCGGTTTTTGACCGCTATGATTGAGATTTGTCATTGATAGTCCATTATTGTGTTTATCCATAATAAGATACAGCCATGCAGGTACATAGTAGTTTATGAGAATTCTAAAAAAACAGATAATAAGTTGCACACAATTTACATTTTTCATTTCAGGATAAGAAAAAATTTTTTTTTTTTTTGAAAAAAAAATTTTTTTGACAGAATTTTTTTTAAAATTTTTTTTTTTTTTTTTTTTTAAAAAAATTTTTGACAGAATTTTTGTGAAATTTTTTTTTTTTTTTTTTGTGAGTATATCAATGGTTCAATACAATAATAGTGAGACAGTTTGGTCTCTGGATACATATGATTGTAGATGTTTTCCATAAGAAAAAGAAAAAAATAGTTTTCGATATATGAAAATAACAGTAGTCTTCGATATATGAATATGCATTGTAATTTATCTCTCGATGTAACCATTTTTCTGCTTGTGCAGTAAGTTGTATTTATGCTTTTGTATGTTGTAATGCATCTCAGCATGTTTTTAATTCACTAATGTCACTTAGACAGCAGCTGTGGAGGGAGGAGGTACGGAGTGATGTGATTTCCATATGAACCCAGCACTTCCCCCCACTGTTTGACCCGTTGAAGCACTCGAGCAGCGCGAAACGGCCGTTGTCAGCCTTTCTTGCACTCCTTATGTCACTCCCCCGACTTGACATGTTCATGATATGTCAATAAATCAGTGAAACTTCCATCTCGATGAGTGCGACCTCTTCTCTTTGCATGAAAAATGTTTATGTTTAAGCTAAAGACAGGCTGAAAATTACCAGGATACATGGTCTCCCATCATTTTGAGTATCAAGAAGAACTTAAGGTACGCGAACTTTCAAATGGACCCCCATGCCAAAATACACACACATCTCCGCTCCGTACACCTCGTACACGCACGGCTCCGCTCACCTCGTACACACGTGGCTCCGCACTCTTCGTACACACACGGCTCTGCTCACCTCGTACACAAACGGCTCTGCTCAGTACACCCCATACATACACGGCTGCGCGCCATACACCTCACACACACATGGTTCTGCTACATCCACCTGTAAACCCCTCCTGACCCCACTTTCATCCAGTACCATGACAACCAGCACTGCAGAGTCCTGCACACATATGGAGGCTCTTGATCATGTGACCCCTGACTCCTCCCCTCCTGTGACCTTATCACAGGTCCTGTGTGCAGCCATCGCGTCAGGCCAATTGAAGCCTTGCAGCCACTCAAAGCAAGGAGCTGCACAGCCAATAAGCACCTGCAGCTCCCCGATCGGGCCCCTAAACACTCCGGGCCCCGTTGCAGCTGCGACTCCTGCGACCACGGTAGTCCCGCCCCTGCCTTTGACCTATAACTTAATAGGGGAGTGCAAAGAAATGTTTTAGTAACTATGGAATTCATGTCCATGAATACAATCTTTAAGGAATCTGGAGAAGTGAAATTAGTATGAAATCCAGGAGGTGCCTCACTATTTATACTGCTTTTATGCAATCTATGGTTGAGATCACTTTATACTGTAATTAGAATATTAAAATTGGAATCCTGGAGGCTTTAAAAAGAGTTTGCTCCCACTTTTTTTACGTACGTGCAAAAGTGAGTGGTGAGCTGAAAATAGGTTAAAGGGAACCTGTCATCAGTTTTGGCCAATATAAGTTACGACCACCATCTTTCAAGGCTGATATACAGCATTTTATAATGCTGTTTATCAGCCCCCAACCCCACCTGCAAGAGAAGTAAAATAACTTATACTCACCTGCGGGGTAGACACCGGTCCAAGAGGTGTCGCTGGTCATGGTCCAACGCCTCCCATCTTCATGCAATGCTATCCTCCTGCTTGCTTCGTGTCGCGCTCCTGCGCAGGTGTACTTCTCTGCCCTGTTGAGGGCAGAGAAGTACACCTGCGCAGGAGCTCGATGCTGGAGAGACTGTGTGGATGATGCAGGGACGAGTCAGCTACACGAAGCAAGAAGGAAGACAGTATTGCACGGAGATGGGAAGCGCCGGACCAAGACCAGCGACACCCCTCAGACCGGACTGCCCCACAGCTGAGTATAATAAAAGTTATTTTTCATCTCTTCCAGGTTGGGTTGGGGGCAGATATACAGCATTCTAGAATGCTGCATTTCAGCCCCGAAAGATGGTGGCCATAACTTATATCGGCCAAAACTGATGACAGGTTCCCTTTAAAGTTGATACAGTATTTAGCAGTGTGTTGTTGCTTCTCAGCTTCTATTGGCACCAAATTTTGTTCAAGCACAGATAAGTAATCAATTGCAAAGATTATTGCAATAGGATAACTTGGACGACACTGCTTACTAATAGCTGGACAGAAGATATTCTATAAAAACAGTAATGTAAAATTGGCTGATTAAATCTAACTTTGCCTCCAAGATTGATAACTTGCTAGAATATGCTAAAATGAGGATGCTAGACAATTTTTCTGTAAATTTTTGCTTTCTGCATGCTTCCTCCAACATTATAAGGTTCTATCTTCCCTCCTTAACAATTAAAAGACAAAGCAATATCGCAAAACACACTTTCTAAAGCAAAATAACAACTTTATATGTTAGGAAGGGAACAGATGCGTGGTAACAGTATTTCAATTAATGAGTTTTAGTCAATCATACTGTAGTTAGATCAAGTGACCACAAGGACATAAACTGCTAAACAAGTAATTGAAAATCTGAAACAATTGTATTTTTCATATAACCTACATTACTTCCTTAGCCTCATGTTACCTTTCTGAAATCTCCATGATGTTGGTATTCACATAGCATCATATCAAAGAAGATAGGGATTGTGGCTTTGCGTAATTCATCTTCAGGAATCAGTGTCATTTCCAGAATTGGTCCAACCATTCCAGGAATAAAGCAAATTTTGTTTTTACCTACCACAAAAAGTTATGAAAAAAATGTAATACCATATGATGAAATACAATAATTAAATAATTGTAGATCATAATGTTAATGTAATATACAATATAATATAGAATCAAAGTAACATGGGGCAGTAATGCAATAAGGTAAGCACACATTTGCTGGGTATTGGGTGAGCAATGGTAAGTATCGATCATAAAGTTATGAAGGAAAACTAAGGCACTCCAGACTCTAATGCATAGGAATTTATTGAGATGGTATGTTCATCAACAGATTGTTTTATATGGAGAGGGGCCAACAATTTGGTACCATTTGGACTTTGATCATGGCCTACAAAATATCTACACGTGCACACAAGTATATTTGACATGCAAATAATTACACTGGGTAATATGGAACAATATAAAATTGAAAGAAATAAAACTTCACAGTAGACAAAAGTATTCATAATTTTATCACATTTAGAAAGATTTATGTCAGAGACACCGCACTACACTCGCTCCTAGAGCCAGTGCGTGTGTCCTGAGAACAGAAGCAGTGCTAAAAGATACCTGTGGAGTGTGCAGCAGAGGTGGCCATGCGTGCTTCAGGATAATAGTGTCAGGGTCCAGTCAGCGCTGGAAGGTAAAGAGGCAAAGGACCTGCGGACACTAAAACTGAATAATGTGCACGGGACCTATGGTCATGAGACTGCAAGGGGGCGGGGCTTAGTGTCCTGTATTCAGATAGGACAGGACACCATACAACAACTCAGAGTCAGGCAAAACAGAGGTCACACACAGTACGGGCGAACGAGGTACAGGAGGGACGAACAGATGGGTAGTCAGACAGAGCCAAAGGTCATACACAAGAGGGCGACGTGGTACCAAGGGGACGAGCAGAGAGAAGTCGGGTCACAAGCAGAGAGTCATACACGAGAGGTAGCGCAGTACAAGAGGGTCAGGCAGAACTCGTAACAGGGACAGAACCAGATCACAACCGAACAAACAAGCAAGATATCAGGCACAAGGCACACGTATACAAGAGGTCACTTAACTCAGCCGAGGGCAGGAGTATAACTGACACCGGACCCAGGTCCAGTGAGCACTAAATAGCCTCCTGCTGCCAGAGAGAAGCAGCACAATTAACCCCTAGTCTAACCAGGACGGGTCAAAGCGAAATCCCGTCCTGGATCATGACAGTACCCTCCTCTCAATGGGGGGCCACCGGACCCCCAGGTCTCTCAGGGTACTTGGCGTGAAAGGCTCGGATCAACCGATCTGCATGAACTGATCGAGCAGGAACCCACAAGCGTTCCTCAGGACCATAGCCCTTCCAATGTATCAGATACTGAAGGGCGCGACGGACCAACCTGGAGTCGACAATTCGTTCCACCTCGTACTCAGCCTGCCCATCTACCAGAACCGGTGTCGGGGAAGATGATGATCCCTCCCCACTGGACCTCACAGGTTTCAAAAGGGCCTTATGGAAAACATTTGGGATCCGCAGAGATGGCGGGAGCTGCAACCGAAAAGCCACCGGGTTAATTGCTTCGGTAATTACATAGGGACCTATAAACTTGGGTCCAAGCTTCGCAGAGGGGACCTTGAGCCTTATATTTTTGGTGGATAACCATACCTTATCCCCGACCTGAAACACTGGACCCACGGATCGTTTTTTGTCCGCAAAAAATTTACATTTGTCCTGGGCCTTCGTAATGTTATTCTGGACCTCCCGCCATACCTCCCCCAACCGCTGGATCGACTCGTCCGCCCCAGGACACCCAGAATTCAAGCGGGAAAATTCTCCAAAATGAGGATGAAACCCATAATTGCAAAAAAAATGAGATGTACCCGTAGACTGGTTAGTGCGGTTGTTAAAAGCAAACTCAGCCAATGGTAACACAGAACACCAATCATCCTGTTGGGCTGAGGTCAAACAACGCAGAATTTGCTCCAGAGACTGATTGGTCCGCTCAGTCTGCCCATTAGTCTCTGGATGGTAGGTGGATGAAAAGGACAGACTAATACCCAACCTCCTACAAAAAGCTCTCCAAAATCTGGACACAAATTGCACTCCCCTATCAGACACCACATTCAGGGGTACCCCATGCAACCGCACCACATGCTCCACAAACAATCTGGACAATGTTTCCGCATTAGGTAGAGCTGCCAAAGGTACAAAATGTGCCTGCTTACTAAACCTGTCCACTACGACCCAGACCACGGTATTACCCTTGGAAGGGGGAAGGTTGGTGATGAAATCCATGGACAGATGAGTCCATGGTCTCTCAGGAATTGGCAGTGGTACCAATTCCCCGGCCGGCCGGTTATGGGGAGTTTTCGCACGGGCACAAACCTCACACGCAGACACATACTCCCCAACATCAGAGGCTAAAGAAGACCACCAGAACATTCTAGCAATGGCCTTCCGGGTCGCTGAGATCCCTGGATGTCCACCCAGAACTGAGTCATGGAACTCCTGGAGGACCTTGAGACGAAACTGAGCTGGCACATAAAGTTTATCCACCGGCTTAGCTGGAGGTGCAAGAGCCTGGGCTTCTCGAATCTCTCGTTCCAACACATTAGAAACCTCTGCCACCACCACCCCAGGCTGAAGAATGGAGGATGGAGGTTCCGGGGGGGACACCGGATCTAGACTGCGTGACAACGCATCCGCTCTGATATTCTTGGATCCTGGTCGGAAAGTGATCGAGAAGTTGAATCGAGAAAAAAAAAGTGACCATCTAGCCTGTCTGGGAGTCAACCTTTTAGCAGACTCGATGTAAGCTAGGTTTTTGTGGTCCGTGATTACCGATATAGGATGGACAGCCCCCTCCAAAAAAATGCCTCCATTCTGCAAAAGCCAATTTTACGGCCAGAAGTTCCCGATTCCCCACATCATAGTTTCTCTCTGCCGGAGAGAACTTCTTTGAGAAAAAGGCGCAAGGTCTTAAATTGGTCAAAGTGGCGGGTCCCTGGGACAATACCGCCCCCACCCCCACCTCTGAGGCGTCTACCTCAACAATAAATGGTTCAGAGGGGTCCGGTTGGATAAGAACCGGGGCCGACATGAAACATTTTTTCAAAAACTGAAAGGCCGCTACCGCTGCGGTTGACCAATTCTTGATATCGGCCCTCTTTTGAGTCATGTCTGTGAGGGGTTTAACCACCTGTGAGAACCCCCTTATAAATTTCCGATAATAATTAGCGAACCCTAGGAAACGTTGCAGACCCTTCAAATCACACGGTTGAACCCACTCGAGAATGGCCTGCACCTTATTAGGATCCATGCGATACCCTTCAGCAGACACGATGAACCCCAGAAAGGACAGTTCCTGAACAAAAAATAAACATTTTTCAAGTTTAGCAAACAGACAGTTCTCCCTGAGCCTTTGGAGAACTGCCCGAACATGACCAATGTGAGTCTGTTTATCAGGCGAGTAGATTAAAATGTCATCCAAATACACCACCATAAAACGTCCAATCAAATCGGAGAACACATGATTTATGAAATTTTGGAAGACCGCTGGAGCGTTGGTCAGGCCGAAGGGCATGACCAAATTTTCAAACAACCCTTCAGTGGTGAGAAAGGCGGTCTTCCATTCATCTCCATCCCGGACTCGGATAAGGTTATACGCTCCCCGTAGGTCTAATTTCGAAAACCACTTGGCTCCGGACAACTGATTGTATAAATCAGGAATAAGTGGAAGGGGATAAGTATTCCTCACAGTTATTTTATTTAACTCACGAAAATCGAGGCATGGGCGCAAACCACCGTCTTTTTTTTTTTACAAAAAAGAACCCTGCCGCCACAGGAGAAACAGAAGGACGAATATGTCCCTTACGGAGGCTCTCAGAAATATATTCCTTCATCGCAGCCCGTTCCAGACCCGAGAGGTTATACAGGCGGGCTTTGGGCAATTTAGCACCTGGAACCAGGTCAATGGCACAATCAAATGGGCGGTGTGGTGGTAAAACCTCAGCCTCTTTTTCGGAGAAAACGTCAGTATAATCTATCAGGCACTCCGGAATGCCTTCTAGACCCACGGACGACACAGACACAGAAACAAGACATTTCTCAGAGCAATAGGGACCCCATTTAACAATATCCCGAGATTCCCAATTAATCACAGGATTATGCAGCTGTAACCAGGGGAACCCCAACACCAGTCCCGCAGGCAGGTTGTTCATTACAAAACATGAAATACGTTCCTGATGTAAGGAACTCACTTTAAGGAGAAACTCTTCAGTACAAAACACAATGTCATTCTTACCCAGTGGTGTTTTGTCAATAGCAACAAGGTGAATCGGAGTCTCCAACCTAACTGTCCCTAACTTACACCTGGCCACCAAATCAGAGTCAATAAAGTTCAATGATGAACCGCAATCCACGAAGGCAGTTGTGGATGTGGAGACACCCCCACAACAAAGTTCCACTTGGAATGACATTTTAGAAAATGCAGAAAAGGGTACCTGAGAGCCTGGGTGACCTCCACGATAATCACCCGGGCTCAGTCGTTTGTTGGTTAGTGGCCGGGAGGGGCAATCCTTTTTCCCATGTCCAGACTCGCCACTGTGAACACAGCATTTTCTCACGTGCCGTTGCCTCCTTTCTTCCTCCTTACGGTTGATGGTTCCCATCGCCGTGATTTTCAGTGAAGAACTGGCTCCCCTTCCTTGGGAGAACAATGATGTCTCGGTTTGTATCACTCCCCTTGCCCGTAACCTGCGATCCATTCGGACGGCCTGTGTCATAGCTTCCTCCAGGGCATCAGGTGGGGGGTGGAGAGCCAAGGCGTCTTTCAGATGCTCAGACAGGCCTCTGCGGAACAACCCCCGGAGAGCAGCGTCGTTCCAGCAGACCTCAGCAGCCCAGCGTCTGAACTCTGAGCAAAACCACTCGGCTGAGTGTTTCCCCTGGCAAACATTCATCAGCCTGTCCTCAGCCATACGCACCCGATCAGGCTCATCATAAATATGCCCCAGGGCCTCAAAAAATGCATCCACAGTCATACGCTCAGGGGCCGTGGTAGGAAGGGAGAAAGCCCAAGCTTGGGGGGCTCCCCTTAACAGAGACATAATGATCCCCACTCTCTGACTTTCATCCCCAGAAGAGTGTGGTCTTAAGGGAAAAAAAAAGCTTACAGCCCTCCTTGAACACTCTGAAGTCATTTTTATCTCCAGAAAAGGTATCTGGTAACTTCACTGGAGACTCAGGGGAAATTAATGTAACATCCCGATCCCCCAATGAAAGAACCCCATGCACAGTGTCAGCGATCAGCTGCTGAGACTGAGCCAGGACTCTTTGTTCTCCAAAGAGTTTCTGAGACATCTGCGTCAGATGCTTAACCTGCTCAGAAAGAGCGTGCACAGGATCCATCACACACACAGGTGAATGGGAGCAGAGAAAAAAAAATGGTATGGGTCAGTTATAATGTCAGAGACACCGCACTACACTCGCTCCTAGAGCCAGTGCGTGTGTCCTGAGAACAGAAGCAGTGCTAAAAGATACCTGTGGAGTGTGCAGCAGAGGTGGCCATGCGTGCTTCAGGATAATAGTGTCAGGGTCCAGTCAGCGCTGGAAGGTAAAGAGGCAAAGGACCTGCGGACACTAAAACTGAATAATGTGCACGGGACCTATGGTCATGTGACTGCAAGGGGGCGGGGCTTAGCGTCCTGTATTCAGATAGGACAGGACACCATACAACAACTCAGAGTCAGGCAAAACAGAGGTCACACACAGTACGGGCGAACGAGGTACAGGAGGGACGAACAGACGGGTAGTCAGACAGAGCCAAAGGTCATACACAAGAGGGCGACGTGGTACCAAGGGGACGAGCAGAGAGAAGTCGGGTCACAAGCAGAGAGTCATACACGAGAGGTAGCGCAGTACAAGAGGGTCAGGCAGAACTCGTAACAGGGACAGAACCAGATCACAACCGAACAAACAAGCAAGATATCAGGCACAAGGCACACGTATACAAGAGGTCACTTAACTCAGCCGAGGGCAGGAGTATAACTGACACCGGACCCAGGTCCAGTGAGCACTAAATAGCCTCCTGCTGCCAGAGAGAGGCAGCACAATTAACCCCTAGTCTAACCAGGACGGGTCAAAGCGAAATCCCGTCCTGGATCATGACAATTTATAACAGATGTGCATGATTCTGGTAGCTTATATCTCATGCTAGTTGCAATCTAATCACGAAAGGAGAATAGAAAAAAGTAAAAAGGAGTAGAATGAGTAGTGAAAAAAAGAAGAGCGAGAAAAAGCAAATATGTAGAAGCTAATACGTGAATAATAATTGATCGTATTCTTGGCATGACCATAAAATTTGGAATTAAATATAAAGGCCTACATTTCAGGAACCATATGGCAGATTTAAAAAAAAAAAAAAAAAAAAGAAAAGTCATGGGAGCAGTGGAAATAAAAAGAAGAGCAAAAACTGGACAGTTTTAAACTGGTGACAGGTCCTCTTTAACTCTTACTCATTGTTTTCTTATCGGCAGTATTACATGAGTGTCCTGTGAATTTTTTATAGCAATTGGACATCTAAATGAATGATTAAGTAACTTTATTTAACAAATCCCAAGTACAGTATTATTAGACAGGGCACTCACCTAATTATACCTAGTTGAAAAAGCACACGTGAAATGTGCAGTGAGGACCTTTGCACAGGCACTTTATTATGGGTAAGCCCTAGTCATGAGCGAGCATGCTCGTCACGGCTTGTTACTCGCTCGAGCATCAGAGTGTTTGAGATACTCGGTGAGTATTTTTGAATGCTCGAGCGCAAGTTCGAGTACCCACCCCACATGTTTTGCGCTTGTCAGACAGCCAATAAACATGCAAAGTTTGACTGCCAGTCACTTTAATATGCCATGTTAGTAGTGGCATTACTGTGATTAGCTGGCCACATAGTATCATCGGGTCTTTATAAAACCTGGGATGCTGTGCTCGGCACAGTGTACCATTGGAAACAGGCAGAGCAGAGCTGCTGAACTAGAGACAGAGTTTTATCTGCGTATAGGCAGGGATTAGACACCATTTATATTTCTTTCAACTGCAACAGCAGCCTTCATTAGGGCCAATTATGATCAATATTAATACTGCTGTTTGTAGCACTCAGGGAGAGATTATGCCAAAGAGATAGTGTAGGACAGAATAGGGTTAATTGCACATCCTTTCTGCTGCAACTCATACCAAAAGCCCTTCTCAGGAATAATAATATTCTTTTTGTTCTTAACCCTGCAAATTGTTCTGAGGAGGGAAATATTATACACCATTTATACTGCACCAGTTGAAAAGCATAAAGCCAGACTTGGTTGGTTAGCAATAGCATCACTATATTGCTACTACTGTGTAACAAGTCCATCTGAGGCGGGCAAATTTTCCTGAGATACTAATCCTGCAAAGTTTTTTCAGCAGGGAAATATTATACGCTATTTAGACTGCACCAGTTGTGTGTCAAAATCATATAGCCAGACTTGGTGGGTTGCAATAGCATCGCTATATAGCTCAAGAATTTAAATAAGTCCATCTGAGGTGTGCAAATTTTCCTGAAATATTAAATCCAGCAATGTTTTTTCAGCATGGATATATCATATGAAATTTAAAATGGGCAAGGCACATGGAAGTAGATGTGATGCTGATGGTAAGCGCAGAGGCCGAAGCCATTGGCAAGGTGAAACTTTGCCTGTTGTGGTGCACAACAAACACACACATCCTGTTGACTTAGCTTTCTGTCCTACTATGTAGGGGGTGCAAAACACTACTATTGAAGTCAGACCAGTGTGAAAAGGTTGTTGGATGCATAGCAGATAATGCTTCCAGTTACTTTGCCAGCACCACCCTGTCTTCTACATGGCCGAGTCTCAGTAGACATGATTCTGGACCACATAATACACACCCTGATCCTCTTTTCTCCCTCCATGCTGAGTGCCCCAAGACAAATGATCCCACACTTGGACACAGAGCTGTTCACATTTCCATTTATAGATTCTGGCCTCTTGCCCTGTCCGTTTCAGGGTGGATATGAGGAGATTGCAGAAGATCAATGCCCAAATATTTGAGAAGTTAAGCTTACAAAAAGATGATGGAGGGAAAAATGCAATTACTGTCGCAAGAGGTGGATTGCTGATGAGACACAATTGCCAACAAGTGATGTTGTTAAGTTAGCAAGTCAGGAGAAGGACCAGGGTGCGGAAGTGGAAGATGAAGTGGTGGACGATTAAGTCATTGACCCAACCTGGGAAGGTGACATGCAGTGTGACAACAGCAGCGCAGAGGGGCAGGGAGCCAAAGCACCACAAAAGGCAGGAAGAGTCAGTGGAGTGGCCAGAGATACAAGGCAGGCAACTGATCCCCAGAGAACATGGATGAAATTGACAAGCCAAGGGTTAGGTGCGCTTTTTTAAAAGACAGTCCAGTTAACCCAAAAAAGGCCATTTGCAACATCTTCAATGATAACATCAGCAGGCGCATCACATCTACCAGACTGACCACCACAGTAATGCTCTGGCACCAAATTTTCCTCAGCAGACTAGTTTCTGTAATGAGATCACTTTGGGTATTTTTCTTCTGTTCAGGTATCTTGGGACTTTGTAGTTGGAAGCCACAAACTACCCTAGAAGCGTTTGCATTCTAAATCCAAAATAGCATTTCTTCCCTTCTGAGTTCTGCCGGTACACAAAACAGTAGTTTCTGAATACATATGGACTATTGCCATGTTTGGGAGAATTTGTTTTAAGTATTGTGGTGAACATTTTCTCACATAATCCCTTGTGAAAAAAGAAAATATGGAGCTTAATCATAATATTAGTGGAAAAACCACATTTTTTACATTTTGAGTCCCAATGTTACAAACTTTTGAGAAGCACATGTAGGAACAAAAAGGTCACTATACCCCTAGATAGATTCCTTGAGGGGCGAAGTTTCCAAAATGGTGTCACTTGTGGGGATTTCTGCAGTTTTGACATTTGGCGGTAGCGAAAATGTGACATGGCATTCACATTTTTTTCCAGTCAAAATTCCTCTTCAAAAGTCAAATAGTGCACTTTTCCTTCTTATTAGTGATGGTAATTCAATCAACTGAAATAAAGGGCTGACGTCAGTGTCCTTGGACCAGACTGTGATCATCAAGGGGTCTACAGTACCTGCGGGACTCATATGCAGAAAGGACATTGAGGGAATAGGGAACAGGTGAGAATAATCTTTTTTTCTTTTCTGTGTATGTGAAGAATGGCACAATAGGAGACATTACTACAATATGGGGACAGAATGGGACATTACTACAAGATGAGGACAAGGATTAAGTAATTACTATAAGATGAGGATCGGGATGGGGAATTACTACAAGATGGGGAACTTAATACAATATGGGGACCAAGATGGGTCATTCCCACCAAAAGAAGACCAGGATGGGGTGTTACTACAAGAAGGAGAGGAGAATGGGGACTTTACTCCAGAATAAGGATTAATATGGGGACCTTACTGCAATATGAGAATCAGGATGGGGTATTATTACAAGAAGGGGACCAGGATGGGGTGTTAGTACAAGATGGAGACAAAAATGGGGGACATTACTACAAGATGTTTGCCAGAATTACAATATAGTGCTAATTGCTAAGACAATATTACTACATGCAGTCAATTGTAAAAATGTAAAAGTAAAAATTAAATATAAAGCATGAAAACATATTTTGTCACTAAAAATACATTATATATATTAAACTAAAGTAAACAAAAAAGCGCATGATTGTTGTTGAAATATCCAGAATGACCCAACCTATAAAACTGCCATAACTCATACGATGAATGCCATTTAAAAAAAATAAAATAAGCACGCCAAAAATGTTCTAAAAAAGTGTATAGAAAAAAAATTGTATAATTAAAAATGTCACTTTGTAATGTAAAGATGTGGCCCCCAAGATTTATTTTTTTCTATGTGCAGTCCAGATACCCAGCTGAGTTTGAGACCCCAGATGTAGATTGTGATTTAAAAATGCTCAACACACCAATAGATGAATATCTTATGGGGTTTAGTTTGTAAAATGGAGTCACTTGTGGATCTTTCAGCTTTTTTAGCACTTAAGGAGCTCTGCGAATGCAACACGGCGTCAAAATTTGCATTCCAAAAAGTAAATAGCTCTCTTTGCTTTCTGAGTTTTGTCAAGTGTCCAAACATTAGCTTTTCCCCATGGGGTATCACCACATTTGGCAGAAATTGCATAACAAATTATTGGGTCCATTTTTTCCTATTACCACTCATGTAAATTGTAAATTGGTGTTTAAACAGTATTTCAGTGAAAAATATAATTTATTCTCATATTTAAATTTTATAAAGTTTTGAGAATTAACTGTATGTTAAAAATGTTCAGTACACCAATAGATGAATTCTTTGAGGGGTCTAGTTTCCATAAAGTTTTCAACTGTGGGGAGTTTCTACTGTTTTGACATGCCAGGGGCTCTGCAATTGCAACATGGCATTCAAAATCAATTCCAGCCAAGTTTAAGCTCCAAAAATAAAATGGTGCCCTTTCCTTTCTGAGCTCTGCCATGTGCCAAAACAGCAGTTTTCGACCACATATGGGGTATCATAGCATTTAGAAGAAATTGTGAAAAATTATGGGGCTAAAACATTTTAGCGGAAAAAAAATGTTCACATCCACATTTTCAAAGGTTCTGTGAAGCATCTTTGGGCTCAAAATTCTCACCACACACCTAGATGAATCCCTTGATAGGACTAGTTTCCATAATCTGATCATTTATTGGGGGTTTCTGCTGCTTTGGTACCTCAGGGGCTCTGCAAATGAGACTTGGTGTTTGCAATCTGGTCCAGCCAAATTTACACTTCAATTAACAAATGCCACGTCTTCTATTTTGAGCCCTACTGTTTATCCAAACAGAACTTTTTAGCGTGTTATGGCCGTGCTCAGAAACAAATGGGTAACAAACTTTCGGGTCCACTCTCTCATGTTACCTCATGTAAAAATTAAAAAATTTGGGGTTAAAGTAACATTATCATTAAAAAATAACATTTTTCAATATGATGTCCAGATGTTATTAACCCATTTACCCACGAGGGTGGTTTGCATGTTAATGACCAGGCCAATTTTTACAATTATGACCATTGTCCATTAATGAGGTAATAACTCTGGACTGCTTCAATAAATCCAGGTGATTCTGAGAAAGTTTTCTTCTGACATATTGTACTTCATGAAAGCAGTAAACTTTCTTTAATATAACTTGTGTTTGTTTGTGAAAAAATGGAAATTTCGCAAAAAAATGAAAATTTCGCAATTTTCCAACTTTGAATTTTCATACCTTTAAATCGCAGAGATATGTCACACAAAATACTTAATAAATAACATTTCCCATATGTCTATTTTACACCATTTTAAAAACTGCACCCCTCGAGGTGCTCAAAACCACGTTCAAAAGTTTATTAACCCTTCTGGTGCTTCACAGGAATTTTTGGAATGATTAAAAAAATGAACACAACTTTTTTTCACAAAAAATTTACATCAGATAATTTTTTTTTATTTTGCCAAGGGTAACAGGAGAAATTGGACCATAAAAGTTGTTGAGCAATTTGTCCTGAGTATGTAGATATCCCATATGTGGGGCTAAATCACTGTCTGAGTGTATGGCAGAGGGAAGGAGCGCCGTTTGACTTTTTCAATGCAAAATTGGCTGGAATTGAGATTGGCCGTCATGTCACATTTGGAGAGCCCCTGATGTGCCTAAACAGTGGAAACCCCCCACAAGTGACACAATTTTGGAAACTAGACCCCCAAAGAACTTATCTAGATGTGTGGTGAGCACTTTGAACCCCCAAGTGCTTCACAGAAGTTTATAACGTAGAGCCGTGAAAGAAAAATCATATTTTTTCTACAAAATAAATCTTTTTGCCCCCCCAATTTTTTATTTTACCAAGAGTAACAGGAGAAATTGGACCCCAAAAGTTGTGCAATTTCTTTTGAGTACGCTGATACCCCATATGTAGGGGAATGCTACTTTTGAGGCACAATGCAAAGCTCAGAAGGGAAGAGGCGCCATATTGGAGTTCAGATTTTGCAGGAATGGTTTGAGGTGCCATGTCACATTGGCAGAGCTCCTGAGTTGCCATAACAACAGAAATCCCCTCTATGTGAACTCATTTTACAAACTACACTCCCCAATGAATTCATCTAGGGGTACAGTGATCATATTAACACCACATGTGCCTCACATAATTTTATATACCACAGAGTGGTGAAGAAAGAATAAATTACATTTTTACACTAAAATGTTGTTTTAGTCCCAAGTTTTTAATTTCCTAAGGGCTAATAGGAAAAAATGGACCTCAGTTTGTTGTAAAAAATTTCCTGAGTGTGCCAATACCCTACATGTAATCAGGAAATATTTTTCAGGCACAGTGCAAAGCTCAGAAGGCAAGGAGCACCAGATTTTACTGGTTTTCAGGTGCCATGACCCAGTGAGAGAGCCTGTGAGGTGCCAGAACAGCAGAACCACCCATAAATGACCCCATTTCACAAACTATACCTCTCAATAAATTCATCTAGGGGTGCAATGATCACTGCACCCATAGATGATGTGCCATTTCTGGACAGCTGCGATCTGCTATTTTTAGGCTGGGGAGGGTCAATAGCCATGGCCCCTTACCAGCCTGAGAATACAAGCCCCAGGCTGTCAGCTTTAGCAAGACTGACTGTCAAAAATGGGGAGGAACTACGTCATCTTTTTCAAAATCATTTATTTAAATAATATTAAAAATATAGTGTGGGGAGTCTGGGACCCCTCTATTCTTGAAAACCAATGTTGCTGAAGATGACAGCTGAGGGTTAAAGGCCCAAGCTGTGAGTTTTGCCTGGCTGGTTATAGAAAATACAGGAGAACCCAAGCTTTTTTCATTTATTTATTTATAGCGCAGGCGACGGCTGATGAATACCTCCATCAGCCACTCCTGCTGTCACTGTTTTTAGCAGCAGCAGGGGTAGGCTGATGGGAGTAATAGTCCCATGAGCCGTGGCCTGCTGTCTCTTTTATCACTTAAATGTAACTCATCATTCTCCGCAGCTCGTGCTGATCACCAGCAGAGCATGGGAGAATGATGAGAGCCGTATTCAGCACCCAGCGCTGGGGAACAGCGCTTAATGTAACGCTTCTTACCTGGCACCCGTCCATGTGGTACTGATGCGGCACACGCAATGACACGTGTGCCGGAAGTATTACAGACACGGATACTGACATCTGCGGTACAGTAAATATCAGGATGTGTGAAAGAGGTCTTATAGCGGGATTTTATATTTGGCAGCTGTCACACACTAAAAGATGCTTTTTATTTAAAAAAAAATAGTTTTTGCATCACCACATTTTGAGAGCTACAATTTTTCCATATTTTGGCCCACAGAGTCATTTTAGGTCTTGTTTCTTGCGGGACGAGTTGGCATTTTTATTGGTACCATTATCGGGGACATGACATTTTTTGATCGCTCTCTATTCCGATTTTTGGGAGGCAGAGTGAACAAAAACCAGCAATACATGAATTTCTTTTTTTTTTGGGGGGGGGGGTTATACCATTCCGTGTGTGGTAAAATTGATAAAGCAGTTTTATTCTTTGGGTCAGCACGATTACAGCGGTACCTCATTTATATAGTTTTGTTATGTTTTAGCGCTTTTATACAATAAAAACTATTGTACGTGTTCGTCGGTTTTGCCTGAATGATTGCTCTCCCACGACACGCCGGGAAGAGTTTTGGTCAGGCAGCCTGCGACGCTGTCGCATACTGTAGTGCGCTCCCCTGTGAGCAGGACTTCCCTGGCACGCTCTAGCCGCCCCTCACCATGACATGTTGGTGTGGGAGAGGCCAGGAGGCGACGTCACGTGCTGGGTGGCGAGCGTTAGACTTTCCTCAGTGGAGTGAGGAATGCCCGCATTAGGGGCTGGATGCAGAAGGCGGACCGTTCTTTCTACCTTCCCCACCTCCATCATGTGGCCAGCGTTACCATGAGGATGCGTTTTCACTGATTCCCTCCAGCCACTTCCCCTCCATGACGGATTGAACAAGGAGGTGGCTGAGCAGGCGTCTCCACCTTTATCGCACGGCTGGCGTCACCATGGGGACGCGTCACCATTGACTTACTCGGGCCACTCCCCCATCACGACGTAGCGGACGGGGATTTGGTTAGACAGTTTATGGGCGTCTTTTGACTGACGTCACACACTATGCACTGCGGTCCTGTCTGCACACAGGTGGTATACATACACACTAAAGGCACCCTTTATAAGGTTACAGTGGTCTTGTAACCTCATTCACTTACCCCCCAGGACGAAGCTCACGCGAAATGCGCATCGGGGATCTACAACGCCACTCAGGTCATATGTTCTATCTTTCCATGGGTCTGGTTGGGTTCACATTAAGCATGGAAGTAGCGCGATGCTGGAATTCTATGGCATCATTTCCTCTCACTGAGTATTGAATTAGCTATGTATGGCGCTCTCTTCCCTTACTAACTTGCATATTAGCTGCAGCTTCGTCAGCCTCACTTTCTTTACTCTTGCTACTTTGGTAGGCTTTATAGCCAGTTAAATTTGTGATTGATTTTGCAAACCTGTGCATTATCTATTTCTAACTGAGGGTTATGGCCTGCAGATTAATCTGCTCTTCCCCCTAGCATGTACCCCTGATACTAATTCATATATGGGTATGATGCATGTATATATTTCTAGATGCTTTTTCAACATTTCTGACCTATTGTGTATGACAGTTTTTCAGCAACTTTTTTAAGTGCATGATTTTTCATTCAGCATCATATTGTATATGCCATGTGTGGCGTTATATTGGGTATTTCTCTCTTTTTAAATTTGTCTATTTGTCTATGTATTTTTGTATTGGATTTAATAAAGCTTTGATACTTTTATGGCTAAACTTCCATGATTTCTCTTGTGAATTGGTTAATAGATGGGAAGTGCCATCAATCTAAGGCCCAATTTGTTGTTGTTTGTTATTTAATTTTCCGCTGATGGAGCTGTATTGTGGCTTCTTTTTTTTCCAGGACAAGATGATGTTTTCAGCGGTACCATGTTTATTTGTATCCATCTTTTTGATTGCGTGTTATTTTTGTTTGACGGTATGATGATAAAACATTGTTTTTTGCCTTGTTTTTTATTTTATTTCTTTATGGTGTTCACTAAAGGGGTTAACTAGTGGGACAGTTTTATAGGTCAAGTTGTTGCAATTTTTTGCAACAAAGTTGTTACTGCATGAAATAATTTACTTTGCATCATTATCTGGAGAGCCAAATTTCTTATACTATATATTCTTGGAGTAGATTCCTATTTGAGCACCCATAAGTGGGTGTGCTGCATATGCTTATTCACATACCATGTTTAGACATTTACCCCACAGAAGATGATAATTCTCCCACAGAGCATGTTTTAACAATTCTACAAAATTTCATCTCCAGTAGTGTACAAGCAGTCGCAGATAAAAAGCTCATAGTTTGATTCTGGATACAGCTGGAGGTCAACCACGAGGCTTGCTACTGCCAGTCCAAGTACCTTTGCTTTGGGACGCTTCCACAATGCTCTTGCCTTAGGTTCCCGGGGGACTGAAATATTTCCCTTGAAAAATTTGTGTTCAAAGTAGGCAACCAAGCCTGAAAACTTCAGCTAAGAATAATGGAATTGTTCTCCTTTCTATTTTCTTGCTTGTTCGAACTAAGGCCATGATTAAGAGGGGACTCGGTGGAACACAAAGTGAAGGAACTGGACGCACTCTCAGACATCCAATGTCAAACTGCCCACAGGTGGGGTTGCAGAGCACACACGGGTAATGGAGAATCAGTGTACTATTATGGAGAGAAAGCCTGATAAATGTGTACCACATCTAGTCAAGCAAATTAACCTTAATTTTGAACTGAGTCAGCAGTTTATGTTGTAAGGCAGAACAGCCATCCATGACAATTTAGAGGCTTTGTCATTGGAATAAGTATGCATTAGGCCGGCCACAATGGTAGAGTAAAATTCTTTTTTAAGCACACTGCAGACACGGCTGTAGAGAACACAGATGCTTTTGGGCACAGTACCTCCACTGAAGCAAATAACAAATTTCAACCACAGAGCATGTTTCCACATTTCACCCACAGAAGCTGATAAATTCAACTGACAGAGCATGTTTTTACATTTCCCTGAGAAAATTGATTAAATATTTCACACCAAGAATATGGGGCACAGTACCCCACAGGCAGGGTTGTAGAGTACACACAGCAGCTTTAAGGCACTGTACTCATTCAGATATGGGTTAAATAATACACAGAGTGGCATCTGGCACAGACATAATTGCATAAGGTAAAAAATATGTTTGGACACATCATTCCCGCTGACACAGTTGAAGATAATTAAGACTTTTGGTTACGCAGATTGCTATCACAGACACGTGTGCAGAGTACACATAGTGTTTTTTAACCACTTGCCGATCCTCACCGCACTAGTACTGCTCTGCAGGAACTGACCGACCGCAACAGTACTAGAACGGTAGTAGTGGAATGCCCGCCAGGGCAGTGGAGATACTCGGTACCGGGCTGGTATTTAAAAGGGATGTGTCACGGCAGAAGTGACCCGGTCCGTGGCCCTGGGCATCCAATTAAAGGGATATTCACAAGGGAAATAATAAAGCTTATAAAGTGTTTGTGACGCCACCTGTGGTATTCAGTCGGGACAGACGCTGCTATGCAGAACTTCTGGGATGATGACAGGGCAGCAGAGATGTTTAGCTCTCCACAGGTAGAGCTGTATCCCAGGGCAGCTTGAATGTAGATGTAAAAGGTGATGTTGTTGGATGTGGTGCAGGGCAGGTGACGCAGGAATAATTAGAGAACACAGCTGGTGCAGTTACAAAGGTTTACTCACTGTTCTTGCATCACAGGTGCCCGCTTGGTGCTGCGTCCTCCAGGTGAGGGGTCCAGCAAACTCCCAGGTAGATCAGGATACACATTTCCCTTCAGTATATGCCTCTCCTGGCTGTCTCACTGTGTTGGCTTTCTGCCTCTCCTGCCCAACACCTCACAGTCAGTGTCCCAGGCCAGCAGCCGCAGACCTTGTTGGGTGACGTCCTCTCTGCGTCCCCTTGCTCCCTTATGGCTGCCATTCCAGCGAAGAAAACTGTGGCTTGTGGCTGAAGCACCAACAGGTGCCTCTGCCTCTGGCATGCTAGTTGAGTCTGGTGATTTCTCACTAGGCTCGGGGGCCGGTACCCCACAGTGACCTGGTCTCTCCAATACTGGATCGGGCCCCATGGTTGGCATCCGCACTTCCCGTGCCCCTAATACCCCTTCTGCTCACCGGGAGCTTCCTTCTCTCCTTCTACAGCTGCTCCTTTCAGGGAGCTGTTTCACTACACATCTCTCCACTTCCCTTTCACTCTCTCAACTCTACTTCCTGCTCTCTAAGCTTCTCCTCTCTTCCTACCAACTCTAACCACCTCCTAACACCCTTTAATACCCAGACAGGGATGAGACCATCCTCCGATAGGGTATGTCCAGGGTGCCCTGCTGCTATAGTGTGTTGGGTTCAGGTGTTAGAGTCCTGGGCGGTGCTCCCTCCTTACCTGAGAATGGGGTACCACACCTCTGGTTGAGGTGCAGTACCTCTGCAGCGACTGGAACATCAGGGGCGCCACAGTATGATCACTGCAGCCTCACGCTGAGCGCCGCGGTGATCAGGTGTGGGTGTCAGCTGTGTGTGACAGCTGATACCCTGTAGAACTGTCCACGATTGGTGCTAGCACCAATCGTGGGTGTTTAACCCCTCTGATGCCGCTGTCAGTACTGACAGCGGCATAGCGAACAATCGCGCAGGGAGGGGGCTCCTTGCGCTCTCCCACCGGAACAACATGATGCTATCGTGTTGTTCCTGTGGTCTCCATGGAGATCCCCAGCTCCAAGATGTCTGTGGGGTCATTCCACGTCCTTCAGTGAGGTGAGCAGGCGCCAGCAAGCCTCCTACACTGCCTGTCAGATTGCTGATCTGACAGTGCTATGCAAAGTGTGACTATATATACATATATATTGCTATATATTGTAATGTCCCAACCTGGGACAATGTAATAAAGTTTAAAAAAATTATAATGTGTAAAAATATTTTTTTTAAAAATCCCCAAGAAAAAAAATTAAATAAATATTTTACTAATAAATAAATATATTTATGTAAATAAAAAAACAATAAAAGTACACACATTTGATATCGCCGTGTCCGTAACGACCCGACATCTAAGAGTGTCACACTAATTGACCCCTTTAGTGAACACCGTAAAAAAAAACGAGGCAAAAAAGCAATGATTTATCATCATACCACCGAACAAAAAGTGGAATAGCACGCAATCAAAAAGACAGGTATAAATAAACGTGGTACCACTGAAAACATCATCTTATCCCACAAAAAACAAGCTGCCATACAGCATCATCAGTGAAAAAATAAAAAAACGCATAGCTCTGAGAGTAAAGTGGTGCAAAAATGATTATTTTTTTCTATAAAATAGTTTATTGTATAAAAGCGCCAAAACATAAAAAAATGAGATATTGCTGTAATCGTACTGACCCGAAGAGTAAAACTGCTTTATAAATTTTATCAGATGTGGAATGGTATAAACAACCCCCTCCCCCAAAAAAAAAATTCATGAATTGCTGGTTTTTGTTCATTCTGCCTCACAAAAATCTGAATAAAAAACGATCAAAAAATGTCATGTGCCCAAAAATGGTACCAATAAAACGTTAACTCGTCCTCCAAAAAAGAAGACCTCTAATGACTCTGTATGCCAATATATGGAAAAATTATAGCTCTCAAAATGTGATGATACAAAAACTATTTTTTGCAATAAAAAGCATCTTTTAGTGTTTAACAGCTGCCAAACAAAAAAACCTGCTATAAACCCCCCACTATAAAAAATAAATCAAACCCCCCTTTATCACCCCCTTAGTTAGGGAAAAATAATAAAATAAAAAAAAGTATTTATTTCCATTTACCCTGTAGGGTTAGGGCTAAAGTTAGGGTTGGGGTTTAAGTTAGGGCTAGGGTTGGGCTAAAACTAGGGTTAGGATTGGGATTAGGGTTGGGATTAGGGTTAGGTTTGTGGTTAGGGTTATGATTAGGGATAGGATTAGGTTTAGGTGTGTGTTGGGGTTAGGGTTGGAGCTAGAATTGGGGGGTTTCCATTATTTAGGCACATCAGGGGCTCTGCAAACGCAACATGGCATCTGATCTCAATTCCAGCCAATTTTGCATTGAAAGGTCAAACTGCACTCCTTCCCTTCCGAGCTCTGCCATGCGCCCAAACAGTGGTTTACCAGCATACCTGGGGTATCAGTATACTCAGGACAAATTGTACAAGAAATTTTGGGGTCCAATTTCTCCTGTTACCCTTGGTAAAATAAAACAAATTGGATCTGAAGTAAATTTATGAAAAAGTTAAATGTTCATTTTTTTAAAACATTCCAAAAATTCCTGCTAAGCACCTGAAGGGTTAATAAACTTCTTGAATATGGTTTTGAGTACCTTGAGGGGTGACGTTTTTAGAATGGCAACACTTTTGGGTATTTTCTATCATATAGATGCCTCAAAGTGACTTCAAATATGATGTGGTCTCTAAAAAAAATGGTTTTGCAAAATTTGTTGAAAAAATTAGAAATCGCTGGTCAACTTTTAACCCTTATAACTTCCTAACAAAATAAAATTTTGGTACTAAAACTGTGCTGATGTAATGTAGACATGTGGGAAATGTTATTTATTAACTATTTTGTGCGATATAACTCGATAAGGGCATAAAAATTAAAAGTTGGGAAATTGCTAAATTTTCAAAATTTTTGTGAAATTTTGTTTTTTTTTTGCAAAAAAATGCAAGTCATATCAAAGAAATTTTACTGCTGTTATAAAGTACAGTATGTCACGAGAAAATAGTCCCAGAATCAGTGGGATCTGTTGAAGCATTCCAGAGTTATTACCTCATAAAGGGACAGTGGTCAGAATTGTAAAAATTGGCACACTGTCCCTATGCTAAGCAGAGCAGAAATAAAATATAAGAATCTTGAACCAGGAGGAACAGTTCCAAGTAGTGGAGGAGAACGTGGAGGTAAAGGAGGTAGAGGCAGGGCACCACGGTGGCTCTACTTTGCAGCGCTGGGGTCCTGGGCTCAAATCCAGCAACATCTGCAAGGAGTTTTTATATTCTCCTCATGTTTACATGGGTTTCCTATGGGTTTTCTGGTTTCCCCCACACTCCAAAGACATACTGAAAGGGAATCTAGATTGTGAGCCCCAATGGAGGCAGTGCAGATAATGTCTGTGCCATATAACTGTGAAAAATAAATAAAGATTCAAGGGAAGATTCAAGTGAAGAGTACTACAACATTGCTTTTTGGCTTTTTTGTTATTTTTTGTGCTTTTGTATTTTTTATTTGTTATCGAACTAATTTAAAGCAACCTAGAATTTGCTAAACTAGCTATCAAGAACCCTGAGGCATAAGCCCAAGTGGAGGAAGAAGTGGATGTGTCGGTATGGGTGGAAGATAAGTTTCAAAAAACTGACCCTCACATCCATAGACTAGGTGTGAGCAGGTGTTTACCTAGAGTCACCAACTCATATATAATCAAATAAATAAGTCAACACTCTGTAGCGCCATGGCTTGCAAACATGAAATATTAAAGTTGAAATGCATAACTGAGAAAAACTGAGAATGCTTAGCGCATAAATTGGCCAATTCAGGTGTACCTGGAAGCCACATTAAGGTGAATCTCATTTTCCAGGACCTATCACTGCCAAACCTCTCTTAGACTTAAGTCTTCATGAGGCAGAGGAGGTGTTGTGAGTTCATTTTTCCCCTTCACCATTGGGGTCTGATGAACTCTCTCCTCTGGTGAAGGAAGGTAGTGAGACTGATTACCAAACACCTGGGCAGCTAGATGATAACTGGGTGGCTGGAATTGAGGACTGGATATAAGGCTGCCGACGCCCTTCTTCCTGGCTGGTGATTTTCCTGCTGGATTCTTGGAGACCAGTCTGATTCCTGCGTCTCAAAGCTAAGTTTTTCTGCTCTGCTTTGTACTCTTCAGTTTTGTTTTTGTTTTGCCTTGTTTTTTGGGAGTTCTGCCATCCCCGGCCGGGGTGAGCTGAATTCCATTTTTGTCTCTGATCTGTTGCTCTTTTGCTCTGTCTTCAGAATATACCTGAGTGCTGATATAGTCTTTTGAAGCCTAGCGACTTCAGGGCCTGTTTTTCCTATCAGTCGGTTGGCTCATTTTGATAGGGTTTTTGCGGATGGCAGACAGCAGCTTTCCTATCCTGTCCTATGTAGTTAGCTTGGGCCCCATCATTTGCTCAACCTATCTTTCTATCTGTGTGAGTGTTTTTCATCTTGCTTCACCGTCATTATATGTTGGGGGCTGCCTATTGCTTTGGGGTCTGCTCTGGGGCAGTTTAGTTTTTCCCCTTTCTGTCTTTAGGCTATGTAGCTCTCCGGCTGTGATCGAGGGGTCTAGGGCACCGTAGGAACCCCCCACGGCTACTGCTAGTTGTTGTGGATAGGTTCAGGGGTCTGTAATCCGATAGCTGCCAACCTCTGTGCTTTTTTTTTTACTTGGTTGGTATTTTGTTTTTTCCTCCTTTGGTGACTCATCATAACAGGAGGTGAACATGAAAATGCGAGGAGATAGCCAACTCAGTTTTTGGGATAATCATAGGCAACTAAGGGCGTTGTATTTTACTGGGTGATGTCTATGCATGCGCACCGCCCATATCGCAGGTTGTTTCTTTAATGGATGATGGTTACCTTGGCTATACTGTTGCTTGATTCTCATTCGATGATCACCGCAGTGAAGGTCATGTAAATGATGTTGTGTACATTACCACATATTGCATTGATTTTAAGGTAAGTGCTTATTTTTATATAGGACTTATGTATTTTTCTTTAATAATGTGATTGTGTCTTTGCATGTATATGTGTAATTAGAGTTGAGCGAAATGGGTCGGCCAAATTCAGAATTCGCCGACTTTGGCTAAAGTCGGGTTTCGCCGATCGAAACCCGACCATAGCGTGAAGTCGGCCATGAGGTCGCCAACTTGAGTGCCAAAGTCGCATTTCCCACAATGCTTACAGCACCTTTTCTCAGCCAATCAGCAAGGACGCACACTGTGGGCAACGCGATTACATAGGCAGCGGCCCCCACCATCTTAGAGAAGGGCATTCAAGTGATTGGCTGGCCTTGTGTGGCATCACAGTGGCTATAAAAGGCCGTGACCGCCGACCGCCATCTTCTGCCGATCTTATGAATGAAGATGGCTTTAAGGTGCAATAATACACTGCGCTGCTGTAGGTATAATTCAAGGAACTTTATTGGTGCCTACGCATTTCCTGAGCTGTCCCAGCTCACTTCATTAGGGCATGATACAAGCATGCAATGCAGGAGTTTATATACAATCCAAAGTGGAGAAAAAAAATTGGGGCAGGACAAGTAACTGCCACATCAGCAAGGCAATGGTATAAAACCTATTAAATACAATTATTTTAATGTAATATATTAAAACCGCATATAATAAGAATACATACTCAAGAACAATAATAAAGAAAATATATATATTTCTTTTAAAATAGACACGGGGGGATCACGGGGGCCAATAAAAAAGTAGCTAAAACCATCCTCAAGGAGTCTAGAACACAGTTCCAAAGTTAAGAGTGTATGGTGTTTTAATCCACATGACCAAAATGGTTATCAAAATTAGGTCTATTTACTCTAGAAAAGAGAAGACTTAGGGGAGACTTAATATATATATACAAGTATATCAGAGGGCAATACAGAGATCTCTCCAATGAACTGTTTGTACCAAGAACAAAGGGACATTCTCTTCGTTTGGAGGAAAGACAATTTCTGCACCAGCAAAGAAGAGGGTTCTTCATGGTAAGAGCAGTGAGGCTCCGGAATTCTCTTCCTGAGGAAGTGGTGATGGCCAACTCACTGAATGAATGCTTTTCTTGTGAGTAACAGTATAGAAGGTTGCGAATAACAGAATATTATAGGTAGATGGTTGACCCAGCTTAGAGGAAGGAATTTTTTTCCCTATGGAGAGAATTGGCTTCTACTCTGTGGGTTTTTTGCCTTGCCCAGCATCAACAATGCAGAACAGCTGCACTAAAAATAGGCTGAACTAGATAGACACAAGGTCTTCCTTTAGCCTTCAAAACTATGTTACTATGTTACCATGGTGACTAGTGAGGAATGGGGTATGATGTTTCGGATCAATGTTAAGATCAATCTATTCTCTTCCAGAATAAAGAGTAAATCCAAAGAAATGTTGCTGAATAGCCGATATATTGAAAAAAATAAAATTGAAACTATCGGGATCAACTGTTGGAAGAAGAATAGTAGAAAAAAAAAAATTAAGGGCACTTATATATATAAAAAAAAAAAATGGATGCTGAATGTAAAAAAGAAAAAAATTATGGAATAAAGTGCAGTAGTATTTTAATGTTAAAAATATTAAATCATAAAACATGGTAAAAATGTAAAAAAAAAGGGTTGTAGTATTATAAAGAGACACTAGATGGCGCTAACACGAGCTTCTAGAAAATGTCAAAAGCTTGAAGAGACTACTACAGTTAAAAGAGAGAGCTTTCTGTGTGAAACCAATGTGTGGAACGGAAGGACAAAACAAAGGCGGCCAGGTTAAACATCCCAATGGAGGGTCCAGCACGAATTGAAGGCAGGGACAAAAAACTCCAAAAAACAAAATGGACCCTTAATAAAAGACATCAGAAACAATATTTAGTCCAAAGGGTTCCAGAGATTTTAATTTGTAAATCCAGTAATCCAGTACACCTCTTTCCTATTAAGTGTCTGGATTCGGTTTGGTGTATTGTCTGGTATCTGTTCAATGGGGTAAATAGTCAACTTCTTGATGTCACGACCATGTATAAGGTCAAAGTGATGCGACAATTGGCTTTCAGAAGCATGGACTGTCACGTCACTTTGACCTTATACATGGTCGTGACATCAAGAAGTTGACTATTTACCCTATTGAAAAGATGCCAGACAATAAATACATTTTATTTCTATAGCGCTGACATATTCCGCAGCACTTTACATTTCGGAGGGGACATGTACAGACAATAGACATTACAGCATAACAATAATCACATAGATTATAACAATTACCAAGAGGAATGAGGGCCCTGCTCGCAAGCATACAATCTATGAGGAAAAAACGGGAGACACGAAAGGTGGGTGGTAACAGTTGCCCTGATTGTATGGACCAACCATAGACAATAGCCATAGAAAATACACCAAACCGAATCCAGACACGTAATAGAAAGAGGTGTACTGGATTTACAAATTAAAATCTCTGGAACCCTTTGGACTAAATATTGTTTCTGATGTCTTTTATTAAGGGTCCATTTTATTTTTTGGAGTTTTTTGTCCCTGCCTCCCATGCGTGCTGGACCCTCCATTGGGATGTTTAGCCTGGCCGCCTTTGTTTTGTCCTTCCGTTCCACACATTGGTTTCACACAGAAAGCTCTCTTCTAACTGTAGTTGTCACGGCACCGCCAGACTCAGGGCCTGCTGTCCCGGCCTCGGCCAGTAGGAGGCGCCGGACTATCACATCACCGCCAGACTCAGGGCCTGCTGTCCCGGCCTCGGCCAGTAGGAGGCGCCGGACTATCACATCACCGTCAGACTCAGGGCCTGCTGTTCCGGCCTCGACCACTAGGAGGCGCCGGACTGTCCTATCACCGTCTGACCCGTGGCCTGCAGTCTCGGCCTTGGTCTCTGGGAGGCGTTGTGCTTCAACCCCGAGTGGTGGCGGCGATAGTCATGAGGCTCCTGCGCAGGCGTCCGCTGGACGCAGGCTTCGCTCCTCGGTCAGTCATGAAGGGGCTGGTGCATTACCATCCAGCCTGCTCCTGGGGGCGGTCCGGATGACATCATCAGGCCACGGGCCTGTAAGGGATGACCTGATCCCTTAAATACCTTGGGACTGCTCTTGCAGGCCGCCGGATATATTCTTGGTTCCCCTGCGTGTTACTGTGTGAATTGCTGTTTTACTGACTCTGACTTTTGCCTGGACTTCTGACTTTGCTTCTGCCTAACGACTTTGTACCTCTGCTGCCCTCCTGGTTTATGACTCTTACTTTGGCCTGGATTCTGACTCTGCTTTTGCCTAACGATTTTGTACCTCTGCTGCCCTCCTGGTTTATGACTCTTACTTTGGCCTGGATTCTGACTCTGCTTTTGCCTAACGATTCTGTACCTCTGCTGCCCTCCCGGTTTATGACTCTGGCTTCGACCTGGAATCTGACTCTGCTACTGTCTACTGTTTTTATACCATTTCTGCCTGACTGGTTTAGTCTCGGATATCATTGCCTCTGTGTCCTGTATTGGAACACCTTTCTGGCGACCGTCCTGCTCTGGTCATTGCTCCTATTCAGACAGCGCCTCCTGGGCTCTGCTATAAATCCAGATCCCTGTATAGGGGTAAAGGGTCTCAGTGTTTCTCGGGGTGCTGTCTGGCTGCAGTCCAGACCGCAGGCAGACGTCACAGTAGTATTCTCTTCAAGCTTTTGACACTTTCTAGAAGCTCGTGTTAGCGCCATCTAGTGTCTCTTTATAATACTACAACCCTTTTTTTACATTTTTACCATGTTTTTATGATTTAATATTTTTAACATTAAAACACTACTGCACTTTATTCCATAATTTTTTTCTTTTTTATATTCAGCATCTTTTTTTTTTATATATAAGTGCCCTTAATTTTTTTTTCTACTATTCTTCTTCCAACAGTTGATCCCGATAGTTTCAGTTTTATTTTTTTCAATATATCCGCTATTCAGGGACATTTCTTTGGATTTACTCTTTATTATGGAAGAGAATAGATTGATCTTATCAATGATCTGAAAAATCATACCCCATTCCTCACTAGTCACCATGGTCATGTGGATTAAAACACCATACACTCTTAATTTTGGAGCTGTGTTCTAGACTCCTTGAGGATGGTTTTAACTACTTTTTTATTGTACCCCGTGATCCCCCGTGTCTATTTTAAAAGAAATATATATATTTTCTTTTTTATTGTTCTTGAGTATGTATTCTTATTATATGCGGTTTTAAAATATTCTATTAAAACACAATTATTTTAATGTGTTTTATACCATTGCCTTGCTGATGTGGCAGTTACTTGTCCTGCCCCATTTTTTTTTTTTTTCCCACTTTGGATTGTATATAAACTCCTGCATTGCATGCTTGTATCATGCCCTGATGAAGTGAGCTGGGACAGCTCAGATTATTGGTACCTACGCATTAAGTTCCTTGAATTATACCTACAGCAGCGCAGTGTATCATTGCACCATAAAGCCATCTTCATTCACAAGTCTTTGGACCCTGTGCAGACTGCAGCACCTGTTTCATGCGTTTGTAGGAGTTGTGACCAAAGCTTCACAACCCTATTAGGTGAGTCTCTCCTTGCCTCACCATTGCAATTGTGTTTTAAAAGTTTCACACAGTGGATGCGCCCTGTTTTGTTTCTTTTATTCTGCTGATCTTAGCATATGGAGAGGTTGCTGCTGCTTGTTCTCAATAGGGAGAGGGTTTAGGCAGGAAAAAAAAATGCTTCTGCTGATAGCGATTTTCACTGTACAACACAACAGTATAGTGTGCAGTGACAGGGGAGGATATATTTGTGTGTAGCAGCTCTTGTGGTTATTAGGCTGCCTTATTAGGCTGCCTTATAAGGCTCCCTGATAGCTGCATTGCTCTTTGCACACTGCTGTGCAGACTGCTTTCTTAAAAGCAAAAATACTTTTATTCCTTTTCTCTGCACAGTTACCAAGCGTTCATTTTTTCACAGTTTTGTGTGCAGCAGCGCTGGTGGTTATTAGGCTGCCTTATAAGGCTCCCTGATAGCTACACTGTTGTGTGCACACTGCTGTGCAGACTGCTTTTTTCAAAGCAAAAATACTTTTATTCCTTTTTTTCTGCACAGTAGTTAATGAGCATAAATTTTTGCACACATCGTATAGAGGTGTACGCTCCTCACACACTACCGTGTACCAGCTGGTATCACGGACAAATACATGCTATATGTGTGTGATTCCGTAAAAAAATACATGGAGATTAACATTTTTCCATACATACACCGTATAGAGGTGTCCGATTCTCAAACAGTATTGGATATCTGATGTTCTTATTACGGTCACATCTACAGAGTCAGCGTGTGTGTGACACTCTGTAAATACATATACGGACATTACCATTTCTCCATACAACATATTGAGCTGTCCGATTCTCAAACAGTATTGTATATCTGCTGTTCTTAATACGGTCACATCTACACAGAGTCAGCGTGTGTGTGTGTGACTCTGTAAATACATATACGGAGATTTGACAGTTTCATCAACAACGTATACAGCTGTACACTTCTGATACAGTACCGTATATCTGCTTGTTGGATTATGGTGAAATACATACTGGGTGAGTGTCTGTGACTCACAAAATATACACGGAGATTTCACTTTCTACATACACCTTACACAGCTGTACGCTCCTCTTACAGTACCATTTCTCTGCTGGTATTTTTGGTACATTTTCCCAAACATGAAGTATGGTGGAAGAGGCCACAGACGTGGGCGGGGGGGCGCAGCTGGCACTGATGGTGGTGGTGAATTGGCTGGTTCTGGCAAAAGCACAATAGCAGCTAAGGTAGGAGGTGTTGAGCCTGCGTCATCGTCTGGCACAAGAAGGCCTTTAAGGTTCCCTCTTCAGGGAGTAGGTAAACCGCTTTTAAAGCCGGAGCATCAGGAACAGGTTTTGGCATAGGCTATGTGCACACGTAGTTTTCTGTGGTGCGGGTTTTTTCGTGCGGAGTTTGGAAAAACCGCAGGTCAAAAAGACCTGCGGTTTACCTGCAGATTAGCCTGCGGTTTAGCCCTGCGGTTTCACACCTCTACAATGGAGGAGATGTGAAACCGCAGCGGAATCCGCACAAACAATTGACATTCTGCGGATTGTAACCCGCAGCGCTTTTGGTTTTACCATTGGAAACAATGGTACTGTACAACGCAGCAGAAACTGCTGTGGATGCGCAGGGCCTGAAACGCTGCGGATCCACAGCAGAATCCGCACCGTGTGCACATAGCCTTACATTGCCGAACCAGCCTCCAGCTCTATTGCCTCCTCTTCTGAAGTTACAAAAACTGCAAGCACAGAGTCGTCAGTGCAGGCTTCTGGTCAGGAACAACACCTTTCCTTGTGTCCTTCACCCACACCAAAAGTGAAGGATGCTGCAGCACACACTTCAGATTACTCCATGGAGATCTTTTCACATACCATTCCTGGGTTATCAAGTCAAATCCTGAATTCCCCAGTCCAAGATGAATCTGACATGGAGTGCACTGATGCACAGCCACTGCTAGATGATTCTGCTGGTACATTCACCCACAGCAGTACATTGCCCTCTCAGTCTACTGAGCCTGAATCAGACCCTGATGAAACTCAGGTGCCCCTTCCCGCATACTATACCACCTTACACGGTGACACAGAGAAAGGTACAGAGGAAGGTGCAGATGACATTGCAGATGAGGTCATGGATGACCCAGTTGTTGACCCGGATTGGCATCCATTGGGGGAAGAGGGTGTCGGTGACAATAGGTCAGAACAGGAGAAGGATCCGCAGCAGGCATAGTCATCGCAGCAGCAGTTATCCGGCAGGCCCGTAGCTGTCAAAAAACTTGGTAAGAAAACAAAAAGTTGCAGGACAGCTTGGCCAGATGGTCAAATTAGCACAGCGTGCAAGCCCTGAAAATTTGTACCATAGTAGGAAGAGTGCAGTGTGGCACTTTTTTGAACAACATCCTACTGATGACGCAAAGGTTATCTGTAAAAAGTGCCAAAGGACCTTTACCAGAGGGAAAAATCTAAGAAATTTGAATACCAGTTGAATGCTTAGACATTTAACCAACATGCACTTGCAAGCGTGGACGGACTGCAAAACCTCATGTAGCACATGTGCACCTGCTCCGACTGAAGTTAGCCAGCAACGCTCCATCGCTTCCCCCACTGTAAGGCCACCGCTAAGCCCACAACCATCAAGAAATGTTGAGGTGTCGTTGCTAGGCCAAAGCAGTCAGGGAATCACAATATTTTCGCGAGGAAACACTGAATCTAGGCCATCAACACCCTCACCATCACCAACCCCTTCTCAGTCTGTCATGTCCAACGCTAGTTCCCCCACATGCAGCTCTCAAGTCCAGCTCACCCTACCAGACACTCTCAGTAGTTCAAGAAAGTACTCATCCTCTCATCCGCGTACACTGGCTTTGAATGCCTACATTGCCAAACTGATGTCATTAGAGATGATGCCCTTCCGTTTGGTTGAAAGCGAAGCTTTCCATGAGCTCATGGCCTACGCTGTCCCACGCTTTGACCTACCCAGTCGGCACTTCTTTTCTCAAAAAGCCATCCCTGCCCTCCACCTGCATGTGAAAGACCACATTGTCCATGCACTAAAACAATCAGTGAGTGGAAAGGTGCACCTCACAACAGATGCATGGGCCAGTAGGCATGGCCAGGGCCATTACGTGTTCATCACTGGGCTAATGAAGTGGATGCAGGCTCCACAGGGGACAGCGGCGGTGGAACAGTGCTGCCTAGCCCACGGTATAGGAAACAGTTGGCTGTAGGCGTTCAACCCTCCTCCTCCTCCAGAAGCAAAAGCATGTTGACAGAGCGCAGTCACATGAGCACTCCATCCACATCTGTCAGTGTTGCACACAAGGTGTCCCACTATCGAACAGCTAGTGGTAAGCGGCAGCAGGCTGTTTTAAAAATGATGCCTTAGGGCGACAGCAGACACCGCGGAGGTACTGGCCGACTACTTGCATCGACAAACTGAGTCATGGCTGGGCAGTCTACATTTTGAGCCAGGCAAGGTAGTCAGTGATAATGGGCTCACACCTTGAACCTGGTGGTGCAGTGCTTCCTAAATAATTATCCGGAGTTCGCACCTTATGGAGCAGGGCTGCTAAGACTGTGCTTGCACATCTGTCGCTCGCCCGTACAATCCAGTCATATGCAGATGCTGCAGCGACTACTCCACCTCCCCAAGCACCGCCTAATCATAGACATTGCTACAAGACAGAACTCCACCTTGCACATGGTTGAGAGGCTGTGCGAACAGAGGCAGGCAGTAATGCATTTGTGGGAGGATACACAAGCAGACAGTTTGAGGGAAGACATGGAATTATCGGGTGTGCAGTGGTCAAAGCTGAAAGACCTTCAGTGTTTTGAGGAATGCACACGGCTGGTAAGCGCAGACGACGCCATCATAAGCATGAGCATATCACTTATGCGTCTGCTCATGCAAACTTTGATGCACATTAAGGATCAGGTGTCTGCAGTTGAGGAGCAACAGGAGGAGGAGGAGGAGGAGGGAAGCCTTGATGACAGTCAACCATTGTCTGGTCAGGGAACTGTCGTGGACGAGGTGGAGGAAGAAGAGGAAGATGAGGAGGAGGATGAGGGGGATAATTTGAGGAGGAGGATGCTTCTCAGGGGGCAAGAGAAAATGTGGACGTGCCAAGGTCAGTTACAGGGTTTGTGCGTGACTGGAAGGATGTGGATTTGCCAGAAAGTGCTCCTCCACCCACCACTGGCAGCGCATAAATGACACCTGGAACATTGGCCCACATGTGTGATTATGCCTTGCAGATCCTAAAAAGGGACCCCCGTATTGCCAAAATGATGAGGGATGACGACTACTGGTTGGCCAGCATCCTCGATCCACACTTTAAAGGCAAATTACACAACATCATGCCACAGGAGAACCTAGAGCTAATATTGGCTAACAAACAAGCAACTCTGGTAAACCGTTTGTTTGAGGCATTCCCAGCACACAGCAGCGGAGCTGGTTCTCCCACGAGGCGTAGTGGACAAAATGGAAGAGGTGTTCGTGGTACACACAGCCGAACTGGCGTTGGAGACTGGAGTTTCGGGACCATGTTGTGGTCTGATTTCTCAAGTACCGCACACACGACTGGTAATACAGAATCGATTGCTGTCTCCTGTCACTTGCAGTTGTCAACTATGGTTACAAACTACTTCTCCCATATCGAGGTTCTCCCTCACAGGTCATTCCCCTTTGATTATTGGGCTTTTAAACTGGACACATGGCCTGAATTGGCACAATATGCCTTACAGGAGCTCGCTTGCCCTGGTGCTAGTGTGTTATCTGAAAGAGTCTTCAGTGCTGCTGGATCAATCCTGACAGAAAAAAGGACCCGTCTGTTGACCAAAAATGTTGATGATCTAACCTTCATTAAAATGAACTATGCATGGGTTTCAAAGGATTTTGTCCCACCTTCCCCTGATAACACATAGTTTGCCAGAAAAAAGGCTCGCTTTTGTCCACCTCTTCCTCGGACTTCTCCAATTCCTCCATTTGCAGCTGCTGAAAGTCCAGCCTACACATCAACATATGCCATTTTTTAAACCTCCCTAACTGGGCTGCCCCCCCAGGACCGGGGTCACCACCTGGCGCACCCGGGCAAGTGCTGTTGCCCTGAACAGGTGTGTGGCCCCACCCTTGGGCGACGGCACTGGCACAGGGCCTCTCATAGTACAATAAAGTGTCTCTGCCGGTGGGAGGGCCCACTCGCCGTCAGACATACCGTTGTACTATGTGGGGCCCTGTGCCAGTGCTGTCGCCCATGAGTGGGCCCCCCATGCTTGCTCAGGGCCACAGGGCAATGCTAAGGAGTCCAGAGTATAGCAGTGCCCAGCGAGGAGAGGTATTTCATTTTTTTTAAATGTTGGGAGCATTTTTTGGGGAGCAATATACACTGGAGAATGATATATGGGGCCCATCATACACTGGAGCATCATCCATTTGGCCCATCATACACTGGAGCATTCCAAATGGGGGAGATCAGACACTGGAGCAGCATTTACGGGGCCCATTATACACTGGAGGATTAGAAATGGGGCTCATTATATATGGAGCATTATTTGGGCCCATCATACACTGGAGCATCATATACTGGAGAATTCTAAATGGGGCAGATCAGACACTGGAGCAGCATCTATGGGGTCCATTACACACTGGAGCATTAGAAATATGGGCCCAAATAATGCTCCATATATAATGGGCCCCAACACACTGGAGCATCATCCATGGAGAACATCATATACTGTAGCATTATGTGGAGCTCATCATATACTGTATGGAACATTATATGGGACCAATTATTCTGTATGGAGAAATATATGGGGCTCATTATTCTGTATGTCACACAATGTGGTGGCCATAATACTGTATGGAGTAATATACTGTCCGTTTTTTGAGCTATTGTAGAACTTAAAATAGATATCAGTCATGTCATGTAAGCAGTGAAGTATTTTTCATTGTACTATACCTATATTTCTGTGCCATATCGGAACATTATGAATTGTGGTATGTGTTAAAAAGGCGCACTGACACGCTTTGGCCCAGGGCACACGAAAACCTGGCACCAGCCCTACCCCCCCACTACTTTAGCCAAATAACCCCCAGTTTTCAATGCGTAACTATTATTATAAAGTAAATTAAGGTTGACAAGCTTAAGAAATAAGAATTGATGTCGTTGGCATTGAAATGGGCACCGCAGGTGTGTTTACTATCCTCCACTCTCTGCCGACTTTGCTTCCCCATTGACTAGCATTGGTTTTCGTCTTTCAGTCGGACCCCGACTATTCCATATAGTCGGCCGATTTCGTTCGACCCGACATTTAAGAAAGTTGGGTTTTATGAAACCCGACTCGACCCGAAAAAAGGCAAAGTCGCTCATCTCTATGTGTAATTACTTTGGTGGGCGAAGCTACTTAGGGATTGGTGTATGATTAAATCAGGCATCAAATGCATGGAAAAATATGGGCTCAGTGTCGAGGCTACATCAAAGGCAGGGACATTACCCTTGGCATAAATATACATCAAAGGTTGTGGAGGGGTTAACCAACAACTCTGCTATTCTTGTCTTCCATGTCACAACTAACATTATTTCAAAGAACAGATCAACTTACTTGGTGTAGTCCACATCTACCACTCAGCAAGCAAGTTATCAATGTATGTTGTCTGTGCTTTTCACGCCTGGCCTGTGCAATCAAGGTAACATATCTCTACTAGGAAGTCTCAAGGTTGCCCATGGTCTTATATCCTGCAGTTAACTCATTCCTTGTTACAAATCACAATTTGTATAAGTATCTGCTAATAACCAGTGTCCTGTTGGAAGATATCAGACTAAATTTAGTTAGCTCTTTTTCTTGTGTTTAACCATTGACCTGGTGGAAGATAAGCTGCATTACTTTGAATAAAAAAATGCATACATGCCAGAAGATACCTGCTTCCTTCACAATTACTGTTCCTATGTGTATATGCATACCAGTTTCTGCTTCATCTGTGTTACCTGTTCTACTTGCTTGTTTGCTTTCCTGCATAACAAGTTGTTACTGGCCTTTGCTAGTCTATACCTGCCCGAATGAACCATCCCCTCCTGTCTGTGCTGCTTACTCAGGCCTATGGCTTAAAGAATACATCTCCACTGGTGAGCCCATGACACTGTTAACACCCCATTATTAGTGTTGAGCGATACCTTCCAATATCGGGAAATATCGGATCGGATTGGATCGGACCGATACCCCAAAAATACTGGGTATCGCCGATTCCGATACTGGAAACCCATGCAAGTCAATGGGGCACAAATATAGGAATGAAAATAAACCCTTTCTTTCCTTGCACATCCAGTTCGGGAGGGGGGAAGAGTGTGGGCGGAGACTGTGTGTGCGGGCGGGGTCTGTGCGGGCCTGCCGGGGGTCTGTGCGGGCTGCCGGGGGTTGAGTGTGTGTGCAGGCATCGTCCGATGGGACTACAAGTCCCATCGGGCTATGCCTGCTACAATGACAGTGATTGACACATTAGCCAATGATGGGACAGTAGTAGTCCCATCATCCGGCTAACGTGTTGAATGTAAAAAAAAAACATACATACTACATATATATATACTACATACATACTTCATATATACTACATTCATACAACATACATACATAGTACATACTACATACATACTACATACAATACATACATATAGACATTCAGTACATATAACAGAGTACATACTCACCATCACGTGTCACTTTGATCCCCGAAGCCAGTGTCATCTGTAAAAAAAATATTAAAATAACAACCAACCAATATACTCCCTGATCCGCAGAAATCCACGAGTGTCCCACGATGATCTCCTGTGGAGAACAGCAGCATCAGCTGATGTGACTGCTCTCTAGGGGCTCCAAGAATACAATAACGGGAGGTAGGTATCCTTCCGCACTGTATTCCTCCGCCACTGTAAAAAAAAATAGTCCCTAGTCTCACTTTTGGCATTGCTGCGTGAGAAAGTTCCCACGCAGCTTTTGCCATAAAGTGAGACCAGTGAACTATAGTAACCTCTCAGTGATGCACTGCAGGAGATCGTCGTGGGACACTCGTGGATTTCTGCGGATCAGGGAGTATATTGGTTGTTTGTTATTTTCATATTTTTTACAGTGAGATGACACTGGCTTCGGGGATCAAAGTGACAAGTGATGGTGAGTATGTACTGTATGTCTATGTTTGTATTGTATGTAGCATGTTGTATGTATGTAGTATGTATGTATGTTGTATGAATGTAGTATGTTGTATGAATGTAGTATGTTGTATGAATGTAGTATATATGTAGTATGTATGTATTATGTATGTATTATGTAGTATGAATGTAGTATGTATGCATGTTGTATGAATGTAGTATGTATGTATGCTGTATGAATGTAGTATGTATGTTGTATGAATGTTGTATACACTCACTGGCCACTTTATTAGGTACACCTGTCCAACTGTGTGTTAAGACTTAATTTCTAATCAGCCAATCACATGGCGGCAACTCAGTGCATTTAGGCATGTAGACATGGTCAAGACAATCTCCTGCAGTTCAAACCGAGCATCAGTATGGGGAAGAAAGGTGATTTGAGTGCCTTTGAAGGTGGCATGATTGTTGGTGCCAGAAGGGCTGGTCTGAGTATTTCAGAAACTGCTGATCTACTGGGATTTTCACGCACAACCATCTCTAGGGTTTACAGAGAATGGTCCGAAAAAGAAAAAAAATCCAGTGAGCGGCAGTTCTGTGGCCGGAAATGCCTTGTTGATGCCAAAGGTCAGAGGAGAATGGGCAGACTGGTTCGAGCTGATTGAAAGGCAACAGTGACTCAAATTGCCACCCGTTACAACCAAGGTAGGCAGAAAAGCATCTCTGAACGCACAGTGCGTCGAACTTTGAGGCAGATGGGCTACAGCAGCAGAAGACCACACTGGGTACCACTCCTCTCAGCTAAGAACAGGAAACTGAGGCTACAATTTGCACAAGCTCATCGAAATTGGACAGTAGAAGATTGGAAAAACGTTGCCTGGTCTGATGAGTCTCGATTTCTGCTGCGACATTCGGATGGTAGGGTCAGAATTTGGCGTAAACAACATGAAAGCATGGATCCATCCTGCCTTGTATCGACGGTTCAGGCTGGTGGTGGTGGTGTCATGGTGTGGGGAATTTTTTCTTGGCACTCTTTGGGCCCCTTGGTACCAATTGAGCATCGTTGCAACGCCACAGCCTACCTGAGTATTGTTGCTGACCATGTCCATCCCTTTATGACCACAATGTTCCCAACATCTGATGGCTACTTTCAGCAGGATAATGCGCCATGTCATAAAGCTCGAATCATCTCAGATTGGTTTCTTGAACATGACAATGAGTTCACTGTACTCAAATGGCCTCCTCAGTCACCAGATCTCAATCCAATAGAGCATCTTTGGGATGTGGTGGAACGGGAGATTCGCATCAGGGATGTGCAGCCGACAAATCTGCGCCAACTGTGTGATGCCATCATGTCAATATGGTCCAAAATCTCTGAGGAATGCTTCCAGCACCTTGTTGAATCTCTGCCACGAAGAATTGAGGCAGTTCTGAAGGCAAAAGGGGGTCCAACCCCTTACTAGCATGGTGTACCTAATAAAGTGGCCAGTGAGTGTATATGTAGTATGTATGTTTTTTTTTTGTTTGTTTTACATTCAACACATTAGCCAGATGATGGGACTACTACTGTCCCATCATTGGCTAATGTGTCAATCACTTTCATTGTAGCAGGCATAGCCCGATGGGACTTGTAGTCCCATTGGACGATGCCTGCACACACACACACAACCCCCGGCAGGCCCGTACAGACCCCCGGCAGGCCCGTACAGACCCCCGGCAGGCCCGCACAGACCGCGCATCATGATGACATAATTTCAGCAGCCAATCACAGCCATGCCATTAGTTAACATGGCTAACACAACTGGCTCATTGCATTATGGGAACTTCCGATTCCGGTATTCGATATTGTAAAAATATCGGAACTCGGTATCGGAACTCCGATACAGCGAATATCGGCCGATACCCGATATTTGCAGTATCGGAATGCTCAACACTACCCATTATATCATCAAAATGGGCAATTAGAATAGAGTCGCAGTGTGCACGCACAACTGCCACTTTATTAATTCACTATGGGACTGCCTGAGAAAGCGAGTACAGACCTTCGGCAGTCGCATAGAGAATAAATGCAAACTGCACACAGTCACCTCATCCTAACAGGGATGATACTTTGATCGTTAGATGTGGAAGCATTCAAACCCTGACTGATCTAAAAGTTATCACCTATCGCACAGACAGGTGATCGCTTCGAACCAGAATACTCAGTAAAGTGGGTGGCCTTGACAAATAGATTTCGCTATAAATTATTTCATAGTTGATTTCTGAATACTTCCGCTCTACAACAGCATCCTGTTTATAGATCCTATTTTACTGCATATATTATTTTTCAAAGTCATACATACCAAGCTTGTACCACATATCACGTATTGCAAAGCCTATCAAGCATCTCATGTCTTCATACCTGGAGGGAAAGCACATAAATCACTACCTATTAAAGAGCATTCTTCAAATACAATTATTAGTTTCCCATCGATAAGTCTTAGGCTATGTGCACACACTGCGGCTTTTGCTGCGGATCTGCTGCGGTTTTGGCCACTGTGGATCTGCAGCAGTTCTGCAGACAGTGTACAGTAGCATATAAATCTATGTGATTTACAATCTGCTGTGCACATGCTGCGGATTTGAATCCGCAGAAAGAAATGACATGTCACTTCTTTTCTGTGGATTCTGCTGCGGTTTACCATCTCCTCCATTGCAGAGGTGATAAACCGCAGGCCAATCCGCAGGTCATTTTACCTGCGGTTCCACAGCTACAAATCCGCAGACCAATCCGCAGCATGTGCACATAGCCTTAGGGCTCATTCAGACATTATTTTTCTCGAGTAAGGGTGTGTGCAGACGCTGCGGAATCCGCTGCGGATTAATCCGCACGGATTTTGCAAAAACCGCAGATAAACCGCAGGTCAAAAGACCTGCGGATTATCTGCGGTTTTGCCTGCGGTTTTGGTCCTGCGGATTCACCATCTCCACAATGGTGGAGATAGGAACCCGCTGCGGATTCCGCAGAAAGAATTGACATGTCAATTCTTTCTGCGGTTTCAAAACCGCAGCAAATCCACGCGGATTTTTCCGCAACGTCTACACAGCGTTTTTTTTGTACCATTCATTTGAATGGTACTGTACACCGCAGCTAAAACTGCTGCGGGTCCGTAGCGGCCAAAACCGCTGCGGAAACGCAGCGGAATCCGCAGCGTGTGCACATACCCTAAGAGTATCTGTATTTTTCACTGATAGCACTCGTTATCTATGATAGTCTATGGGGTAGTTCACACGTTCGAAATTTTTCTCAGATGACGTGGTGTACACAAAATTATGGAAACTTGCCTGATATTGATCAGAGTGTTGGGTAAACTTGCCAATGTAAATTTATGGATCCCTGAAAAAAATTGGACAGCTGTTGGATTCCACCTGCAAGCCTTCCATTTTCATGAACTATTCGATAGAAGAAGCTTAAGGGTGTGTGCACACGCTGCGTATTCTGCTGCGGATCCGCAGCGGATTTGGCCGCTGTGGATCCACAGCAGTTTTTGCTGTGGTGTACAGTAGCATTCTAACCTATGGAAAAAAAAAACGCTGTGCAGACGCTGCGGAACTTTCCGTGCGGATTTGCTGCGGTTTCAAAACCACAGAAAGAATTGACATGTTAATTCTTTCTGCGGATTCCGCTGCGGTTTGCCATCTCCTCCATTGACCTGCAGATTTACCTGCGGATTTTACAAAATCCGCGTGGCCAAATCCGCAGAGCATTCCGCAGCGTGTGCACAAACCCTAAGAAACCTTCATAAGTTTTTTTCCGCATCTGAGAAAAACTGATGAAATTCTAAACAAATTCTGATTCTAAAACCTGAAATACTGACAAACTCTGATGACAGTTTGATCAAAATCACTGCAAAAATTTGGATCCATTTTTGCATACACAGAAATCCTTGATGTGTGAAAGAGCCCTTAAAATTGAATACATACAGATTTAACCTTCAATATGTACCTTTGAATTACAATAAGGGAAATTTATAAATCTTATTAATTAATAATTAAAATAGAATTCCTCCCCTATTTGCCAGTGGTTAGAATGGGATGCAATGAAGAAACAATCTCCCAGTGCACACATGTACATTAATGTCCTGTTGTTCTTCACTAAAAACACAACTTTTTAATATTCTATGGGTTCTTGAATGTCATTGCAAAAAAAAAAAAAAAAAAAAAAAAAAAATTAACCCCTTCATGACCTTGGGTTTTTTGTTTTTGAGTTTCCATTCTTTGCTCCCCTGCTTCCCAGGGCCATAACTTTGTAATTTTTTTCATCAATATGGCCATGAGAGGGTTTATTTTTGCAGGATGAGTTCTACTTTTGAATGACGCCATCAGTTTTGCCAGATAGTGTACTGGAAAAAGGGAAAAATATTCAAAGTGCAGTGAAATTGCAAAAAAAAGTGCAATTCCACAGATGTTTTTTGTTTATTTTTTTTTACCATGTTCACCAAATGCCGAAACTGACCTGCCATTATGATTCTTCAGGTCATTGTGAGTTCATAGATACCTAACATGTATAGGTGATTTTTATTTATGTGGTGAAAAAAAAAATTGTTAAAAAAAAGTTGCCACTTTCCGAGACCCATAGCATCTCAATTTTCCGTGATCTGAGGTTGGGTGAGGGCTTATTTTTTGCGGGCCGAGCTGACGTTTCTTTTGATTCCATATTAGTGCAGATATGATCTTTTGATCACCCATTATGGCATTATAATGCAATGTTACTGCGACCAAAACAAAATGTAATTGTGGAGTTTTGAATTTTTTTTTCTCATTACCCCATTAACCGATCAGATTAATTCTTTTTATATATTCATAGATTGGTATCGCTGTGTTCAGAATCGCCCAATTATGTGTATATTTTTTTTTTTAAACTGTTTTATTTGATGGGAGTATTCATTAGCCGTCGCCTGTGCTCTAAATAAATATTAAATAAAAAAAGTTCATGGTTCTCCTGTATTTTTCATATCCAGCCAGCCAAACTCACAGCTAGGGGCTGCAACACTCAGCTGTCAGTGTTAGCAAGTCTAGTTATCAACAATAGAGGGGTCCCCCACAATGTTTTTATAATTATATAGATAAATAATTTTAAAAAGTTGTGGGTACCCCCCATTTTTGACAACCAGCTTTGCTAAAACAGACAGCTGGGGGCTGGTACTCTCAGGCTAGGTTGGTTGTTAAAAATGGGTGGGAGGACCCCACACCATTTTTTAAAATTATTTAATTAAATAAGAAAAAAAAATATGGCATGGAGACCCCTCTATTCTTGATAACCAGCCTTGCTAACGCTGACAACTGAGGGGTGCAGCCCCCAGCTGTCAGTTTTGCCTGACTGGTTATAGAAAATACAGGGGAACCCACTCTTTTTTTATTAATTCATTTATTTATAGAGCAGGAGCTAGCTAATGAATACTCCCATCAGCCGTTCCTGCTCTCACTGTTATTAGCGGCAGCAGGTACAGGCTGATCAGCCACCACCTGCTGTCATTGTTCTCACCTGAGTACAACTCTCAACGGCAGAGCAGGGGAGAATGAGGAGAGTAGTCTTCAGCATCCAATGCCGGGGAACAGTGATTACTGTACCTTTGCTTCCCTGGCGCCCGCCATGTGGTACTGATGCAGCACACGGTTGCCACACGTATTATACACATTGACACTGACATTTCTGGTACTGATTTGATGTTAGTGCGAGCGCCGTGGGTGAATTCATTGGCTGTGAACTCCAAGACCTTTCTGACGGCACCGGGAATGCAAGAACGTTCTCACGCTCGCGGAGACATCAGACAGGTCCTACTAACTCACCATGAGACACTGGGCAGTGGTATCAGATGCTGTTTAGTGTCTCTTGTGGATGGCAGGTTGTATGGTCACATTATGCCACCATGCAGCCTGCCTTCTCTAGATGTAGCAGAGCATACCTGTCATGAGACAAATGAACTATCATTTTCTCTGCAGAAAGGTGAGGAATATTGTTTTTATTTAAACTCTTTTGCAGAAGACAATGGTGTCAGTGGAATGGGCAACGTCGTTAGTAAGGTTAAATTAATATTTATTAAACGAGTCTGTGTCATTCTTTCAAAAGGACTTTTTTCTGGGTGTGTGTTTTTGTACAATATGACTATGGGGTTAATAATGGGGGCATCTTATTGACGCCTCTCCATTACTAACCTCAGAATTGGCACACGCCTTTTGTGGGGTAGCTGAGTGCTGATGTTCTTAGCCTGGAGGGGGCCAGTATCCATGGTTTCTTCCTAGGGTATTAATATCAGCCAACAACTGTCTGCATAGCCTTTGCTGGTTATTAATTATAGGGGGAGCCTACGTAATTTTTTGGGTTGTCTCCCATTTTAATAGCCAGTAAAGGCTATGTATACAGCTGTGAGCTGATATTAATAGCCTGGGAAGCTCCATGGGTATTACCCCCTTCCCAGGCTATAAACATCTGCCCCCACCCATCAGATTTCGCTCTTCTTTTTTTAACTTCATTTATTGAAAATATATATAAGAACAAACACGTTTCCCATGTTCATAAATAGGAGTACACTTTGTTATTACACTGGTTTACAAAATTAAAAGCAAAAATTTATGAATTAGTAGTGTTCATTCCCATCTCTGATCATTAACCGTCCAGCAATTTGTGGTTAGATGTATGTGAAATATATAACCACAGTGGGTTATATATTTCACATACATCTAACCACACATTCTAAATTGTTATCTCGGTATACATTTACTGGATCGCATATAACGTTGACCTCGAAACTTGGAGATCAATACCCAATAGCTATTTACACAACAATAACCAAAAATTAACATTTCTACTGGAAAAACTCCTGTAAAGTGGTTTGGGTACCCCCCACAAGTTAATATTCTTAGGCACTTGTTAGATAGTGATGGGTGTTGAGTTCCAGAAGTCCCATATATTATAGAATTTGCCAAGGCACCCTCTATTTTGATAGACAGTGTTTTCGCATGGAATCACTGAATTGACAAGTTCTACCCAAGATCTCAGTGTTGGGTGTGAACTACCCATCCATCTCAGAGCAATTAATTTCCTGTCCAAAAATAGCATCTCTTGGAGACATGGATTTTTGTGAGTACTCACCGTAAAATCCTTTTCTCCGAGACGCTCATTGGGGGACACAGAGACTGTGGGTGTGTGCTACTGCCGTCTGGAGGCTGACACTAGGCATACAAAAAATAAGTTAGCTCCTCCTCCACCGCATACACCCTCGCCCCTATAGCGGGCGGAAACCAGTTTAGTGCAAAAGCAGTAGGACGACATACAAAAATTAGCCTTAATGCAATAAATCATATGTCTGAAAAAGGCATCACCCTGTCTTAAACAAGAAAATATGTTAAATAATAAGTATGAGCCAACCGGCTATCAGGGTGGGTGCTGTGTCCCCCAATGAGCGTCTCGGAGAAAAGGATTTTACGGTGAGTACTCACAAAAATCCATGTTTCTCCTTCGTCTCATTGGGGGACACAGAGACTGTGGGACGTCCTAAAGCAGTCCCTGGGTGGGATAACACTCACCGATCCAAGCCGCATGCTTTCCTGTTTAAAGGTGTGCCACTGCTGCTTGGAGAATTTTTCTGCCCAAGCTCGCATCTGACGAAGCCTGAGTATGCACACTGTAATGTTTACAAAAAGTGTGCAGGCTGGCCCAGGTTGCTGCCTTGCATGCCTGTTCTGCCGAAGCCTGGTGCCGAAGTGCCCACGAGGCGCCCACTGCCCGAGTAGAGTGCGCCCTTACTCCAGCTGGAACTGGCGTGCCTCTAATACGGTAAGCCTCCTGAATGGTTAGGCGAATCCATCTGGCTATGGTTGACCGTGAGGCTGCGAGGCCCTTCCTGCGCCCTTCGGGGATCACAAACAACGAATCCGTCTGGCGGAAAGGTGCTGTCCTCGACACGTATCTCCTGAGAGCTCTTACCAGATCCAATGTGTGGAGCGCCTTTTCCACCCTGTGAACTGGCGCTGGACAGAAAGAAGGCAACACAATGTCCTCATTAATATGGAACGAGGACACCACCTTTGGTAAAAAAGGTGGCGGAGGCCTAAGGACTACCTTGTCCTTAAAAAAGGTCAGGAAAGGGGCTCTACAAGATAACGCTCCCAACTCGCCTAATGGATGTTATGGCTACCAGGAACACAACCTTTCTGGATAGATATGCCAATGAAACATCCTGTAGTGGCTCAAACGGAGCCTCCTGTAATACCGACAGGACCAGATTAAGATCCCAGGCCTCCAATGGTGCTCTGAAGGGAGGTACTAAATGAACGACCCCCTGCAGGAACGTTCTGACCTGCAAATTGGTAGCGATCTTTCGCTGAAACAGGACCGACAGGGCCGATATCTGTCTTCTAAGGGAACTTGGCGCCAAACCTGCGTCTAGGCCAGACTGAAGGAAAGCCAGTATGTTGGGCACAGAGAAGGACAATGGCGGAACCCCGTGTTCCCGACACCACTGGAAGAAAACCTTCCAAGTGTTATAATAGATCCTTGCCGAGGCTGGCTTTCGGGCCCTTACCATTGTCGCGACTACCTCGCGCCCAAACCCCGCCTGGGTCAGCACCCAAGATTCAATGGCCACGCCGTCAAACGCAGGGCCCCTAAGTTCGGGTGGCAGATCGGTCCCTGGGACAGTAAATCTGGTCGTTCCGGTAGCCGCCATGGTACGTCTGCGATGAGCTGTACCAGATCCGCGTACCATGCCCGTCGGGGCCAATCCGGGGCCAGCAGAATTGCCGGAACCCCCTCTGTCTTGATCTTCCTGATAACCCTGGGGAGAAGTGGCAGCGGCGGGAACAAGTATGGGAGCCGAAATTGGTTCCAGGGTATCACCAATGCGTCCGCTGCGATTGCTTGCGGATCCTGAGACCGGGCGACAAACATGCCCACTTTGGCGTTCTTCCTGGAGGCCATCAAGTCCACGTCTGGTGTTCCCCAGCGCTGGCAAATCTGCTGGAACACCTCGGGATGTAGTGACCACTCCCCGGCCGTGATGTCCTGGCGGCTTAGGAAATCCGCTGCCCAATTCTCGACGCCTGGAATGTGAACCGCTGAAATCATCGAGTGGCTCCTCTCGGCCCAGCGGAGCACATGTCCCACTTCGCGCATGGTTGCCCTGGTGCGTGTGCCCCCCTGGTGATTCACGTACGCCACTGCCGTGGCGTTGTCCGACTGAATCCGAATCGGGTATCCTGCTAGCACGTGTTGGAACTGCTGCAAGGCCAACCGTATTGCTCGAATCTCCAACAGATTGATAGGGAGACTAGCTTCCTGAGGCGACCACTGCCCCTGCGCCGTGTGGTGGTGGAAGATTGCTCCCCAACCGGAGAGACTCGCATCGGTCGTGATCACTAACCAATGATCCGGAGGAAAGGGCTTTCCCTGCAGAAGCGACCGATCGCGTGTCCACCATTGAAGAGTCTGTCGGACCTGAGAGGACAACCTGCACGGGTGATCGAGTGAGAACGGGCTCCTGTCCCAAGCCGCTAACAGGGCATGCTGCAGGGGGCGGAGATGAAACTGAGCAAACGGGATTGCTTCCATCGCTGCCACCATCCTGCCCAGGACCCCCATCCCGAATCGGATAGTATGGAGGCCTGGCTGTTGAAGTCTTCGAGCTCCCTGTCGGAGTGCCCGAGCCTTGTCCTGAGGGAGAATTACCAATCCCTGGGAGGTATCGAATATCATCCCTAGGAAAACAATCCTCTGGGCCGGCGTGAGGAATGATTTCTTCCTGTTGATCATCCATCCTAGACGAGACAAGGTATCTAGTGTGATGGTGACACTCTCCTCGCACGCTGGACGGGACGGGCCCTTTACCAGAAGGTCGTCCAGGTATGGCAACACCACAATGCCCCAGGAGTGAAGAGTGGCCATGGCGACCGCCATCACCTTCGTGAATATTCTGGGGGCCGTGGCCAAACCGAAAGGCAGCGCCACAAACTGGAAGTGCCGTCCCTCGACCGCAAACCGTAGGAATCTGTGATGCGGGGGAAAAATAGGGATGTGTAAATAAGCATCCTGAACATCGATTGAGGCCAGGTATTCTCCCTTCTCCATGGAGGATATAACCGACCGGAGGGACTCCATGCGAAAATGCCTGACCCTGATGAACCTGTTTAGTAGCTTTAGGTCCAGAACCGGCCTTACCGCTCCATCCTTTTTGGGCACTGCGAACAGGTTGGAATAAAACCCTTGGGTTCTTTCGCTCCTTGGCACCGGAACGATGACCCCTTTGTGCTGCAGCACTTCAATGGCCCCCCGTAATGCCTCTGCCCGAGATCTTGACTTGGGAAGCCGGGAGGGAAAAAATCGTGTTGGCGGACGTTTTATAAACTCTATCTTGTACCCGGAAGATATCAGCTCCGTCACCCATGCGTCGCGTGCCACCGCAGCCCATATGTGACAGAACCGTTGCAGACGACCGCCAATCCTGCTGTCCTTGGGTACCGCACTTCTTGAGTCATTTTGTAGAGGGCCTCTGGGACCTGGCCCCCCTTGATCTGGGCGGACGCCCTCGCATCCTACCCAGCGGGTTGGTCCTGTAGGTGACCTGACGCTCTTTGTCATGGTTATAGCACGCAGGAGCGGGGGTATTGGCCGTTGCCGTCCACGCGGGTGCGCGAAATGCCCGAAAACGCGCCTGAGGCTGACGAAATGGCGTCCTTGTTTTCTGTTGTGGGAGAAAACTACTTTTACCCCCTGTTGCGTCCGAAATGAGTCTATCCAATTCTTCCCCAAATAGTCGGTTACCCTGAAAGGGCAGGGAAGTCAAAGATTTTTTAGACACCGAATCAGCCCGCCACAGCCTTAACCACAAGGCTCTCCTAATGGCGATTGCGTTTGCTGCTGCAAGTGCTGCGCTATTAGCTGCATCCAAGGATGCATTAATTAGATAGTCACCCGCCATTGCGATCTGACTTGTTATCTCGGCCACCTCTGCTGGCAACTCCCTATCCTGCAGGATCTCATTTAAAGAGTCCGACCAGGACATCATGGCTTTGGCTACCCATGTTGCCGCAAAGGAAGGGAAGAGCGCTGATCCTGATGCTTCGTACACAGAGCGCGCTAATCCCTCTATGAGCCGATCCGTGGGGTCCTTGATGGCCGAACCACTAGGCACTGATAACAGGGATCTCGAGGCCAGGCGGGATACCGGGGGGATCCACCGCCGGAGACTCTGCCCATTTTTTACAGAGCTCTGGCGCAAATGGATATCTTGATCCTAGCGTCTTCTGTCCTGAAAAACGCTTGTCTGGCCGTTCCCGGTGCCGCTGCACTATATCCTCGAACTCAGGATGAGTGCTGAACACTCTCCGCGGCTTCCGGGCCTTTTTAAAAGACACCTTATGCCCTGCGGTTAGGGTGACCTCATCATCAATACCCAGAGTCTGGTTGACAGCCTCAATGAGACTGTCCACCGTCTCCCGGCACCCTGGGGTGTCCAGGTCCAAGGATTCTTCCACATCCTCTACTGAGCTCTGCTCGCTCCCTGAAAGGGGTGACGGCGAGCGTGATGCCACACTCGCAGATGCTGAAGCACCGGAGGGGCCTGGCGACACAGTATGGGTTCTCTTCCTATGTGCCTGCCTAGAGAGAGTGCGGCCCCTGCAGGCCGGCGGCTCATGTGAGCCGTCATCTCTACCCCTATCCGGGGCCTGAAGGGTCTCAATTGCCTTTGTTAATGATACCATAGACCGAGAGAGGGATACCGCCCACTCTGGGGGTTCCGGACCCCTGGGCACTGCTGCGGGGGAGGGCTCCTGGGCGCGTTCGGTGTCACAGGTTTCACATAATTTACTGGTCTGCGCTCGTGGGAATCTAACCCCACAGGAAACGCATGCGGCATAGAAGGATGCGTGCGCTTTACCTTTTCCAGACATACTGCTGGAAAAGGCCAGAAAAATAAATAAATAGATTCTCCTATATCTATCTATCTCTCTCTCTCTCTCTCTCTATCTATCTATCTATATTTTTTTTTTTTTTTTCCAAGGAGGGCGAATGCGGAGGAGAGGGGAGCCCTATATGCCCTAGCGTGGCCTTCAGGCCGGGGTCACACTTACCCCTCTGTAAGTCCTTTCCCGGCTCCTGCCGTGGGAGGCCCCTCCAGCTGCGTTGGTGGCGGTCTCCGGGGACTGCCGCGCTTTGCGGTAAGCTGCGCTTCCTGCGGCCTACCCCGGACCGCCGTCGGGGACTCCATTTTATCCGGCGCCCGCCCTGCCAGGAGGCCTAAATTACGATACCCCCCGCCCCGGATCCTGTAACGCCGATACCGGGGACGGGGGGCGCCGAAACGACGCCGGATAAGACGCGGCCGGAGCGCTGCCGCCCACTTCCGCCCGCGGCCTAGGCCGAAGCCGCGGGCTAAATTAATGGCGCTACCCACCTGGGGTCCAAACGCCGGGCCCCAGCGACGTCCTCTCCTCCTTGGCACCCTCCTGTGCAGCCACTGCCCGCTCTGCCCCAGGTATTGGGGGGGGTTTGGGGGGGGTGGTCCACCTGACTCTGCGCCCAGGGCCCTCCGCACCTGCTAGTTCCCTTCTTGGACGGTGCAGGCACCCTAACTCAGTCTGCCCTGTAGGGGCGAGGAGAGGGACCGTCCGCCGCCATGCAGCACCGCCGTCAAGCGTTGGTGGAGCAGTGGGGGCGCACAGACTAGTCTTGTGCCCGTGTGCAAGCCCATGGTTTCCATACCTAGGGGTGGACAGGGCTAAGTCTGGCATAGTGTCCCACGTCGCGGGAGAGGAGACGTGGAGGGACTCTCGCACGTAGTCGCCCGTTGCCGGTTTGGGGAAATCGGATCCTTTCTATAGGATGCGTTGCCCCTTCTCGTCTTCAAAAAATAACAAACACGAAAAATAGATGTCTGGGGAAAAGTCCCAGAGGTGTCTCTCGGTGCGGGAAAGGATACGCGGAGCGATGCTCAACGCGTGCTCGCCCGTTGATGGTTTGGGGAGATCGGACCCTTTCTATAGGATCCGTCGCCCCTATCTCCTCTTCATAGTGAGAACCGAAAAAGAAACTTAGTCTGGAGAAACCAGACTGCGTGTGCCTCCAAAGACACTAAGCAAAAAACTGGTTTCCGCCCGCTATAGGGGCGAGGGTGTATGCGGTGGAGGAGGAGCTAACTTGTTTTTTGTATGCCTAGTGTCAGCCTCCAGACGGCAGTAGCACACACCCACAGTCTCTGTGTCCCCCAATGAGACGAAGGAGAAAAATATTTTAATATAATGGTCCCAATTATCTTCTTCCACAGCCCCAAACAGGCACACCAAGGGATCCAGGGGAATTGGCACTTCTATTAGGGATGAAAAGAAGGTGGTAACCTTCTGCCAGGATGTATGTATTACATGCTCCTGATGAAGTTGCGGATGTTCTCCTGAGGGCTCTCCTCCCAGACCTGGACAAAAGCATCCGTCAACTCCTGGACATTATGTGGTGCAACATGATGTTGGTGGATGGAGCGAGACTAGCAGTCCCAGATGTGCTCAATTGGATTCAGGTCTGGGGAACGGGCAGGCCAGTCTATGTTGCAGGCAGCAGATCACTATCCACTGTGTCTCCAGACACTGTCACATATGCTGAGTGTGAACCTGCTGCCAGCAACATAGTTCAGCATGACCGGTTTGGCAGTGAGTCAGTAATGGTGTGAGGTGGCATTTATTTGGAGGGCCACACAGCCCTCCATGTGCTCACCAGAGGTAGCCTGACTGCCATTAGGTACCAAGATGAGATCCTCAGATCCATTGTGAGACCATATGCTGGTGCATTTGGCCCTGGGTTTCTCCTAATGCAGGACAATGCCAGACCTCATGTTCCTGCAAGATGAAGGCATTGAAGCTATGGACTGGCCTGCCCGTTCCCCAGACCTGAATCTGATAGAGCAGATCTGGGACAGCATGTCTTGCTCCATCCACCAATGTCACATTACACCACAGACTGTCCAGGAGTTGACGGATGCTTTAGTCCAGGTCTGGGAGGAGATCCCTCAGGAGAACATCCGCAACTTCATCAGGAGCATGCCCAGGAATTGTAGGGAGTTCATACAGGCACGTGGAGGCCACACACAATACTGAGCATCATTTTGACTTGTTTCCACTTTAACTTTGTCTTGTTTTGATTTTCATTTTGACTTGTTTCCACCTTCATTTTGGGGGTCTCTCCAAATCCAGGCCACCATTTGTTCAAAAATTTGATTTCCATTGATGATTTTTGTGTGATTATGTTGACAGCACACTCAACTTTGTACAGAACAAAGTATTCAATGAGAATATTCATTCATTTAGATCTAGGATGTGTTATTCGAGTGTTCCCTTTATTTTTTTGAGCAGTGTATACATATTTATTGTGAGGTAGCGCTGTCATTCAGATAGGGGATCCTCGCTAGGCAGCGAATAAAACACATCCGGCACCGTGTTTTCCATATAACATAACATAGTCCATGCAGTTTATTCAGCAGCATAAACCCATAGCAGCAATATAAACTTCACATACGGCATAGCGTCCATAGAGTTTCACTCTGTAATCCTGTACGCACACAGGATATGCAAATATCCAGCATGCAGGCTCTTCAGCCTCAGTATTATCTCACCCATGTCAGGGTCACTCATGGTTGCTTTAGAATACTGCAGACGTCCATTCCCTCCAGGGAACTCCCAGGCACGTGCAGCCATTTACACAGTATTCACTGCTGTCAGAAGGCAGCCCCATTCTCACTCAGACGGGACCTTCCACACTTGACCAACCAGGTCCCAGCATTCACCCCATGTGACTCTCCCTGGCCACATTATATGGTTCATAGCCACGCCCACCAGGTCACATGACTCTCACCACATCACAGGTGCTTCAACCACTCACATATACACTTTACAATAGCGTTAATAAACACACCCCCTGGGTGGGTTTGGAGGTAACTAGTTCCTGACACATGGAACCAGTACCTCAGCAGTATCACTGCTGATTAACACACATAAATCTCCATCTCAAGGCCACCCACCTTGAGATACATACCGGTTATTCCATATTTCGCCATTCATCCACTCTCCTGGGACATCCATACAGTGCCCCCTAGTGGACACAGTGGTTACTACACCACATGCCTCCCCACTCTGTTCAAACTTGTGGGGTTGAATACACATCATCACATCAGGCTCTCGAGACCGGGCACTCATTACACCTTGCCCCATAGGTCGATTGAACCGTCTCCATCTATCATACGGCCTCATCTCTACGTTAGGCCTCCCCCGCCCCCAGCAGTCAGAATATCGGCCTTGATCTTTGGCCCTCCAGTTACAGTCTGTCTGCATCATCAGACACTGTCTAGTCACCACATTCCTCTCCCTGTTAGTTCCGTTCCCCAACCAGCTACCCCGGTTGGTACGGTCATCAGTCTTAGTTGGGCCTACTGTCTGGCCTGAGTCTGACCCAGTCAGCATCTCACAGGAACTACGGTCTCTCAACGTCGTACGGCCCGTTGAACTGCCACTTGCTGACATTCTTCGGCCATCTGCCCTGTCACTTCATGGCGGAACCCTTCGGGTCCTTACATCTTGGGTTGCAGGCGGCCGCCACCTGGTATTCCGTACATCTTTATTAATTCACCGGCGATCCAACCTCAACTGCTCAATTTCTTGCAGGTACCCCACTCGATACTCCACGAGCATCCGAAAGTCTCTCAGGCTTTTCAGGAGCCAACCGCCATGATGGGAATCCTACCCACTTCACTGGATATCTGGTCTTCCTCATCAGGAGTGATCCTCACCCTCACCACACTGGAGATATTTACAAAGGTCTTGCATTACTTTCCTGAATCTTCCAATGATTCTCCCAATCAGACCTTTGGGAACCGGAACTACATCTTTCCGCAAACCCAGCCGATCCATAGCCTCTCTTGCTAACTCTAGGCGTTGAGCAGCTTTCATATTTCTATGCCTAACCAGCTGTTTGGTGTGAAGACATTGCAGATGCATGTTTTTCAGGACAGCCACCCACTTTGCTGTGTCTTTGCTGGCTGATATTATCACCAATTGCCGAGTCTCAGGCACCCAGTGTACCTTACACGCTTTGACCGCCTCTTTGAAAGCCTCATGCACACTTTCCTCAGCACAGGTTTCTTGCATGTCGTCTGGTACATCAATCACACACTCGAAGGTCGTGGCCTTGCTCTCTTCCAGACCAGGAGGCTCTGGCTTTACTACGGACACTTCCCTCACTACCGTTGACCCGACCGGGTGACTGTCTTCTTCAGTTCTCCGCTCCTCAACCTCACGAGATCTCATCTCTTCATGACCGTCTGCCAAGACGGGCACCGGCAGCTCTGTTCCACCACCAGTCGGACCCGGCCGCTGTTCATCGCTGTCCAAGTTCTTCTCCCGCAGAAGACCACTTACAGTTTCTTTGAGCTCTAAGACCTTTCTCGAGCTCCTCAACCCTGTGCTCGGCCATTTGTCTCAGGACTCTTTCCCGTTTGACATGTTCTTCCACTTCTTCCCTAAGCGTCTTGTTCATGTTTTGCCACGTTGACAGGTGACCTCTGAGCTCAGAGACTATTGTGTGCTCTCTTTCTCTCTCAGAGCCACAGTCACCCCCAGAGTCTGAGTCACCCCGGCCTGTCGAGTAATCCTTCCAGTTACCCACTAACCGTGTTTTCCCGCCAGTCGTCTAATCTCCCAGCCCACCATCCGTCATATCACGAGACGTCAGGTCCGTAAGTTGGGCAGATGTACTTCTTCTTCCGGTCAGTTCTAACTCTGACCTGTCCACGTCAGGAGCAGTCACCATCTCAATATCTGTTAGCCCAACAGTAGAAACGTCTCCAACCTCCTGCCATATGTCATCAAATGCGACAAAGTCCCGGCCCCTCTCCAAGGCATAGACTAAGTCCGTTGGTATCCCGCCCCCTTGGCACGCACCACCTATGGGCCCCTCAAACATCACTCTGTCTACCGCATAGTTCACCGTGACCCCATGTTTACAGCGAACCCTGGCGTTTTTCTCGGTCAGAGATAAAACGAGATTCGTTTCTGTCAGAGTCACCTGACTCTGAGTCCAGTCTACCAGACTCATGCAGCATCACGGTACACACCTGTGGCCTGTCATTATCCGGAAAATCCATGCCGCACTCCTCAAAACTCATACAGACACTGCGGTTCCTCAGACATACCCAGTGAGGCTACCAGTGCTGCCATTTCCTGAACCATCCCAATTTGGGTCACTGCCCCTTCCTGGGACTCAACCCCTTTTTGGGTTACCACCCGAATTTGGGTCACCGCCCCCCTCTGGGACTCCACTTCTTTTTGTGTTACCACCCCAATTTGGGTCACGGCCCCCTTCTGGGACTCCACCCCCTTTTGGGTTACCACCCCGATTTGGGCCACCACCCCCTTTTGGGATTTCCCCATGTCCATTTTACCGGTCTTCTCAGACCACAGTTCACACAACACAGTTTGTCTTTTAACGATACCACACAAGTCCTTGTTGGCACCACCACAGCTCCTGCTGTCACCGATCACCGACACAACACCAGTTCCTTCTGGCGCTGTCTTCGTGGACCTGCCAATCTACCAGAAGCCGCTTGTCCCCTTCGTAACCCCGCCGAGTTACTGGAAGCCGCTTGTCACCTTCTTGAATCCCACTGAGCCACCGCAGGCTGAGTTGAGAAAAGAAAAAAAAAAAAAACACTACACAAAAAACTCACGTGTCCCGTCTGTGTGCTACTCAGGACGTTCCGTCTCCACCTGAGACCGTCCAACACACAGGGCGCACCGGGTGCTATTCAGGGAGTGGCCCTCCTCCCAGGGTTTCCCAACACACTGGCCTCACCAGGTCCAGGGGCTTAGCGGGTGCTCTTCAGGACATCCATCTCCTCCTGAGACTGCCCAACACTCATGCCTCACCAGGTCCAAAGTCATACCACGTGCTTCAGGGATCAGATTCTTCTCCCAGAACCTCCCAACACTGACCCTCCAGGACCTTGCTCACTGAACCCTCCAGGTACACAGTCTCTCTCACTGACCCAGGTCAGTACAACACGAACACCTGTCCGTTACCTGTGTCGGCCACACAGGTCCTCGGATACCTCTTCTCCACAGAGGCACCCTATAGCAATGACCAGTCTCTTTCTCACTGACCCCGGTCAGTACAACACGGTTTTCACAACCGTCACCTGCTGGCCGTGCAGGTTTTCAGACCCCTCTACCGCAGAGGTATCCTATAAGTCTCTTTCTCCTGACTCCAGTCAGTATATCACACGGCTTTCCATACAGTCAGCCCTCCTGGCTCAGTGTTGCCCTTAGCGACCGAATTTTGCAGTCCTTTTCCGTTGCCCCTAGTAACAAGGCTACAATATTGCCCTTTGCAATTCTCCACCAATTGTGAGGTAGCGCTGTCATTCAGATAGGGGATCCTCGCTAGGCAGCGAATAAAACACATCCGGCACTGTGTTTTCCATAGAACATAACATAGTCCATGCATTTTATTCAGCAGCATAAACCCATAGCAGCAATATAAACTTCATATACAGCATAGCGTCCATAGAGTTTCACTCTGTAATCCTGTCCTCACACAGGATATGCAAATGTCCAGCATACAGGCTCTTCAGCCTCAGTATTATCTCACCCACGTCAGGGTCACTCATGGTTCCTTTAGCATACTGCAGACGTCCTTTCCCTCCAGGGAACACCAAGGCACGTGCAGCCATTAACACAGCATTCACTGCTGTCAGAAGGCAGCCCCATCTCACTCAGATTTAGAGTGCGAGTAGTCCCACCAAGCAACACCAGTGACCAGAGGTAAACTTTTTACTTCCGATCAAAGCTGCTGGTTCACGCTGTCATTTGACAGCATGGGAACCGGAGCTATCTGACCAGCGGTAATGGTTTTACTGCCAATCAGAAGCAGTGTTTGCCGTGTCATGTACATGACAGTGTGGCAAACACTGGATGGTCAGGCCTCCCATTCAAGTGAATGGGGTTTAGGTACTGTTCTGGTACCCACATTTTCTTTAAACTGTTTGCCGGACCTGAACATCCAGGGGTAGGCCCATCTCTACATATAATTAATTCTAGTGATGTCACTGCAGGGGGAGTGTTTAAATGAGAAAGCTACATATAATGTACATATTATGATTAAAGGGAAGCTGTCACCTCATTTTTGGCCTATGAGATACGGCCACCGGCATCAGCCGATGTAACCTGAAAGATGAGAAAAACGAGTTAGATTATACTCACCCGGGGGTCCGGTCCGGTCCGATCTGGCACCTCCCATCTTCTAGTGGTGACGTCCTCCTTCTTAAAGTACGCCTGCGCAGGAGCCGCGGCAGAAGTATGTGTGGTGCCGCATCTCATAGGCCAAAATGAGGTGACAGATTCCCTTTAAGACTGTTCAAGTTGAAACGCATCAACCCTAGAACTTTGTTCTGTTTGTGACCCTATTTTAATGAAAATGTAATAAGATTTTTTCAGAGATGCCGGCTATTTTGTTATATTGGATTTATTTGCCCTGGCCGAGAGGCTTGCTAGATCTCTGAAACCTATGTGATGGTGTATGCCCACAACGGTGAGGTCATCTAGTTTTTTGATTGAGCCACCATGTTGCCCCAGTCTCAGGGAGAGCTATGTACAGCCGAGAGATCTTCATAACTTATTAGGAAAGAATATGGATGTCTCCAGAAAAAACACTAGATCACAGATACCAAGGTGTAATTTTATTCAACTTTATATTACCTAAATGCCCATATAGATGGCTGATCCTATGATCATTACTTTAAAGAAAACAATAAATATTTAAATTTGTATCACAGGTTTAGGTACGCTTTAAGTGAGAAAATCATTACTTACTTGTACAAAATCCCATTGCGCTTCTCATGAGAGAAATTCTCCAGCTGAAGAGAGTCTTGAGTAATAAAAGCTACTGCCAGGTGAAAATAATTGTTCCACAGCTGAAAATGAGAATAGATAAAATAGAATATAAGTCACGAAAAACATATTTCTAATTAACCCCTCCCCGCTGAGGCCAGTTTCTGATTTTTTGCTTTCATTTCCTCTCTTTCAAGAGCTGTAACTTTATTTTTTCGATCACATACCCATATGAGGGCTTATTTTGTGTGGGACAAATTGTAATTTTGAATAACACTATTCATCATTTGATTCACTGGAAAAGACAAAAAAAAATTGAGCTGTGGCAAAACTGAACAAAGTGCAATTTCGCAATTTTTTTTTTTTATTTAACATATTCACTTAGTGGTAAAATTGTTCTGACAATATGATTCTCCAGATCAATGCAATTATAAAGATAATAAACACTTTTTTCTTCATTTGCGTAATGTTTACATTTGCAAAAAAAATGTTTTGGCTTGTGTTGTTATTTTCCCAGTCTCATAATGTTTTCAATTTTTGGATGATCGGGCTGTGTGAAGGCTTATTTTTGTGCCCTAATATTACTTTTTTATTTTTGCTATTTTTAGGGTAGATACAATGTTTTGATTGCCTCATTTCATTTTATTGTAGTTTTGCAGAGGTTGAAAAACAGTAATTCTAGCATTTAGATTTTTTTCCCATTACGCAATTTTTCTGATTAGGTTGATTAATTTATATTTTGATAGATTGGACTTTTACATTTGTAATGATTCCACATATATATATATATATATATATATATATATATATATATATATATATACACACACACACACACATATACACACACACACAGTATATATATTTAATTTTTATTTATTTTTTTTAAAAGGGCAAAAGGGGGTGATTTGAACTTTTATTTTTTATATACTATTTAAAACTTAGTAACTGCATGTCATATGTTGGTAATGGGCTAATAGGCACTCTGAAATATAGCAAAACAAATATTAAAAAACATTAATAAATATTAAATGTTATTTTCTACCAAAGAGATGCTAACCAAATATTTGTTAAAGCAAAAAAATTAATAAGACGTTTAAAACACAAATAAACAATATGTTTATACTTAAAGGGAACCTGTCAGCAGGATTGTGCATAGTAGCCTACAGACAGCGTCAGGTCGGCACCTTTATACGGATTACAATGATACCTTAGTTGCTGAAATCAGTCTCGTGGTTGTTGTGTAATCTTTTTCAGTTTTCATGAGATTCTCATGCACTGGGGCAACCTGTGGGGGCATAGTCATGTGGTGCTCTGATTAGATATTAATAATGAAGACTGCTGACAGGTCACTGATCCCTCACTGACCTGCCCCCTAGTTTACATACTGAATATAATATGTTTTGAATAAAACAAAACTAAAACATTCATCAGGCAGGTGCCGGCTGCAGCATGATCACATCTATACTATGCATTAAATTATTTTATTTAATCATATACATTGATTCTATATAAAAACAAATCGGTTTCAAAGTGGTGCCGGCCGCACCTGCGCAGCAGCATCTATCGGCGATCCAATAGGTGCTACTGCGCAGACGCCATTTTGCTAAAAAAAAAAAAATTTGGTCTCCACTGAGATGGGACCAGCAGCGCCTGCGCAGTAGCATCTATCAGATCTATTAGATGCTACTGTGCAGGTGCGGACAGTGCCATTTTGAGAATATTTTTTTATTTTTTTTGCAGAATAAATGTAGATCACTAAATAAAGTAATTTAATGCATATTATGCATGCCACCAGCACCTGCGTGCTGAATGTGAATTTTTTTTTCATTACATATTATATACAGTATGTAAAATAGGAGGCAGGTCACTCAGGGATCAGTTACCTGTCACAAGCCATCAGTGTGAATAGTTAATGAGAGCATCACATGAAGACCCCCCACTGGCCGCCCCCGAACCATGAGAATCTCATTAACTGAAAACTAAAAATAAAGCTTAAATAACAAACACAAGACGGATTTCATCATCCAAGGTATCATTGCAATCAGTATAACGGCGCCGACCTGACACTGTCTGTAGGAGACTCAGCACAATCCTGCTGACAGGTTCCCTTTAAGAGGTGATGCAAATATTAAAAGAACATATAATATTTATATAACGCTAGAGACATGTTGCTCTCCATCTCTCCACTGATTGAGGAAAGCCAGGAGTGGACTCCATATAACTACCTACACATGAATAACAAGGTATTCACAGAACTGCGCAAAATGAATAGCAAAACAAAATAGATAGATTTTTACAATTTAAATTCCTCTTAAATGTGTACTTGTTGCATGATGGTTTTTAAAGAGGAAGTATCAAATAAAGATAGACACTGGTGAGTCCAAATCTCCAGGGTTAGTATTAGTTATATATGATGTATTCAAAGATGGCTTCTATATATTTATACGATTACACAGCCTGAAATCGACTCCCATAAGACCGGCAACACCGTATAAAGGCACCCGGACCACGAACTCCATGAAACCAGCAGATTCACCACTGCAACCTGAGAGCTCTTTGCTCCCGGCTTGGTCACCATAGAATACTCTATCACCGACAGTCAGGTGATGCATCAGGATGGTGGGAGTGGTCACCACCCACATCAGCTGACCTAGAAACTCGGCAACTGCAGCACTCTGTCAGTAAGGGAAACTGACATTAACCCCTGCTGGCCTGAAAGCAAAAAAGCTACATTTAAATCATAGTGGAACCAGAGCTGCCATGCATCCATAAATTGATGGTGACAGGTGATTTTAAATAATAAAAACAATTTCATTTTATTTTTGCACCACTATACTCTGAGAGCTATAGCTTTTTTATTTTTTCACTCATAGAGCTGTATTGCAGATTGTTTTTGTGGAACAAGATGACGTTTTCAAAGATTCCATTTTTATTTACACTTTTGTTTTCTGATCTCGTTTTACTCCACTTTTTGTTCGATGGCATGATGAAAAAGCATCGTTTTTTTATTATTTTTAACGGTGTTCACTGAATTGGCTTAACTGGTGGTACAGTTTTATAGGTCGGTTAGTTCCAACCAAACGTGTGTACTTTTTTGTTTATTTTTTTCATAAAAATATTTATTTATGGACACAATATACATACTTTTTATTATTTTGTGACTTTTTAAAAATAGTTTTACAATTTTTTTCTTTTCTTTAACTTTTTTTGTTAGTCCCTCTATGGGACTTTTACTTTCAGTAGTCTGATCACAGTTCTAATGCATTGCAATGCTCTCACACAAACTTGTTAGATCAAGCACTGCGCATGTTCTAACAAATTTGCTAGAACCATTGAAACAATTGTGCTCCTGCGAGTGCCGGGTGTCAGAATCAGCTATCACCCGGTGGCAATCCCACACGCACAGCCTCTCAGTGCGCAAAATTGCCTGGACGTACTCAGCACGTCCAAGATCAGGAAGCACTTCCTATCAAGGATGTGCTGAGTAAGTCCATGATCGAGAAGGGGTTAAGGTAATCTGTCAGCATTTTTTTCTTATTTAATCAGAGAGCCTAATTACAGGGATGTGTCACTTATTGGGATATGTGTTGCCATTTCAGTACAATCAGTGTTTTAACTGCCTCACTAGCTCTGACATGCCAGTCCAGCTAATGTGTGCAACCTCGCCCCCACCACTGATTGGCTTTAGTGTGCAAGTGAGGGGAGCGTGTTTTGCCATGCATGGACAAGATGGGTCTGCACATAGCAGTACATTTCAGCTTAATGTGCATCCAAGGTAGTTATGTCCATGGCCCTGCCACTTGCCGTGACGCTGACCCTGCGCACGTGGTTCATGAATTTTGCATAAAGTAAAAAATTGTGTTCATCTTTTTTTAATCTTCTTTGCAAATTTTCAATTCAGATTTTGGAAAACGTCACAATGTCATAGAAATTTACCGGCGTGCAAAAGAAATCACTGCAGGGTTGACTAGAATAAATTAACAACAAGTTTTACGACTTTTAGAACAGTTGCAAATGATAAATCACTCACAAACATGGAAATCCAAAACGCTGACCAACAATGCAAACAATAAAACAAAAAAAAAAAAACAGAGTTACAAGAGTTACAAAATGCAGTAGTTTAATGAGTAAGTGATTAAAATAAATCTCTACCGTACTACTATACCTGCACTTCAAAATTCATATTCTCAAGAAATTTCTGCTCCATGATTCTGGCAAACTTGTCAATAGCTCTCAAGAAAACTCTGGAAAACAAACACATATGTATAGTTGGTGTCAAACAATGTGTTCATGAAAATCCAAATATATACTGCCATAAGAGTGCACAAATCACAGGACCTCATATTAAAACTTAGTGCCCTCCTCCAAAGAGCTTCCTCAAATTCAAACAGACATAATAAAATCATAATACGATGGCTCAGTGGTTAGCACTGCAGTGCTGGGGTCCTGGGTTCCAATCCCACCAAGGACAACATCTGCAAGGAGTTTGTATGTGTTCCCCATGTTTGTGTGGGTTTTCTCCTACAATCCAGACATTCTGATAGGAAATTTAGATTGTGAGCCCCATCGGGACAGCGATGTATGTAAAGCACTGTGGAATTAATGGCACTGTATAAGTGAGTAAAATAAATTAATAAAAGTAGATAATAGTACGGTATTTTTTATTTGTATAGCGCCAACATATTTCACAGCACTTTACAATTGAGAAGGAATATGCACAAATAATACCAGACATTACATAGTAAATATTAAGACCTGATTCAGATGTTTGTGCTGTATGCACGTGCAGCGTCAGACTGGCCCACCGGAGAATTCTCCGGTGGGCCCTAGCATCCAGTGGACCCTGGCACCTGCTGGCATAAAGGGCGAGCAGTTGCCTAGGGCCCCCACTGCTCCAGGGGCCCCTAATCAGTGGTGTGTCGCTAATAACGGCACACCATGCAGCTGCTATGGTGGCCTGTACCAGTGGAGCAGCAGCGGGTGACAGGAAGCAGGAGCCCCTGTCCCCGCTGCTAAAGAGAAATGAATATTCACTGCTTCCCACGCCCACATGGGCGTGGGAAGCAGTGAATATCATTTCACTTTAGCGGTCTCCACTCCCCAAGCCTAGCTAGCTGGCGCCGCCCTCAATTGCAATGGAAGAGAGAGCGTCTCTCTCTCATCAGTCCCCTCTGCTTCTTCTGACTCACAGCCGCTGCTCGATGACGTCTGGCAGACTGGGCAGATCCTGAGACTTAAGCCCCCGTTACACATAGCGATATCGCTAGCAATATCGCTGTAACGTCACCGATTTTGTGACGTAGCAGCGATATTGCTAGCGATATCGCTATGTCTGATACTTACTTCCGACCGGCTCCCCGGCTGCTCATCGCTGGTCGCGCGAGAACGTCCTGGACCATTTCTAATTGGGCGCTTCCTGTGGCGCCGACGAGCGACACGTGGAGCCGGGCGGGAGGACGTCAGGATCGCCTCGTCTGACAGGTAAGTAGCGACCCCCCCACCCCTGCTATTTCGCTGGTGAGATCTGCCTGTTTGGCAGCTCACTAGCGACCACTTAGCGATGCACCAGCGATCCATCTCGTTGTCGGGATCGCTGGTGCATCACTAAGTGTAATGGTACCCTAAAGCCAGCATCAGCGTGGTAGTGAGGAGGAGAGGTGAGTATTGTGGGATTTTTTTTTTATATATCTATATCTTTCTATCTATCTCTACAGTACATCTATATAGCTATCTATCTCTATATCTATATATTTCTATATCTATCTATCTCTATATATCTATATCTCTTCATATCTATCTATCTCTATCTATATCTCTTTATCTCTAGCTCTCTATCTTACATATAGAGATCGATAGATACAGAGAGCGATAGATATAGAAATAGATAGAGATACTGTAGATAGATATAGAGATAGATAAATATAGAAATAGATAGATATACTATCTATCTCTATATCTATCTATCTATCTATCTACAGTATCTCTATCTATTTCTATATCTATCTATACCTATCGCTATCTATTATCTATACATCTATCTATCTATCCATAGATCTATCTATTTTTTCCTGTATCTATCCCTCTATCTGTCCTATCTATCTTTCTATCTATACTTAACTATATATCTATCTCTATATCTATCTATTTATCCATTATCAATCTTCTATCTATCTATATATCGATCTATCCATCAATCCATGGATCTATTTATCCCATATCTATCTATCCATCCATTATCCATCTATCTATCTCTATGCCTATCTTTCTAGCTATACTTATCTATATATCTATCTCTATATCTATTTATCCATTATCAATTTCTATCTATCTATATATCTAGCTATCCATCTATCCATAGATCTATTTATCCCATATCTATCTATCTATCATTATACCCTATGAGGTTGGCAGCATTATACCCTATGAGAGGGTGCATTATACCCTATGAGGGGGCAGCATTATACCCTATGAGGGGGCAGCATTATACCCTATGAGGGGGCAGCATTATACCCTATGAGGGGGCAGCATTATACCCTATGAGGGGGAAGCATTATACCCTATGAGAGGGTGCATTATACCCTATGGGGGGGCAGCATTATACCCTATGAGGAGGTGCATTATACCCTATGAGAAGGCAGCATTATACACTCTGAGGAGGCAGCATTATACCCTATGAGGGGGCATCATTATACCCTATGAGGGGGCATCATTATACCCTATGAGGGGGCATCATTATACCCTATGAGGGGGTGCATTATACCCTATGAGAAGGCAGCATTATACCCTCTGAGGAGGCAGCATTACACCCTATGAGGGGGCAGCATTATATTCTTTGAGATGGCTGCATTATATTCTATGAGGGAGGCTACCCAAACTCCTGCTACATAATTAAGATTTGTACTACCTTATATTATACCCTGATATTAGTGTGTTTTACCGCACAATTGGTGGTCTTTTATTTATCTCAATGTAGCTACATAGTGGGCCCCAAGAATGATTTTCTCTGGTGGCCCAAGGTGTTCCAGTCCGACGCTGTGTATGTGTTATGGCTTTTTTTTTTTCATTGATGCAAAAATGTACCCATTATAATCTATGATGCTATTCACATTTCCAGGTTTTTTTCATGGACCATGTCTATGCAAACTCTTGGAAATATGCCAGTTTTCCTCTGGTATTACAGATAAAAAAAGCCAATTCAAGATTATGGGTCCATGAAAAAAAACATACAGCACTCTGATGGCATGTGTGTACCATACATATTACACTGCCAAGTATCTGAGTAGCTTTGTAATTCATCCACCTATCTGTAAAAAAAACACTGATGACACACTGATGCCAAAAACGGACACCCAGACCATATACTGATGACACACTGACATTAAAAACAGACACCTGGACCAAACACTGATGATCCAAAACACTGATGACACCAATACCATTTATTCACATACATGTTTAACCACGAAAGTGTGACACACAATTCACCAATTCAAGCAAGACAAATAAGGGCCTTGCTCTCAGGTCACATTCAAACGTTCAATATTTGGTCAGTATTTTACATCAGTATTCGTAAGCCAAAATCAGGGGTGGATCAGTCAAAGGAAAAGTATAATAGTCACTCATGCACCACCTTGACATTTTTCACCCACTCCTGGTTTTGTCTTAGGGTTCTTTAACACTTACCGTGTTTTTGCGGGCTGCTTTTGCGGCCCCAATAGATTTTTATGGGGCCGCAAAAACAGGCCATAAAAAAATGTCAGCGCGCCGTATGGCTGTGAGGGCCATATTTACAACCGTGAAAAAATATCGAGCTTGCTCGATATTTTTTATGGCTTATAGACACGGCCCCCATTGAAATCAATGGGGCAGCAAAAACAACGGAAGCTTGCCCAGTGTGTTGATTTTGTGGTACACCGTGAAGACCGCATTTGCGGAACTCCGTATTTTTACTAGGACACTCTCATGTACTTCCTGTTTATCACTTCGAAGGCCTGCAGAAATCCGAGAAGATTTTTGCGGCAGACCATGAAAATTTCGGCAATACGGCCCATAATAACGGGCCAAAAAAACACGGCAAGTGTAAAAGAAGCCTTTTTGCTCATTCTCACTTACAATGAAATCGGTCAAATTTAATCAGATTAAAAATCAGAATGCATTTGGACCAATGTTAATCTATCATTGTGTGTTTTTCTGCGTTTTTTTTCCAGCTTGGATCAAATCAAGATTGGACTGGAAAAAAACAGCAGCATGCTGTAATCGGAAATCAAATCGCATTCGGAAATAGAATAGAATGGGTGCGAGAAAAAAAATAAATCGCACAGCACTCGGACCATCCGATATACTGTCCAATTTTTACACACCGATCTCCTTTGAAAAAAACAGCAATCCAGCATGGCCCCTTCCTAGGTCATCAGTACTTTTAGTACTTCCTGGCGCCGCTGGAGTGGCAGCCTGTTACAGTAGCTCCTTCTTTGCTCTCCTTTTTTCTCTATTTTTTCTATTTTCCTTTCTCTTTTTTATTGTTACTCCAAAGGACATTGCACTATGGAAAACCATAAGAGGACCTGGATCTTCGATGGACTTTTTACCTTGTTTTTACTTGGATCTATTGTGTTGGGAAATCCAGGAACTGAAAGACCCTATTGTCTACTCCAGAGAAGCTATACTGCTGCTTAGGGCTACAGCAAGACAGCATGCTGCTAATAGACCAGAGGACATTCTACCAGAAACAAGGAGGACTAAGAGAAGAAATTGCAGAGCTGGAGCCCTCAGGAAAGCTAGAAGAAGGCGCTATAGACCTGCTCTTCCCTCCGTCATTATGGGCAATGTGAGGTCACTCGGGAATAAGATGGACGAACTGTCGGCGCTGACCAGAAATCATCGGGAATTAAGGGAGTGCAGTATGTTGCTGTTTACAGAGACCTGGCTCACCGAAGGTACTCCGGACACTGTTGTCCTGTCCTCGCGAATGCGTTTAAAGCCATCCAACGAGACAAGGGAGAGCGGTAAGAGGAAAGGCGGAGGGCTGGCGATATTTGTGAATGATAGATGGTGTGACTCTAGGCATATCGTGGTCAAAGAGCAAACATGCTGTAAGGACATTGAGCTATTAGCTGTGGGCATGAGACCTTTTTATTTACCGAGGGAACTATCGCATGTAATCATGATAGCTGCATATGTCCCCCCTTCTGCGAAAGCTGATGCCGCCACTGAGGTCCTACAATCCACAATGAGCATGATGCAGTCCCTTCACCCCCATGCACTCCTTCTGGTTTCGGGAGACTTCAATCATGTGTCTCCAGAATCCATACTACCTGGTTGCACACAGTATGTTACCTGCCTCACTAGAGACAACAAAATATTGGACTTGTTCTTTGCCAATGTGAGAGGGGCATATGCCTCGTCAACCCTACCGCCCCTTGGAAGATCGGATCACAACCTAGTGCACCTCCAACCCGTCTACAAGCCACTTGTACAGAGAGAACCTGCTGTCACTCGCACAGTGAGGATATGGACTGAGGAGAGTGATGATGCTCTGAGAGACTGCTTTGAAACAACCACTTAGGATATGCTGCAAGATTCCTATGGTGATGACATGGATGGTCTCACACACTGTATAACGGACTACATTAATTTCTGTGTAGACAACACGGTACCCACATAAGTAGTGAGGTGCTTCTCTAACAATAAACCATGGATCAGCCCCGGAATAAAGGCTCTTCTCAAAGAGAAGAAGTTGGCCTTCAGATCAGATGACAAAGCCAGGCTGAGAGATGTGCAGAAAGATCTGAAGAATCTAATCAGGCAAGGAAAGGCTAATTATAAGAGAAAGATTGAACTGAAATTGTCACAGAAAAGGATTCATGAAGTCTGGGAGGGTCTAAAGTCTATTTCTGGGCATAGACAGACTGTCTCCAGGATGGTTGTAGATAAAGAGGGGCTTAATGAACTTAATCTATTCTTTAACAGATTTAGTCACACACTGGCTGCTCCTGCCCCTGCATACCATTCACACCTCTCTGCTACAATAACCTCAGTTGACAAGTACCCAGGTTGCAAAAGAACTGTATAAGATAAAAGTATTGAAGGCTGCAGGTCCTGACGGCATCAGTGCAAGGCTAATCAGAACCTGCTGGCACCAGCTGAGTGAGATCATAACAAATCTGTTCAATATGAGCCTGAGAATAGGTATAGTACCACAACTGTGGAAATTATCGTGTGTGGTACCAGTTCCGAAGAAACCTTATCCAAAAGACCTTAATGACTATAGACCTGTAGCATTGACATCACACCTGATGAAGGTACTAGAGAGATTGGTTCTCACACGTTTCCATCCTCTAGTGCAGGGTTCCCCAACTCCAGTCCTCAAGGCCCACCAACAGGTCATGTTTTCATGATTTCCTTAGTATTGCCCAGGTGATAATTGCATCACCTGTACAATACAAGGGAAATCCTGAAAACATGACCTGTTGGTGGGCCTTGAGGACTGGAGTTGGGGAACCCTGCTCTAGTGAGCTCGGATATGGACCCTCTCCAGTTTGCCTACAGGCCGGGCATTGGTGTGGATGATGCCATTATCCACCTTCTAGATAGGACTCTCTCTCACCTGGAGAAACCTGGGAACACTGTGAGAATAATGTTCTTCGATTTCTCTAGTGCTTTTAATACCATACAGCCAGGTCTACTGAGAGACAAGCTGGGCCTTGTTGGCGTGGACCTCCAACTCTCCACCTGGATCCTTAACTACCTCACGAACCGACCTCAGTTTGTAAAGGTTCGGGACAGTGTGTCAGACACGGTGATCTGCAATACAGGGACACCTCAAGGTACAGTTCTTGCCCCTTTTCTCTTCACACTGTACACCGCGGATTTTAAGTGCAACTCATCTAGCTGCTACTTGCAGAAGTATTCTGATGACTCTGCAATAGTAGGCCTCATCACAGGAGGAGATGAAAGAGAGTACAGAGATACTAACCAAGCTTTTGTGGAGTGGTGTCAGAGGAACCACCTTAGGATTAATTCCGGGAAGACCAAGGAATTGGTGGTGGACTTTCGCAAGGGAAAAAATACACCAGAGTGGTGAGTGGTGATCATTCAGGGAAATGACATTGAGATAGTCGACACCTATAAGTACCTTGGTGTGATCCTCAATAATAAGCTTGACTGGGCCCATCACTTGGATGCAGTGTACAGGAAGGGCCACAGTAGGCTTTATCTGCTCAGAAGGCTGAGAGCTTTTGGAGTTAGGGGGGCACTCCTTGCATCCTTCAACTCTGTTGTGGCATCAGTCATCTTCTTTGGTGTGGCGTGCTGGGGTAGTGGTATATCAACCAGGGACAGGAATAGGCTGGACAAACTGATTAGAAGGGCCAGCTCTGTCCTGGGATGCCCCCTTGATCCAGTTCAGGAAGTAGGCGACAGGAGGATACTGGCCAAGGTAAGCTACATGGTGCAGAATGATTCCCATCCCATGCATGAGACCATGACAAAGATGTGCAGTACTGTCAGTGACCGGCTACTTCATCCTAAATGTGAGAGGGAGCGCTATCGAAAGTCCTTCCTTCCTGCTGCAGTTAGGCTGTATAACCAGCACTGTCCAAAACGGAGAACGACCCAAACAGTGAACTGATATAACCGGACTATCACAACTTTGGATCTATCTTTTTTTTTTTTTCGTATATGTACCTACCTACTGTCAATGTAATGCCTTTATGCATGTGTATCTGTACTTGTTCCTGCCTTGCTGCTGTAATGCTCTGAATTTCCCCATGGTGGGACGATTAAAGGATTATCTTATTAATATCAGCCTGCAGCTGTTTGCCAGGTTTTTTGGGGGGTCCCCCATTTTAATAGCCAGTAAAGGCTAAGTATACAGCTGTAAATTGATATTAATTACCTGGAAAGCTCCATGGTTATTACCCCCTTCCCAGGCTATAAACATCTGCCCTCAACCGTCGACTTTCCCTCTGCTGGTTAAGAAAATTACGCAGGAGCCCATGCCATATTTTGCAGAAAAATAATCTTTTAATAACTAAATACATGTACAGTAAGCTGCACACACACAGTAGTAATTGTATATGTCACTGACATCTATCTATTCTATAAATACTGACCAAATACTGAACATGGCCTCAAGCTTACAATCTGAAGAAATAGGTTTGACATGAGAGATAAATATTGTAAGTTTATGCATGGTCAAGCCATTTGTTATGTTAAATATTAAAAGTTATACAAGTAAAGCCATATGAAAAAGCAACCTGACAGCAACTAAGTGTGTATATGTGTACAGATTTAGGCCACATTCACATGTTCAGGATTTGGTCAGTATTTTATTTCAGTATTTGGAAGTAAAAAAAAAATGGTTGAAAAATGCAGAAGTGGTGACGTGTTTCTATTATATTTTTCCTCTGATTGTTTGACTCTTGGTTTTGACTTATCAATACTGATAAGAAACTGAGCAAACACTTATAGTGTGAACGTGGCCATATACTGAGTTCATGGCGTGTGGGGGAAACTGTTGAAACTTTGATGATGAGTGATAACATTACACTGTAATCTACTGTACAGCAGGTAAGAAACCACTGGTATGACTTGCAAACAGAGGACGAACAGGTAAAATGGATGGACAGAAAAATTAACCTTGTTGATTTATTCAAAATAGATATGAGAGGGAAGAGTTTAGTGAGGGAAAAACCGGTTAAGGCTACGTTCCCATGATGAGCTTTTGGCATGCCTGTAAACTTTTGATGAACAGAAAGTGAGCCAGATAGTATGTAGCACTTGGTTTGCCATGCCAAATGTTGGCCACTCCCCTACCACTTCTCGAGTCACACACATTTAACATTTCTTTCTACCCTGGTTCGGAACTAGAGATGAGCAGATCGATTCACGTGACTCCGGCCCAGCATTCAGGTCAGTGGTACCTGGAGGTTGAATGGGAAGTCCACAAATCTCTTGCCATTCGGCGTCTAGGAAGCACCGACCTACACAGAGACAGACATTCACAGCTTAGGGCCCCTCTGCATGAAATATGTATGGGCCCCTCTCCTTGTACAGCATACCACTTACAGTGGGCATGGAAAGTATTCAGAACCCTTTAAATTTTTCACTCTTTTTTGAATTTACCAAATGGCTGCAATGAAACAAAGTTCATTTTTTTCTCATTAATGTACACTCTGCACCCCATCTTGACTGAAAAAAACAGAAATGTAGAAATGTTTGCAAATTTATTAAAAAAGAAAAACTCTCATCATTCTCCCCTGCTCTGCTGGCGATGGCCGCAAGCAGGGGAGAATGATGAGAGTTACACTTAAGTAATAAAAGAGACAGCAGGCTGTGGCTGATGGGACTATTACTCCCATCAGCCTAACCCTTATGCTGCTAATAACAGTGACAGCAGGAGCGGCGAATGGGAGTATTCAACTGCCGCTCCTGCACTGTAAATAAATACGGTAATTAAAAAAACGGTGTGGGTTCCCCCTTATTTTTGATAACCAGCCAGATAAAACTCACAGTTGGGGGCTGGTATTCTCAGGCTGGTAAGCTGGTGGTGGGTTTGATGTCACTTGACACTACAAAGGTGACATCAACCCCACAAATATAAACCCCACTTTCCACCACTATAGGGCAAGTGAGAAGAGGCTGGCAAAGTGCCAGAATTGGTGCATCTCATGGATGTGCCTTTTCTGGACTGCTGTAGGCTGCTATTTTTTGGTCAAAAAGTTCAATTTTGGTTTCATCATTTCAAATTACCTTGTTCCAGATGTTTTGAGTCATGTCTCTGTGCTGTTTTGCGTATTGTAGGCAAGATACTTTGTGGAATTTTCACAGTAATGGCTTTCCTCTGGTGACTTGACCATGCAGCCCATTTTTCTTCAAGTGCCTCCTTATTGTGCATCTTGAAACAGTCACACCGTTAGTTTTCAGAGAGTCCAGTATTTCAGCTGATGTTGTTTATGGGCTTTTCTTTGCATCCTGAACAATTTTCCTGGCAGTTGTGGATGAAATCTTTGTTGGTCTACCTGACCGTAGTTTTGTTTTTACAGAGCCCTTCATTTTAGATTTGTTAATCACAGTTTGAATGCTGCTGACTGGCATTATCAATTCCTTGGATAGCTTTTTGTATCCTGCTCCTGTTTTATACAGTTCAACTACCTTTTCCCGTAGATCCGTTGACAATTTTTTTGCTTTCCTCAAGACTCACAATCCAGAAATGTCAGTGGCTGGATGAAAGATGCAAGAGTCTGTCTGGATCCCAGAAACTTACTCAGCTATTATGCACACCTTTAGTAGTGACCTTTAGTAGCCATTCAAACCCATTTGTGTCAACTTCTCTGAATGTTATCAGGCCAAAATCATCAGGGTATGTGAACTTTTGATCAAGGTCATTTGGCTATTTTGGGTTTTCATTATAATTTAAAAAGAGAAAACACAGCCACTAACCATGAGTGGAGAAAAAGTTTTGGTGTTATCATTCATATTCTCTGAAACAAAAGGCCAAGAAAGCAAAAATTCTGCTAGGGTATGTAAACTTGTAGATAGATAGAATAAAAGCTGGCAATTCATGTGCCGCATACTGAAAATCACAGAGTGACAGGCTAGAATAGAATAGACGTATACACATAGGATGCATAGCTATATAGATGTCAGTAACACACACACATATATATATATATATAGTATATATGCATATACAGGGTGGGCCATTTATATGGAAACAACTGGGTAGGCCATTTATAAAGTTGGCTCCAAAATGGCCAACTTCAAAATGGCCACCATGGTCACTACCTGTCTTGAAAAGTTTTCCCCCTCCCATATACTAATGTGCCACAAACAGAAAGTTGATATCACCAACCATTCCCATTTTATTTAGGTATATCCATATACATGGCCCACCCAGGTGTATCCATATAAATGGCCCACCCTGTATATTACATTGATAGATAGAATAAAAGCCAGCAATTCATCTGCCGTGTACTGTAAAATCACTGCTGGAGCCAACAGGATTTTAGAGATGGATTACATACAGTAAATACAAATATAATAGGTCAATATATAGAGGTCAGTGACATTACAACTGATGAAATGATACATGGTTTTCTAAATATTTTAAGAACATAAATCTGAAAATTGTGATATGCACTTGTATTCAGTTCAATATAGTCAGATACACCCGGGAGTCACATAGTTAGTAAATTGAGTCCAACTGTGTGTAATTTATTCTCAGTATAACTATAGCTGTTCTATGAAAGTTTTGGAGGGCTATTTGAGGACGTTAACATTAGGGATGAAACAGTATGAAGAAAACCAAAGCACATATCAGACAGGTCAGGGATAAGGCTGAGGAGAAGAGTAAAGCAGGGTTAGGTTAAAAAAAAATAGCCCAAGCTCTGAACATCTTGTGGAGCACTGTTGAATCCATCATTAAAAAATTGAAGGAGTATGGAACAAACGCAAACTTACCAAGACATGGTTGCAGTGGTGTATCTACCAGGGAAGGTGGTGGCAGAGGGTGCAATTGCCATGTGACCCTTCCTTGAAGGGCCCACCTAGAGCTACTTCTACTCTTAACTATATCAATGTATGTAGCATGTCGATATAGTTAAGACCCTGCATTACAGGGGGGAGACATGATCTCCCTGCACTACCGGTCTCTCTGTTCTGTAGACCACAGGTGGCTTTAAGAAGGGCTGGGATGAGGGATAGGCAGGGTAGGCACCCGTCTATGATGCTACCTCCTACCTCTCAGAGGGGGCTATTCTTTAAGCACACTGGTGGCTGGGGTGCAGACAAATAGGGAGCAGTATCAGTGAGTCACTAACACTGCTCCCACCCGGCACTCAATTGTATTTCCGACTAGAAGACGTGAATGCAATTGATGTGAGCAATGCCTGTTACAAGAGCAAAACAGCTGTAATCATCTCCCTTTTTCGCCAGGAACTCCATCAGAATGCAGGTTACTTCAGGCCTTTGCCTTGCTGGAGACGGCGCATGCAGGGCATGTCAGATGGTGCATTACAGTGATGCCATTGCACCATTTAGTGTCCACTGCTGCACCAGATAGAAGAAGAGACGGTTGCTGTGTTGGACGATGAGCCCGGATTAGATAAGTAAAAGCTTTTTTCTACTTTTCTTATGTTATTTTGCAAAATAATGGCAAATCAACAAAGTATGGTGATCATACTGCATTTGGGGCTGTGGTGACCATATTGTATTAGGAGCTGTTGGGGACATTATAAAATATGGTCACTGCAACTCTTTATATTGTATAGAGGTCTGTGGTGGACATATGTCACTGGTGTGTCAGATGCAACAGACTGTTGCTCTGCATCTGGCTGCAGAATGTCTCTGCGTTTGGCATTAGAGACACCTCCTTAATCCTTCTGACTCTTGGACCCAGCGGCAACCTCCCTCCGGCTTTACCTGACACCCTTGGACCTGGGTATCTATAAATCCCCAGTCTGCTGCAGAGTCGCTCGTGATATTCATATTTTCCCTTGTGAAGGCTTGAAGCTACTGTATAGCAGTCAGCTAACTTCCTCTCTGGAGCTGTTTGAGGGCATTTTGTGTTACCTCTCTGAGCCTGCTCAAGCCAAGTTCATTCCCCTTGTAACATTTTGTCTTTAGTTTACAGTGGGGACTGATGCTAGGGCAGGTAGGGTATTCTCAAATCTGACTAGGGGTCTCCACTCACCCTTTTCCTAGTGTTTGAACTTTCTTCCCCTCATGTAGCACTTAGTCTTTCTCACACTGTGCGTGATATCTTACAATATATTGGAGGGCTCTTGTGTATATCATACTGTATGGGTGGCTGTGGTGGCCATTAGAGATGAGAAAACCTTTTAAGATTCAGTTCGGTTCAGATTTGGCGATCATATAGATGTTTGCCGAACAGTTCGGCCAACATATCCGAACCTCATTGAATTCAGTGGGAGGCAAAATCAAATGCCTAGACAACACCTTCAGGGGGAGCAAAAAGCTGCCCAAAAAGCTCAAATTAGTGGCATCAATTTACTCCCAATATAAATTTTATATTGGCGCAGAAGTCAAGCATGGGCCATGCATGAGACAGGGTCTGAGCAAGCATTTACAACTTGGAATTGCAGTTTCAATGAGGACCAGGTGGTTAAGGGAGCAGTGTAAGCCTTCACTGCTGGGAGCCCTAATACCTCCAATTTTTTTTTCCAGCGCAAAAATCAGTTTCCTACAGTACTATTGGTAGAAAAACATAAGGAAAGTAACACAGGCAGTTGACTGAAAGTAAGTGCAGGCCTGTATATCTGGGAGCACTACTTCTACAGGCAACACACGAAGAAGACCCAACTTGGATTCTTCAAGTTTCAAAAAATTACTGTCACAAACCACTAAAGTGGCATCAATTTCCCCACAGTATAACAGGCCTCTGACACACCTTCCAATACAGGCAACCTACCAAATGGAGACCCAAAACTTGGAGTCTTTACATTTGAAAAAATTGTTAGTAATATCAGCAGCAGTAGCAACAGCAGGCACAAAAGCCACCACAAAGATGGCACAGACTGCAATAATGCGAGATGAATGCATGACACTAAAAACTACACCATCGCCTAAGTCTGCGACTAGAGTGCAAAAGTCATTGGAGATCCATGGCTTATTCCTTTTGATGAAAGATAGGTGGGATATGCTTTCAGGAGACAGACGGATGTGCTTATCCATCAGGACACCAACAGCAGCGCTGAAGACACGTTCTAAGAGAACACTGGCTGCCGGGCATGACAAAACCTCCAAGGTGTGACAGGAGAGCTCATGTAATTCTTCCATTTTTGAAGACTAAAATGCAAAAGGGTCCAAAACCCCTGCTCATGGCATTGATATTGAGCTCCAGATACTCCTGCACCATCTTGTCCAGACATTCACATGTCAGACTTGTACTCTGTTGTGCTGATGCACGGGCTTATGCCACTGACACTGCTACTGCTAGCTTTTTTGCGATGACACCTTGATGTTCACAGGGTTGGACGTCTATAACTGGGATGCACACTGTGTGTCTCACTGCTGTCTTGGGGAAAACCACTCTTAAGATTGTATACAAGTGTGTTTCGATACTCCAGCATGTACGCGTCCCTTTCCGGGGTGGCCGGAAGCATCTGGCTAAATATACTCTTGTACTAAGGATCTAAAAGAGTTGCAACCCAGTAGTCAACACTATTTCTAGCCCTAAGAATACAGACATCATGTTGAAGATAGTTCAGCAAGAAGGCACTCATGCGTTGGGCGCTTCCATGAAGTCAAAGTCCATGGGGATCATTATCCTCTTCTTCTCCTGACAGTTGTGCATCCATCACCCCGTCCTTCTCCATTTGTTCCTCGGTTCCTACACCATCACTAACAGCTTTGTCTGGTACTATGAGCCCCGTCAATTGCTGTAAGACACCTTCCCTGCGAGAAGACAGTTAGGAAAGTCTTAGTTACTCACCGGTTAACGGTATTTTTCGGAGTCCATGACAGCACCACCTGAGAGAGGGGATCCGCCCTTTAGGAACAGGAAACCTACAGATACAAAAGGGTGGCACCTCTCCCACGCATCAGTTGGATTACAGAGCACAAGAGGACTTCCAAGGTTAATGCATGATTTATGTACAGTATTCTTTACAATTATAAACTTTTATCACCAGTGAGCATTTACAAGAAATAGACGTGCACACCCCAATTAAACTAAAGGGAGGGAATATACGGGTGCTGTCATGGACTCCGAAAAATACCGTTAACCGGTGAGTAACTAAGACTTTATTCGGTCGTCCATGACAGCACCACCTGAGAGATTTACAGAGAGTAATATCAGCTTTAGGGAGGGACTACAGCCTGCAGCACCCTTATACCAAAAGAGAGGTCTGTGGAAGCACCCAGGTCTAGCCTATAATGACTATAAAAGGTGCTCGGAGAGGACCAAGTAGCCGCCTTACATATCTGGTCAATGGAGACTTCTGATCTTTCGGCCCATGAGGTCGCCATGGCCCTGGTGGAATGCGCCCTCAGCTTCTCGGGTGGCGACCTGCCCTTTGAGGTGTATGCTATTGAAATCGCCTCTCTAATCCAACTGGCTAGTGTATTTTTTGATGCCCTACAACCTTTTCTGGGGCCTTGATGAGAGATAAATAGGGCATTATCTTTCTTCCAGGGATCGGTGACTGTCAGATATTCTGTGAGGCCTCTCCTGACATCCAGGGTGTGTAGTTTCTTTTCCTTCTCGTTAGTTGGATTAGGGAGGAAGGATGGAAGAACTATTTCCTGTGTCCTATGGAAACTAGAAACTACCTTCGGCAAGTACGCTGGATCAGGTCTAAGTATTACCCTTTCCTCTTTGAACTGTAAATAAGGAGGACACCTAGATAAAGCCTGGATATCGCTTATTCTGCGGGCTGATGTTAGAGCTACCAGGAAGGCTACCTTGAGGGACAGGTTTTTTAGGGAAGCCGACGAGATAGGTTCGAATGGGGTCTCCGTCATAGCAGTGAGGACTAGGTTCAAGTCCCACGGCATGAATCTATCCTTCATTATTGGCCTGGATCTACCTGCCGCCTTAATGAACCTGCTTACCCAATAATTACCAGCGATGTTACAGCTAAACAGGGCCCCCAAGGCTGACACTTGTACTTTAAGGGTACTGGTAGAGAGCCCCATGTCCAGACCTTTTTGTAGGAACTCTAATATCTGCATTATAGGCGCTGAATCCCCAGCGACTACTCCTGAGTTTTGAAGGAATTTTTTCCAAATTCTGACAAATTTTTGTGGTAATGATTTTTCTACTCTTAAGTAGGGTGTTAATTAGGTCTGCGGAGAAGCCCTTCTCTTCTAATAATGACCGTTCAAACTCCACGCCGTCAGATGTAGGCCAGCCACCTGAGGATGGAAGACTGGGCCCTGGGACAGGAGATCCGGGATGTCTGGCAGAACCCAAGGATCGGACACCGACATGGTCCTGAGGCATGAGAACCATGCTCTCCTGGGCCAAAATGGAGCGATGACTATAACCCTCGCTCTGTCTTTCCTGATTTTCCTCATCACCAGGGGTAGAAGAGATAGGGGAGGGAAGGCGTAGGCTAGTCTGAAGTCCCACTTTATCAGGAAGGCATCTACCGCCAGAGGATTCTCTCTGGGATTTAGGGAGCAGAATTGTTTCAATTGCCTGATGTCTCTGGTGGCGAAGAGGTCTACCTCTGGATATCCCCACTTTTGAACAATCAGATTGAATATGGAGGTGTTTAGGGACCATTCCCTTTGCTTTAGCTGATTGCGGCTTAAAAAGTCTGCCGTGATGTTGTCTCTTCCTTTTATATGCAACGCTGTTAAAGATAGAAAGTATTGTTCTGCTAGATGGAACAACTGCTCTGCTACAATCATCAGGGGTCTGGAACGGGTCCCGCCTTGGTGATTGATATATGCCACGGTGACCTGATTGTCGGAGAACACTCGCACGTGATGGCCCTGTAGATACACAAGGAGCTTTTTAGCCGCCTGTTCTACTGCTGTCAATTCTTTTAGGTTAGATGACATTCCTAACTGATCATGTTGCCATTGGTCCTGGACTAATTTTTCACCCATATGAGCTCCCCAACCGTAAGGACTAGCATCCGTGGTGACTATGCGGGTTACGTTATACTCCCAGGGCACCCCTTTAGACAAGTTATCCTTGTCTAACCACCACTCTAGGGACTCCCTTGTGTTACGGGACAAGGTTAGCTGACCCTCCAAGTAACCCCCAAGGACTTTTTGATGTAATAAGACCTCTCTCTGTAGTTTCCTTGCATGAAACTGGGCCCACTGGACTGCCGGGATACAGGCCGAAAGAGAGCCTAGAAGGGACATGGCTTTCCTGAGGGACATGGTGGGGTTATTGGAGGCGTTCAGGATCTGATAATGGAGGCGAACAAGCTTCTCCGGAGGCAGACGGCATTCCTGTTTTTCAGAATCCAGGGTTAGGCCCAAGAATTGTTGGACTTTCATTGGTTGCAACCGAGACGTTTTGACGTTCAGCAACCATCCTAACCATTCTAGGGCAGACATTGCCTTTTGTAGCTGTTGTAAACAATGATTCGCCGTTTTACCTACAATAAGAAAATCGTCCAGGTAGGGGATCACCAGAATGTTCGATTCACGTTGATGGGCCATGACCTCCGCTATTACTTTAGTAAATACTCGGGGAGCGACAGCCACTCCAAAGGGGAGGGCCGCATATTGGAAATGTCGAATTGACCCATCCAACTGAACCGCCACTCTGAGAAACCGCTGATGGCCTGCATGGATGGGTATATGGTAGTATGCGGCTTTTAAATCTAACACCACCATAAAGCAGTTTTGGAACAGCAATTTTATTGCAGATTTAATTGTTTCCATTTTAAAAGGACGTATGACCAAAAACTTGTTGAGGGCCTTAAGGTTTCGTCGTGGCCTGTTTTTGCGGGCGCTCCTGCGCCTCGTCCTGCTGGTCTAAGGGGGCTTCCGTTGTATCCATTGCTGGGGCCTTCAGAAGCACCCCAGCGGCGTCCCCATCTGCCTTATATATGGCCTCCTGGTGTCCGGGTCAGCAGGCATCCTGCCATAGCACCACCCACCCGGCCTTTCGCGCTACCTCCCCCATGCTCCGGCCCCCCCGCCTTACCCGGGTCGCCGCGCGACCCCCGGACAGGCGTGCACCCGCGGCGCGCGCCGGAGGCCGGCCGGCACCCGACTTCCGGTATCGGCGCTATCGCTCCGCCCCTTCCGCCGCGTCACTTCCGCCGCTCACCAGAGCCCTGCGGGAGCGCGCGCGAAGGAGCCGCGCAGCGCCCCTGCTCGGAATGCCCCAGCCCCCCCGCGCACGCCGCCATGAGCGCCGCCAGGGGCCAGCACTGACCGGGAGGACCGGGCCTGGGGAAGCGCAGCAGGACCGGGGCATACATACCAGGTGCTGGCGTTTCGGAGACGGCATCCACCGGACCCCTGCTCCACCTGCTCCGTCCACTGCCGTGGTGACCTACCCGGCCCCACCGTGGCGCTTCCAGGGACCCCGCACTGACCGAGGTAGGAGACCCCCTCGCTACATGGGTCGGTCAGCCGGCCTGGGTATTCAACGACGACTCCATGACGGACGATCTGTAGAGAGTCCTGTCCTCTAGGAACAGGAAACCAACTGATGCGTGGGAGAGGTGCTACCCTTTTGTATCTGTAGGTTTCCTGTTCCTAAAGGGCGGATCCCCTCTCTCAGGTGGTGCTGTCATGGACGACCGAATAAATTTGAGATATTGTTATTCCTTCCACATCCTCCTCTGCTTCCTCCTCTTTCTCTGGAACCACCACCTCCTCACGCAGACTATTGAAATTGTGCTTCAGCATGTAGATGACCTGAATAGTTATACTGATGACTGCATTGTCCATTTTAGTAGCCATTTCAAAGCTGTGCAGAAGGGTGCAGAGGTCCTTCATCTGTGCCCACTTCATAAGCGTGATTTGCACCACATCCGTACTGCATGGTCCTAGGCTATGCAAAAGGACATGCTGCACCAGGGCTTGTCGCTGTTGCCACAGTTGCTGCAAAATGTGCAGAGTGGAATTACACCGTGTAGGTAAATCCCAAATCAAACGGTTAACCAGTAGGCCGAAAATCTCTGTAGTAATGCAAGTCGATGACCTGCGGGGTGCGATCGACGAAAGTGTGCACACAGAGACTACATAAGGATGGTATGAGTCCCCGATGTCCACAGATGGGGGTTGTGCTCACAGCCCAACACCGTGCGGCCCTCCAAAGAAATGCCACCCCACACCATTACTGATCCACTGCCAAACCGGTCATGCTGAAGGATGTTGCAGGCAGCAGATCGCTCTCCATGGCATCTCCAGACTCTGTCACGTCTGACACATGTGCTCAGTGTGAACCTGCTTTCATCTGTGAAGAGCACAGGGCGCCAGTGGCAAATTTGCCAATCCAGGTGTTCTGTGGCAAATGCCAAGCATCCTGCACGGTGTTGGACTGTGAGCACATCCCCCATCTGTGGACGTTGGGCCCTCAGGCCATCCTCATAGAGTCAGTTTCTAACCATTTGTGCAGACACATGCACATTTGTGGCCTGCTGGAGGTCATTTTGCAGGGCTCTAGCTGTTCTCCTCCTGTTCCTCCTTGCACAAAGGCATAGGTAGCGGTCCTGCTGCTGGGTTGTTGCCCTCCTACGGCCCCCTACACGTCTCCTGGTGTACTGTCCTGCCTCCTGGTAGCACCTCCAGCCTCTGGACAGTACGTTGACAGACACAGCAAACTTTCTTGCCACATTTCGCAGTGATGTGCCATCCTGAATGAGCTACACTATCTGAGCCACTTTTGTGGGTTGTAGAGTCCGTCTCATGCTACCATGAGTGTGAAAGCACAACTAAAATTCAAAAGTGACCAAAACATCAGCCAGAAAGCATTGGTACTGAGATGTGGTCTATGGTCCCCACCTGCAGAACCACTCCTTTATTGAGGGTGTCTTGATAATTGCCAATTTCCATCTGCTGTCTCTTCCATTTGCACAACAGCATGTGAAGTTGATTGTCAATCAGTGTTGCTTCCTAAGTGGACAGTTTGATTTCACAGAAGTTTGATTTACTTGGGAGTTATATTCTATTGTTTAAGAGTTCTCTTTATTTTTTTGAGCAGTGTATATTATTATAGGTTATAGGCAATAGCATCTGTGATGAGACGTTGATCCAGGTAACTTATCTGATTGCTGTATATCAAGTTGGCAAGGAATTTTTCAGCTAATATGGAGTCAATAGTTTCTGCCCCAGGAGATTTTTGCCTTCAAATGGATCAACATGATACCATAGGTTGAACTCAATGGACTCTAATTTCAACCTTAAAAACAATAAACTGTAAACTAAAGTATAAAACACAGAAGACATACTATGTAATTCAAAGTTCTATATAAGGTTCTTCTTTGTTAACTGATCCATTGCTAAGAGCCTACGAATAACAAAAGTCAAGCACCTAACCTGATTTAGTGAAGAAAAAAAACAGATGCTACTAAAATGCAACTTGCATGACACCATTTCATTTATGGATCAGTTAAAAATGGAAGAACTCTAGATGAAAAACTGAACTACAAAGTATTTCTTCCATATTTCATCAATCTTACATGAATCTCCCTAGACTTTAATGGCCAAGTCTGATAAGGAAAACTAATGAGAATAGGTCATGGTCTGAGTCTCTTGGACTGGTAACACAGATTTGTTTTTAAAATGGATTTGTGTATAGATCAATGAAGATCTATGGGTCCGTATGCTGTCTGAGAAAATAAAGGACTGCACACTGATGGGTAACATATATGTGATAGGCAACCTCAAGGGCAGATAAACAGAGGAAAAGAATTCAAACTCACAATATTTATATATAATATTTTATAAACGTGTGTGATAATATATTAACTCAAAAATGTGGTTGAACCAATCCCCCTAACAAAGGATGGCAGACCATCCGGTATATATGTAAAAGAAAAATGACTCAAAGATGGATGGAAATAAAATCCCACAGGGTAAAAAGATGTAAAAATTAATATAACACATAAAAAATATATAAAAAACACACACACACATATATATATATATATATATATATATATATATATAATAATTGATAACACAATATTTAAGTATAAAAATGCCTTTATTGAAATATTGGCACAGCAAATAAGTGCATAAAAAAATATATTGCTAATGTGGTTGTATATTTTATTATATGTATGGAAAATGGAAAAACCAATCCATAACAATAGGCTTGATTTAATAAACCAGGTAATAAATAAAGTGACACAAAAGGTATAACAGAATAAGAAAAAATGTGTGCTCAAAGTGCAAGAGTGCAACTATGTAATTCAAAGTTCTATATAAGGTATCTATCCCCTGACGAAGGAGATTTATTTCCGAAACGCGCGTCGGGGCGCGTTTAAATACAACCCGCACAGCGTCATTTGGCTTACAGGTATTTTATACATTGCACTTTGGTTATTGAGGTTTTGTTGCACATTTTTTAGTGTGATCTCAATTTTTGCACAGTTGCACTCTTGCACTTTGAGCACACATTTTTTCTTATTCTGTTATACCTTTTGTGTCACTTTATTTATTACCTAGTTTATTAAATCAAGCCTTTTGTTATGGATTGGTTTTTCCATTTTCCATACATATATTGCTAATGTGGTTGTATATTTTATTATTTTTTTTTATGCACTTATTTGCTGTGCCAATATTTCAATAAAGGCATTTTTATACTTAAATATTGTGTTATCAATTTTATATATATATATATATATATATATATATATATATATATATATATATATATATATTTTATATTTTTTTTATATGTTATATTAATTTTTACATCTTTTTACCCTGTGGGATTTTATTTCCATCCATCTTTGAGTCATTTTTCTTTAACCTCAAGGGCAGAAAGATTTAAAGAGAACCTGTCATCATGATCATCCATGTTAAACTAAAGGTATGGGCAGATAGGTGAAGTCATACTGATTTAATGCATACCTTTATTGTAAAAATCTGCAGCCTGGTTTTTGTTAAATCATTATGATAAATTTTGGTTTCCTCTGTGCTTCGGGGAGGGACTTGCAGACGGGATTGTGGAGTGGGTAGGTAGGGTTTTTGGCTCAGAGAGCTCGGCCACGGCCCCTCCGCTATCTCTGTGGAATTCATCATTATGCATTCATTTAAATTTTGGACTGGGTCCATCTTAGGTGTGGGCGGTGCTCTTGCTGATGGTGGTCTTCGTGAGAATGGTCCCACAACAGGTGAAGCAGAGTGACATCTTGGCTCGTCATTATGTGTATGGGTCATCATTTTTTGTGTGCAGGGTGATTATAACAGACATAGCACAAAAGATTTCCTTACCTGTTCTGCACCATGCTCATGGTCATCCAGTCTGAAGGATAGACATTCTTTCCAATAAGGTCTTTAAACATTATAAATGTCTCCATCAAAAAGTCCTTGAAGAAATTGAAGAAAATATATAAACTATATTATTATATACTAGCTGAAGAGCCCGGTATTGCCCAGGCATAGTAACTAACTGTGGTTAGTTATAACAAATTAGAATGATTAAATTGCACATAAATTGTCGCTGTTGAACATAGCAACGCTTCCACACTGGTACACGGAACACAACCGGCCCCATTTTGTTGAAGCAATTTTTTTTAACACAATATTAACCTATTAACAACTGCCAATATGACTTTTAATAGTGACAGTTAAGGGGCCTTATTCCTCCTGCACCTCATGCTGCTTCTTTTTACACAGCCTCCTCCTGCACCTCACGCTCTTCTTTTATACACAGCATTTTTCTGCAGCACAGCTTTTCTACTTTAAAGTCGCCTCCTCCGGCCTCACCTCACACTCCTCTTTCATATACAATTGGAAACACTTGATCCAGAGAGAAATTGCACTAATTGCAATAAAGTATACAAAGCTTACATCTTCTGCAGCACCAATTTTCTCCTTTAGACCTAGTTCACATGTTATTTGGTTAGAATTTTTACCTCAGTATTTGTAAGCTAAAACTTGGAGTAATACAATCATAGGAAAATTATATTAGAAACACGTCACGACTTCTGTATTTTTATCCCACTCGTTGTTTTGGCTTAGAAATACTGATCAAATACTGAACATGTGAATATGGCCTTATACACAGCCTCCACCTGCAGAGCCTCACTCTTCTCTATACACAGCCTCATACTGCAGCAGAACCTCACTTTTCTCATTTTCCCATCACACCTCTTCATTTTCACCTCACGCCTCTTAATTTCACCTCACCTCTAGTGTTGAGCGATACCATCCGATACCCTGAAATATCGGATCGGATGGTATCGGCCCGATACGAAAAAAAGTATCGGGTATTGCCGATTCCGATACCGGAAGTCCCATTCAAGTCTATGGGACTTCCGGTATCGGAATAAGAAAAACCCTTTTCTGTCCTTGTACAGCCTCTCGGGGGGGGGGGTGTACGGACCTTCCGGGGGTCTGTGCCGACTGACCGGGGGTCTGTGCGGACTGCCGGGGGGCTGTGCCGGCCTGCCGGTGGTCTGTACCGACTGTCCGGGGGTCTGTGCAGGCTGCGGGGGGCTGTGCCGGCCTGCCGGTGGTCTATACCGACTGTCCGGGGTCTGTGCAGGCTGCGGGGGTCTGTGCAGGATCGTCCGATGGGACTACAAGTCCCATCGGGCGACGCCTGCAACCATGACAGTGATTGACACATTAGCCGGATGATGGGACTACTATTGTCCCATCATTGGCTAATGTGTTGAATGTACAAAAAAAATAAAAAACATGCTACATACATGCTACATACATACTACATACAAACTACATATATACACTACATTCATACAACATACATACATACTACATACATACTACATGCTACATACATGCAACATACATACTACATATATACCACATGCATGCAACATGCATACTACATATATACTACATGCAACATGTATATATGCATGTTGCATGCATGTAGTATATATGTTGTATATGTATGTTGCATGCATGTAGTATATATGTAGTATGTTGCATGTAGTATATATGTTGTATATATGCATGTTGCATGCATGTAGTATGCAACATATATACTACATGCAACATACTACATATATACTACATGCATGCAACATACATATATACAACATATATACTACATGCATGCAACATGCATACTACATATATACTACATGCATGCAACATACATATATACTACATATATACTACATGCAACATGCATACTACATATACAGTGGGGGAAAAAAGTATTTAGTCAGTCAGCAATAGTGCAAGTTCCACCACTTAAAAAGATGAGAGGCATCTGTAATTTACATCATAGGTAGACCTCAACTATGGGAGACAAACTGAGAAAAAAAAATCCAGAAAATCACATTGTCTGTTTTTTTTCATTTTATTTGCATATTATGGTGGAAAATAAGTATTTGGTCAGAAACAAGCAATCAAGATTTCTGGCTCTCACAGACCTGTAACTTCTTCTTTAAGAGTCTCCTCTTTCCTCCACTCATTACCTGTAGTAATGGCACCTGTTTAAACTTGTTATCAGTATAAAAAGACACCTGTGCACACCCTCAAACAGTCTGACTCCAAACTCCACTATGGTGAAGACCAAAGAGCTGTCAAAGGACACCAGAAACAAAATTGTAGCCCTGCACCAGGCTGGGAAGACTGAATCTGCAATAGCCAACCAGCTTGGAGTGAAGAAATCAACTGTGGGAGCAATAATTAGAAAATGGAAGACATACAAGACCACTGATAATCTCCCTCGATCTGGTGCTCCACGCAAAATCCCACCCCGTGGGGTCAGAATGATCACAAGAACGGTGAGCAAAAATCCCAGAACCACGCGGGGGGACCTAGTGAATGAACTGCAGAGAGCTGGGACCAATGTAACAAGGCCTACCATAAGTAACACACTACGCCACCATGGACTCAGATCCTGCAGTGCCAGACGTGTCCCACTGCTTAAGCCTGTACATGTCCGGGCCCGTCTGAAGTTTGCTAGAGAGCATTTGGATGATCCAGAGGAGTTTTGGGAGAATGTCCTATGGTCTGATGAAACCAAACTGGAACTGTTTGGTAGAAACACAACTTGTCGTGTTTGGAGGAAAAAGAATACTGAGTTGCATCCATCAAACACCATACCTACTGTAAAGCATGGTGGTGGAAACATCATGCTTTGGGGCTGTTTCTCTGCAAAGGGGCCAGGACGACTGATCCAGGTACATGAAAGAATGAATGGGGCCATGTATCGTGAGATTTTGAGTGCAAACCTCCTTCCATCAGCAAGGGCACTGAAGATGAAACGTGGCTGGGTCTTTCAACATGACAATGATCCAAAGCACACTGCCAGGGCAACGAAGGAGTGGCTTCGTAAGAAGCATTTCAAGGTCCTGGAGTGGCCTAGCCAGTCTCCAGATCTCAACCCTATAGAAAACCTTTGGAGGGAGTTGAAAGTCCGTGTTGCCAAGCGAAAAGCCAAAAACATCACTGCTCTAGAGGAGATCTGCATGGAGGAATGGGCCAACATACCAACAACAGTGTGTGGCAACCTTGTGAAGACTTACAGAAAACGTTTGACCTCTGTCATTGCCAACAAAGGATATATCACAAAGTATTGAGATGAAATTTTGTTTCTGACCAAATACTTATTTTCCACCATAATATGCAAATAAAATGAAAAAAAAACAGACAATGTGATTTTCTGGATTTTTTTTTCTCAGTTTGTCTCCCATAGTTGAGGTCTACCTATGATGTAAATTACAGACGCCTCTCATCTTTTTAAGTGGTGGAACTTGCACTATTGCTGACTGACTAAATACTTTTTTTCCCCACTGTATACTACATGCATGCAACATGCGTACTACATATATACTACATGCATACTACATATACCACATGCATGCAACATACATACTACATATATACCACATATATACTACATGCATGCAACATATATACTACATATATACTACATGCAACATACATACAACATATATACTACATGCATGCAACATACATATGTACATTGCATGTAGTATATACTACATATATACTACATGCATGCAACATACATATATACTACATATATATTACATGCAACATACATACTACATACATACTACATATATACCACATGCATGCAACATGCATACTACATATATACTACATATATACTACATGCATTCAACATACATATATACTACATGCATGCAACATACATACTACATATATACCACATGCATGCAACATGCATACTACATATATACTACATGCATGCAACATACATATATACTACATATATATGTAGTATGCATGTTGCATGCATGTGGTATATACCACATACAGTTGTGGCCAAAAGTATTGACACCCCTGCAATTTTGTCAGATAATACTCAGTTTCTTCCTGAAAATGATTGCAAACACAAATTCTTTGGTATTATTATCTTAATTTAATTTGTCTTAAATGAAAAAACATAAAAGAGAATGAAGCAAAAAGCAAAACATTGATCATTTCACACAAAACTCCAAAAATGGGCCAGACAAAAGTATTGGCACCCTCAGCCTAATACTTGGTTGCACAACCTTTAGCCAAAATAACTGTGACCAACCGCTTCCGGTAACCATCAATGAGTTTCTTACAATGCTCTGCTGGAATTTTAGACCATTCTTCTTTGGTAAACTGCTCCCGGTCCCTGATATTAGAAGGGTGCCTTCTCCAAACTGTCATTTTTAGATCTCTCCACAGGTGTTCTATGGGATTCAGGTCTGGACTTATTGCTAGCCACATTAGAAGTCTCCAGTGCTTTCTCTCAAAGCATTTTCTAGTGCTTTTTGAAGTGTGTTTTGGGTCATTGTCCTGCTGGAAGACCCATAACCTCTGAGGGAGAGCCAGCTTTCTCACACTGGGCCCTACATTATGCTGCAAAATTTGTTGGTAGTCTTCAGACTTCATAATGCCATGCACACGGTCAAGCAGTCCAGTGCCAGAGGCAGCAAAGCAACCCCAAAACATCAGGGAACCTCCGCCATGTTTGACTGTAGGGACCGTGTTTTTTTCTTTGAATGCCTCTTTTTTTCTCCTGTAAACTCTATGTTGATGCCTTTGCCCAAAAAGCTCTACTTTTGTCTCATCTGACCAGAGAACATTCTTCCAAAACGTTTTAGGCTTTTTCAGGTAAGTTTTGGCAAACTCCAGCCTGGCTATTCTATGTCTCGTGGTAAGAAGTGGGGTCTTCCTGGGTCTCCTACCATACAGTCCCTTTTCATTCAGACGCCGACGGATAGTATGGGTTGACACTGTTGTACCCTCGGACTGCAGGGCAGCTTGAACTTGTTTGGATGTTAGTCGAGGTTCTTTATCCAACATCCGCACAATCTTGCGTTGAAATCTCTTGTCAATTTTTCTTTTCCGTCCACATCTAGGGAGGTTAGCCACAGTGCCATGGGCTTTAAACTTCTTGATGACACTGCGCACGGTAGACACAGGAACATTCAAGTCTTTGGAGATGGACTTGTAGCCTTGAGATTGCTCATGCTTCCTCACAATTTGGTTTCTCAAGTCCTCAGACAGTTCTTTGGTCTTCTTTCTTTTCTCCATGCTCAATGTGGTACACACAAGGACACAGGACAGAGATTAAGTCAACTTTAATCCATGTCAACGGGCTGCAAGTGTGATTTAGTTATTGCCAACACCTGTTAGGTGCCACAGGTAAGTTACAGGTGCTGTTAATTACACAAATTAGAGAAGCATCACATGATTTTTCGAACAATGCCAATACTTTTGCCCACCCTCTTTTTTTATGTTTGGTGTGTAATTATATCCAATTTGGCTTTAGGACAATTCTTTTTGTGTTTTTTCATTTAAGACAAATTAAATGAAGATAATAATACCAAAGAATTTGTGTTTGCAATCATTTTCAGGAAGAAACTGAGTATTATCTGACAGAATTGCAGGGGTGTCAATACTTTTGGCCACAACTGTATATGCTACATGCATGCAACATACATATATACTACATACAATACATTCTTACAATACATACATTTAGACATACAGTACATACTCACCATCACGTGTCACTTTGATCCCCGAAGCCATTGTCATCTATGGAATAAATATTAAAATAACAAACCACCAATATACTTACCCCTGATCCGCAGAAGTCCACGAGTGTCCCACGACGATCTTGCGTGGAGAACAGCAGCATCAGCTGATGCTACCGTTCTTTACGGACTCCAGGAAACCAGTGTAGGGAGGTAGGTATCCTTCCGCCCTGTATTCCTCCGCCACTGTAAAAAAAAAAAAGTCCCTAGTCTCATTTTATGACATTGCTGTGTTAGAAATTTCCCACGCAGCTTTTGCCATAAAGTGAGACTAGGGGCTTTTTATTTACAGTGGCGGAGGAATACAGTGCGGAAGGATACCTATCTCCCGACACAGGCTTCCTGGAGCCCGTGGAGAATGGTAGCATCAGTTGATGCTGCTGTTCTCCACGCAAGATCGTCGTGGGACACTCGTGGACTTCTGCGGATCAGGGGTAAGTATATTGGTGGTTTGTTATTTTAATATTTATTCCACATATGACAATGGCTTCGGGGATCAAAGTGACAAGTGATGGTATGTACTCTATGTTATATGTACTGTATGTCTAAATGTATGTATTGTAAGAATGTATTGTATGTAGTATATATGTATGTTGCATGCATGTAGTATATATGTTGTGTATATGTAGTATGCATGTTGCATGCATGTAGTATATATGTTGTATGTATGTTGCATGCATGTAGTATATATGTGGTATATATGTAGTATGCATGTATGTGGTATATATGTAGTATGTATGTACTATATATGTAGTATGCATGTTGCATGTAGTATATATGTATGTTGCATGCATGTAGTATATATGTGGTATATATGTAGTATGCATGTTGCATGCATGTACTATATATGTTGTATGTATGTTGCATGCATGTAGTATGTATGTGGTATATATGTAGTATGCATGTTGCATGCATGTGGTATATATGTAGTATGTATGTAGTATGTATGTTGCATGTAATATATATGTAGTATATATGTATGTTGCATGCATGTAGTATATATGTAGTATATACTACATATATACTACATGCAATGTACATATGTATGTTGCATGCATGTAGTATATATGTAGTATGTATGTTGCATGTAGTATATATGTAGTATATATGTTGCATGCATGTAGTATATATGTGGTATATATGTAGTATGTATGTTGCATGCATGTGGTATATGTAGTATGCATGTAGTATATATGTAGCATGTATGTTGCATGCATGTAGTATATATGTTGTATGTATGTTGCATGTAGTATATATGTTGTATATGTATGATGCATGTGGTATATATGTAGTATGTACTGTATGTTGCATGCATGTAGTATATATGTAGTATGCATGTTGCATGTAGTATATATGTTGCATGCATGTAGAATATATGTAGTATGCATGTTGCATGCATGTAGTATATATGTTGTATGTATATTGCATGCATGTAGTATATATGTAGTATGTATGTTGCATGTAGTATATATGTTGTATATATGTAGTTTGCATGTTGCATGCATGTGGTATATATATACTATATGCATGCAACATGCAAACTACATATATACAACATATATACTACATGCAACATACATACTACATATATACTACATGCATGCAACATACATACAATATATACTACATGCATGCAACATACATACAATATATACTACATGCATGCAACATGCATACTACATGCAACATGCATACTACATGCAACATGCATACTACATGCAACATGCATACTACATATATACCACATATACTACATGCATGCAACATACATACTACATATATACCACATGCATGCAACATGCATACTACATGTATACCACATGCATGCAACATGCATACTACATACATGCATGTAGTATATATGTTGCATGCATGTAGTATATATGTAGTATGCATGTTGCATGCATGTAGTATATACTGTATGTTATACTACATGCATGCAACATGCATACAACATACAGTATATACTACATGCATGCAACATGCATACTACATATATACTACATGCATGCAACATATATACTACATGCATGTATGTAGTATGCATGTTGCATGCATGTGGTATACATGTAGTATGCATGTTGCATGCATGTGGTATATATGTAGTATGTATGTTGCATGCATGTAGTATATGTGGTATATATGTAGTATGCATGTTGCATGTAGTATGCATGTTGCATGTAGTATGCATGTTGCATGCATGTAGTATATATGTAGTATGCATGTTGCATGCATGTAGTGTATATATATAGTATGTATGTTGCATGCATGTCGTATATATGTAGTATGCATGTTGCATGTAGTATATATGTATGTTGCATGCATATAGTATATATGTAGTATGCATGTTGCATGCATGTAGTATATATGTAGTATGCATGTTGCATGCATGTAGTATATATGTAGTATGCATGTTGCATGCATGTAGTATATATGTAGTATGCATGTTGCATGCATGTGGTATATATGTAGTATGTATGTAGGTTGTATGTATGTAGCATGTATGTAGTATGTATTTTTATTTTTTTTACATTCAACACATGGGACAGTAGTAGTCCCATCATCCGGCCTATCATTGGCTAATGTGTCAATCACCGTCATGGTAGCAGGCATCGCCCGATGGGACTCAGCCCCCGGCAGGTCGGTACAGACCCCCGGACAGTTGGTACAGACCCCCGGACAGTCGGTACAGACCCCCGGACAGTCGGTACAGACCACCGGCAGGCCGGCACAGCCCCCCGCTAGGCCGGTACAGACCCCCGGGCAGTCGACACAGACCCCCGGGCAGTCGACACAGACCCCCCGGAAGGCAAGAACTGACAGCGCATCATGATGCGCACAGACCGCTTATCATGATGACGTCATTTCGGCAGCCAATCAGAGCCACAGCAGTGGCTCTTTGCATTATGGGAACTTCCGATTCCGATATTGAAAAAATATCGGTACTCGGTATCTGAAATCCGATACAGCGAATATCGGCCGATACCCGATATTTGCAGTATCGGAATGCTCAACACTACTCACCTCTCATTTTCCCCTCACTCCACTATTTTCCCCTCACTCCTCAGTGAGTAGCACAGATGAACCATCAGAGCACGCTAGGGTTGTAAATCCAAAAGTTAGGAAAGAAAAATTAAAAGAGGTAGGAAGTAACCGACTTTAACGACCTTCTGACAAAAGATGAAGAACAAAAGCAATATGTCCTGCAAGTTGTAAGCAAATGCCGAGCATTATATTCTGACGTTTCAAAAACTACTTTAACAAAAGCTCTAGAATAGATTAGATAACTATGTAAAATTATCAACTCATGTAGGTTAGCGTGCTCTGATGGTTCATCTGTGCTACTGAGCAATTTATTAGCCATTAACTTTTCATTGTCTGTAATGGTGGGATCAAAAAACGATAATCCCACCAACTCTGCATTCAAATACCACAAATGGTTCGAAAATTTGGTCAGGGCTATTTCTGCAATGTTGTTGTCACATTCTTTATAGTCTAACAGACTATACAAAATACCTAAATCTTAAAATACCTCAATTTGGATTTTTTCAAACTTTGAGCGACGAGCGGCACGGGTTAACGTCGTTTGATCGAGCTCAAATTTTGGCTATCTTAATATCTGGAAAGGGGAATCGTTTTGTGGGGTCCAGACGGACAAAATTCCGACATCGATTTTTTGCGGTCACCCTAATACACACACATACACTCACTGGCCACTTTATTAGGTACACCATGCTAGTAACGGGTTGGACCCCCTTTTGCCTTCAGAACTGCCTCAATTCTTCGTGGAAGAGATTCAACAAGGTGCTGGAAGCATTCCTCAGAGATTTTGGACCATATTGACATGATGGCATCACACAGTTGGCGCAGATTTGTCGGCTGCACATCCCTGATGCGAATCTCCCGTTCCACCACATCCCAAAGTTGCTCTATTGGATTGAGATCTGGTGACTGAGGAGGCCATTTGAGTACAGTGAACTCATTGTCATGTTCAAGAAACCAATCTGAGATGATTCGAGCTTTATGACATGGCGCATTATCCTGCTGAAAGTAGCCATCAGATGTTGGGTACATTGTAGTCATAAAGGGATGGACATGGTCAGCAACAATACTCAGGTAGGCTGTGGCGTTGCAACGATGCTCAATTGGTACCAAGGGGCCCAAAGAGTGCCAAGAAAAAATTCCCCACACCATGACACCACCACCACCAGCCTGAACCGTTGATACAAGGCTGGATGGATCCATGCTTTCATGTTGTTTACGCCAAATTCTGACCCTACCATCCGAATGTCGCAGCAGAAATCGAGACTCATCAGACCAGGCAACGTTTTTCCAATCTTCTACTGTCCAATTTCGATGAGCTTGTGCAAATTGTAGCCTCAGTTTCCTGTTCTTAGCTGAGAGGAGTGGTACCCAGTGTGGTCTTCTGCTGCTGTAGCCCATCTGCCTCAAAGTTCGACGCACTGTGCGTTCAAAGATGCTCTTATGCCTACCTTGGTTGTAACGGGTGGCAATTTGAGTCACTGCTGCCTTTCTATCAGCTCGAACCAGTATGCCCATTCTCCTCTGACCTCTGGCATCAACAAGGCATTTCCGGCCACAGAACTGCCGCTCACTGGATTTTTTTTCTTTTTCGGACCATTCTCTGTAAACCCTAGAGATGGTTGTGCGTGAAAATCCCAGTAGATCAGCAGTTTCTGAAATACTCAGACCAGCCCTTCTGGCACCAACAATCATGCCACGTTCAAAGGCACTCAAATCACCTTTCTTCCCCATACTGATGCTCGGTTTGAACTGCAGGAGATTGTCTTGACCATGTCTACATGCCTAAATGCACTGAGTTGCCGCCATGTGATTGGCTGATTAGAAATTAAGTCTTAACACACAGTTGGACAGGTGTACCTAATAAAGTGGCCAGTGAGTGTATATACACTCAGCTTTATATATACTAGCTATGAACCCATTCTACGCCCAGGTGGCGAGCATTTTTATTGGTATATGGTCTCCCATCCTGGTATGTGCTACCTCCCTCCTATCTTGGTATGCATGGCACCCCTCATCCCTATCCTAGTATGCATGGTACGCTCATCCCCCAATCCTGGTATGCATGGTACCCCCTTATCCATATACTGGTATTCATGGTTCCCTCACCTCCCAATCCTGCTAAGCATAGCACCCCATTCCTCATCCTGGTATGCATGCTACCCCTCACCCCCCAATCCTGGTATGCATGGTCCCGTCACCCCCCTATCCTGGTATGCATGCTACCCCTCACCCCCCAATCCTGGTATGCATGATCCTCTCACCCCCCCAATCCTGGTATGCATGGTCCCCTCACCCCCTATCCTGCTATGCATGGTCCCATCACCCCTCAATCCTGATATGCATGGTCCTCTCACCCCCCTATCCTGGTATGCATGGTGCCCTCACCCCCCAATCCTGGTATGCATGGTCCTCTCACCCCCCAATCCTGGTATGCATGGTCCTCTCACCCCCCAATCCTGGTATGCATGGTCCTCTCACCCCCCAATCCTGGTATGCATGGTCCCATCACCTCCTATCTTGTTATGCATGGTACTCCCACCCCCCTATCCTGGTATGCATGGTCCCCTCACCCCCTATCCTGGTATGCATGGTCCTCTCACCCCCATATCCTGGTATGCATGGTCCTCTCACCCCCCTTTCGTGGTATGCATGGTCCCCTCACCACCCAATCCTGGTATGCATGGTCCTCTCACCCCCTATCCTGGTATGCATGGTCCCCTCACCCCCCTTTCATGGTATGCATGGTCCTCTCACCCCCCAATCCTGGTATGCATGGTCCTCTCACCCCCCAATCCTGGTATGCATGGTCCCCTCACCCCCTATCCTGGTTTGCATGGTCTCCTCACCCCCCTTTCGTGGTATGCATGGTCCCCTCACCCCCTATCCTGGTTTGCATGGTTTCCTCACCCCCATATCCTGGTATGCATGGTCCCCTCACCCCCCTTTCATGGTATGCATGGTCCCCTCACCACCCAATCCTGGTATGCATGGTCCTCTCACCCCCTATGCTGGTATGCATGGTCCCCTCACCCCCTTTCATGGTATGCATGGTCCTCTCACCCCCCAATCCTGGTATGCATGGTCCCCTCACCCCCTATCCTGGTTTGCATGGTCTCCTCACCCCCCTTTCGTGGTATGCATGGTCCCCTCACCCCCCTTTCATGGTATGCATGGTCCCCTCACCCCCCTTTGTGGTATGCATGGTCCCCGCACCGAACTTTCGTGGTATGCATGGTCCCCTCACCCCCTTTTCTTGGTATGTATGGTCCCCTCACCCCCCAATCCTGATATGAATGGTCCCCTGACCCCCCAATCCGGGGGTATACATGGTCTCCCTCATCCCTATTAAACTGCACACATACAAAAAAAACATTTATACTGACCTTTCTTCCCTGTGTCCAGCGCTGTCCCATTCTGCCGGAGGCCGGGAGGAGTCTGGTGCCGGAGTACACGCATGCCCATGCCGTGCTGTCCAGCGCCATATTGCTGAAGACACACTGCAGTGTATCTTCAAGAAAATGACAGCGGTAAGCGCGGACTGCACAGGCGCCGATTCATCCCTGGAGTGGGTGTGTTGTGGTGCTGGACTCGGCGCCTGCACAGTCCTCGCTTTCCGCCACCATGTTCTTGAAAACACACTGCAGTGTGTCTTCAACAAAATGACGGCGGTAAGTGCGGACTGCGCAGGCGCCAATTCCGGTGCTACAACCCAGGCTGTCCAGACATCACCTGAAGACGCAAGGCCCCGCTGGCAACAGCAACACTGGGTTCGGTAAGGTGTAGCGGAGATCGCGATATGCGTTCAGCTTACGCATACTGTGATCTCCTGGGGGATTGCGTCACTCTGTGGGGTCCAGACTACGCAGACGCGTCACACTTGTGCAGTCTATAAAAGCTTCAGACAGAGTGACGCTCCCACGGTTATATTATAGATATATATGCATATATACTGTAGATAGATAGATTGTCTCAATGGTATGTGTTTCCTGGTATGACAAATAAGAACTATTTTAGATACATTTCCCATTCATTTAACTGTTTTTTCTTATTGGAATAATTGGATAACCATAACTAAATACACTAAGTAAATACAGCTCTAGCAAAAATTAAAGGGTCACCTATTTTTTGGTATATAAGATGCGGCCACCGCCATCAGGGGCTTATCTACAGCATTTTATTATTATTATACATTTATATAGCGCCATTTATTCCATGGTGCTTTACATATGAAAAGGGGAAATATAGACAAGTACAATAAACATGTGCAAGACAAGGGACACACAAGTACAGAAGGAGAGAGGACCCTGCCTGCAAGGGCACACAGTCTACAGTGATGGGTGAGGATACACTAGGAGAGGGTAGAGCTGGTTGTGCCGTGGTTCAGTAGACTGAGGATCATTGTGGGTCTTCAGGTTCTTCTTGAAGGTTTCAGTTGTTGGTGAGAGTCTGATGTGTTGCAGCAGAGAGTTCCAGAGTATGGGGGAAGCACAGAAGTCGTTTTGTATGCGGTTGTGGGAAGAAGAGATGAGGGGGGAGTGTAGAAGGAGATCTTGAGAGGATTGAAGGTTGCATGTGGGTAGGTACCGGGAGACCATGTCACAGATGTATGGAGGAGACAGGTTGTGGATGGCTTTGTATGTCATGGTTTTGAACTGGAGCCTCTGGACAATAGGAAGCCAGTAAAGGGCCTGGCATAGGGGGAGGCTGGGGAATAGCGGGGAGACAGGTGGATTAGTCGGGCAGCAGAGTGTAGGATGGACTGGAGTGATGCCAGAGTGCTGGAGGGGAGACCGGAGAGTAGCAAGTTGCAGTAGTCGAGGCGGGAGATAAGGGCATGCGCTAGTGTTTTTGTGGCTTCATGGTCGAGGAATGCGCGGATCGAGGAAATATTTTTGAGCTTGAGGCAGCAGGAGGAGGCAAGGGCTTGGATATGTGGTTTGAAAGAGAGGGCAGAGTCGAGGATCACCCCAAGGCACCGAGCGTGCGGGACTGGGGAAAGCGAGCAGCCGTTGACATTGATGGATAGGTCTGGTGGAGGGGTAGAATGAGAAGGGGAAAGATGACGAATTCTGTTTTGTCCATGTTCAGTTTAAGAAAGTGAGCAGAAAAGAAGGCTGAAATAGCAGACAGACATTGTGGGATTTTGGTCAATAAGGAGGTGAGGTCAGGTCCAGGTAGGTAGATCTGCGTGTCATCGGCGTGGAGGTGATACTGCAAGCCATGGGATTCTATGAGCTGTCCCAGGCTGAAGATGTAGATGGAGAAGAGTAGGGATCCTAGGACTGAGCCTTGAGGAACTCCGACAGACAGGGGGCGAGGTGAGGAGGTGATGTGTGAGAGGGAGACACTAAATGTTTGGTCTGTTAGGTATGAAGAGATCCAGGATAGGACCAAGTGTGTGATGCCAAGAGATGAGAGAACCTGTAGCAGGAGGGAATGGTCCACGGTGTCAAAGGCAGAAGACAAGTCCAGGAGAAAGAGGACAGTAGTGTCGCTTGCTCTTGGCGGTAAGTAGGTCGTCAATGACTTTAGTTAGGGCAGTTTCAGTTGAGTGATGCGGTCGGAAGCCAGATTGTAACTGGTCAAAGAGGGCTCAGGAGGAGTGGCGAGAGGACAGTTCAAGGACAGTTCAAGATATACATGCTGTTCCAGTAGTTTTGAGGCGTAAGGCAGAAGAGCTATTGGGCGATAGTTAGACACAGAGGATGAGTCGAGGGAGGGCTTTTTGAGGATGGGTGTGATTGAGGCATGTTTGAAGGATGAGGGAAAGACACTATTTGTAAGTGAAAGGTTGAAGAGGTGTTTTAGAGTTGGGATGAAGACTGTGGCAAAGTTAGGGTGGCTTCACATTTGCGTTTCCAACAGCAGCGTTGGCCTGCGCACGGCCGCCGCTAAGCCCCGCCCCTGCCAAGCCTCCTCCGGTAGCTCCACCTAGGGGCGCATGACGCTGCATGCGACCTGCGTCCCCTATCTTGAGGAATGGGGACGCAGGCCGTGCGCAGGTATGTGTTTGGTGGCGCATGCGATAAAAGTTTAGAGGCAGCTGAGGTGGAAGTGTCAATGGGGATGTTGAAATCACCCATGATGATGGTGGGGATGTCAGCAGAGAGGAAATGGAGTAACCAGGTGGTGATGTGGTCCAGAAAGGTGGAGATGGCTAGTTCTGGGGGTTGGTAGATGACAGCCAGATGGAGGGGGAGTAGATGCGGATGGAGTACACCTCAAATGAGGGAAGATTACTGGAGGGTGGAAGTTGAATTGGGGTAAAGCAGCAGGTATCAGACAGGAGCAAGCCAACTCCTCCACCACGTTTGTTGCTGGGGCGAGGGGTGTGAGAGAGATAGAATCCGCCATAGGAAAGAGCAGCTGGAGAGGCTGTGTCAGAGGGAGTGAGCCAGGTTTCAGTGAGGGCAAACAAGGAGAGTTTGTTGGTGATAAATAGGTCATGGATAAATGACAGCTTGTTGCAGACAGAGCGTGCGTTTCATAAGGCTCCAGGTAAGAGGACCATAGGAATGTGGGCTGGATGAATTTGTATGAGGTTATCATGGTTGCAAAAACGTGTAGAGGATCGTGGCAGGATGTTAGAAATGAGTGTGGGAATGTGTCAGGGAGGGCCAGGATTTGGGGATACGTTACCAGCAATGAGGAGTAGCAGACAGAGCGTTAGAAGGTGGGAGCAGGATAGGACATGATGTGGCCGTGTATGTCTGGAGAAAAAGGATTGTATGTGGAGGAACAGATCTGAGAAGAAGGTGAGGTGGTTGGGGAGGATGGAGGGAGAAATCACTAGTTCCTTACTAAGTGGGGGGATTACAGGAGATCGGGCAAAATAGAGAAGAATGGAGGTGAAAGTGAGAAGATACCAAAACATTGCTATGGTTATCTAAGCTGTTCCCTTACAGTCAAATTTCAGTCCAATTCTAGTCTAATTCAGAGTAGTGCAATTAGAAATATGGAATTTGAAATAGGCAGACTGCGTCTGGGCAGACGCATGGCTCTGAGTATATCTGCGACTAAGAGGGGTCAGCTGTGAGAGGTGATGTGGGCGTTATTGCCCAGACCACATGTGCAGAGTTAATCAAAGGTGATAAAAATCGGGGGAGGGACGGCACACTCAGGGGTAAGCATGGAGGACACAAAAGAAATTAAATACATTATGGATACAAAAGGTAGGACATTCAATGCGTACCAAGGATAGTTAAAGAAATTCACAGAACACACTCGGGAGCTGGGGAAAGCAGGGGACATTTAATGTGTACCAGGGATAGTAAAAGAAATTCAGCATCACAGAATGCTGTAGATAAGCCCCCAATGTAACCTGAAAGAGAAGAAAAATTAGTTATACTATACTCACCCAGGGGCGGTCCAGGTCAGGTCCGGAGGGTGTCGCGGTCTGGCGCCTCCCATCTTCTAACAATGACGTTCTCTTCTTTGCTTCCCGTCGTGGCTCCGGCGCAGGCGCACAGCTTTGTCCTGCTGAGGGCAGAGCAGAGTACTGCAGTGTGCAGAGGGCAGATTTCCTTTAAGAGACTACTTTCAAATGTTCAGTTTGTCTGATTTTTCTCTTTAGGCTGGAGTCACACACAGCGCAAAAGAAATCGGTCCATTTTACATGGCCGAAAAACGCAGAAATGTTCCCTGAACAGTGATCCGTATGTCATCCGTGTGCAATGCGAGGATGTGATTTTCTCACATGTAAGCATCCGTGTGACATCCGTATGGTGAGATTTGGGCATATAATGGATCCATGGGCTCAAATATTTGTGAAAACATATATACAGTCTATATATCCAACAATGTAGACCAGCTCACTCCTGTGAACCACCTGGAACCTCAGCTGACCTGGTTAACTCCGTTGTGCCCGGATCTGGATGTAGGAGTCCATCCATACAAATGTGAACAACGACAAAGCAAAGTCCAGCAATAACGTGAGCAATCCAGGATGCTGTTAAAAATTTTTTTCTTTTTATTCATAAATCCATTAAAATGCAATGTTCCAAGCAGTTCAAAACAGCAATAACGCAGGAAAGTCGTGCAGATAGGACTACGCGTTTCAGCGGTAGAACCCGCCTTCTTCACGGTCCAGAATCTCAGTATACAGTCTATATATATATATGTCCGTGAGACACATACTGTATATACATATTTCATACAGAGCTATAGTTATTTCCCTCCCTGGCTAAAAACATCTGCCCCCTGCCACCCCAGAAAAGGCGCATCTGTAAGATGCGCCTATTCCAGCACTTAGCCGCTCTCTTCCCATTGCCCTGTAGCGGGTGGCATATGGGGTAATAAGGGGTTAATGTCACCTTGCTATTATAAGGCGACATAAAGCCTGGCTAATAATGGAGAGGTGTCAATAAGACACCTCTCCATCATTAATCCACTAGTCTGAAAGGGTTAAAAAACACATTAAGAATAAAGACTTTTAATTAAACAATTAAACACATTTTTGCCATCTCTATTAAACTCCCAATCCAATCGAAGCCCTTGTTCTCCTGTAAAAAAAAATCCAAAATAAAAAAACAACAATATCCCATACCTATCCGCCGTACAGTCATGTCCCACACTGCAATCCATCTCAAGGGGTTAAATAGTTTACAACCAGGAGTGGTGCTAATGCTACCGGCCCCGCTGTAAACCACTGCAGAATGAATGAAAAGCTGCCTGTGCAGCCTCCCCGCCTGACCGAACATGAACTCATCAGCGTGGGAAAGATTCCCATGCTGTTGAGTTCACCGCGGGTCAGGCAGGGAGTCTGTGCAGCCTCAGTGACTACCGTTGACGTCACTTAGGCTGTGATGACTCCCCGCCTGACCCGTGGTGAACTCGACAGCGCGGGAAAATGTTCAGAAACTTTCCCAGATTCTTCTCAGTTCCCGTCACTCTGGCTGAATAAAATACTTCAGAGTCACAAGTGTTCTCAAACAACTTTTCTGGACAACAGTACTTTCAACTCGTAGGTAGCACTTTTCACACAGAGTTTCACATCCTGCGCTTTCCCTGTCATTCGGACAGACCTTGTTCTTTTACCAGTAGCTTTTCCTACTTGGCCATCCCAGCTATGTGAACAATGTGTGTCCCTCCTGTTCCTTCTTGTCACCAGATCTTTATCAGCCCCCTTGTCTGGCTCAAATGGGAAGAGGTGCGGCTCCTGCCCCAGTCTTAGACCTCGGATCCTGCTTAGGGATGATCTTTCCTCAACTTGGGGCCCCCTCAGGTTTATCCTCACAGTCTCAATCCTGTCACTGCTCACATGTCCTGACCATGGGCAAGCCGCCCGGTCTTCTGACAGAACCAGGAAGTATCTAGTGTTGAGCATTCCGATACTGCAAATATCAGGCATCGGCCGATATTTGCGGTATCGGAATTCCGATACTGAGTTCCGATACTTTTTGCATATCGAATACCGGAATCGGAAGTTCCCATAATGCTATGAGCCAGTTTGATTTGATTCAGCCAATGAGGAATCCTAAGAAGTGTGGGCACATCCTGTTAGACATGTAGGCATGTTAACTAATGGCATGGCTGTGATTGGCTGCTGAAATGATGTCATGATGCACTATAAAAGCCGCCGTCGCCATTTTGGGTTCACTCTGCTGTGAATTCAGTTAGAGACAGGATGCTGCTTTTCTGACTCTGAGGGACAGTTAGAGATAGCCTGGGTAAAGCACAATATAGCAAATCGCTAATTTAGCAACCGCTGTGTGAAGCTTTCTTTTGCCTTGCAGCGCTGTTCACAGCTGTCTGCAAGGTCTGTGTGTGTGAGTGCAGCTCACGCTGTAGTGAGTTCTGCAGCCACCTCTGGTTGTAGGTCGCTCAGCGTGCATCACTGCCTGATACATTTTTTTTTTTTCTTATTGCTGCTCATTTTTCCTGATTTCTCCTATTAGTGTGCTTCCATCCGTATCCATCTACATTGGTTGCAAACACTATATAGGAGTAGATAGCGGAGCCTTTCTGCAGCCTTTCAGTGCTAGTGCACAGTTCTCTGCACTGTTCACGGCTGTCTGTGAGGTCTCTACAGCGTGAGCTGCACTCACACACAGTGTGTTCTGCAGCCAACTCTGGTTGTAGTCCGCTCAGTGTGCGTCACTACCTCATACATTGTCCTTTTTTGCTTTAGTGCTGCTTATTTTTCCTGAATTTCTCCTATTAGTGTGCTTCCATCCGTATCCAGCTATATTGGTTGCAAACACTATATAGGAGTAGATAGAGGAGCCTTTCTGCTGGCTTGTGCCCTGCAGCCCCAGCCAGATTAGTATTACCCTATTTTTTGGAGCCTCATCTATTGCATTGTAGGTTACCTTCCTGCATTGTAATAGCTCCAAAAAGTTTGTGATACTATCGCTTTTACATCTTTGGTCACATCCTTTTTAAAAAAAAACCACGTAAATAAAGTGCACCAAACACTCCACTTTACAGTTGTGTAGGCCACATTAGCTCATATTAAAGTGTAGTCCACACTTTATAAAATTAGTGTTTCTTATTCCTGAACAGCTGCTAACATGTATAAGCACACTAAGCCCTTAGTACTTTTCTGCCTATCTTTATCAGTCAACCAAGATGAAGAAGGCAGGGAGTAAGGCACGTGGTCGTGGGCATGGAGTTTCAGCAGGGAGAGGACGTGGGGATTCTGTGCTTGCTGCGTGCACCAGTGACTCAGCATCCCCCAGTTTTAACAGGGAACAGTCCTTAATGCGCAGCTTTGTAGGAGCTCGCCGTACCCCACTGCTGCGGGAAGAACAAATTGAAGCCGTTGTCGGATGGATGGCAGCTAACGCATCGACTTCAATTACATCCACATCCTCTCTGGTCCAGAGCATTGAAGAGCAACCATCTGTCTCTAAACCACCTGACAAATTGCCCAGGCAGTCATAGAGCCCTGGACAGCAGCCATGTCTTCTTATGTTCTCTGAATCTCTTGGCTTGGAAAGAGGGGGCCAGCCAAGCAGCATTCTAGAATGTGAAGCAGAGGGATATGCAGTGATGCGCAACAGCTTTGTCTCTCTGAATCTGAAGAGGTGGGTGGGCCAGTGCCTATGGTCAGCACACCTCAGTACACATCAGATGATGAGACTCAGGTGCCACTTTCTGGTGCGTACTGTGCTGGCGAGACTACCCAGGAGAAGCAGGTGTTTGAAGAGGGTAGTGTAGATGATGAGGTCCTTGACCCATCATGGCGTGAGGAACAGGAAAGTGGTGGGAGCAGCTCTGAGGAAGAGATTCCCCGAACGGCCAAGACAGGAGGGAGAGGGAGGGGGCAGACTTGGTTGCCTGTAGCCTCCACTTCGGCACCCATTCGGAGCATTCCTCTTCCAAAACCCAAAACGGGTGCTCCCAGAACTTGCAGTGCGTGGTCCTTTTTTGACACAGTTGCAGATGACATTTGCTTTATCAAATGCAAGCTGTGTAATCAGAAAGTCAAAAGAGGGAAAAGTGTCAGCAACCTCAATACCACAAATATGTGGAAACATGTGCGGACCAAGCACGTGTTGGAGTTACAAAGACACACTGAAGAAGTAGGCCAACCTACAGCACCACCTACCATCTCTTCAGCTCGTGTTGTAACCTCTTCCTCCAGCTCACTCACAGCTGGTTCGGCTTCCTCACAGGATCACCATGGAAGAACCTCTGGCACTGTTGTACAGAGACCCAGTGTAATTACACCCACAGCACCACGTTCCCTGTCATCTTCACACTCCCAGGCCACTCTACAGCCATCAGTAGCACAGGCATGGGAGAAAAGGCAGCCATACTCAGCAAACCATCCCTGAGCACAGGCTCTGAATGCTGGCATTGCAAAACTACTGTCCCTTGAAATGCTCTCATTCAGGCTGGTGGAGACTGACACCTTCCGTAACTTCATGGCATTGGCAGTCCCACAATACAACGTGCCCAGCCGCTTTTATTTCAGCAGGCAAGCCGTCCCTGCCCTGCAAAAGCATGTGGAGGGAAAAATTAAACATGCGCTACTAAACGCAGTCAGTAGCAAGGTCCACCTGACCACCGATGCGTGGACCAGTAACCATGGACAGGGATGATACCTTTCCCTCACTGCCCATTGGGTAAATGCTGTGGAGCCAGGTACAGATCTTGAGAGTGGCGCTGTACGTGTTCTGCCAACTCCAAGGATTGCAGGAATCCAGTCTGTACACATTGACTCCTCCTCATACTCCAGTTCCTCTGAATCAGCGCTGCAGGAGCCATCACGGTCTACCTCCACATGGACCCGTGAACGCTTACCTGTTACGACCGATATGAGCACAGCCGTGGCCAAACGTCAGCACGCCGTACTCAAATTAATTTCTTTGGGGAATCGAAGCCACACAGAGCAGGAGCTCTGGAATGCCATCAAGCAGGAGAGCGACATGTGGTTTGTGCCAGCGAATCTCCAGCCAGGCTTGGTAGTGTGTGACAATGGCTGAAATCTGGTGGCAGCTCTGGGCCTAGGCAACCTCACTCACATCCCGTGTCTGGCACATGTGCTCAACTTGGTCGTGCAGAGTTTGTTGAGGGACTATCCGGATCTTGATGCACTGCTGCACAAGGTCCTCAGAGTGCGCTCACTTGCGGCGTTCCAGCATGGCAAGATCGCGCATTGCAGCTCTGCAGCGCCGATTCTGCCTTCCGGAACATCGCATCATATGTGACCTACCCATCAGGTAGAATTCAACGTTACATATGTTGGAGCGGTTGTGTGAGCAGCAGACAGCAGTAATGGAGTACCAGCTGTATCAGGCGCAAACAAGTCGCACTGCGTGCCGTTCACATTTCACCACCACTGAGTGGGCCTCTATGAAGGACATCTGCCACGTTTTGCGTGCCTTCGATGATTCCACGCGGATGGCGAGTGCAGATGATGCACTAGTCAGCATGACTGTCCCCCTTATCTGCCTGCTTCAAAAAACACTGCAAGCACTAAGGGAGGAGGCTTTGGAAGAGGTTGAAGATGAGGAGTCACAAATGCCATCTGCTTCTGGACAGTCTGCGCAACGTGGTTCCTCACAAAGGCCTAGGCAGGGGACACTTTGTGAGGAGGATGAGGAGGAGTCAATGGAGGAGGAAGACATCTCTCCAGAGGAGGGAGGTACACAATGCTCTAGTAGTCAGTATATAGAGCGAGGGTGGGGTGATGCAGAGCAGGCAGAGATGACGCCTCAAGCAGGGGACAGCGTTTCTTGGCCACTTGGGAGTCTGCAGCACATGGTTGATTTCATGCTGCAGTGCCTGAGAAATGACCGCCGCATCGCCCACATTTTCAACACGGCTGATTATTGGGTGTACACCCTCCTAGATCCTCGCTACTGGGACAACTTACAAAGCCTCATAACACCGATGAACCAGGAGCGTAAAATGTGGGAGTACCAAGACACACTGGTGCATTCCATCATGTTCTCCATTCCACCCGAGAGCAGTGCTGCTATTGCTTTACAAAGCAGCTCTGTGCGTCGAGGCAGTGAAGGAAGCTCTGCACAAAGAGGGAGCAGAAGCAGCGCCTCAGCACAAGGCAAGACCAGTATGGCCCAAATGTGGCAAAGTTTTGTGTGCCCGCCACAAAATCTCTACACCATCACAGACGGCTCCAGTCAGCAGGAGGCAACGTTTCCGTCAAATGGTGACAGACTACATGTCTTGCCCTGTCAGTGTACTCCCAGACGGCTCTTCCCCCTTCAAGTTTTGGGTCTCTAAGCTCTGGCCATGTATCCAGCTTAGTCAGTATGCATTGGAGGTGCTGGCTTGCCCTGCTGCTAGTCTATTATCGGAACGCGTCTTTAGTGCCGCAGGTGGTGTACTAACAGACCGTCGCATGCGACTATCCTCCGATAACCTTGACCGGCATACTTTTCTGAAAATGAACAAGGCCTGGATCTCGCCGGAATTTGCCAGTCCTATTCCAGATTAAATAATTGGTTGGCAACAGTATCCAGGTCTCCAGTTGTGTTCATGTTTCTACCACCTGAACTATAATCCCTTTGCTCCAACACCGCAAGTTGCTGCTCAGAAGTGCCGTCTGCACAGAGAAAAACACTAGCTCCTGTGTTAGTGGGGTTCAGTAACGTCAGCTGCTCCCCAGCTGTGTGTCCGGCAATGTCTCCTGCTCTGTCCACATTCACACTACTACTGATTTTAAACTTGCTCCAATCTGGCCTCTGCCTCCACTATGTTTGTACTATTGACCCTGGGCTTCAACACCGCCAGCTGGTTCTCGGCAGTGTCTTTGGCTTAGGTGCCTCCTTCTCGGTATCTGAGCTCCAGCAACATCTGCTGGTCCTTGGTAGTGATTTCTAGTACAGGTACCTCCTGCTTAGTAACCGGGTTCCAGTAACATCAGCTGCTCCTCGGTAGTTCCATTGGCTCTTGTAGCTTCTGCTTCCCCTCCGGGTTCCAGCACCGTCAGCTGGTTCTCGGCATTGTCTTTGGCACGGGTACTCCCTCCTGCCCAGCCTGGTTCCAGCATGCCAGCTGTTTCCGGGTAGTGTCAACGTCACTTTGCCACCAATACGTTGTCCTGTCGTGTTGCGGTTGGGTTAGCCGACTCTATGGTGCCTGCAGTTTAGGTGCTTCCTATGTGGGCTGCGGGATATGGCAATAAAGGCTGGTTCCATAGTGCCAATAGGACAAGCACCCCCTGTAGGACTGTGGGTTTCGGTAACTGCGACCGACTCGCGGCCTTGCAACTTTGTTTGTCATGGGTACCTTCTGCTACCCATCTGGGTTCCAGTACCGTCAGCTGGTTCTCGGCAGTGCCTTTGGCTTAGGTGCCTCGTTCTCAGTATCTGAGCTCCAGCAACGTCTGCTGGTCCTTGGTACTGGAACCCGGTTACTAAGCAGGAGGTACCTGTGCCAGAAAGCACTACCATCAGCTGGTCCTCGGTAGTTCCATTGGCTCTTGTTCCTTCTGCTACCCATCCGGGTTCCAGCACCGTCAGCTGGTTCTCGGCAGTGCCTTTGGCTTAGGTGCCTTCTTCTCGGTGTCAGAGTTTCAGCAACGTCTGCTGGTCCTTGGTAGTGCTTTCTGGCACAGGTACCTCCTGCTTAGTAACCGGGTTCCAGTACCATCAGCTGGTCCTCGGCAGTTCCATTGGCTCTTATTCCTTCTGCTACCCATCCGGGTTCCAGCACTGTCAGCTGGTTCTCGGCAGTTCCTCAGCCTTCTTGGAAATGTAGCAGAAGGTACAAGTTCAAGCTTTTTGAAATGGTTTTTGGTAATCACTCTGGATCTCCCTGACGACGACCCTGAAGACCACCCCAAAGAAGACCAAAAAGATGACCCTGAAGATGACCAAGAGGACAAAGAACATGAAGACAACCACCAAGATACAGAACAACAAGAGACAGAAGACCAAGAAGCAGAAGAACAAAAAGCATAAGACTAAAAATCAGAACAAAAGATATTATCTAAATTTTAAGCAGAAGAAGGCTAAGCAGTGTATGGGGGTGAGTCCGTTCCTCCTCGTGGTGTCCCTGGAAAATGCCTGCTGCTGCAGGCCAAACTGAATGCGGACAAATCCTGTTGTATATCTTTTGTGACAGGCAGAACGGAAGGTGTAATCTTCAAACTTTTATAGATAACTACAGAAATGCCTGTCACAAATAAGAATATGATGAAGAAGAAGAATAGGAAGAATAATAGTTGAATAAGAAGAATATGAAGAATGTAAAAAAAAAGAATAATAGGAATAAGGTGAAGAATAAGATGAATAAGGTTTAGAAGAAGTTGATGAAAAAGATGCTGCTGCTGCAGAGGATCATGAAGGAGAAAGTGTGGGAGAAGTAAAAAAGAAGGTGAAGAGCATGGATGTAGTGAAACATACATATCTGACAAAATATAAAAAAGGTTAACAGTCAATATCTTTGTAACTCCGAACGTCTTAAAAAAAAAATATTCCTGCTGTTCCATTTGATTGGGCTAAACCTCTATGCCTTTAATGTCTCCTCCAACTCCCACAATACCTTCTACATTATTCTTAGTTGTTTTCCTTCATGTTGAATTAACCTACAAGGATAGAAAGGGTTTATTTTAATTCCGATATTTCTGTCCCATTGACTTGCATTGGTTTCCGGTATCGAAATCGGCGATATCCGATACTTTTTGTGTATCGGTCCGATCCAATCCGATCCGATATTTCCCGATATCGGAAGGTATCGCTCAACACTAATCCTGACTAAAAAGTACTCTGCTCTGTGCTGCCCTTCCCATCAGGTTAACCCCTGTGCTGCCTGTGTCCTTCTCTATTCTACACTATACTGTATTACTAATGTGCCCCCCTCTAGTTTAAAGCCACTACAGTTCCTATACTATGTTATAATCTATCCATAATCCTACAAACAGTACATTCACATTACATGACATAACTATATGTGCACAATAATAAACCATGAGGTTGCTGCATGTGACCGTGAGAACAGGGTCCGGAAAAGAGGAGGCACATGAGGTTCCTGCCCCCTCCTTACACTTTTCCCTTTAGAATATGGTCGTCCCCGACCATGGAGGCACCTGTAAATATTACAATGGTTAGAAGACACACTTTTTTTCTATAATAAAATGCATAAAAACATCAAATAGAACTAATACAGTCTCGGTCTGGTGACTTTGGTGGGTAAACCGTGACCTCGGTTCCACTCAGTTAGAGCCCCGGAACAAAGAGTCCATGTTCTTTTAAGTCAGGTCCAACTGACCCTGGTCCCGTAACTCCTGGGACTCGGACACATACTGTATCACACAACAATTCAGGCCCATGGGCCAGTCCTTTTATGCTCTGGGTAGCCAAACACAGGAAGTTACTTTAAACACATGGCCCAGTGGCCCACTTAGCAACAGTCCATTTCATCCTGACCAGGCTCACTCTTCGGGTCCTCCTTCACAAGTTCTCCCCCCCTCCTTTTAGTGGAATACAAGTCCCAAACACAAGTGTGCTGCTTTATCAGGGGAAAATTCTAAGTTCAGACAGGTAAAATTCATGACTAATACAGGTAAAATGCAAGGTTAATACAACACAGTCCTTAAAGTAACGGCACACGCAGTCCATAATGATTAACCCTTTCAGGGTTCCAGTCCTGTAATCCAGTAGGGGATGCGCAATAGGTGCAAATAAACTTGGATGAGGAAAAGGGGAAAAAAACAAGCAACTCTTTTCCTTATGACTGTTCGGGTTACCTTCCGGCACTCAGTCCTGGTGCCATCCTAGGCTTCCGGCCCAACTAGAAATGCAGAACAGTCTCTCTACATTTTCTTTTTCAGGTGCAACCGGCACAATGCTTTTCTTCAAATAAGGCCACATTAATCTACGCAGGGCTGCTGGGTGGCATAGTGGGCCACATTCGGGACCTGAACCACAATGTAGGTGTGGGCCGAAGACCCACTGGAGGAGGACTCCCCACTATCTATTCTGCTTCGTCTCCCCTCCAGCAGAGGTCCTATTGCTTCCGGAGCTTCCTGCTCTCGTGGCCCAACCGTGGCCACCACATCTACTGTCCCTTGACTGGTTACAAGGGCTGCGACCATTGCTGTCGGCTGCCCATTATATTGGGCTGCACGCACCCGTCGCTCCTCTGGACTAGAGACCATCTGGACAGCCACAGCATATGGCCCTCAAGGTCCCTGTTCTTTAACGAAAGTCACTTGGCTCCACTCCTGTATAGGGCCGTCGCTTTGAATAGACCCGGCATTTACATAGATCTTTTCTCGAATCTCAGGTTCATAAACCCATATCCCCGGGTGGGATGAAAATACTTCATCTAGCCATGGGTTACCTGGTCTGACATGGCTTCCCCACCGGGGCGTTGCAGTTATCTCATTATTCGGCGTTCGCGCCGCTTCTTCTCTATGACTTCTTTAATCTGTTGAGCCTCCTCTGCAGTGGGAACCCGGGGTCTTTCCAGATACACATCACTGGTGGTGGCAGAGGCCGGAGCAGGCCACGGGGCCGAGGAAGGTGACGCAGCAGGAAAAGATGACGGGGCAGAGGAAGGTGGTGGGGCCGAGGAAGGTGACGGGGCCGAGGTGGACATAGGATCTGAGGTGAGCACATGCCTCTCACTCACCGATGCCCCAGGTGGCAGTGACGATCCTTCACGGCGGCCATGTGAGCTGGGGATGATATTTGTGATGACTCCTCGCAATATGGCCTCCAGTGTCTTTTGGGCCTTTTCCGGTTCCACAGGTCTCATGATGCTCTGGCTCTCGGCAAACTCCTTCCCCACTGACCGAAGGGGAACCATTCTTACAGCTTCCTCATCTGTGAGCTTCCAGAATGTGGGCCCGTCTCCGCCCGGGCCACCAACCACTCCCAGTCCTGGCATTCTATACCTCCCCAGAAGGACATGCTTCACCTCTGCATCACGTCAGGCAATGGCGTCTCTCCCTCAGACAAACTGTCTAGTCCTTCTGGGTTCCACCCATTCATGGATGGAATAAAAGAAACAAAGAGCAGGGGCACCACGGTATTAAATGACAAAGTGGGATCCGACCCCAGCTTATTCAGGAATGACTATAACACACACAAAAGAGGAAAGAAAATAATCTATGAAATGGGGGATCACCACAAATGATTGGCATTTAGAGAAACAATTTTATTGACATGTAAAGACCACAAACACTGTAAAAACATTTAAGTCACACATGTGACATGACAACAACAATCAAATGGCTCATAATAGAGCCTACACCCTGTAGTGACACTACACAATGGTCGGTGACCAAATACCTGCCCATACGAACAGCATACCAGCTAGTGACTGAATAAATTACACTAGATACCCCCAAAAGAGGGGAGAATAACGTAAATGCAGATAAGGTAAAGTGGCGGCCCCTAAACCTAATAAGGAGGGAGAAACCACAAACAGATTTTTACAAGTCAAAAAAATATAAAACATATAATGACATCTGCAAATGAATAGTAAATGGGACTAAGTCACCAAAGCCAATAGTATCTATGATAAAAATCATGGATAGATATAGTGAACCAGCAGCACACAGACTGAGTAATATAGCAACAATCACCCATGCATTATAGCCTGGAGTGCTGGCATCAGTTGGTAGGACCAAAGTGCAGTGAGGACAGGGCGAGAAAGCACCCGACGCGTGTCACCACCTGGAGTGGCTTCGTCAGGGGTAATGAATGAGGTCTTAACCCGTCTTTATATATACTGTATGGAGAAGAAGATAGACAATGACACACAGCTGCGGCGCTTACCCGGCATACATCGGCCAGTCAGTGATACCGCGCATGCGCCGACATTCAATGACAGGAAGCGTCAGAGCCAGAGGTTACCATGGGGATCAATACACAGACATGTTACGAACACTCACAAGCACCATGTATGGCGCATGCGCCAGTATTAGAAGGAGGAAGTGCGTCACGGCTCATAGTTACCATGGAAGCAAGTAGTATCTGCCTCCCGACAGTGGAACAGCGCAGGCGCCGACATTCAAACATCTCGCGGCTAACATTTACCATGAAGGTCAGAGACGCTTACCCAGTGACAGCGCAAGCGCCGGTTTGTATTGTTGTTTACTATTAAAGCGCGTCTTGGCTCATAATTACTAAAGAGAAAAGCACATATCCGGGAACAATGGGTAAATAGCCATATAAGAAAAAAAGAAAAAAATGCAGCAATCAAAAAATATACCATAACGCCAAAAGCATGGTTCAGTGTGAACACTGCCATACTAAAATGTAAAAATGTTCAAAAGAGATATTAATATAGATCACACCTATGTGTACCAACTCAGTTGTTTCTCTGTTATCAACATAAACCATAATATCCAAATAAAAAGCATGTGTGCTTAATCTCCAAAGAGAAGCCTGTCAAAGTCCAGGCTTTTTGAAGCCAAGACGCAGGTCACCAACAAGTGTTGCACCAAACGCAAGTTAGCAATAACCATTAAGAGATAAAAGAGTAAGGTACAGAGAAACAAAGTACGATACGCACATATTATTCCAAGATGGTCATTATGCGAGATAAGTAATAAACTTGAATGGCTATATGATGGAGTATTCAAATAAAAAGGGGAAAAACCAACGGTCATAGGTCATCAATAATAGATCTAAATACACAGCGAAATTGAAGCGGCGACGCAGTGCAATGCGTACAAGCAAGAAATAAGCTCACTGCACTCAAATCGATGGCCAACCTCAATAGCAACGCAATGTAAATAAGCAGCAAAATTTTCTCACAATAATTTTTGTCTGGTGGTGTTTTCATATTAGTCCCTTGTAATCGTTGCATCAGTCAGTTATGATTTCAGAATTTTTGTACGGTTTTGGTGACTCATTCTCAGTGACATTGACTGGTCAGCAGACAGCTGTGCTTTGTCAAGTCCTGGTAATTTGTTTATATCTTTGTTTTTGTCCTCTACATAGGAAGACTATATTGCGTTTTATCAAGGTTGGCCACTGATTTGAATACAGTGAGCTTTTGTCTGTACGCACATCACTGTGCCGCCACTTCAATTTTGCTGCTTATTTACATTGCGTTGCTATTGAGGTTGGCCATCGATTTGAGTGCAGTGAGCTTATTTCTTGCTTGTACGCATTGCACTGCATCGCCACTTCAATTTCGCTGTGTATTTAGATCTATTATTGATGACCTATGACCGTTGGTTTTTCCCCTTTTTATTTGAATACTCCATCATATTGCCATTCAAGTTTATTACTTATCTCGCATAATGATCATCTTGGAATAATATGTGCGTATCGTACTCTGTTTCTCTGTACCTTACTATTTTATGTCTTAATGGTTATTGCTAACTTGCGTTTGGTGCAACACTTGTTGGTGACCTGCGTCTTGGCTTCAAAAAGCCTGGACTTTGACAGGCTTCTCTTTGGAGATTAAGCACACATGCTTTTTATTTGGATATTATGGTTTATGTTGATAACAGAGAAACAACTGAGTTGGTACACATAGGTGTGATCTATATTAATATCTCTTTTGAACATTTTTACATTTTAGTATGGCAGTGTTCACACTGAACCATGCTTTTGGCGTTATGGTATATTTTTTGATTGCTGCATTTTTTTCTTTTTTTCTTATATGGCTATTTACCCATTGTTCCCGGATATGTGCTTTTCTCTTTACTATTAAAGCGCGTCTTGGCTCATAATTACTAAACAACAATACAAACCGGCGCCTGCGCTGTCACTGGGTAAGCGTCTCTGACCTTCATGGTAAATGTTAGCCGCGAGATGTTTGAATGCCGGCGCCTGCGCTGTTCCACTGTCGGGAGGCAGATACTACTTGCTTCCATGGTAACTATGAGCCGTGACGCACTTCCTCCTTCTAATACTGGCGCATGCGCCATACATGGTGCTTGTGAGTGTTCGTAACATGTCTGTGTATTGATCCCCATGGTAACCTCTGGCTCTGACGCGCTTCCTGTCATTGAATGTCGGCGCATGCGCGGTATCACTGACTGGCCGATGTATGCCGGGTAAGCGCCGCAGCTGTGTGTCATTGTCTATCTTCTTCTCCATACAGTATATATAAAGACGGGTTAAGACCTCATTCATTACCCCTGACGAAGCCACTCCAGGTGGTGACACGCGTCGGGTGCTTTCTCGCCCTGTCCTCACTGCACTTTGGTCCTACCAACTGATGCCAGCACTCCAGGCTATAATGCATGGGTGATTGTTGCTATATTTCTCAGTCTGTGTGCTGCTGGCTCACTATATCTATCCATGATTTTTATCATAGATACTATTGGCTTTGGTGACTAAAGGCCCTTTTACATTTAGCGATGCAGCAGCGATCCAACCAGCGATCCGACCCGGTCAGGATCGCTGGTGCATCGCTAAATGATCGCTAGTGAGCTTTCACACAGAAAGACCTCACAGCGATGCAGCAGCGACGCAGCGCACGATACTTACCATTCACACACAGCGATCCTGCGTCCTCCCGCCCGCCTCCACGCGTCGCTGGACGTCACAGCAGGAAGCCCAGCAGGAAGCGCCCGACGAGAAATGGAGCCGGACATTCTCGCGCGATCAGCGATGAGCAGCGGGGGAGCCGGTCGCTGGTAAGTATCACACATAGCGATATCACTAGCAATATCGCTATAACGTCACAAAACCAGTGACGTTTTAGCGATATTGCTAGCGATATTGCTTAGTGTAAAACCCCCTTTAGTCCCATTTACTATTCATTTGCAGATATATGTTTTATATTTTTTTGACTTGTAAAAATCTGTTTGTGGTTTCTCCCTCCTTATTAGGTTTAGGGGCCGCCACTTTACCTTATCTGCATTTACGTTATTCATCCCTCTTTTGGGGGTATCTATTGTAATTTATTCAGTCACTAGCTGGTATGCTGTTCGTATGGGCAGTGGGAAGCCCTTTGGAGCGAAATGCGTCGGGGCCTAGTCAGCGTCACCTGTAACTCCCACATGGGTAAGAGATTTTTAGTTTTAATACCATGCCAAAACATCCTAGTTTAAAAGACTGGGTAATTATGGAGGTCTCAGGTATACTATTGGTGAGCTTTGTCCTTCTTGTGCACTATGCAGTTTGGGATCAGATGCGTCCCTATACACAGTTCTTTTAAGATACACTGTTATCCCTGTAATGTTATACTATAATAATGACATCAGGTATTGCCTTCCGTCCGTTTCACCTATATGGTGTTAGTTGTCATGATTACCAATTTTTCAGGTGATTTTGCTGTTAGTCTTCCACCTTATGTACTCATTGTTTTGTATATATATATATATATATATATATATGTATATATATATATATATATATATATATATATATATATATATATGCGTTTTTATGAGGACACTAATAAATAAATTTATTGGATTTTGCACAAAAAAATTGTTTTTGTGAGTCATTGGGATTTTTTTGAAACCAGGCGTTTTTGAACTCCTGTATTTTGTAGGTTTCTTTGTCATATTGAGCAGCAGGATGTTTAGTATTGTTTTTTTTAAGTACCGGTAGTTATCTAGTTCAAATTGATTTTCAGGTCCCGGTCTCAGTGATAAATAGTAGCTGAACGGCAGACCTGAAAATGCTTCTTACCTGACGGCATCTCGGCTCTTTTTTTGATCAGCTGGCCTGATGTCACATGGACATCGATGACGTTGTGCTAGACCAGCTAATCAAAGAAGAGGTTAGTGTCCAGAGACTAGTGAACCGATTTCCAGTAATGCTTCTTTGCAATTCAATAATTCATAGAAAGGTTTATTTCTTGTTTGAGTACTGAAAATTGTGCATTTTCTATTTGCCTAACTCAATAAATTAATTTACTAATAAACAAAAACTACTACTCTTTAATTGTCAAGATCGAGCACAAGAATAACAAAGAAAGTTACTTACCACCAAGTCTGCATTTGAATTAAAAGTTCCTACATAGTGATTATAATGCTGGTCATCCATTTGCTGAAGAATTGCAGTCATACATGCTACAAAGTGACTCTGAAAGTATGACAAATGCAAAAAGGGACTTAGCATACACTTTATTGAAATGTTAGAAAACAAGTTATAAAACACAACCAATAATACATGGTAAAAAGCAAATAGGGTATTCACCAGTAAAATTAAAGTATGTCAGTTTAAAACTTCATTCATGCTAGCTGTGGATATCTACTATATATCTTACGGAGTTAAATTATTTTTTAAAGCTAGAATAGCCTTTGAACTGCACTCAAATGCAACAAAGAAGAACTGAAAGTATGAATATAGTCAAAAGGTGAATTCACACTACATTTTCATGTGTACATTGGATATACAGGTGCTTCTCACAAAATTGGAGTATAATCAAAAAGTTAATTCATTTCAGTTCTTAAATACAAAAAGTGAAACTCATACATTAAAGAGTCATTACAAACAGAGCGATCTATTTCAAGTGTTTATTTCTGTTAATGTTGATGATTATGGCTTACAGCCAATGAAAACCCAATAGTCATTATCTCTATAAATTAGAATAATTAACAAAAAGCACCTGCAAAGGCTTCCTAAGCATTTAAAAAGGTCCCTTAGTTTGTTTCAGTAGGCTCCACAATCATGGGGAAGACTGCTGACTTTACAGATATCCAGAATGCAGTTATTGACTCGCTCCACAAGGAGGGTAAGCTACGAGATAAGCTACAAAAGTTCATTACTAAAGAAGCTGGCTGTTCATAGAGTGCTGTATCCAAGAAAAATAATGGAAAGTTGAGTGGAAAGAAAAAGTGTGGTGGAAAAAAGTGCACAAGCAACCAGGATAACCGCAGCCTTGAAAGGATTATTAAGAAAAGGCCATTCAAAAGACCATTCAAAAATTGGCAGGATATTCACAAAAAGTAGACTGATACTGGAGTCATTGCTTCAGGAGCCACCATACACAGATGTATCCAGGACATGGGATACAAGTGTCGCATTCCTTGTGTCAAGCCACTGATGACCAATAGACAAACCCAGAAACGTCTTACCTGGAGAAAAAGAACTGGACTGTTGCTCAGTGGTCCAAGGTGTTGTTTTCAGATGAAAGTAAATTTTGCATTTCATTTAGAAATCAAGGTCCCAGAGTCTGGAGGAAGAGAGGAGAGGCACACAATCCAAGCTACTTGAGGTCTAGTGTGAAGTTTCCCAATCATTGATGGTTTGGGGAGCCAAGTCATCTGCTGAGGTAGGTACACTGTGTTTCATCAAGACCAAAGTCAGCGCAGCCGTCTACCACAAAATATTAGAGTACTTTATGCCTCCCTCTGCCGACAAGCTTTTTGGAGATAGAAATTTCATTTCCCAGCAGGACTTGGCACCTGTCCACACTACTAAAAGTACCAATACCTTGTTTAAAAACAACAGTATCACTGTGCTTGATTCGCCAGGAAACTCGCCTGACCTTAAACCCATACAGAATCTATGGCGCATTGTCAAGAGGAAGATGAGACACCAGACCCAACACTGCAGATGAGCTGAAGGCTGCTATCAAAGCAACCTGGGCTTCCATAACACCTCAGCAGTGCCACAGCCACAGGTTGATTGCATCCATGCCACGCCGCATTGATGCAGTAATTGATGCCAAAGGAGCCCCGACCAAGTGTTGAGTGCATTTACTGAACATACATTTCAGTAGGCCAACATTTTGGATTTTAAGATCATTTTTCAAGCTGGTGATATAAAGTGTTGCAATTTACTGAGATAATGACTTTTTGGTTTTCATTGGCTGTAAGCCATAATCCTCAACATTAACAGAAATAAACACTTGGCATAGATCACTCTGTCTGTAATGACTCTATATAATATACAAGTTTCACTTTTTGTATTGGAGAACAGACAAAAAATTAGAATATTATAAAAAAGTTAATTTATGAGAAGTGCCTGTATATCCACTTATGAATACCACTACATAGGCTTATACTCATTCTTCACTCATAGGATCACATTTTAAAAGTACAAATATAATGACAAAAACTACCCAGTTGTAGATCAAAAGTGTGAATGGAGAGCTATAGATACATATGGCCTCTGTTGGCTGAATGGTGTCCTACAATAAGGCAGGCAACACATATGTCCTTATAGGATTTAGAACGCTACCAAGGTCTATACATCTGACCAACATGTGGGGGGAGTCCCAAATTCGGGAAGTCAATGCATTGGATTCTTGCTTGTCAGGAGCCGGTCAGTCATGCCAGATTCCTCAGGTGATGGCATAAATACATGTACAGCAATGCAGTAAGCAAGTTCAAGGTAAGACAAAAAAGCATAATACATGCCGAATGAAAAAACTGGATATTCTGAAATACAATTTACTTAGATAAGTCAGCCAAGTTGTCAGGCCATGATAAAAAAGAGAATTAAAATGAAAACTAGATGTTAAATCTACATTAGAAGATTCATCAAGGAACTACTGTTTTGAAGTCAAGAAAGGGATATAAGGAGAAAAGTTTCTCCTTTTGGAGAGTGACATGCCTGCATATGATGACTGACTGTGGCGTGTCACTCTCAACAAGTTGAAAAGTTACCCCTTACATCTCAATCTTAAGCCTCTCACCTAACCAAATCAGATCGCTTACTTTGCACTGGTGAGAGGCGACTGCCAGAAACACTGTCTGCAATTTGAGATTCTGGGTTGTCTTTTATTCTAAGTAATATTGCAAGGCTTCTTAAAGGGTCACTATTAACTTTTCGGATTTCTACTTCCAATAGGTGGCACTAGAGTTCAAGTCCGCTTCCTCTCTAAAGAGCAATAAGCATACAACGTTTAGAAATACTCACAGTTAATTCTTGGTCTCGACCCATCATTATGACTGTCCTGTTTACTGGTCGCAAAAGTTGTTCAGTAATTTCCTGGATATGGTAGTAGACCGAATCCTGGAAAATTACAATGATATTTCTAACTGAATATTAACAAAATATTTTAAACATACCCGTGTATTTATGAATGAGATCAGGGATAGACAGCGTGTCCAGAGCAGGGATGTGGTATGCTAAAGTAGGCACTTGTCTAGGGTGTCATTTAGAATCTAATTTACAGAGGTAAAATTTAATCAAGAAAAAAATCACTTTCAATTATTATTTCAGCTGCTCTTTGACATGTCACAGTAGTTATACAGAGCATACTTATCAGGATTATTCTGCACTTTAGAGAAGCATTCAATGGCTTTTCCTGTCACAATGGAGTAACCTGTAATCTGTGACGGCTACCTGTTTCAGTTAATGTGGTGCTTCTCCACAGTGCAATAAGAAATGCTGAGACAAAGTACAGAGAGGAGGGGATAGAGCAAATCATGATGGTCTGCCTGGTTACTACACTGTGAATACGCACATATAGGAGTAAAATATTACACTCTCCATCATATTGAAACATGAATAATCACCAGCTTAGCTGCATGTTAGGAGTCAGCAGTAATGACTGAGCAGCCCTCTAACAACTTTGCAGTGTACACAAGACTTTGGATCCCAACTTTGTAACATCTGTAATAGTATCAAGCACTGGTAACACTGGATATATACTTTGATAACAGAACTCTGGATTACTCCAAATGTTGTGCAAGGGACTAGAACAACGAGTTAGAAAATATGCTGGTGAAGGCTATGAAAGTTCAAGCGAAAACTTGACATCTGGAATACTTAATAGCAAAAATAATAGTAATAATAATAGCAGCAAAATAAATAATAAATTCACTGTTGTATTTCCTGAACATCTAGCATTAACTCAGTTATCTGAATGTTGAGCTCTGTATAACCTCCCCCACACCACTGATTGACAGCTTTCTGACACAGAAAGCTGCCAATCGATGGTGGGGACTGGGGTTAGACAGGACTCATCAATGTACTTGACTATCTGGCATAAGGTTTATTAGTTCTTTAATGATAATCTCCTGCTGATAAAACAGCAATTTTATCAAAACTTCACTAAATAGTCCAGTAAGAGGTGCATCACTGGATTCAGAGTACCTGCCCCTACATCATGATGCTCTCAGATTATGTAGCAAAAATTAGTTACAGGTTCCCTTTCGGGTTCTGTTACTGCAGTATGTCTCATAATAATCAAATTGGTGTCACTGAATGACTATACAAGTACAGCAACTACTGTGTACTACTTGAAACTTTGGATTATTATTTACGGTCTGAAACTAGCAGTCCTATTTTCAACCTTCTTGAGCATTGAAAGCAGCACACCACCAGCAGATTGGGCCTTTTTACATGATATGTGGAATGAACCGTATGATATCATAAAATTGTGCTCCTTCAACAGCTCTATCTTTTATACCAGCTGTAACTGTTTAATAGTGCATGAGTTTCTGTCTCCAGCAATCTCTATATATAAAAATCACGGTGTGTGTGTATCACCAACCAATCACGAAGCATCTTTCATTTCACCAGAGCTGTTCAAAAAAAGCTAAGCTGTGATTGGTTGCAAGGAAAACTGTTGGTCATAGCAACCAATCACTAAGCATCTCTCATTTCACCAGAACTGGTTAAAAGTAGCTGAGCTGTGATTGGTTGCTATGCGCAAGTTTTCATACTTGACAACACCTCAGCAGACACTGACATGGTGGGAGAAATCTAGCATCCCCAGGAACATAAGCTCCAGCCATCATATGTCCCCCAGAAAGGAGCAGTGAGTACATGACAGAAATGAATCCCCCCCCTCCCGTGTGGTATCATTAAGTGACACACATGAATGTAGGAAAGTGCACATATTAAATGGCATGTGGATTTAATATTTTCTCCCAGACACTTTTATGCATTATTGATGTGTTACTGTGCTCTGATGCTGTGAGTTTTTCTAAAGTGCTACTTTCCCCATAATTCACCTGAATATACCCATATAACACGTAATGCTTTCCCAAAACAACCCATTAAATATGATACTATTCTGCATACAGATGCTGTACATCCATGAGCAACTCAGCCGGACAAATTGCAAGTTGACGGTGCATGAAAATGTGTGTGAGGGTTTCTCTACTGTACTAATGTATAAGGTTTGTGCCTGTCCATTGGTGAAAAGCATGACTGATTTATGGTGGCAGATAAGTGAGATTATCAGCCTGATCGGTAGAAAACCTGGGATCTTAGTGAACCATGTTTCTGTGCAATTTCACTATTCTACTTTTACTGGCTTTGACGGGAAGATGTGGGATATTAGGGGTAGTAGTCCGGTAGCTCTGGCTGACGGGATGATGCGAGATATTATAGTGAATATGGCTATGCGGAGTGGGCGGGGCTCTACACTCAGCTTTATATATATATATATATATATATATATATATATATATATATATATATATATATATATATATATATATATATATCATTATAATTTGTTATACCATAGTTAGTTATGGGCAGCGCTGGGCTCTTCAGCTAGTAGTGTTATATTGCCAATAATTGACTACTAACAAAAAACAGGACGTTAATGATTAGTGTATGTGTGTGTGTGTGTGTGTAGCTGGAGCTTACTTTCACTTTGCAGGCTGACAATGTGTTAAGATCCTAACCTTTAAGAAATACTAGTTTTGCGTTGTGTTATCTATGTTTCTGAATAAATATATATTCACTGTTGAACGGCTGGACAGTACAGAGATTAATCCAATCCCAACAGATCATGGGCTCAGATACCCAAAGAGCCAGAGAACAGCCCAGAGGAGAGAAAACAGCAGAGTACTAAGAAGAAGTAAAGATGGCCACTAACAGTAATTCTGTGAAACATGGATTTTTGTGAGAACTCGCCGTAAAATCCTTTTCTCCGAGATGCTCATTGGGGGACACAGACACTGTGGGTGTATGCTTCTGCCGCTAGGAGGCTGACACTAAGTGAAAAAAGAGGTTAGTTCCTCCTCCGCAGTATACACCCTCGCCCCTATTGTGGGCGGAAATCAGTTTGGTGCCAAAGCAGTACTAGGACAACAAAATCAGCCTTAATACAGGTACAACATGTCCATGAAAAACACGACCCCTATATCAAATAAGTAAACATATATAAATTTAAACAAAACAAGAGCCAACTGGCTAATAGGGTGGGTGCTGTGTCCCCCAATGAGCGTCTCGGAGAAAAGGATTTTACGGTGAGTTCTCACAAAAATTCATGTTTCTCCTTCGCCTCATTGGGGGACACAGAGACTGTGGGACATCCAAAAGCAGTCCCTGGGTGGGAGATTGACTCACCGATCCAAGCTACATGTACCTCTTGTTTAAAGGTGCGAGAAAGTAGATCCGGGCGCTGATAGATGCAAAAGGACGTCGGCGAGTAGCAGCATTAGATCTGCGTACCACGCTCGACGGGGCCAATCTGGGGCCAGCAGGATTGCCGACACACTGTCCGTCTTGATCTTCTTGACGACTCTCGGAAGTAGTGGCAGCGGGGGAAAGATACGTGAGGAGAAACTGGTTCAATGGCAGAACCAATGCATCCACCGCGATTGCCTGCGGGTCCCTGGCCCGAGCGACACATGTGGGCACCTTGGCTTTCACTCTGGAAGCCATCAGGTCCACATCCGGTGTTACCCACCGCTGACAAATCTGCTGGAAGACCTGGGGATGTAGAGACCACTCTCCGGACGCAAGACCCTCCCAGCTGAGAAAGTCTGCTGCCCAGCTTTCCACGCCCGGGATGTGAATTGCTGAAATCACCGAGTGGTTTGCTTCGGCCCACAGAAGAACATGCCCTACCTCGCGCATGGTTGCTCTGCTGCGAGTGCCCCCTTGGTGATTTATGTAAGCCACCACCGTGGCGTTGTCCGATTGAATTCAGACAGGGCGGCCTGCGAGAAGGTGATGAAACTTCTGGAGTGCCAGCCGAATTGCTCATATCTCCAATAAATTGATCGGGAGGCATGCCTCCTGTGGCGACCACCGTCCCTGGGTTGTGTGGTGGTGAAACACCGCTACCCAGCCGAGGAGACTGGCGTCGGTTGTCACCACCAGCCAATGGTCTGCGGGAAATGGTTTCCCCTGGGTCAGAGAGAAACTGGTTATCCACCATCCGAGAGACTGCCTGACCTGAGAAGACAGATGACACTGTCGATCGAGCGTGAAAGGGTTCTTGTCCCAAGCTGACAGGAGGGCGTGGTGCAGGGGGCGAAGATGGAACTGGGTGAAAAGTATCGCTTCCATTGCTGCCACCATTTTCCCTAGAATCCTCCTCTCAGATCGGATGGTATGAGGGACTGGTTGGCGAAGTGCCCGGACTCCCTGCCGGAGAGCCAGTACCTTTACCTGAGGGAGAATCACCAACCCTCGGCAAGTGTCGAAGATCATTCCCAAGAAGGAGATCCTCTGAGCTGGTACAAGGGATGACTTCTTCGCATTGACCAACCACCCTAAGCGGGCAAGAGTATCCAGCGTGATGCTGACATTTTCCTCGCATGCCTGTATTGAAGAGCCTTTGACCAAGAGGTCGTCCAGATAAGGCAAGACGACTATGCCTTGAGAATGCAGCATGGCCATGACAACTGCCAAAACCTTTGTGAACACTGGGAGCCGTGGCTAGCCCGAAGGGTAGCGCTACGAACTGAAAATGTTGATCATTGACGGCGAAGCACAGTAACCTCTGATGAGGAGGAAAAATGGGAATATGCAGATTTGCATCTTGGATGTCTATTGAGGCCAAGTACTCTCCCTGCTCCATGGCCGATATGACTGAACGGAGAGACTCCCTCCGAAAATGTCTGATCCTGACAAATCTGTTCAGAAGCTTCAGGTCCAACACAGGCCTGACCGACCCGTCGTTTTTGGGAACCGCAAAGAGGTTGAAGTTGAATCCCTGAGCTCTTCCGTGTTCCGGCACTGAAATAATGACTCCGTTGTGCTGGAGCGATTTGATTGCTCCCAATAGAGCCCTTGACTGGGCATCTACCCTGGGAAGCCGGGAAAGAAAAAACCGTCTTGGAGGGTATCTGACAAATTCTATTTTGTAACCTGAGTACACCAATTCCTCTACCTATGCGTCGCGAGTGACGTTGGCCCAGACATGGTGAAACCAGAGTAGGCGGCTGCCCACCCTGCCGATATCATCTGGTAAAGGCCTCGAGCCATTTGGCCGATGATCTTTGGGATCTGGATCCTCTCGATCTGGCCTGTTGAGCACGCATTCTCCCCAATGGGTTGGCTCTATATGAGACCTGCCTCTCCCTATCCTGGTTGGGGTGGCCTGAGGCGGTGGAATTGGGTCCTGTAGTCCACCCGGGGTTGCGAAAGGCCCGAAAATGTGCCTGAAAAGGGGAGACGAAAAAGCGGTTTGACCTTTTGTTGAGGGAGAAACCCACTCTTTTCTCCTGTGGAGTCGGAGATAAGTTGGTCCAACGTTTCCCCAAATAGGCGGCCACACTGATAAGGCAGGGAAGTCAAGGATTTCTTAGAAGTAGAATTGGCTCGCCATGTCCCCACAGGGCTCTTCTGATAGAGATTGCATTAGCGGCAGAAAATGCCAAACAACTGGCCGCATCCAAAGACACATTAATTACATAGTCTCCGGCCATCGCCATCTGACCTGCGACCTCCGAAATCTCTGCAGGTAGATCCTGTTCCTGCGCAATCTTGTTTAATGTTTCTGACCATGATATCATATCTTTAGCAACCCAAGTTGCTGCAAACGAAGGAGCGAGTGCAGACCACGACACCTCATATATTGACCGAGCCAAGCTTTTGATAAGGCGGTCCGTGGGATCCTTAATCGACGAAACACTAGAGACCGATAACAGGGTCTTAGTGGCCAGGCGTGAAACCGGCGGATCCACTATCTGGGATTCCGTCCATCTTTTACGGAGGTCCGGAGCAAACGGCTACCTTGTTTTGAGTGCCTTTTGACCCGAGAAACGCCGGTCTGGATGTTCTCTATTCCGCTGCACTGTCCTCAAACTCAGGGTGAGATTAAAAAATTCTGTGCGGGCGCTTCACTCGCTTAAATGCCACCTTATGCCCCGTAACCAATCCTCAATCCCCAGGGTCTGATTGACGGCTTCCATGAGGCTGTCCACTGTTTCATGTGACCCTGGAGTATCCAGGTCAAGGGGCTCATCTGAGTCGCAATCCGAGGTCTGCTCGCTATCAACCACTGGTGACGGGGAGCGAGAAGCAGAGCTTACGGATGCCAAGGCACCGGATGGACTGGGCGACACCATGTGAATTTGTTTCCTCCGGGTCTTCCTGGAGTGAGAGCGGCCCCTGCAGGCCGGAGGCTCTAGTGAGGTGGACGTTCCCTCTAAAGACAGCGAGCCACAATCCCTGCCCTTATCTGGGGCTTGAAGGGACTCTATTGCTCTCATAAGCGACGCCATGGATTGTGACAGTGATCGGTCCCACTCCGGGGGATTTCACAAATTGGTTGCGGTCGAACGCGCCCAGGAGCCCTCCCCTGCGGATTCGCAGGCTTCGCATAAACACTTGCTCTGCGCCCGCGGAAACGCAGCCCGAGAAGAGATGCATGCAGCGTAAAAGAATGTTTGTGTCTTTGCCTTCTCGGACCTGCTGTATCTGTCCGCTGCTGGGTCTATGGGGAGGAGGTAGCACCTCGTTTTTAGCTGCAGCGTGGCCTCTCAGGCACTTACCCCAGTCCTGCGTCCCCCCCGACGTGGATCTTCCTTCAGATCGTGTGCCGACATCTGCGGTGCGCGCCAGCCTGTGAAAACGGCCTAGGGGCGGTACTTCCGCTTTGCGGCCTAGCCGTGCTCCGAAGCCGGGGCCTCGATTTCTATTGTCCGACTGTGTGTTAAGACTTAATTTCTAATCAGCCAATCACATGGCGGCAACTCAGTGCATTTAGGCATGTAGACATGGTCAAGACAATCTCCTGCAGTTCAAACCGAGCATCAGTATGGGGAAGAAAGGTGATTTGAGTGCCTTTGAACGTGGCATGATTGTTGGTGCCAGAAGGGCTGGTCTGAGAATTTCAGAAACTGCTGATCTACTGGGATTTTCACGCACAACCATCTCTAGGGTTTACAGAGAATGGTCCGAAAAAGAAAAAAAATCCAGTGAGCGGCAGTTCTGTGGCCGGAAATGCCATGTTGATGCCAGAGGTCAGAGGAGAATGGGCATACTGGTTCGAGCTGATAGAAAGGCAACAGTGACTCAAATTGCCACCCGTTACAACCAAGGTAGGCAGAAGAGCATCTCTGAACGCACAGTGCGTCGAACTTTGAGGCAGATGGGCTACAGCAGCAGAAGACCACACTGGGTACCACTCCTCTCAGCTAAGAACAGGAAACTGAGGCTACAATTTGCACAAGCTCATCGAAATTGGACAGTAGAAGATTGGAAAAACGTTGCCTGGTCTGATGAGTCTCGATTTCTGCTGCGACATTCGGATGGTAGGGTCAGAATTTGGCGTAAACAACATGAAAGCATGGATCCATCCTGCCTTGTATCAACGGTTCAGGCTGGTGGTGGTGGTGTCATGGTGCGGGGAATTTTTTCTGGGCACTCTTTGGGCCCCTTGGTACCAATTGAGCATCGTTGCAACGCCACAGCCTACCTGAGTATTGTTGCTGACCATGTCCATCCCTTTATGACCACAATGTACCCAACATCTGATGGCTACTTTCAGCAGGATAATGCGCCATGTCATAAAGCTCGAATCATCTCAGATTGGTTTCTTGAACATGACAATGAGTTTACTGTACTCAAATGGCCTCCTCAGTCACCAGATCTCAATCCAATAGAGCATCTTTGGGATGTGGTGGAACGGGAGATTCGCATCAGGGATGTGCAGCCGACAAATCTGCGCCAACTGTGTGATGCCATCATGTCAATATGGTCCAAAATCTCTGAGGAATGCTTCCAGCACCTTGTTGAATCTCTGCCACGAAGAATTGAGGCAGTTCTGAAGGCAAAAGGGGGTCCAACCCCTTACTAGCATGGTGTACCTAATAAAGTGGCCAGTGAGTGTATATATATATATATATATATATATATATAAAAAAAAATGAAATATAGTATCCCTTTCAGAGTTGGATGGCTGACCATCCGGTATAAAGTAAAGAAAAACAAACCATAGTGTAGGGCGCAGTGTGTGCAGGCGGCGAAAGACACAATAACCAAACATTTTTTTGAAAAAAAAATATAACATTTATTTAACTTATTTTTTAGTTGCTGGAAACTGGGGGGTGTGGAGGGATGAGGAACGGCTTTGGGTGGAGTAAGGGGTTCTAGGGGAAGGAGGAACCAAAGAAGTGGGGGAAGGGAGCCGAGGCAAGGAAAGTTGTGAAGTGGGAGGTGAGGGAGGAGGGAGGGTAAGAGTCCTCCTCTTTGTTTTTTTATGACGGTGGCCCGTCGTCTTCCTGCTGTCCTCGCTTGAGCCTGAGGACTGGCTAGACCCCGGGGACCGCCTTGAGCCTCTGGACCGCCTTGAGCCTCTGGACCGCCTTGAGCCTCTGGAACGCCTGGAGGCTGTGGACTGGCTGGAGCTGGGGGACCGCCTGGCGCTTGTGGACCGCCTGCCAGGATCTTGTACCGGCTGTGGCATGCTGGTGGTGGTGGATGTCCTGGCAGGGGCCGTAAATATTGAATGCGGGTCCCCCAGCTGATGCTGCTCCGAGGTGGTGGTGGCGGTCCATGCAGGCGTGGTGGCTGTGGCGGTCCATACCGGGGTGGTCCTCCCGCTGGTGGTGGTGGTGGCGGCGCTACAGGCAGGGGTGGTGACGACGGGCCATCCAGTGGTGGTGGCGGCAGCAGTGGTGGGCCAGGCAGGAGCAGCGCTTGGCATGGTGTTGGCGGGTAAGTGTCCAGCTGCACTCGGACTTGGGGCGGTATATTGGTGTCCGGCGAGGCTTGGAAGTGTGGTGGCTGTGCAGTGATATGCAGCAGAAGTAGGTAATGCTGTAAAACGAGTCAGTGGTGGCACCAGTGGAAATGCCACCGCTGACTGCTGCATAATCCTACTCTGCTGCATAGCCTGCATAAAAGCATTGTTGCAGGCATGCATGACAGTCAACTGGAGGTCAGGGGTAAGGTGTTCCGCCGTGTCCCGAGCTATTTGGGTGTAAAAATGATGCGCTGGTCTGGCGAGGTCGACTTCCAGGCGCTCAAGGCGACCCTCGATAGACTTGTAGCGTTGGTCCAAAAGGAGGAAACCACTCTCAAGTCTATCGGAGAGTGCCTTGAGGCTACTCTGAAAGACCGAGCTCAATTCAACGAACTCGGGCATGAGAGGCCTGTCCAAGGTCCTCTGCCGCTGCTGGCGGGAAGTGCCCATACGGAAGCATAGTACTCACTTCTTCTGCCTCTTGCCCTGTCCCGGGGACATATTCCTCACCAGATGAAGACATGCTGCAATAAAAAAAAAAGAGACATAAGTACATAGAAATGTATTGAAATTTCAGCCAGACATTAGGTTTTTCATACTTACATTGGTGCAGCTTGTGCTGGGTGTCCACTCGTGAGCAATCCTTAAAGTATTGTGGAATCCCAGTGCCCACACCATTTTATCACCTTGGTTTTTTTTTTTTTTTACTGTCTAGACCAAATTTCAGTCATGTTTATTTAAAAAACGCATGCGCATAAAAACGCAAGCGTGCGCAAGACCATGCGCAAGTATTGCGCTCCCATAGGCTCCAATGTGGTGTTTTTGCGCATTCCGTGCGCATTCCATGCGCATGCGTTGTTTTAACGAGACAGGGCGGAACCAAAAATGCAACATGTTGCGTCTGACGCGCCTGGCGCGAAAGACAAAAAAACGCATGCGCACGAAAGCGCAAATATGCGCAAGACCATGCGCACATCATGTTAAATATAGGTGCGCAGTGCGCATGCGCACTGGTGCGCCCGATGCGCTGCGCACAAAAGCGCTAATGTGAAACCAGCCTTACATAAAAAATACTCTAAAAATTGTGGAGCGTCTGCAGGGCATTGGAGAAGATCTAAAAGATTTCCATGTTGCTGCACTACTAATATGCGGTCTACCAGATAGCTATGACACACTTATAACTGCACTATATGTACGTCCAGATTATGAACTTACATTGGAGTATGTCAGAGGAAAGCTTGTAGATCAGGGGTCCCCAACCACCGGTCCGCGGCCCAGGGTCGGATCGTTGGGGTTCTTTTGCCAGTCCGCGGAGCTGCCACAGACCAGCAATAAATACTGACAGTATGCTCTGCGGCGGCTGTTCATTATCACCGGGGGGGCCGGGGCGAGTCGCGCGTACAGGCGAGAACAACGCTGACATTGTTATGTGTCAGCGGCAGCGTTGTCTGTGGGCAGGGAACAAGCCCTCTGCTTTCCCGCCCGTGGCCATAGTAACCCTGCAGCCGTGGCCCGACTGAAGCAGCAGGGAATGAAGAGAGGAAGAGAGGTATTTTTTTTGTATATATGTATATGTGTGTGTGTTTATGTATGTGTGTGTATCTATATGTGTGTATCTGTGTGTATGTCTGTATGTATGTATGTGTGTGTGTATGGATGTGTGTATGTATATGTGTATCTATGTATGTGTGTGTGTATGTGTGTTTATCTGTATGTGTATCTGTGCATGTATATATATATATATATATATATATATATAGCTCAAAGTGTATGTATGTATGTATGTATGTATGTATGTATGTATGTATGTATGTATGTATGTGTGTGTGTGTATGTGTGTGTGTATGTCCTGGATAGGCATCCGCACCGTCGCAGCTACAGCCACAAAATTTGGCACAGTCACACGTCTGGACCCCGAGAGCGTCCTAAGCTATGTTGTGAGGCGAAATTTTAACCCCGCGCGTTCCAATTCACCAAACAATTTTTCACCTGTCTACATAATGGGGAAAAAGTGTGCGCGCGTCAAGCCCCGCCCCTCATTATGATGTCATAATGCCCCTATCTACATAATGTGTAAGCAGTGTGTGTATCAAGCCCCGCCCCTCATTATGATGTCACAATGGTTGCCATGGTGATGCTGATGTCATCATAATGAGCGGCGGGGCTTGATGTCATAATGGTTGACTATGGGATGGAGGATGTGTGATGGGTATATGGGCACTGGACTGTGGGATGGAGGATATGTATGATGAGTATATGGGCACGGGCCTATGGGATGGTGGATATGTATGATGGGTATATGGGCACGGGACTATGAGATGAAGGATGTGTCATGGGTATATGGGCACTCGACTATGGGATGGCGAATATGTATGATGGGTATATGGGCATGGGACTATGGGATGGAGAATATGTATGATGTGTATATGGGCATGGGACTATTGGATGGCGAATATGTATGATGGGTATATGGGCATGGGACTATGGGATGGAGGATATGTATGATGGGCATATGGGCACGGGCCTATGGGATGGTGGATATGTATGATGGGTGTATGGGCACGGGACTATGGGATGGAGGAAAATTAACTGTGGTTAGTTATAACAAATTATAGTTACTATGCCCGGGCAGTGCCGGGCTCTTCAGCTAGTCTAATATATAAAGTTCAAAGTGTGTATGTATGTATGTATGTATGTATGTATGTATGTATCTATGTATCTATCTATCTATGTGTGTGTGTGTGTGTGTGTGTGTGTGTGTGTGTGTGTGTGTGTGTGTGTCCGGGATAGGCATCCGCACCATCGCAGCTACAGCCACAAAATTTGGCACAGTCACACGTCTGGACCCCAAGAGCGTCCTAAGCTATGTTGTGAGGTGAAATTTTAACCCCGCGCGTTCCAATTCACCAAACAATTTTGCCCCTATCTACATACTGGGGAAAAAGTGTGCGCGCATCAAGCCCCGCCCCTCATTATGATGTCATAATGCCCCTATCTACATAATGGGGAAACAGTGTGTGCGTATCAAGCACCGCCCCTCATTATGATGTCACAATGGTTGCCATGTTGACGCTGATGTCATCATAGATTGCAAGCCCCGCCACTCATTATGATGTCATAATGGTTGACTATGAGATGGAGGATGTGTGATAGGTATATGGGCACTGGACAATAGGATGGAGGATATGTATGATGGGTATATGGGCACGGGACTATGGGATGGAGGATGTGCGATGGGTATATGGGCATGAGACTATGGGATGGAGGATATGTAAGACGGGTATATGGGCACGGGACTATGGGATGGAGGATATGTATGATGGGTATATGGGAACGGGACTATGGCATGGAGGATATGTATGATGGGTATATGGGCACATGTAAATCAACAGCCGCGGAGACACCATCACATGTTTCTCAACGCAAGCAATGACTAGCCAGGTCTTTCACCGGGAAGGAACAACCACGGGAAGGGCAGTCTCCAATGAAGGAAACCACCTATGCCAAAACATGGTATCCATCCAAAGACAGCTGTTTCGGGGTATTGCCCCTCATCAGTGTGGAGTAGGAAACTGGCTAGTAGGAGCAATGCCTAGTAAAAAGACTGCGAAAATGAGGATGAGTGACCTCATGGAGATCAACATCCGACACTGCGGAGACACCATCACATGTTTCTCAACGCAGTGATTCTAGAGCAATGCCCCCATCCCTTATGGGAAATATGCAAAAACATGTAAATCAACAGCCACGGAGACACCATCACATGTTTCTCAACGCTAGAAACATGGCTAGTCATTGCTTGCGTTGAGAAACATGTGATGGTGTCTCCACGGCTGTTGATTTACATGTTTCTCAACGCAAGCAATGACTAGCCATGTTTCTAGCGTTGAGATACATGTGATGGTGTCTCCGCGGCTGTTGATTTACATGTTTTTGCATATTTCCCATAAGGGATGGGGGCATTGCTCTAGAATCACTGCGTTGAGAAACATGTGATGGTGTCTCCGCAGTGTCGGATGTTGATCTCCATGAGGTCACTCATCCTCATTTTCACACGGTATATAGGCACAGGCCTATGGAATCGTGGATATGTATGACGGGTATATGGCCACGGGACTATGGGATGGAGGGTAATTAAATTTGTTATAACTAACCACAGTTAGTTACTATGCCCAGGCAGCGCCGGGCTCAGGACGGATGTATTTGAAGTGGCTATAACTCACCACCAGGTGGAGGTAGAGATGTGCGGGAGGCGGGGTTATGTTTGTGAGGTGAAAGCATTGTTTTTATTTTAGTTTCAGTTTAAGCTATGGTGCCGTGGACGATAGAACATTGCGTTTTTGCGTACGACAGTTTTGTCAATAATAATGAGTGTATCACAGCCGTTCAGCGTGAGTTTCGGCGTCATTTCAATATTCACAGAAATCAAGCTGTTCCCGCTCGTAACACTATCCTACGTTGGGTTGAAGCACTCCGTACACGAGGTACACTAATGAACAAACGACCACCAGGGGCTCCACGAACGGCACGTACCCCTGAAAATGTGGAACGCGTCAGGCAAGCCATGCTGCATAGTCCGAGTCGATCTGCTCGGAAACATTCTTTAGAACTTGCCCTCAGTAATCGTACAGTAAGGCGTATTTTGCATTTAGACCTGCATTTCCACCCCTATAAATTGGCCATTGTGCAACAGTTGGAGCGCGGGGATTACGCAGCGCGACTGAAGTTCGCACATGAGATGGAAGCAATTATTGAGCAAAACGACAACCTTATTTTATTCATGAGTGATGAAGCTCATTTCCATGTCAATGGCATGGTTAATCAGCAGAACTGCCGTTATTGGGCCTATGAAAATCCGAAAGAATTACATGAACGACCGCTGCACAGCCCTAAGGTAACGGTGTGGTGCGCTATGGGCAAATATGGCGTGATCGGTCCGTACTTTTTCGAAGGCGATAATGGCAATACTGTTACCGTGAACTCACAACGTTATATCGCCATGATAAATAACTTCTTTGTTCCTGAGTTACGACGGCAACATATCCCCATCTCTAGTGTGTGGTTTCAACAAGATGGGGCAACGGCCCACACAGCCGGAGCAACAATGAACGTTCTTCGCCCTCTCTTCCCTGGTCGCATCATTTCCAGGTTTGGCGATATTAATTGGCCTCCTAGGTCCCCAGACCTCTCCATGTGCGATTATTACTTATGGGGTCACCTCAAATCACGTGTATACAAGCTTAAGCCTCGATCATTACAAGAACTGAAGGAAGCTATTCGAGTGGAAGTTGCCCAAATCGACAGAGTTGTGTTGGAACGTGTTGATGCCAACTTCCAAGAACGCCTTTGGAAATGCATCACTGATAATGGCCACCACATGGCAGATGTTGTTTTCCACACTTGAATTTGTCAAATATTTGTCAGTATACGTAACCAAATCTGTGAATACATTTATATTTAATAAATATTTAACGATTTTATGATTAGTTTAAAAACGTCCGTCCTTTATGACTCACCCGGTGTGTATATATATATATATATATATATATATATATATATATATATATATATATATATATATATATATATATATATATAAAAAAGCCCCCCCACCCCACCTTCACCCCGCTGGGCCCTGGAAGAATGGTATTGCTGGAAGCCGGTCTCTGGTGCGAAAAAGTTTGGGGACCACGGTCTTTCGCTTACACTCATCTACAACAAAGTGTAAAGAAGAGGGATGCATATCTAAAGAATATAATGCTGTCTGCAGAACCTGCAGGGCACAAATCAGATTACTAAAGCTGACAATGAATTGAGGCTTGCAAGAGATGTCAAAAGCAATAATAAAGGATTTTGGGGATATGTCAAAAGTAAAAGAAAAGTCAAAAATGCTATAGGATTTTTACAGGATGAAAATGATGAAATGGTAAGACAGGATGTTGAGAAGGCAGAACTTTTAAATTCCTATTTTGCATCTGTTTTCTCTCAGAAAGGAAATATAACATCAACTGTTCTTCACTGCCCTATTAAGGGAATAGAAGAATCCAGGATATCTATAAACAGAAAGATAGTGAGGAAACACTTAGCTAACCTAAATGAATTCAAGTCTCCAGCTCCAGATGAATTACACCCCAGAGCACTGAAGAAGATAGCAGAAGAAATTTTTGAACTGCGCTCCATAATCTTTGAAAATTCTTGGAGACCAGGAGAAGTCCCAGAAGACTGGAGAAGAGCAAATGTTGTTCCTATCTTCAAAAAAGGGGAAGGAGGTGGACCCAGGAAACTATAGGCCAGTGAGTCTGACTTCTATACCAGGAAAGATCTTTGAACAAATTATTAAACAACATGTATGTCAGTACCTGGATAAGAATGAAGTGATTAAACAGAGTCAGCATGGGTTTGTAACTAATAAGTCATGTCAGACTAACTTAATTTCCTTCTATGACGGAATCACTGATTGGGTGGATCAAGGAAATGCTGTAGATATAGTATATCTTGACTTCAGCAAAGCATTTGACAAAGTCTCTCATACAATCCTTATTGAAAAAATGACTAAGTATGGAATGGACAAGGCAACTGTTAGGTGGATTCATAACTGGCTTAGTGATCGGATGGACCCAAAGAGTGGTCGTAAATGGCTGCACATCCAGTTGGAAGAATGTCTCAAGGGGGGTACCACAGGGCTCTGTCCTGGGCCCTGTATTGTTCAACATCTTTACCCTCAATTCCTTCATCTAAATCATTGATAAACTGATTAAATTTGCTGATGACACAAAGCTAGGAGGGATAGCTAATACTATAGAAGAGAGAGAGAGGATTCAAAAAGATATAAATAAACTAGAGCAGTGGGCAGCAACTAACAGAATGGTTTTTAACAGGGAAAAATGCAAAGTACTACATCTGGGCAATAAAAATGAAAAAAGCATATACAGAATGGGAGGAATAGGGCTAAGCAACAGCACATGTGAAAAAGACTTGGGTATACTAATAGATCACAGACTGAATATGAGTCAACAATGTGATGCAGCAGCAAAAAAGGCAAATGCAATTCTAGGATGTATTAACAGAAGCATACAGTCTAGATCATGTGAAGTCATTTCCCTCTACTCCTCTTTGGTCAGACCTCATCTGGAATATTGTGTCCAGTTTTGGGCACCACATTTTAAAAAAGACATCAACAAACTGGAGCAAGTTCAGAAAAGAGCGACCAGAATGGTGACCGGTCTGCAAACCCTGTCTTATGAGGAAAGGTTGCAGGATTTGGGAATGTTTAGTTTGCAAAAGAGAAGACTGAGAGGAGACTTAATAGCTGTCTACAAATATCTAAAGGGCTGTCACATTGTAGAAGGATCATCTTTATTCTCATTTGCACAAGGAAAGACTAGAAGCAATGGTATGAAACTGAATGGGAGGAGACACAGATTAGATATTAGAAAAAACTTTTTGACAGAGTGATCAATGAGTGGAACAGGCTGCCACGAGAAGTGGTGAGTTCTCCTTCAATGGAAGTCTTCAAACAGAGGCTGGACAGACATCTGACTGGGATGATTTAGCGAATCCTGCTTTGAGCAGGGGGTTGGACCAGATGGCCCAGGAGGTCCCTTCCAACTCTACGATTCTATGATTCTATGATTCTATAAGCAGCAGTGAGGCATACAAAGTAGAATACACTTTAAAAACCCAAGATTTACCCCCAAACAAATAATTTGAAGGAGATACATGAGTGATTTATCAGCAAGAAATAAGTGCACCTAAAGACTGATTGCAGAGTCTAGAATGAAACAAAAACCTGAAGCGATGAACTGGAATATAAGTTGGTGTACATGCAGTCTGTAGGAGCATGTTCACACTGCTCACTAAACAGACATAACCTATCATAAAGAAAGAAAAAAAGCAAATACCCTCCAGTAAATAATTAAATACCAATATTGCATGAAATTACTATAGAGTAATTTAGTAAACAATAATCAATATATAAATAATGTAAATAAGAGCTGAGAAGAGAAAGCCAGCTAATGGACACTTAGTCATGGGGAACTTTATGAATACAATATCCAGCTCAAGGACACATGTGTGCATGTGTAACAAGGTGGCCCGGGTTGATAGACCCAGCCGAGTCAACTAAGCCACAGTGTACACCCCAGTACCTTGTACAGAAATAGGCAGAACAGACACAATCTCAGACACAGCTGCAGTCCAACAGGGGAACGGTATTATGAAAAGGATGAATAAAGTGCAACAATAACTTCCAGCTCTCTCCCTAACAAAGTCCACGGCCGTACCCACAGCAGCCATGGCGACCGAAAAAGAAGCTAGTCCGTACGCTGGAATCTTTACGCTTGAAGTTCCTTTGGTGGGGCACTCACGTAGTCCTAGTGCCATTGTGATGCCCAAAGATCCAGGGCAGCAACCTTCATCCCTCCTGGGGTCCAGGCAACAGTCTTTACCCCTCCTGAGGTCAGGCAACAGTCTTTACTCTTCCTGGAGTCCAGCAAGGCTCCCAGACGCAGCTGAACCTCTACCCTGGGCAAACCTGCCCAGGCTCTGATCTGGAAGCAGGAGCTTCCTGCTTCTTTTGAGGCTACTGGATCAGCCCACAAAGTTAACCCTTAATATCCCTCACTATACAACAGTACATACAATGGTGGAACACAGCACAATAATACTTAACACAAGGCAAGACAACAGTCTCAGTACACATATTATGCCCATAGGTGCACCATCTGGGTACCACACAGGAGAGGGAGAGAAAGGGAAAGCAATGAGGCTCTCTGCCACCTTCTTACACATACAGCATGTAGGAGCATAATCATACTGGCTAGAAAACAGTGAGATGGCCTTTACATTGTTTTGAACAAAATCATGTTAACTAAGTACCAAGGCTGAGCAAGTACTAAAATGTTCGGATGCTCGATACTTGAACTCAGCAATTTCCAACGATTGGATGCTCACTTCGAGTAATGACGAGTGTAAAAGGAGTCACAGGGAAATCCAAGCAATTTTCCGGCAGCCGTACAAGGCAGTCTGGATGGCAGTGAAAATGTTGAAATAGATGGAAAAAATACTAAACTTTCACTCCTCTTTAAGGACTGACAATAAAACATTCTAAAACTGACAAAAAATTAGAGTTTACAAGAAAAAAATGCTAAAAAACATTCTTTCCTGTATAATGACATGTATATAAGGCAAAATTTTTAAAAATAATAATTTATGTAGACAGTACTTAAATTACCTCATTCAAATATTGTGAATACAGTATAGTTGTGGTACTCCCACAATCATAAAAGCTCTGCACACAGAGAAAAGTCTGCCAAAAATTACAAAAAGGGTAATCCATATACCCATCAATGCACAAACTGTAGTATCTCTTCTATATATTGTGAACAAAGTGTAGCTATGGTACCCCCCTACTCACAAAAGGATTGCACACAGTGCAAAGCAACAGACTGCAAACCCCTAAGCCATGCCTAGAGGCTGTATTCTGCCACTCTCCCTGCTCTTGCAACTGTCTTTTCTTTGAGGTGGACATTCCATTTATTTAGTTCACCATGGCTGGGTGTCCATTAGCAGGGTCTCAGTCCTACTCAGCCCTTATTCACATTATACCACTTAACATGTGGTAAGGTTTTAATATTAGAGGTTAGAAAAATTATTATGTTAACTAAGTACCCTATATTATTTTTAAGCACTATTGCTATTTATTTACTGCAGGGTACAAATGAGCGACTTTGCCTTTTTTAGGGTTGAGTCGGGTTTCATGAAACCGGACTTTCTCAAAAGTCGAGTCGAACGAAATCTGCCGACTATAGGGAAAAGTCGGGAAAAGTCGAGAAACATGAAACCCAATGCAAGTCAATGAAGAGAAAAGTCGGCAGTGAGTGGAGGCCTGTAAACACACCTGGCATGAATTTAACCCTAGAGGCGGCGAAATCTCTCTCTCTTCTGCCTCTCCCTCTCTTTCTCTCCCACTCCCGCTTCCGCTACGCTTCGCTTCTCTCATTGACTGTAAAAAGTCACGTGCAAGCATTTGGCGAAACCCGACTTTGGCGCTTGGGTCGCCGACCGCATGACCGACTTCACACTGTGGTCGGATTTCGTTTCATGAAACCCGACTTTGGCGAAAGTCGGCGACTTTTGAATCTGACCCACCTGTTTCACTCAACTCTACTGCAGGGTATTAGCTTATTTTGTCTTTATCTTAGGCTTTGCCCAACTAGAAAGAATTAGGTGAAAAAGCAAAATAATCAAAGGGTTAAAAATGGCATTACTGAAGTTTATGACACTGCAAGTACTGTTAAAGCCATGCATGGTATATAAACACTGGGGCAACAAGTCATATAACTAATTACATAAGTTTCTTCTCTATTCTAACCTAAAGTAAGTCAGATAAAGTGATCTTGGCCAATTGTCAGTTTATGAATTTAGAGGGAATAGGAGATGGTTTCATTAATTTTCAAGTCTCCCCAACACAAAGCAGAAAGAAAGGTAAATGACGTGCTCTATTGTCCCTAACCTTGAAAGTAATCTGTTACCTGTGAAAAAAATCACAAGACAAGAAAATGAAGTTACATTTAAAGATGACAACTACATAATCTCAAAATATAACAAACTAGCAGAAGGAAAAATCAAAGATGAGTTGTACCAGCTAAAATGCAAGGAAAATCTATATACTGCTTAGCACAAAGAGAACAAGAATTGTATCCATGTATGGCACAGGCGTCTTGCACATAGAGACCAAGAAGCAGTAAGAAAGTTATTTCAAAAATTAATTGCTGTTGGTATTACAATTGATCTGTGTAATCAGACAATCAAATGTACCAACTGTCTTAAAGGTAAAATGTCAAGAAAACCTTTTCCTAAGAATAGTTCTAAAAATCAGAACAATTTCTGGACTTAATACATACAGATGTTTCTGGTTCAATGAGCACTCAATCTCTTGGAAAGAAGAGATACAGTGGGGAAAAAGCAAGATTTATTTTGCAAATTATGGTAGAAAACAAGTATTTGGTCATTTACAAAAGTTCATCTCAATATTTTGTTATATATCCTTTGTTGGCAATGACAGAGGTCAAATGTTTTCTGTAAGTCTTCATAAGGTTGGCACACACTGTTGGTGGTATGTTGGCCATTCCTCCATGCAGATCTCCTCTAGAGCAGTGATCTTTTGGGCCTGTTGCTGGGCAACACAGATTTTCAAATCCCTCCAAAGGTTTTCTATGGGGTTGAGATCTGGAGACTGGCTAGGCCACTTCAGGACCTTTATATGCTTCTTACAAAGCCATTACTTTTTTGCCCTGGTGGTGTGCATAGGATCATTATCATGCTGAAGGACTCATCCACGTTTCATATTCAATGCCCTTGCTAATGGAAGGAGGTTTGCACTCAAAATCTCAAGAAACATGGCCTCATTCATTCTTTCATGTACATGGATCAGTCATCCTGGTCCATTTGCAGAGAAACAGCCACAAAGCATGATGTTGCCACCCCCATGCTTCACAGTAGGTATAGTTTTCTTTGGATGCAACTCAGCATTCAGTCTCCTCCAAACATGTCGAGTTTTGTTTCTAGCAAACAGTTCTACATTGCATTTATCAGACCATATGACATTCTCCCAATACTCTTCTGAATAATCCAAATGCTGTCTAGCAAACTTCAGATGGACCCGGACATGTACTGGCTTAAGCAGGGGGACACGTCTGGCACTGCAGGATCTGAGTCCCTGGCGACGTAGTGTGTTACTGATGGTAGCCTTTGTTTTGATGGTCCCAGGTGTATGCAGGTCATTCACTAGGTCCCTCTCGTGTGGTTCTGGGATTTTTGATCACCGTTCTTTTGATCATTTTGACCCCACGGGATGAGATCTTGCGTAGAGCCCCAGATTGAGGGAGATTATCAATTATTATTGAGGGAGATTATCAGTGGTCTTGTATGTCTTCCATTTTCTTATTATTGCTATTATTATTTTATTATTATTTTAGAATTTTGGATAACTAGAGGAGGAAGACCTGTGAAGGTTAGATTTCAGAAAGGCAGATTTTAAGGGATTCAGAAAGAGAATTGAAGGGATCCAATGGCTGGATACCCTTAAAGACAAAAATGTCCAGGAAGGATGGGAAATCTTGAAAAATGAAATTCTCAAAGCACAATTGTTAACAAATCTGAAAAGAGGGAAGAATAGGAAGCATATAAGGAAACAAAACTAGGATGGATGAACACAGAACTTAAGCACATGCTAAAAAGGAAGAAAGAAATGTTTATAAAATGGAAAGAGGGAGGCATATCCAAAGAAGAATATAATGCTGTCTGCAGAACCTGCAGGACACAAATCAGATTTCCTAAAGCTGACAATGAATTGAGGCTTGCAAGAGATGTCAAAAGCAATAATAAAGGATTTTTGGGATATGTCAAAAGTAAAAAGAAAAGTCATAGATGCTATAGGATTTTTACAGGATGAAAATGATGAAATGGTAAGACAGGATGTTGAGAAGGCCGAACTTTTAAATTCCTATTTTGCATCTGTTTTCTCTCAGAAAGGAAATGTAACATCAACTGTTCTTCACTGTCCTATTAAGGGAATAGAAGAATCCAGGATATCTATAAACAGAAAGATAGTGAGGAAACACTTAGCTAACCTAAATTAATTCAAGTCTCCAGGTCCAGATGAAATACACCCCAGAGTACTAAAGGAGATAGCAGAATACATTTTTGAACCCCTCTCCATAATCTTTGAAAATTATTGGAGAACAGGAGAAGTCCCATTAGACTGGAGAAGAGCAAATATTGTTCCTATCTTCAAAAAAGGGGAAGGAGGTGCACCCAGGCAACTATAGGCCAGTGAGTCTGACTTCTATACCAGGAAAGATCTTTGAACAAATTATTAAACAACATGTATGTCAGTAGCTGGATAAGAATGAAGTGATTAAACAGAGTCAGCATGGGTTTGCAACTAATAAGTCATGTCAGAATAACTTAATTTCCTTTTATGACGGAATCACTGATTGGGTGGATCAGGGAAATGCTGTAGATATAGTATATCTTGACTTCAGCAAAGCATTTGACAAAGTATCTCACACAATCCGATTTGAAAAAATGACTAGGTATGGAATGGACAAGGCAACTGTTAGGTGGATTCATAACTGGCTTAGTGATGGACCCAAAGAGAGGTCATAAATGGCTGCACATCCAGTTGGAAGAATGTCTCAAAAGTGAGGTACCACAGGGCACTGTCCTGGGCCCTATATTGTTCAACATCTTTATCAATGATTTAGATGAAGGAATTGAGGGTAAACTGATTAAATTTGCTGATGACACAAAGCTAGGAGGGATAGCTAATATTAGAGAAGAGAGAGAGAGGATTCAAAAAGATATAAATAAAATGGAGCAGTGGGCAGCAACTAACAGAATGGTTTTTAACAGGGAAAAATGCAAAGTACTACATCTAGGCAATAAAAATGAAAAAAGCTTATACAGAATGGGAGGAATAGGGCTAAGCAACAGCACATGTGAAAAAGACTTGGGTATACTAATAGATCACAGACTGAGTATGAGTCAACAGTGTGATGCAGCAGCAAAAAAGGCAAATGCAATTCTAGGATGTATTAATAGAAACATACAGTCTAGATCACATGAAGTCATTATTGCCCTCTACTCCTTTTTGATCAGACCTCATCTGGAATACTGTTTCCAGTTTTAGGCATCAAATTTTAAAAAAAGACATCAACAAACTGGAGCAAGTTCAGAAAAGAGCGACCAGAATGGTGACCTGCTATGAATGGGTCACCGAGGAGAAAAAAGCAAAACAAGCCGAGTCACAGAAAACCAGAGAGGTTGGTAACTATGCAGATTACAGATCCCTGATCCTACCACACAACTAGCAGCAGCCGTGGAGTGTACCTACGATGTTCCTAGATGCTTCGACACAGCTGGAGGACTAAATAAGCCTGAAGTATGAAAAGGGGAAAACTAACTGCCCCAGAGCAGACCCCAAAGGAATAGATAGCCCCCACATATGTGTTGACGGTGAAACAAGATGAAGGCACAAACACAGGCAGGAAAATAGGCTGAGCAAACGATGGGGCCAAAACTAACTAGAAAGGAAAGAAAAGACACTGTCTGCAACCTGCAAAAAACCCTACAAAAATAATGTCCAACACTTCTGATAGCAAAATTAACCCTGAAGTCACTAGACTTCTCCCACTATATCAGCACTCTGAAATATTCTAAGACAGGGCAAAAAGAGACCAAACTAGTAAGGGACAAAAAGCAAATTGGCAAAATACTGATAAATAAGAGTGGAAATTCAGCACAGTCCCCAGCCGGGGCTGGCTGAGCACACAAAAAACTGAATAGACCAACAAAATCAAGTGTGAACATTAGCAGAAAAACTTAGCTTTAGATGACTGGAACAGAGCTGAAAACCAAGAGCTGACAAGCCAGAAGGAGTCACCAGCAACTAAATAGGGCGTCGGCTGTCTTAAATCCAATCTGAGACTCCTGAGGTCCAATCGTCATCCTCATTCTCAGGTGGCAGATCTCCACCGATCAAATCAGCCTCACTACCTCATGTTACCACCGGAGGGAGTCTGGAAGGAGAACTCACAACAGGTGAACCAGAAAATGAGCTCACAACAGTGAACTGTCTGCAAACCCTGTCTTATGAGGAAAGGTTGCATGATTTTGGAATGTTTAGCTTGCAAAAGAGAAGACTGAGAGGAGACTTGATCCTTCTACAATGTGACAGCCCTTTAGATATTTGTAGACAGCTATTAACATTATTCTCATTCGCACAGGGAAAGACTAGAAGCAATGGGATGAAACTGAATGGGAGGAGACACACATTAGATATTAGAAAAAACTTTTTGACAGTGTGATCAATGAGTGGAACAGGCTAATAATAACCTTATACATTTACTGTACTTTTGTCCAGCATAAGGTTATCTATTATTAGCACTGTTTTAGGCACATGAATACTACTGCATGGGTCATAAGAACTATCTAGCTTTTTCCATTATGTACCTTTTTATTGGCCATTTGGAGATATATAGCTTATCATTACTTGTGGCAATGTACATTTAGTCCTTTTTGATTTTTGATCACGTTGTCTATTTCTGTAATGTGATCTATGTATGTTTGGGGTGGCATATTCTGCATAGTATCTTTAGGCTATTAGCCTTTCTGTATGCTAGCCCTCCACGTGCATATAGTATTCAGTATTTATGATCATCTTTTCCTAACAAATGTTTTTTTCTGTTTTTCTCTTCCTTCATCCCCTTCCTATCAAATATTGTTTTCCCACCTTTTTATCTAGGGTGAGGTAGGGGAGATAGGGTGAGTCTACGTTGAGTGGGGGGTGCTAAATAATCGTTTCTTCTAGGGTGCCAACCTCAACGGCAAGGAAGGTTTACAGATAGGATATTGTAGTCCTTTTGTAAGGCTTAATTTATGGTCTTCTATAATTGGTACTTTTTGTGGACTTTGCTCCATTTTTCACGGGAATAGGTGGTTTTTATTCTAAATTATCAATAAAGGTATAGTTTTATAAGGGAATTCATGTTTACAAGTCTTTTATACTGATAAGTTCAAACAGGTGCCATTACTACAGGTAATGAGTGGTGAACAGAGGAGCCTCTTAAAGAAGAAATTACAGTTCTATGAGAGCCAGAAATCATGCATGTTTTTAGGTGACCAAATACTTATTTTCCACTAGAATTTGCAAAATGAATCTTGCCAAATCAGACAAGGTGATTTTCTGGATTTGTTTTCTCATTTTGACTCTCATAGTTGTGGTCTACCTATGATGTGAGTTACAGGCCTCTTTAATCTATTTAGGTGGGAAAACTTGCACAATTGGTGGCTAACTAAATACTTTTTTCCCCACTGTATTTCCTCACATTTATTTATGATTATTCGAGATATTCAGGTGTCTATTTGCTTCACAGCAAAGATGAAGTTAAAGAGAAACTTGAAATATATCTCACTGAAGTATATAGCAAATTTGGGAGAATTCCAAAACTTCTGCGTGTGTAATGAAACACAAAGTGCTTTAAGGAAAAATGAAATTATGTTTCTGACCACTGTATTATACAACCCTGAAAAAAATGGTGTAGCAGAACGAAGGAACAGGACATATTGTGTAACTGGAAGAAGTATGATATTTGACGCAGATTTGCTAATATTTCAAAACAGACTTCCAGGTATAGCAACTGTGAAAACTCCATTTGAACAATGGAACAGAAAGCCTGAGCTATAAAACATATGAATATTTGGATGTAAAGTATTGGTACCTTTTTCTTTGGGAATATGTACAAAGTGGGATTCTCAAGAAAAAGAAGGTATCCTAGTGGGCTACAGTGAAACCTAGAAAGGATATAGAATCCTGCACCCAGGATAAACAAGGTCAAATAAGCAGAGATGCAATGATTGATGAGAACTTCATCTTCATGACATCATACCAGTTGTCCAGCTGAAGCAACAACAATCTCAGTCACAATTTCAAAATAACAGTGAAAAGGATGTAGAAGTTTGGTTAGTTTCTTCTACCACTGAAGAAGCAACAGAAAAATCAGGTGACCAGCGAAATCAAACAAGGGTATACCAGCTAAACGTCTATCCTATTTTGTCAAAACACTATCTGAGGTCAGAGCCACAGTCATGGGATGACATGCCATAACTACATATCCATAAAAATCTGAAGGGGATTAATGCTGCTCATGAGGAAATTAAGTTCTTTTATGAATTTCAAACTTGGAAACTCACCAAAGACCACAAGGCAAGAAAGCAATCCAATAATTCTGTTTTTAAGACGAAGTATGACTCTGAAGGCAAGGTTCACAGATTTAAAGCAAGATTAGTCGCAAAAGGATATTCTTAGAGATATGGCAAAGTTTATGATTCAGAAAATAGAAAATTAGCCAGCTCACCAGTAACCGCCACAGGTGCTCGGAACAGCCGTGTAGACACAACGTGGAAAATCATATGGAAAAAGCGAAAATGGTTCCAGCTCCTTTCAAACTATTTCTTTATTCCAACTTCATAAAATTCGTGTGAAATGGCATGCTCTCATATGAACATTTGCCGAGGCTTCTTACACGGGAGGCTTTCTGGATATACCAGTTAAATACCCAATCTCCTACAGGTTTGAACAAACGTAACGATCTCATGCTGCATTATTAATTTTCTATGGAGATAATTTAATATGTGTCAGTATTTGTATAAAATGTGAATGTTTTTAATGTGTGAAGGACTTTTGGATTTATCATGTGCCTTCTAAACACGTTTACATTGGTAATTGCTTCCTATATTAGAATGCTATGTATTATAGTCGGTATGGCTTGAGAAAGATCTTCCGGATCTAAACGCGTTGCCTCTGTAATGCCTCGGCAAATGTCCATATGAGAGCATGCCATTTCACACGAATTTTATGAAATTGAAATAAAGAAATTGTTTTAAAGGAGCTTGAACCATTTTCGCTTTTTCCAAAGTTTATGATGCCACATTTTCTCCAGTTGCTAAGAAGACCTCATTCAGAACTCTATTGGCTATATCTTCTGTACAAAAGTTGTTTGGCAGACTTTTGGACATCAGACCTGCCTTTTTAAATGGTGACATTAAAAAGGACATGTACATGACTCAACCTGAGGCTTATATCAAAAAAGGGTGAAGAGAATCTTGTTGGCAATCTGCAAAAATCTCCCTTTGGTCTTAAGGAAACTGGCACAAGCATGGAACAAACACTATATTGAACAAAGTCTTACTGGAAAAAGGATTTAGAAGAGGTCAAGCAGATCTGTGTTTATGCACAAAATGTACAGACAGAAAGTGGATGTATATTCTCTTATATGGGGACAATGTGATTATAGTTCATCAAGAAGAAACAAATTGCAAAGATGACTAAAATTCTATATCAGCAATTTGAAATGTGACATTTTCTAGGAATTCAGGTGCAAAGAGAAGATGGACAGTCTCACTCTGAGATTCTGGGAGGCTTTTTATAGCCTCATTGTTGGCTCACTCCTTGTCGCTTATACTCAGACCTTGGCCGAGTGTGTGACCCTGGTCGAGTGTGTGACCCTGGTGTGCTTAGTGACTGTGATGCTTTATGCTTGTTTGGTTTTGATCCGGTTCTGTCTCTGTTACGAGTTCTGCCTGTCCCCTTCGTACTACTTTGCTATCTCTGTGTATGACTCTTTTGCCTTGGACCTGACTACGCTCTGATTTCCCCTCTTGTACTGCGTTGCTATCTTGGTGTATGATTCTTTGCTTACGTTCTGACTATTCTCTGTCTGTTCCTCTGGTACTACGCTGCCCTCTCTGTGTATGACCCCTCGTTTGCCTGACCCGAGTTTCCCTAGTATGTACTCCAGGATTCCTGTAATAGAATCCTACAGTCATCTCCTGCAACAGGACGCTAAGCCACGCCCCCTGTAGTCACATGATCATAGGTCCTTGTACTTAATTCTATCTTCAGTATCGCAAGTCCTGTTGTCTGAACTTTCCCTGTAGTTTCGGACCCCGGGGCCCCCGTAGTCTGGGTGAGCTACCCTGCTCAGCCACGGCAGTCCGCCAGCGCTGACAGGATCCTGATACTTACAATGAGATATACAGACAGTCAGTGGGGGCATTTCTATACATAGCAAATATGACTCGACCAGATATCACAGCAACTATTGGAATTATCTGCAGATATGCGGTAAAACCCAGGAAAAAGACTGGAATGCTGTTAAGAGAGTTCTTCAATATTTGCAAGAGATTCAATACATAAACTTAAGAATATCTGCAATATGAGATCTAAAACGCACAGGCTAACATTCTATTCTATGTGGATGCAGACTAGGTTGGTGACATAAGTGATCGTATACTTTATACAGTTGTGCTCAAAAGACACTAGTTTGACAATAAATGGCTTCAGACAACCACTAACCATGAGTGGAGAAAAAGTTTTGGTGTTATCATTCATATTCTCTGAAAAAAGGCCAAAAAAACAAAAATTCTGCCGGGGTACGCACACTTTTAAGCACAACTGTAGACAAGTGGCTATTTGTTCAAGCTTGGAGAAAGTTCAATTTCTTGGTCTAGCAGAAAGCAAGTGTCTGTAGCATTGTCATCTACAAAAGCAAAGTATGTGTCATCAGCCCATGTAAGAAAAGAAGTCATTTGGTTAAACCAATTGTTAAGTGATCTTAGCAAGCCATCGACTCAACTGACAGTGATTTATGAAGACAACCAAGAATGCAGTGAGAAAACCAAACACACTGACGTTAAAAATCATCTATGTGATTTGATCAAACATGACAATTGAGTTTGTTCATTGCAAGACTGTCCAGATGATAGCTAAGAGTCAAATTTGAAGAATTCAGAACCACTGTGGGACTATCAGAATAAGTAGTTATTGAGTGGGGGTGGTGGAATAATGCTTATTGCATATATTGCAACAATTACTATTTACTACTTAAACTGAAAGAAAAAATGGGAAGCTTATGCCATAAAATAACAAAGTTTATGGAAACATTTTTGTTTCTATAAACTTTGTTATTTTATAGCATAAGCTTCCCATTTTTTCTTTCAAAGTTTATAGAAACAAAAATGTTTCCATAAACTTTGTTATTTTGTGGCATAAGCTTCCCTTTTTTTTACTTTTGGTTTATATATTTATGGAAGTGCCACAAATCTAGGCTGTTTATGGGTTTAGCTTACTATTTGCTACTGTTTAATAGTGCATGAGTTTGTGTCTCTGGCAGCAGTGTTATATTGCCAGTAAAACACTGTTAAAATGCAATCAAACACACAGGAAGTTCCTGTTCACTGTGTGTGCTTAGCTGGAGCAAATTTACTTTGAATGTCTGGACAGTCCAGAGATTAATCCATTGCCAACAGCAGGAACCTACAAATTTCAGGAAATTTGACTTAAAGTTGATCCTCCTTGGATCAATCCTCTCATCTGTGGTGCTAAGGCATATTGAAAACAAAATATCTGATTTATTGCAAATTGGAAATTACAACTAGATTTTTACATAGGAGCATTCTGAAATTTTCATATTACCATGTGATATTCTATCTTGTACAGCAGGGAAATATTCTAAACATATTGTAACATTCACAAAACACTTCAAGCAAGCAGTCTTGTGATAGAATAGCATAGCATCCATAGGAATCTTATCTCAAAATTATCAAGTCTGTCACAGTCAAAGTCTGTGGATGAACTGTATTAGGCGTCGGGTTCCTGCAGCGGTTCAACAGGAATCCAGAGCCTCACGTTCTGCAGTCTCCCATTATCTTTCGACCGCAGAGGACATTGCTCAGCAATCCCGGCTTCCCAGATGCTCTGCCCAGACCTACTCTGTGGGATTGGCTACTGCTGTCAACTTTGGGTCAGCAATGGCAATGCAGGCTGCTCAGCAGCAAATCACTCCAGAGGCCAAGTCCCTCCGTAGCTCTACTGAGTATGCTCACGAGACGATCTCCCATTGGAGATCGGGAGCCACATGTCCAGGTCCTTCTCCAGATCTGATTGGTCCATCTCAGGGATCTGGAAGCTTCCGGAAGGTCCTGGCTATAAAAGGTTCGCATGGCCGCTCGGCCATGCGCTAGTATAGTCTCTAGTTGCTTCTGTGTGAATGGTGATGGATGCATGAACCTGCGAATGACTCATTAAAAACCCCTCCCTCTGATATTATGAGTGTGTATAGGGACTTAGCAATAGAGTCAGCGCCAGCCAGTGGCAAGCTACAAGCCACTACAGCATCCTCCACAGTGCTAGCGTCCGACAGTGCGCCTGCTTCCAGGCAATGTTGACTAGCGGCAGTGTCTTTCGCCGCGCTGCAGTCTGCAGCTCCTCTTGGCGTCCACAGTTGCGACGCCGCATGCACGGTCTACACGGACACAGACCCTCTGCCTAGGGCCCAGCTCCTGTGACCATATACCGTGCGTGCACTTCTCTGAGACCTGTGACGCTAACAGGCTCGGTCTTTTGTGTTTTTTACTTAAGGCATCTCTGTGAGTAAACAGAGATCGCTCAGTGCACCTGGGTGACGTTCAACCCGCGTGCGTAATACCGCCATATTGTACGTCCGCCATTAGCTAGCAGCAGTGTTAACACCGTCTGCACGGTGGACCCCGGGCGGCGAACGCACTTTACGTTATTTTATATTTAGTGCGTTCCGCCGTCCCTAACAACTGTTTCAAGTTCTTCTTGATGTCTGAACCATCCTCTTGACTGACTTACATATTTTTTCTAAAGAATAGGGAATATGGCCAGTTTTTAATGCAAGAAGTGGTCATACAAAATATTGATGTATATTGATACATATATGAGACATCCAACTTTAAAAAAATACAAATGTAAGAAAAATAACCTTAAAAGCACCTCTACAATTGGTCAGAAATCCAGCACTGATGCTCAGGCTGACTCCAAATCTAACAATGATGAGCATGTGACCACTGAATCCAATCATGTGCTATACTACTGACATTATGTCTTTGTGCCGATAGCTGATGTTATTAAAGGACAATAGGAAAACACGATGGTGATCATATACTGCCCGTTTTAAACAAAAACTAGTTGGACTGCATTACAGTGCTTGTAATCATTCAGTGCCTTGTAATGTGATGATTTTAATATATTAAAGAGAAAAAAAATGATGGGAGAGGTTTTTTTAACCCCTTAACGTGCAAACCACCCTTGGTAGTGAACTCCCGGGCCAATTTTTACAATTCTGACCACTGTCCCTTTATGAGGTCATAACTCTGAAACGCTTCCATGGATCCCGGTGATTCTGACATTGTTTTCTCGTGACATATTGTACTTCGTGTTAGTGGTAAAATTTCATTCAAATAACTTGCATTTGTGAAAAAAACGGAAATTTGGCGAAAATTGTGAAAATTTCGCAATTTTCCAACTTTGAATTTTTATGCCCTTAAATCACAGCGATAGGGCACACAAAAAACTTAATACATAACATTTCCCACATGTTTACTTTACATCAGCACAATTTTGGAACCAAAATTTTTTTTTGTTAGGAAGTTATAAGGGTTAAAAATTGACCAGCGATTTCTCATTTTTGCAACACCATTTTATTTTTAGGGACCACATCACATTTGAAGCCACTTTGAGGGGTCTATATGATAGAAAATACCCAAAAGAGACACCATTCTAAAAACTGCACCCCTTAAGGTGCTTAAAACCACATTCAAGAAGTTTATTAACCCTAGGTGCGTCACAGGAATTTTTTGAATATTTAAAAAAAAAAAATGAACATTTAACTTTTTTTCACAAAAAAAATACTTCAGGTTCAATTTTCTTTATTTTACCAAGGGTAACAGGAGAAATTGGACTGCAAAAGTTATTGTGCAATTTGTCCTGAGTATGCTGATACCTGATATGTGGGGGGAAACACTGTTTCGGCGCATGGCAGACCTCAGTAGGGAAGGAGCACCGTTTGACTTTTTCAATGCAAAATTGGCTGGAATTCAGATCGGACGCCATGTCGGGTTTGGAGAGCCCCTGATGTACCTAAACAGTGGAAACCCCCCCAAGTGACCCCATTTTGGAAACTAGACCCCCCAAGGAACTTATCTAGATGTGTGGTGAGCACTTTGAACCCCCCAGTGCTTCACAGAAGTTTATAAAGACCGGGCGTGAAAATAAAAAAATTTTTATTTTTTCCACAAACATCATCTTTTAGTCCCCATTTTTTTTATTTTCCCAAGGGTAACAGGAGAAATTGGACCCCAAAAGTTGTTGTCCAATTTGTCCTGAGTACGCTGATATCTCATATGTGGGAGAAAACTACTGTATGGGCACACGTCGGGGCTCGGAAGGGAAGTAGTGACGTTTTGGAATGCAGACTTTGATGGATTGGTCTGCGGGTGTCATGTGCGTTTAGGTACATCAGGGGCTCTCCAAACTATTGAAACTCCCCACAAGTGACCCCATTTGGGAAACTAGACCCCCCACGGAACTTATCTCGATGTGTGGTGAGCACTTTGAACCCCCAAGTGCTTCACAGAAGTTTATAACGCCTGGGCGTGAAAATAAAAAAAATCATTTTTTTCCGCAAAAATGATATTTTTGCCCCCAATTTTTTATTTTCCTAAGGGTAACAGGAGAAATTGGACCCCAAAAGTTGTTTTGTAATTTGTCCTGAGTAGGCTGATACCCCATATGTGGGGGTAAAACACTGTTTGGGCGCATGGCAGAGCTTGGAAGGGAAGGAGCACCATTTGACTTTTCAACGCAGAATTGGCTGGAATTGAGATCAGACGCCATGTTGCCTTTGGAGAGCACCTGATGTGCCCAAACAGTGGAAACCCCCCAATTATAACTCCAACCCGAACCCCAACACACCCCTAACCCTAATCTGAGCCCTAACCCTAGCCCTAACCCTAACCCTAATGGGAAAATGGAAATAAATACATTTTCTTTTAGTTTTATTATTTATTTTCCCTAACTAAGGGGGTGATAACGGGGGGTTTGATTCACTATTTATGGCGGTTTTTATGTTTGGCAGCTGTCACACGCTAAAAGACGCTTTTTATTGTAAAAATAGCTTTTGCATCACCACATATTGTGAGCTATAATTTTTCCGTATTTTGACCCACCGAGTCATGTGAGGTCTTATTTTTTGCGGGACGAGTTGACGTTTTCATTGGTACCATTTTCGGGCATGTGACATATTTTGATCGCTTTTTATTCCGATTTTTGGGACGCAGAATGAACAAAAACCAGCTTTCATGAATTTCTTTTGGGTGGTGCGTTTACGCCGTTCCACATGCGATAAAATTGATAAAGCGGTTTTATTCCTCGGGTCAGTACGGTTACAGCGATACCTCATTTAGGTCTTTTTTTTATGTTTTGTCATTTTTTTGCAATGAAAACAATTTTATATAAAAAATAATTATTTTTGCATCGCTTTATTCTGCGAGCTATAACTTTTTTACTTTTTTGCGGATGACGCTGTATGGTGGCTCTTTTTTTGCGGGACAAGATGACGTTTTCAGCAGTACCATGGATATTTATATTCGTCTTTTTGATCGCGCATTATTGCACTTTTTGTTCGGTGGTATGATAATAAATCATTTTTTGCTTCGTTTTTTATTTTTATTTTTTAAGGGGTTCGCTAAAGGGGTTAACTAATGGGAAAGTCTTATAGGGCGGGTCGCTACGGACGCGGCGATACCAAATATGTGTACTTTTATTGTTTTTTTTTATTATTTTGAAAAAATGGATTTATTGGGGAATATTTTTTTTTTTTTTTACTAATTTATTTAGCGATTTTTTACTTTATTACCTTGTCCCAAGTGGGACATCACTGTCCTGTGACAGATCGCTGATCTGTCACATCACAGATCACTGTGACAGATCAGCAATCTGTCACAGGCACTGCTGCAGACTTCCTCATGCCTGCGCTTTGCAGGCAGTGAGGAAGTCAGCTCCCTACAGGCCCCCGAAGGCCCCCGTCGCCATCTTGGATCCGGGGGCCTGTAGGGAAAGAGACCCCCGCAGCAGCGCTGCACATTGCGCTGCCGTGGGGGGCTCAGGGAAGCAAGGAGGGAGCCCGCTCCCTGCCGATGCTTCCCTTTAACCCCCGGTACACCGCGATCGCGTTTGATCGCGGTGCACAAGGGGTTAACGTGTCGGGTGTCAGCTGTGATAATTAGCTGACACCCGGCCGCGATCAGCGGCGCTCACCTCGTGGGCGCTGCTGATCGCTGGGACGTAATATTCCGTCCATGGTAATTAGGTCCAGGGTCACATGAATGGAATATTACGTCCATTGTAGGTAAGGGGTTAAGGGAGTCTGCAATAAATATTGAAAAAAAACTACCGTAATTAGTTTTCTACTTTCTTATTTGGGCCTACACATTACATGATTTTAGCTAAGTACATAACAGTAATGATTATTGTTCTTACCGCATCTTGACTGCTGAGCACCTCCAGAATGTTGTTGAGCAAAAACACACAGTGCTTCTTATCTCTTGATTGGGACACCTCAAGTCCTCCTTGTTCTATCCATTCTTTTAATTCTTTGGTCATCATAGGTAACAAAATATCACGGCATTCTGAATGGAGAAAAATGTGATACTTACGTAAAGTACATTTTAAGCCTAACCTCAGTGGTATAATATGTCCATCATGTAGTAGATGCAACATGCCACCATGTAATCAACTGTCAGCTTATGGCAACCTTATGCCACCAGTTATTGTTGCCATGAGCATTAGAGATGATTGACTCCATCAGCTGTAAATTGAATTCAAGTTAAATTTTACGAAATTTGCAGATCCCTGTGAATTTGTAAAAGTTGTAATTCGATTAACACAAAGCGACCAAAATGTACCCAACCATCATTTCTCACTTTGTAGAAGGTTACATCAAGAATGAAATTACCTTAGTTACAACCATTTGGGGTTTCCCTTAAAACTTTGCAGTAGTTATGTGACATGGTATAGTGCAGACAATTAAGAGGGACTATAAAAGGTTTTATGAAAACTCAGGCAAGGAACGCAGCAGATATATTAGGGTGATTGTATGCAGAGGTAGCATTGAAAAAGTTGAAAATGGTAGTCTGCAAATAATACAGAGATTTGCTTGCTAGCGAATGTGCCCATGATCTGGAATTAACAGCACTTTAGATGAGGCGTAATGGAATGGAAGACACACAGCCAAGGGTGACCACAAAAAATGCTCAGATAAAAAGAAAGGCAGGCCATGCATTTATATGCTCATGAAGCAATCAGACAGGAAAAAAAACAAGGTATGACCTGGGATATAAACTGGAGTGCATGCAGCATGTAAGTGTGGGGAAGGTGACTTGACGGACAGACGTGACTGGTAGAAGGAGGGGACGGTTTGTGCACTAGTGACAGAGATTGACAGGTTAGAAAGGTAACAGCAGGGAAAGACAGAAAAGGGAGTGCAGTACAGTGAAATGACGACAAGATGGCAGGGGAGAGTAGTACAGGACTTAACATCAGCTTAGGGCTTAGGAATCCGCTTAGTCATGGGGGGCGGGGAGATAGGAGCCCGGGTGGGAAATTCCCCTGTGAGAGAGGGGATAAATAGAAGAAGGCGGGGCTCCAGGAGAGTTTTGTCCGGGGAGGAGCTCAGAAGAAGACGGAGAAAGTGAGAAGAGCTCGGCCAGGGGGACGGACCAAGGAGAGACAGCCGGGGGTGGCCCTGACCCGACGGACTGCAGGACAGGCAAGGAGAAGAGGCAGCAAGGGGGGAGACACTGACTCGACGTACCGCAAGACAGACGAGGCCCAGGGGGTACCGATTGGAAGACGACCTCGGGCAGGTGAAGCGCTGGGGGTAGATTGGTCTAGGACAGCCCCCAGTGAAAGATCCACGAGGTGCGTTACTGCGACTGGAGCTGAAGAATAGGTACCCGGGCCTGGCGATACAGTGGTGTAAAGAAGCTGCGGTGCGTGTTTGGTGGTCGTCAGGAGGACGACAAATAAATCCGGAACTGTTACAAGTGGAAGCTGTCTCCATCTCATCTTTGCCTCATCTGGTAAGCAGTGGTCCACCCCCCAAGACCGGCCCCCTACCACATAAGCGCATGTTCACACAAAGCCATCCCACCTTGTCACAGTACTGTAATTGGGGCAGTCTCAACTCTTTTCTGTTTATTTGCATCATGTGCATATGAAGGTGTGGCCTGCCTTTCTTTTGAGCTGGGCATTGTTGATGTGGTCTCCCTTGGCTGTGGGTCCACTAGTTGGGCTCAGCCCTCCTCAGCCCTTATCTACATGCATGTCACTTGTCAAACGGTACGGTTTTTAACATTACAGATAGGAGTGTCCCAAAGTCCCATTTACCGCCACCATGATGAGGCGGGATGGCTTTCACATTTTTTTTAATCAAAAAACATGTTCGCTAAGTACAGTATATTATTTTCATACACTATGCTATTTATTTATTTACTGCAGGATATTTAATCATTATGTTTCTCTCTGTGCTTTTTTTTTCATTTAGTGGTTAGTGTCAACATTCACTTACATGATGCATGCACACAAGTTTATATCCTAGTTCATACCTATGTTTTTTTTTTTTGATCATACAAAGGTGACATCAACCCCACCAATATGAACCCCAATAGGTGTATCTAATAAATGCACCTTTTCTGGGCAGCTGAGGATTGCTGTTTTTAGGCTGGGGGCAATATCCATAGCCTCTTACCAGTCTAAGAATACCAGCTCCCAGCTGTCTGCTTTAGAAAGGCTAGTTGTCAAAAATGGTGGGATCCCATGGTGTTTTTTTATTATTTATTTAAAACAAATAATAAATACAGCATGGGGACCTTTCTATTCGTGATAACCAGCCTTGCTGAAGCTGACAGCTGAGGGTTGCAGCCCCGAGTTGTGAGTTTTGCCTGCCTGGTTATCAAAAATACAGGGGAACCTAAGCCCTTTTAATTTATTATTATTTATTTACAGTTCAGGTGGCGGCTGATGAATACTCCCATCAGCTGCTTCTGCTCTCACTGTTATTAGCGGCAGCAGGTGTCGGCTGATGGGAGCAGTAGTTCCATCAGCTGACACCAGTGACTGGAGGTGAACTTTATACCTTCAATCACAGCTGCTGGCTCACGCTGTCTTTTAACAGCATGGGAACTGCAGCTGTTTGACCGGCAGTGATGATTTTACTGCCGATCAGAAACCGTGTTTGTGACGCTGTGATGCACATGACAGAGTGACAACCTCCCGGTGTCTGGGAGGGCCAAACCCGAACAGTAACATGCAGTGTCAGACTGAAGAACATTGGATCCACCAGAGGATTTGATGCAGGGGGCCCACTTTCTCCTGCACTCAAGAGTCCCATGGCAGCAGCAAGGTTTGCACTATTAACTCTCCTAAAGAAGAATCTAGGGTCCACCGGAGGATTCTCCGGTTCTCTGGTCGGCCAGTTCAACCCTGGTAACATGGACTTCCTGGTGAAGTCCGTGTTTGGGGTCCATGCCTGAACAGTAGGTGTTTGGCACGGATGCCGAACTTTACTGTTCAGGTTTGCCCCTCTCTATTTACAATTTTTAAGGGAGCAAATAAGTAGTCAGTTATTGAAGATAAAAGTTGTCAAAAGTAGGAAAAATTGTGCAAGTGTAAAGCTATTGATAGGTCTTCTAGGGAATTTCTGGTATATACTGGTTAGTACTTACCGGTACTAAAAGTAGACCAAAAAAAGACAGGTTAAGTCATCAGCACTAAAGGTCATTGAAGCATTTGGGGAACAATTTATAGCCTATCTGATTTTATGACACAGAAGATCAAATAACTGACGTTAAATTCAAAATGGCTGCATTTAAGATGGTGTTCATGCTGGATGACACTATAAAAGAGGTTCCTCTGTCATGCACAGGGTCTGCCAATTTTTTTTTCATTGCATTCCATCAATTAACCCATTACTTGCAAATTAGCAATTTTCATTTTTTTTTTTTAAATGACAGATTTTTAATGATTTGGGTCCTGATCAATCAGAAATATAATTTGCCAAATTTTTACAAGTACGGATTTTTCAGAAAAGGGCGTCCCAATTTTGATGTCATCCCCTGAGGAATAAGTATTAGAAACTTCGAAACGCGTTGGGAATTAAACTGTTAAAACCCTTCATGCTGTACTACTGAACTTTGTCAAGCAGCGCACAGTGAGTCCGAAAAAAATATTTTATCCATGAGGATTTACATTGGCGGTCACGGAGTGGACCTTCGGGCGTGCAGCAGCTGACAGTCGATTATATGCTTTTATCTCCCCTGGAAAAGGTGAGTGAACTTCCTACCATTTATTCTCAATACCACCCAGATAAGACCCTATTGCGCCCTTTTTTTCCTTCAGCTTCTTTTATATTAATTTTGGGACATTGGCAGAAAGTGATAGCAAAAACTCAGAACAGATAGAACTTATTCAACTTTATTTTTTTCGCATTTTTTGCTTACAAACTATTATGCAAACAATATGTTTATGCACTTTTTTTCAAAATATTATATTACAAAATTCTCCAAATAACTCAGTTAGGGCAATGGAATACAGCAAAACACTTAGCATGAAGGGGAACATCACACCGTTTGCAAATTCTGGTTGTTTTTTTCTTACATAAAGCACACCTTCTTTGTGTAGCAATTGGCTCTATCAAATGATTACCAGGATCAAATCTGATGTCATCACTAACTCGGCCACCTAATAGTTTACTCCGTTGAGGTCCACATCGCTTTGGGGTTGATTGTGTGCTTTTGCTTAGATAGGCCAATGCAATCCTCCTCCTTACACTTAGCAGTGGCACACTTTCTTCTGGATTTGCCTTTTGATATGCCCTCCAGGTGTTGACAACGGCAATGTCTATCATTTGAGTGAAAAGGGGCTGCCACCACTTTTTGGAACGGATTCTGACACGATACAGGTAGATTTGTTTGTCCAATAAACCAATTTTTTTGGTTTGCATATAGCATGCTTTGGGTCAAAATAATATTCACAACATCATGGGAAAAAAAAACTCTTCAAATACTTCAACTTCATTTTTATTTTCTAAAAGGTCACAAATGTTGCTTATTTCGGACATATCCCGGTCCGCACTGCTTTCATATGTTGGTTGACATTTTTTCCATTTTGGAGTTGCTGCACATTGTAATATTTCTGTTGCATTTTTTTTCTAGCTCACAACTGGTTTTGAAGTTTGATTCCTTGGTCGTTTTCTGCTACTGGTACTTGAAGTTCCTGCTGAGGTGGATGGTAAATTCTCAGTTCATGCCACCTCAGGAGCCTCTTAAATTTCTGTTGAAGTGTGCAATACCTCCAAAGTTCCTGCTACATCATTCAATTCATGAGCAAGAAGCTCATTTAGCTGAAAATCTTCCTCATCAGTTGCCTCATCAGGGTCAGGGGGCACAATCACTACTTCAACATCAGAAACTTCCTCTTCTTGGTCATCTAATTCCTCAAGATAACCTAGTATTTCATCAATAGTAAGTCCTTTTTTATATCGATATGCCATGTTCTTACTGCTGATACAACAAAAACAAAAATTAGTACAGTAACATTTAGAAAACTATAGATAAAAATATATATATTTTTTTTAGATATATATATATACGGTATATGGGCACGGGACTATGGGATGGAGGATAATTATAATTTGTTATAACTAACCACAGTTAGTTACTATGCCCGGGCAGCGCCGGGCTCTTCAGCTAGTATATATATAAATATATTTCACATTTCACTATCCATTCATAAAACAAGCTAAATAAACAATTGTGATGAATAAAAACATAAAATACCAACCTTATATACTGTGATGTGATCGTAAACAATGCCTGACAAGCCAGCAAGTTACAGGGTCTGTTTTCCTGAGTGTCTCCAGTACAGCTGAGATATCAGGTTTCACAAAGCATATATAGTCAGAAAGGTACTGGGGAAGGGGGGTGCAGGGGTGAGGGATTTCCAGACTATCTGGGAAGAAGGAAGAAATTAAACTAAAAGACCTCTGTCTGTCATATCAGTTGTAAATGATTTAGGGTTATGTATAAAAACTATTGAATCAAACAAAAATTTCCATATAAAAAAAAAAAACATCGAAAATAGATGCATTCTGCTAATGTCCCAAAAATGGGACGGCAATTTCACTTGAATATAACTCTGGCCTTGGTAAATCTACATCAATGCCATTGAATTATATACCTTCCTTCAAGTATAAACAATAGTTCTAATAACTTTGTGATCACAGAACTGTGATTTTAAATAATAATTTCAGCTTATGATACTAATTTTGAAAAAACCTCGAAAATAGGTGCTTTGAAAGCTCTCTGGGTGGAAGAATATTCAATTAAAAATGACAATGACATGATTTCCTGTTTGAAAACATTCATTTTACAAACATAACACAAAAAATTTGACCTAATTATAAAATCTTAGTTGCTAGAAGCAAAAGATTTGGCGTCCCAAAAAAAGGACATTGGTAGATCAAAGTGGAACACTTATAATAATGACAATAATTATGTAACCAGCTAATTTTTTTTCTCAACAAGTTCACCATTAAGATCAGAGTATGGCAAAGTTTAATAAAGAGGACCATCATGCTTTAGAGTAAATGAAGATAAAATGAAAGTGCTACATCAATGATCTGGTATCCTCCTTCTTCATCACACTTTTGCATTGGCTTTTCCCTGGGCGCAAGCTGCCTATAGGTCACATTAGCATAAAAGCCATAACACCTTATGGCTTACCCTAGGAAGAAGTGGAAAGCCAAAACCAAGAATCATATGTGTTTGACTCATTTATTCTTGTGAGTATAATAAGTGAGTATAAAAATAACAAATTAGAAGCTAGTTGATCAGCAGTTCTTATATATATATCCAGCTGTTCTTTAAGGGAAACTCGCAACAGTATTCTAATGCTGGAAGAATAATAGATAAATTCTGGATAATGTGAATTCTGCTTTAAAAATCACTGTTACTGTGATTGTGGCACCCAAGGAGTACGGTTGCCACTGTGACCTTATCTCCCTCCAAGGGGGAGTGATGTCATGCCTGGAAGCAAGGAAGGGATCTCTTTATCAGGTAGTTCCAGCATACAACACAGTTCCTGCCCCAGGCCAGCAGAGGGAGCTCTAAACCTGACTTAAGGGGAGCTGCACTCTCTGGTAAGGAGGAGGAAGTTAGTGGGGAGTTGATGCCTGAACAGGGAAGAAAGAGGAAGTGCGGAGAAGAAGCTGGGGACAGGAGCATAGCAGAGCTCATCCCCAAGCTTAAGCGCCAGAGACTGGATGCTGGAGTCCGAGGCTGTGTGGGTGCTAAAGGTCCCACGGCATAATCTGGAGGACTGGAGGCTGCAGATCCTCTGTTCTCAAGTGAGACTCGACGACACAGCAGCAGGTGTGAGCCGGAGACACCATATAGGAGCGGTTCATGAAGGAGGCTACAGCTGCCTGTCATGCGAGTGGAGTTTTACCTAAGTAACAGACAGAGAGAGGAACTTGAGTGGAGTTCACAACAGCAAGTACAACAGCAAGTACCTCAGAGAATAGCGCTAGAGAGGAGACCTTACAACCCACCTGTATAAGGAGATTTCCAAATTGCTTTCAGGCTGACCAATTCCAGCACCATCTGTAACTTGAGCCCTGGACTGTACCTACACAGCACAGTAAAAGGTAAAAGGAAACTTCACTCTATTGAGTCCTCTGAATTCTTTCTGCCACACCTTCTCAGCACTGCTACATATGTTGCTAAATACTACATCACCATCTTCCTCAACATCTATTATCTGCCCTGGGACTAAGCTCTGCCTGTAGAGAGCTATTCCAACTCTGCTGCATCACGCCATCAGTCCCAGAGAATCTGCACTGCAGCACTGGTCCCCTTTGATCAGATACCACAGGTGCCGTCATGAACACTTTATTGCAAAAACTCTTTATTTTTCATACCCTGTAAATGTACTCCTTTTATTGGATGCACAGGGCAACGGACCGGGTCACCGCCGCTGTGACACTGCCTCTTTAAGAAGTGGCCTGGTACCGAGTACCCCACGGCCCTGGTGGGCGCTCCACGATCATTCAATAGCACAGCCAAGATTCAGTCTACTGGTACATAGGGAACATCCAGTAGAGAAGTAACAGATGAGATTGACACCTTTGATAACAGATCTATAGTAATGATTCTGTTGAAACTTAATTGTCCTGTCTTAAAATTATATCATGACATTGGCAGTTTAGTGTTTGGTCTCTCAGGTTACCACCTCAGCAGTACATTACAGACAGTATATAGTAATATTATTCCCATCGTCCTTATTGTGACAGCGGCCGTGGTCACTTCAATTTACATAGTACACATAATCACTTATGGAAGAACCCATAAGAGATATGAAGTGAAGAAACAAAGGTAATATTAAAAAATATATTTTTATTAACAACATTTAAAATAGTAGGAACAAAATTAAAAAAACAGGACAAAAATGGACCTCCAAAAAGGGGAAGGGGAGGTAAACACCAGCACAACCCTAAATGGGATAAGCAAATAATTCATAAACAATAAATTAATATGGTGCAAAATTGCATTGTAAATAATAATTTATGAATAAATAATTGCCTAAAAACCATAGATGAATAATATGCAGGTATAAAGTGCACTCGAGATGTCAGTATTGCCAAAAGATGAAAATTAACCCTTGCTAAAGTGCTAATGCCAAAAGTGCAAAAATAGGTAAAGTAGGAAAAAAAATAATATATTATTGCAAATACAGATGGCAAGGCAATATTGTTATTGCTGTATTGACCACCAGTACAAAACACTATTTCCACATCTAGTAAAAAGCTTGACCAATGGTGATATACATAACATATATTGGCAAACTAATGTTTGCCATAACAGTGGTAAGGCAATGTAGGTTTGCAGAGTTATCCACCTAGCGCAGAGGCACTAAATTATATATGAGATGAAATATAGTCCTGGCCAAAAATATTGAACATAGAATGCATTAGGCATGAAAGGGGCACCATGCGGTAAATACCTTGATGTAGCAGGGTGTTGAATAGATGTCAAAAGGGCAGTGCACAGAAGTAAAGGGTGGAGGGCTCCCCACTGCCCGCCCGACGAGCGCAGTTTCGAAAACTTGCTTTTTCCTAGGGCGTGTACAGGTAAGGTGCTGGGAGGTATATTTACAAAAGGTACCGAGAAATCAAAGGAATAGGAGGTGCGCAGCCATTGGACCATAGTGAGTGCACGCCGTCAGGCTCCGCCCCTGTAGCTAAAGGGACTTCCGGAAATGCGCTCCAGTGACACGCAGTGGAACGCACTGCGGTTACATGACAGAGCGCTTATGGAAGTCAGAGTGCACAGTCCCGGCACATGTGAATCGATCCAGCCTTGTCTATGGAGGGAGTTGTGGATACTGCTGTTGGGGGGACAGGCAAGGGGCGGGCAAAGAGGAGGGGAGAGAGGTGGCTGGGGGCATTATAGCAGTACTTTTGATACCCCCTGATTCCCTACCTTTGATGAATAAATACCATTTTTAGCTCTCCTGTGATGTATGTAAATCTCCGAGGTCCAGTCTGATGGGCGGGGCTTATTCTCCTTTTCTCCCCCCCTCCTCGGCTTGCTGTACGTATTGGGATATGTGAATATCACAGATTCCGTAGAGTTGCCGCATGTGTGCACGCAAAAATGTCCTCCCACGCGTACGCAGTATGCTTTGCCCAACTGTCGTTTTGCCCATCATTATTGCGAACGCAGCGAGTTGCATTTTGTTGCGGTCGCCGCACTGTCAAAACGATGCATGCCGCGTCATCTGCATACATCCGCATGGCCTGCGTACCTAATATTAAAGATAGGGTACGCAGGCCACATGCTGATGTAGGCGGAGCTGACCGGAGGGGCATTAGGGACTACTAGAGGATATAGCCTGCCTACCAGAAAGAAAAGCACAAAGAAGCGGCAGGCAGATAGCTTCCAGTTTTTTCCAAATGAGATTATGTTGCTTCATATGCTGATGGGGAGCTTTAGTTCCTAGTCTATTTGATCCTGAACATTCATGGCTTATTTTGGTGTTGAAGAGAATGAATACTGCAAAACATTTATCAGCAGCCAGAACCAAAATCATAATGCAAAAACACGCTGTTTTGTTGGTCTGGCATGCATGAGTGTCAAATTGGACTAGTAAACAGACATGCACAATTTTAAAGGGAATAGGTCTCCTGGAGAATGTGCTTCCAGAGATAATTATTAATGAAACATCTATCTTCAGTTCTGCAGTTATTCAGCAAATCACAGTCTAGAATATATATATATATATATATATATATACACACACACAGCATATATATATATATATATATATATATATATATATATATATATATATATATATATATATATATACACACACACACACTACCATTCAAAAGTTTAGGGTCACTTAGAAATTTCCTTATTTTTTGAAAGAAAAGCACAGTTTTGTCCAATCAAGTTAACATTGAATGATTCAGAAATACACTCTATACATTGTTAATGTGGTAAATGACTATTCTAGCTGTAAATGTCTGGTTTGTGATGCAATATCTTCATAGGTGTGTAGAGGCCCATTTCCAACAACCATCACTCCAGTGTTCTTATGGCACTTTGTGTTTGCTAACTGTGTAAGAAGGCTAATGGATGGTTATAATACCCTTGAAAACCCTTGTGCAAGTATGTTAGCACAGCTGAAAACAGTTTGGCTGATTAGAGAAGTTATAAACCTGACCTTCCTTTGAGCTAGATGAGAATCTGGAGCTTTGCATTTGTGGGTTCCATTAAACTCTCAAAATGGCCAAAAAAAATAACTTTCATGTGAAACTCGATAGTCTATTCTTGCTCTTAGAAATGAAGGCTATTCCATGTGAGAAATTGCCAAGAAACTGAAGATTTCCTACAACGGTATGTATTACTCCCTTCAGAGGAGAGCACAAACAGGCTCTAACCAGAGTAGAAAGAAGTGGGAGGCCCCGCTGTACAACTGAGCAACAAGACAAGTACATTAGAGTCTGCAGTTTGAGAAATGGACGCCTCACAGGTCCTCAACTGGCAGCTTCATTAAATAGTACTCACAAAATGCCAGTGTCAGCATACAGTGAAGAGGCGACTGTGGGGTGCTGGCCTTCAGGGCAGAGTGGTAAAGAAAAAGCCATATATGAGAATGACTAATAAAAGGAAAAGATTGATATGGGCAAAAGAACACAGAGATTGAACAGAGAAAGATTGGAAAAAAGTGGACAGACAAATCCAAGTTTGAGGTGTTTGGATCACACAGAAGAACATTTGTGAGACGCAGAACAACTGAAAAGATGCTGGAAGAGTGCCTGACGTCATCTGTCAAGCATGGTGGAAGTAATGTGATGGTCTGGAGTTCCTTTGGTGCTGGTAAAGTGGAAGATTTGTACAAGGTAGAAGGGATTTTGAATAAGGAAATCTATTACTCTATTTTGCAACACCATGCCATACCCTGTGGACAGCGCTTGATTGGAGCCAATTTCATCCTACAACAGGACAATGACCCAAAACACACCTCCAAATTATGCAAGAACTATTTAGGGAACAAGCAGGCAGCTAGTATTCTATCTGTAATGGAGTGGCCAGCGCAGTCACCAGATCTCAACCCCATTGAGCTGTTGTGGGAGCAGCTTGACCGTATGATATGCAAAAAGTGTCCATCGAGCCAAACTAACTTGGGGGGGGGGGGGCTTCTGGAAGCATGGGGTGAATTTTCTCCAGATTACCTCAGAAAAATAACTGCTAATATGTCAAAGGTCTGCAATGCTGTATTTGCTGCAAAGGGATCATTCTTTGACGAAGGCATAGTTTGAAGGAGAAAATAATTATTTCAAATTAAAATCTAGACCAGGCATTGACAAGGTTCGAAAAAAAGATTTTTAATTCCTTTGGCAACTCATTTGATTAATAAAAGTGTGAGTTTTCATGGAAAACACAAAATTGTCTGGGTGACCCCAAACTTTTGAACAGTAGTGTATATATATTAAGTTGGCTGCCAGACGAGTCCTTGAGGGGAGATATGTGTCATTGCAGCTATTAGCTGCGGTGATGTGAGTTCGGAAGCATTCTCCAGCACATATAGTGCTGAGAGAGTACTTTTACGAGCAGTCATAAGAGATGGGTGGGAATGACTGCTCACATATCCCAACCCCATGGGTGTGGATTGGCAGATAAAATGGAGGCCAAGTCTCTCATTTAGTGTCTGTGGTTGAAGGTGTGGAGACCTCCAGCGTGTGTGCTAAAGACTCTGACCTGAGCAGGCGGACCCGCAGTTCTATATGAACTACTTGTTTCCTGTTTATTTTCACTTTGTGCCAGAAAAGGCTTTGGTTTTTCTATCCAGAGCAGTTAATGCAGGTTTAATAAACTTGCTTGGACATTTCAGCAACATCGCTTTCTGCGTCTATCTGAACCGCAGCCAAGTGAGCACAGATCTCTACAATATATATACAAAATATTTCAGTTTTTCTTTTTTAATAAATTTGCAAACATTTCTACATTTATGAGGTGCAGAGTGTACATTAATGAGGAAAAAATTAACTTTGTTTCATTGCAGCCATTTGGTAAATTCAAAAAAGAGTGAAAAATTTAAAGGGGTCTGAATATTTTCTGTACCCACTGTATATACAGTATATACACATACTGTATATACACATACATACACACACATATATACAAATATACATATACACATATACACTCATACTGTATATACTCAATAATAATATAAATGTATATATATTTATTTACATGTTTATATACGCTTCTATAATACAGACATCCTGAGCTTATTGAGTACGCATAATATCTTACCTTGCTTCTTGAACAGGTTACTGCCAATAATTTCATTCATAGACTGTACTTTTTGCTGCTGGAGTCTCTCGGGAGGAATGCATGTGTAAAACTCATGCAGTAGTTGACTACAATAAGAAGAATAATTAATGCTTACCAATATGTATTATAAGGTTATTAATAATATTTGTATGTTCGCCGAACATGTTTGATGAACAGTTAGGCTGGGGTCACACTAACCGACGCAAAATACGGTCAGTATTTTACATGCGTAATACGGATGAATGGCCCCTAAACAGTGCTCCGTATGTCATCCGTAATCAAGGTGTGGTCGCGTATTTTGAGCATGTAAGCATCCGTATGGCGAGATTTTCTTGCAGGCTTGCAAAATGGACATATAATGGAGCCCTATGACAGGGTTTCTAAACAGAAACCAAAGAATAGATATAGACACATAGAATACACACATATATATATATATATATATATATATATATATATATATACACATACACACTCACTGGCCACTTTATTAGGTACACCTGTCCAACTGTGTGTTAAGACTTAATTTCTAATCAGCCAATCACATGGCGGCAACTCAGTGCATTTAGGCATGTAGACATGGTCAAGACAATCTCCTGCAGTTCAAACCGAGCATCAGTATGGGGAAGAAAGGTGATTTGAGTGCCTTTGAACGTGGCATGATTGTTGGTGCCAGAAGGGCTGGTCTGAGTATTTCAGAAACTGCTGATCTACTGGGATTTTCACGCACAACCATCTCTAGGGTTTACAGAGAATGGTCCGAAAAAGAAAAAAAATCCAGTGAGCGGCAGTTCTGTGGCCGGAAATGCCTTGTTGATGCCAGAGGTCAGAGGAGAATGGGCATACTGGTTCGAGCTGATAGAAAGGCAACAGTGACTCAAATTGCCACCCGTTACAACCAAGGTAGGCAGGAGAGCATCTCTGAACGCACAGTGCGTCGAACTTTGAGGCAGATGGGCTACAGCAGCAGAAGACCACACTGGGTACCACTCCTCTCAGCTAAGAACAGGCATCTGATGGCTACTTTCAGCAGGATAATGCGCCATGTCATAAAGCTCGAATCATCTCAGATTGGTTTCTTGAACATGACAATGAGTTCACTGTACTCAAATGGCCTCCTCAGTCACCAGATCTCAATCCAATAGAGCATCTTTGGGATGTGGTGGAACGGGAGATTCGCATCAGGGATGTGCAGCCGACAAATCTGCGCCAACTGTGTGATGCCATCATGTCAATATGGTCCAAAATCTCTGAGGAATGCTTCCAGCACCTTGTTGAATCTCTGCCATGAAGAATTGAGGCAGTTCTGAAGGCAAAAGGGGGTCCAACCCGTTACTAGCATGGTGTACCTAATAAAGTGGCCAGTGAGTGTATATTATATATATACACACAGTGGGGCAAAAAAGTATTTAGTCAGTCAGCAATAGTGCAAGTTCCACCACTTAAAAAGATGAGAGGCGTCTGTAATTTACATCATAGGTAGACCTCAACTATGGGAGACAAACTGAGAAAAAAAAATCCAGAAAATCACATTGTCTGTTTTTTTTCATTTTATTTGCATATTATGGTGGAAAATAAGTATTTGGTCAGAAACAAGCAATCAAGATTTCTGGCTCTCACAGACCTGTAACTTCTTCTTTAAGAGTCTCCTCTTTCCTCCACTCATTACTTGTAGTAATGGCACCTGTTTAAACTTGTTATCAGTATAAAAAGACACCTGTGCACACCCTCAAACAGTCTGACTCCAAACTCCACTATGGTGAAGACCAAAGAGCTGTCAAAGGACACCAGAAACAAAATTGTAGCCCTGCACCAGGCTGGGAAGACTGAATCTGCAATAGCCAACCAGCTTGGAGTGAAGAAATCAACTGTGGGAGCAATAATTAGAAAATGGAAGACATACAAGACCACTGATAATCTCCCTCGATCTGGTGCTCCACGCAAAATCCCACCCCGTGGGGTCAGAATGATCACAAGAACGGTGAGCAAAAATCCCAGAACCATGCGGGGGGACCTAGTGAATGAACTGCAGAGAGCTGGGACCAATGTAACAAGGCCTACCATAAGTAACACACTACGCCACCATGGACTCAGATCCTGCAGTGCCAGACGTGTCCCACTGCTTAAGCCTGTACATGTCCGGGCCCGTCTGAAGTTTGCTAGAGAGCATTTGGATGATCCAGAGGAGTTTTGGGAGAATGTCCTATGGTCTGATGAAACCAAACTGGAACTGTTTGGTAGAAACACAACTTGTCGTGTTTGGAGGAAAAAGAATACTGAGTTGCATCCATCAAACACCATACCTACTGTAAAGCATGGTGGTGGAAACATCATGCTTTGGGGCTGTTTCTCTGCAAAGGGGCCAGGACGACTTATCCGGGTACATGAAAGAATGAATGGGGCCATGTATCGTGAGATTTTGAGTGCAAACCTCCTTCCATCAGCAAGGGCATTGAAGATGAAATGTGGCTGGGTCTTTCAACATGACAATGATCCAAAGCACACCGCCAGGGCAACGAAGGAGTGGCTTCGTAAGAAGCATTTCAAGGTCCTGGAGTGGCCTAGCCAGTCTCCAGATCTCAACTCTATAGAAAACCTTTGGAGGGAGTTGAAAGTCCGTGTTGCCAAGCAAAAAGCCAAAAACATCACTGCTCTAGAGGAGATCTGCATGGAGGAATGGGCCAACATACCAACAACAGTGTGTGGCAACCTTGTGAAGACTTACAGAAAACGTTTGACCTCTGTCATTGCCAACAAAGGATATATCACAAAGTATTGAGATGAAATTTTGTTTCTGACCAAATACTTATTTTCCACCATAATATGCAAATAAAATGAAAAAAAAACAGACAATGTGATTTTCTGGATTTTTTTTTCTCAGTTTGTCTCCCATAGTTGAGGTCTACCTATGATGTAAATTACAGACGCCTCTCATCTTTTTAAGTGGTGCAACTTGCACTATTGCTGACTGACTAAATACTTTTTTGCCCCACTGTATATATATATATATATATATACACAGTATATATATGTGTCTATATCTATTCTTTCTTAAACCTGTTAGTGTGAGTTTACTGTATAGCTCACTGAATTGCCGGCTTTGCTAAAAGACACCGGGTGCATATTTCTCGCAAGTCACATGTGTGGTCCGTGTGTAAACCGTATTTTTTGCACACCCATAGACTTGCATTGGCGTACTACGGCCGTAGTACGCTGACAATCGCAGCATGCTGGCACGGAGCGTAGAATACGGACGAGAAATATACGGCTGGTGCGAGGGACCCCATAGAGAATCATTGGTCCGTGTCTAATGCGTGCTTTTAGCGCCTCTCACTCGGCCGTATTCCTCGCTAGTGTGACCCCGGCCTTAGATGAATGTACATGAACCTCATTAGATTCAATGGGAGGCCAAACCAAGCATATACACAACACCTTAAGTGGTGACAAAAAAAGCTTCCCAAACAGCCAAAATTAGGGGCAGATACCATAAAATGTGGCATCAATTGACCCACAGTAGAAATTTGCAAATGGCACAGCAGTAGTCAGCCATGGGCCATGCATGAGGTGTCAGGGTCCGGCCCAGCATTTACAGCTTGGAATTGAAGTTTCAATGAGGACCTGATGGTTAAGGGAGTGGTGTAAGCCTTCTTAGCTGAGAGACCTCATACCTCATGCAACAGCTCCAAATTTGCATTTTTTTTTTTTAATTCCAACCACACTCAAATGACATAAACATCAGTTTCATACAGTGCTGACGGTAGAAAAATGTAAGATAAAATAACATAGGTTGTTGACTGATCATTTGACCCACTGTAGAACCTTTTATAATGGCACAGAAGCAGTCAGCCATGGCCCATGCATGAAGTATCAGGATCTGGTCCAGCATTTACAGCTTGGAATTAAAGTTTCATTGAGGACCTGGTGGTTAAGGGAGAGGTGTAAGTCTTCTTAGCTGGGAAACCTGATACCTCATGCAACACCTCCAATTTTTTTTTCTTTAAGCCACACTCTGATCGCACAAACATCAGTTTCATACAGTAATATTGGAAAAGAAATGTAAGAAAAGTAACACAGGTAGTTGACCGAAAATAAGTGAAGACCTGCCTGTCTGGGAGCCCTACTTACACAGGCAACACACCAGATGGAGAGCGAACTTGGAGTCTCCACATTTCAAAAAATATTTGCCAGACATCACTGAAGTGGCATCAATTTCCACAGTATAATAGGCTTCTGACAAACCTTCTACCTTCAACCCATGAAGGAGACACAATGAGTCAGCATTGAATGTTATCAATAAAAAATGCCTCATTGACAAAACATCCAATGTTGGTGCTGGGCAGCATGCTTAGACTGGCATCTGATGTGAAACCTGTCTGCCTGTGGTGTCCCTGATGGATAAGTAAAACATGTGTTCAAATAAGAATGCGACCTTTTTAAAAAGAAAGATTTAAAAAAAACATGGTCACTTGCCTTTACAAATTAGGGTGAGACAAGAAAAGCAAGGTAGATTCACATTCTAAAAGCAAGCACCTGCAAGGCAGCTGTAATCAGGTGGCATGTGTATAGGTCTAATAATAAATAATTTTTTCATAAGCACATTTTTTGAGATAATTACATTTCCAGGTTATGGAAATTTTTGTTTTGGATGTTAAAAGAAATGTGGCTTTGAAGTGCAGGAAACACACTTTTTGTGACACACACGCAATGGAATCACGATAGGATTTTAAGTAGCAAAACTAGTATTGTGTGATTTAATACTGCACTCTGTGTTGTGCTGTTGCTGCAGTATATCTCAGATATGTCTGCCTGGGGTGTCCATGATGGATAATTAAAACATTTATTCAAATATTAACCCCTTCACGGCTTTTGACGTACAGGTATGTCATAGATCATGTTCATGCATTTGATGCGGGCCCTAGCACTGAGCCTGCATCTTTCCTGGCACATGACAGCTGATTTGATCAGCCTCTAACAGCCACAGGTGGAATCATCATCCACCTGCAGCTGTTAACATGTTAAATGCCACTGTCAATCTCTGACAGCGGCATTTAACTAGTACAAATCAGATGTGCCTCATAAGACCCAATAATTGGCACCCCTGTAACTTGATCACAGGGCTCAGATGGGTTATCATGACAGCTGGGAGTCTGCAGGAGACCCCCATGCTTGTCATTGCAGAACTCCTATCATAGCCTACTTTGTGTAGCACAGGCAATCAGATGATCGCAGCTGCAAGTCTCCTAAGAGGAATACTGAAGCAAGAAAAAAGTAGAAAACAAATGTTTTAAAAAATACTTAAAATTTTTTAAAAATATAAAAGTTCAAATGATGACCTTTTTCCCCATTCAAAAAAAATAAAAAAAAGTAATAAAAAATATATGTTTGATGTCACTGCATTCAGAAATGACCGATCTATCAAAATATGAACTAAGTTAATCCAATCGGTAAACAGAGTAACAAGAAAAAAAATCAAACAGCAAGAACATTGCAATAAAACGAAATAACAGGCAATGAAAACATCGTATATACCCCAAAATGGTATCAATAAAAATGTCAACTCGACGTGCAAAACATAACTCCTCAACCAACCTCAGATCTCATGGTGAACTGCATTCAACTCAGCGATGCACCATGAGACTTTTTCTCACTGTGCGAGTGGTAACCTCTCCGAAGTCACACCAGTTCAGAGGCCCGCCTGGGAATGCAGCCTCCGTGACCTGTGGTAACCTCGATGACGTCACGGAGGCTAAGCTCGCAGAATCTCATTCCTCAGTGGTTCTTAGCCTGAATGGTCACATATTGGCACCATACAGGTTGAAAACTGATTATCCTCAGACATATATTACAGCATAGGACAGAACGACGGACAAGTGAGGGATATGGTTGTTTTTTATTTTTGTTTTTTAAAGGAGACCATGGTTTCAGTTGAATGGGTGTTAGGTGAGTATAACTGTGTTTATTATTACAAACAAATCTGTTTTTTTATTTCAAATAAAAGACTTTATACTGGTTGTGTGTTTATTTACAATATAACTTAAGGATTAGTGATGGAGAGGCATCTTATAGATGCTATTCCATTACAAAGCTGTGGGCTTGATGTCACCGGACAATACAAAGGTGACAGCAACCCCTCAAATATGAACCCCACTTGTCAATGCCACAAGGCAAGTGGAAAGTGCAAAAATTAGCACATTTAATAGATGCGCCTTTTCTGGGCAGCTATGGGCTGCTATTTTTAGTCTAGGGGAGGGGGCAATATCCTTGACCCCTTACCAGCTGTAGTATACCAGCCCCCATCTGTCTGCTTTAGCTTGACTGGTTGCCAAAAATGGGGGGACGCCACACCATTCTTTTAAATTATTCATTTAAATAATTAAAAAAAAAACAATGTGCATACCTCTTTATCTAACCAGCCTTGCTATTGCTGACCGCTGAGGATTGCAGCCCACAGCTGTCAGTTTTGCCTGGCTAGTTATCAAAAATACAGAGGATGAAAGCCATTTTTTAATCATTATTTATTTATAGCGCAGGCTCTGTCTGATGAATATTCCCATCAGCAACGCCTGCTCTCACTGTTATTAATGGCAGCAGGTGCAGGATGATGGGACAAATAGTCCCATCAGCTGAAGCCAGTGGCCAGAGGCAAACTTTTTATCTCTGGTCACAGCTGCGGACTCACGCTATCATCTGACAGCATGTGAACCACAGCTCTCTGACTGGTGGAAATGATTTTACCGCAGATCAGAGCCACCAGTGTTTCTCACGCTGTCAGGCACATGATAGCACGAGAAACAACCGGTGCTCAGGGGCCAATTCCGAACATTAAAATGGACTTCCTGGTGAAGTCTGTGTTCAGGATCTGTGCCTTAACAGTAGGTGTTCAGTACAGACACTGAACTTTACTGTTCGGGTTCATCCATTTCTAATAAAGACACATTAATTCATCATCTTAATAAATAGAAACACCAAAGATACATTAATTCATAATGAAAAATTAATTAAATAAATGTTCAGGTTTAGACATTGCTACTTGAATATGTACTTTATGAAGTAGACAATTTTCCCAGTTGATACTGGACAAGTAGGTTTGATGGTATAAATCAATGCTATTTGCAGCTACCAAATGTAAACTTAATCCCTTTACTGCCAAGGGTGGTTCGCACGTTAATGACCGGACCAATTTTTACAATTCTGACCACTGTCCTTTTATGAGGTAATAACTCTGGAACGCTTCCATGGATCTCTGTTATGATTGGGTAACCAAGGAGGAAAGCAACACCAAGCTAAGCCACAGAAAACCAGAGAGGTTGGTAACTAAGTGGATTGCAGACCCCTGTTCCTATCCACACAACTAGCAGTAGCCGTGGAGCGTACCTATGATGATCCTAGATGCCTCGACACAGCCGGACAACTAAATAAGCCTAAAGCAAGAAAGGGGAAATCTAAACTGCCCCAGAGCAGACCTCAAAGGAATAGATAGCCCCAAAACATATATTGTCGGTGAGACAAGATGAAAACACAAATGCAGGTAGGAAAATAGCATGAGAAAATGATGGGGTCCACACTAACTAGACAGGACAGGAAAGGAAAGACTGTCTGCAATCATGCAAAAAACCCTGCAAAAAATGCCCAACACGTCTGATAGAAAAATACTGAAGTCACTAGACTTCGCCCACTATATCAGCACTCTGGTATATTCTGAAAGCAGAGCAAAAAGAGGCCAATCTAATAAGGGACAAAAACAAACTGGCACAAGCAGTAACATAAGGATGGAAATTCAGCACAGCCCCAGCTGGAGCTGGCTGACCACACAAAACTGAAATAGACAAAACCAGATCAAATGTGAATAATAGCAAAAGAACACTAAGCTGAGCATGCAGGGACTGAGCTGGAAACTAAGACCTCAGGAGGCAGGAAAAAATCACCAGCAGGGATAGAGGGAGTTGGCTGTCTTAAATCCAGTCAGACACTCCAGATCTCCAGTCATCCTCCTCATTATCCGGTGGCAGGCCTCAGTTAATTAGATCAGCTCCATTACCTCCAGTAACCACCAGAGGGAGCCCGGAAAGAGAACTCACGACCCCTTTGTCAATATAACCAGCTCCACTACCTTCACTAGTAACCAGAGGTAGGCCAGAAAGCGAATTCACAACAGATCTTGGCGATTCTGACATTGTTTTCTCGTGACATATTGTACTTCATGTTAGTGGTAAAATTTCATTCATATAACTTGCGTTTATTTGTGAAAAAAATGGAAATTTGGCAAAAATTTAGAAAATTCAGCAATTTTCCAACTTTGAATTTTTATGCCCTTAAATCACAGAGATATGGTACACAAAAAACTTAATAAGTAACATTTCCCACATGTTTACTTTACATCAGCACAATTTTGGAACCAATTTTTTTTTCTAGGAATTTATTAGGGTTAAAAGCTAACCAGCAATTTCTCATTTTTACAACACCATTTTGTTTTAGGGACCACATCACTTTGAGGGGTCTATATGATGGTGTCACTTTTAGGTATCTTCTATTCTAAAAACTGCACCCCTGAAGGTGCTCAAAACCACATTCAAGAAGTTTATTAACCCTTTAGGTGCTTCACAGGAATTTTTTGAATGTTTAAAAAAAAAAATTACTTCAGGTCCAATTATTTTTTTTATTTTACCAAGGGTAACAGGAGAAATTGGACTGCAAAAGTTATTGTTCAATTTGTCCTGAGTACGCTGATACCTGATATTTGAGGGGGGGGAACCACTGTTTCGGCACATGGCAGAGCTCAGAAGGGAAGAAGCGCCGTTTGACTTTTTCAACACAAAAGTGGCTGGAATTCAGATCGGACGCCATGTCACATTTGGAGAGCCCCTGATATGCTTAAACAGTGGAAACCTCCCACTATTGACCCCATTTTTGGAAACTAGACCCCCCAAGGAACTTATCTAGATATGTGGTGAAAACTTTGAACCCCCAAGGGTTTCACAGAAGTTTATATCGTACAGCCGTACAATTAGAAAATCATATTTTTTCCACAAAAATGATCTTTTCAACCCCAATTTTTATTTTACCAAGGATAACAGGACCCCAAAAGTTATTGTGCAATTTGTCCTGAGTACGCTGCTACCCCATATGTGGGGGTAAATGACTATTTGGGCACATGGCAGAACTCGGAAGGGAAGCAGCGCCATTTGACTTTTTTGGCTGGAATTGAGATCGGATGCCATGTCACGTTTGGAAAACCCCTGATGTGCCTAAACAATGGAAACCCCCCACAAATGACACCATTTTGGAAATTAGACCCCCCAAGGAACTTATCTAGATTTGTGTTGAGCACTTTGAACCCCCAAGTGCTTCACAGAAGTTTATAATGTACAGCCGTACAAATGACACCATTTTGGAAACTAGACCCCCAAGGAACTTATCTAGATTTGTGTTGAGCACTTTGAACCCCCAAGTGCTTCACAGAAGTTTATAACGCCCGGGCATGAAAATAAAAAAATCATATTTTTTCCACAAACAAGATCTTTTAGTCACCAATTTTTTTATTTTCCAAGGGTAACAGGAGAAATTGGACCGCAAAATGTATTGTCCAATTTGTCCTAAGTACGCTGATATCCCATATGTGGGAGAAAACTACTGTATGGGCACACGTCAGGGCTCGGAAGGGAAGTAGTGACGTTTTGGAATGCAGACTTTGATAGAATGATCTGCGGGTGTCATGTTGCCTTTGGAGAGCCCCTGATGTGCCTAAACTGTGTAAACCCCCCACAAGTGACCCCATTTTGGAAACTAGACCCCCTAAAGAACTTTTCTAGATGTGTGGTGAGCACTTTGAACCCCCAAGTGTTTCACAGAAGTTTATAACATAGAGCCATAAAAATAAAAAAAACTTTTTTTTTCCACAAAAATTGATATTTTCACACTCAATTTTTTTATTCTCCTAAGGGTAACAGGAGAAATAGGACAAATTGCACAACAACTTTTGGGGTCCAGAGTAGGCTGATACCCCATATGTGGGGCTAAACCACTGTTTGGATGCATGGCAGAGCTTGGAAGGGAAGGAACACCGTTTGACTTTTTCAACACAGAATTGGCTGGAATTAACATCAGACGCCATGTTGCATTTGGAGAGCGACTGATGTGCCCAAACAGTGGAAACCCCCAATTCTAACTCCAGCCCTAACCCCAACCCACCCCTAACGGGAAAATGGAAATAAATACTTTTTTTTTAATTATATTATTTTTCTTTAACTAAGGGTGTGATAAAAGGGGGTTTGATTTACTTTTTTAGCGGGTTTTTATGTTTGGCAGCTGTCACACGCTAAAAGACGCTTTTTATTGTAAAAATAGTTTTTGCATCATCACATTTTGAGAGCTATAATTTTTCCATATTTTGACCCACAGAGTCATGGGAGGTCTTATTTTTTGTGGGACGAGTTGACGTTTTTATTGGTACTATTTTCGGGCAGGTGACATTTTTTGATCACTTTTTATTCTGATATTTGGGACACAGAATGAGCAAAAACCAGCATTTCATGAATTTCTGTTGGGGGGGTGCATTTACACCATTCCGCGTGTGGTAAAATTGATAAAGCGGTTTTATTCTTCGGGTCAGTATGATTACAGTGATACGTCATTTATGTCTATTTTTATGTTTTGGTGCTTTTATGCAATAAAAAAATTTTATATAAAAAATAATTATTTTGCATCACTTTATTCTGCGAGCTATAACTTTATTTTTTTGCTGATGACATTTTCAGCAGTGCCATGTTTATTTATATGCGTCTTGTGAGGTAGCGTTGTCATATAAGTAGGGGGTTCTCGCTTGCAGCGATCAAAAAACACATCCGGCACAGGATTTTCCAACAAATCATAGTCCTTGAGGTTTATTCATCCTTCACAAACCTCCAGCAGTAATATGCAACAGTCTTATAGCAGACAGCAGGGTATCTTCACACTGGAGCTCTGCTCCCCTATAGCCTTCCTAGTCACACAGGCTGTGCTTCATCTAGCCAGCAGGCTATACAGTCTCTCAGTAGCAGTCCCATCTCCGGGTTACCATGCATGCTGCTTTACACTGCAAACGTTCCTTCCCTCTCCCTGGGAACTGTCAGGCACACATCGCCATTCGTCACAGCGTCCACACGTGCTGTTAGTGAGGAGATCCTTCTCCTCACGGGACCTTCCAAACAGGACCAGTCAGGTCCCAGCATTCACCCACTGTGACCAGACCTCAGGTACCTTATATGGTCCATAACCACACCCACAGGTGATCACATGGCTATGACCTCACCCAAGGTCCTATTGCATACAGCCACACAGACTTCCCTGACACACTGTAACGGAACGTACTACTCAGCAGTACCTCTGCTGATCATTATGATTTTTCAGTATCCTACACCTATCAGGGCAATGGAAATGCTTATACGGCTGTCCTTGGACACCCACACAGCGCCCCTTAGCGGACACAGCGGTCACTGCACCACAGGCTTTTTGATTGCGCGTTATTGCATTTTTTGTTCGGTGGTATGATGATAAAGCAATGTTTTTGCCAAGTTTTTTTTTGTTAAGGAGTTCACTAAAGGGGTTAACTAGTGAGACAGTTTTATAGGGCGGGTCGTTACGGACGCGGCAATACTAAATATGTGTATTTTTATTGTTTTTGGGTTTTTTATTTACCAAAAAAAAAAAGAATTTATTAGGGATTTTTGTTGTGAACTCATTTTCTGGTCTGCCTCTGGTTTCTGGTGAGGGAATAGTTTGTGCTGACAGAGGAGTTGTGAATTCTCTTTCCGGGCTCCCTGTTATGAATGAGTCACCGAAGGAGGTGAAAACAAAAATACCTGCTAAGTCCAGAAAACCAGAGAGGTTGGTAGCTATCGGATTGCAGACCCCTGATCCTATACACCACAACTAACAGTAACCATGGGGGGTTCCTATGGTGCCCTAGACCCCTCGTCACAGCCAGATAACTACATAAGCCTAAAGAAGGAAAGGGGAAATCTAAACTGCCCCAGAGCAGACACCAAAGCAATAGACAGCCCCCAACATGTATTGTCGGTGAAAAACAGAAGAAAACACAAACACAGACAGAAAGACAGGCTGAGCAAACAATGGGGCCCAACTAACTAGATAGGACAGGACAGAAAAGATGCTGGCTGCAATCCGCAAGAAACCCTACCAAAAATGTCCCAACCGTCTGATAGGGAAAAAGGCCCTGAAGTCGCTAGACTTCAAAATCACTATATCAGCACTCAGGTATATTCTGAAAACAGAGCAAAGAGATCAACTGATCAGAGACAAAGATGGAATTCAGCCAGTCCCAACCAGGACTGGCTGAACACAAACACTAAGCAAACCAGACAAAATCTCATGGAACAACAGCAGGGCAAAAACTTAGCTTTTAGTAGCCAGGAACCAAGCTGGATGCAAGAGCTCAGAGCAAAAAGGATCACCAGCAGCCCTGCAGGGCGTCGGCTGCCTTATATCCACTCAGAAATTCCAGATGTCCAATCACACTCCGCCTGTTCAGATGACAGGTTCTTCCCATCCCAATCAATTTCACTACCTCTCTTTACCAGCAGAGGGAGTTCATCAGACATCAAAGGTGAAGGGGAGAATGAACTCACAACAGTTCCCTCTGGTGGTGGCAGGAGGTAATGAAGCTGATCTAATTAACAGAGACCTGCCACCTGATAATGAGGATTGGACATCTGGAGTGTCAGACTGGATTTAAGATAGCCGACTCCCTATTCCCATGCTGGTGATTTTTTCCTGCCTCCTGAGGTCTTAGTTTCCAGCTCAGTTCCTGCCTTTTCAAGCTAAATTGTCTCTGCTAATGTTCACATTTGATTTGGTTTGGTCTATTCAGTTTTTTGTGTGGTCAGCCAGCCCCGGCTGGGGCTGTGCTGAATTTCCACTCTTATGTTACTGTATGTGCCAGTTTGCTTTTTGTCCCTTATTAGATTGGCCTCTTTTTGCTCTGTTCTCAGAATATGACAGAGTGCTGATATAGTGGGTGAAGTCTAGTGACTTCAGGGTTTTCTTTTGCTATCAGAAGTGTTGGACATTTTTGAAGGGTTTTTTTGGCGTGATTGCAGACAGTGTCTTTTCTTTCCTGTCCTTTCTAGTTAGTGTGGGTCCCATCGTTTGCTCAGCCTACTTTCCTACCTGTGTTTGTGCTTTCATCTTGTTTCACCGTCAATACATGTGTGGGGGCTGTCTATTCCTTTGGGGTCTGCTCTGGGGCAGTTTAGATTTCCCCTTTTCTTGCTTTAAGCTTATTTAGTCCTCAGGCTGTGACGAGGCGTGTAGAATCATCGTAGGTACGCTTCACGGCTGCTGTTAGTTGTGTGGTTAGGATCAGGGGTCTGCAATCTGCGTAGCTATCAACCTCTCTGGGTCACCGTGGAGGAAAACAAAACCAAGCTAAGACACAGAAAACCAATCATAACAGATTTTTTTGGTTTCTTTTATTATTTATTTAGGATTTTTTTTTATAAATTATTTTTACACTTGTTTTTTTTTTTCAATTTATTATAATGTCCCAATGTTGGAAATTACAATAAAGTGTCAGATCGCTGATCTGACACTTTGCAGTGCCCTGCGTCAGATCAGCGATCTGACAGGCGCTGCACAGGCTTCTTCAGTGCCTGCTCTTAGCAGGCACTGAGGAAGCCGCCACCTCCCTGCAGGGCCCCGAAGGCTCCCGGGCCAAATATTGGATCCCGGGGCCTGCAGGGAGGAAGACCCTCGGAGCAGCGCAGCACATCGCGCTGCTCCGAGGGTGCGCGATTCTCCCTGCGCGATTCATCCCTAATTCCCCGGTACACTGCGATCATGTTTGATCGCAGTGTGTCAGGGGTTAATGTGCCGGGGCGGTCCGTGACCGCCCCTGACACAAAGTGCCGGGTGTCAGCTGTGATAATCAGCTGACACCTGGCTGCGATCATCGGCGCCCCCTGACATACTATCCTGTCCCCGGTCTTACGGGCCTGGGTACCGTGGATGGGATAGTACGTCAGATGGCAGAAAGGGGTTAAATTTAGTGACAAGCGATGCAACTGAATATCATAGAAATTGTTTATTAATGATAGGTAAACCATGCATTTTGATAAATGTAGGGATTGTACTCACTCAGGTGCGATAGGAGGAAGACAGGAGGCACGTTTTTTCAAATTCCATATTGGTTTGTTTGCTTCATAAACCCGGAAGCACCAACAAAAAAGGAAAACAGCCTTTAGAGCAGGCAAAAAAAAGCATCAGTGTCCATAGTACAGTCCTCTAGCTCCTCTGAGAACTATGTGAGAGTACCTGTTCTCCCAAGACACCAGCCACTGCTAACTCACATTGACAGATCACATGACCCTGACCTCACACAGGTCACGGCAGGATTCTGCTCCCTCAGTCGAGCCTATTGTCTGGTCTGAGTGTGACCCTTTGTCACTAAGTCCGCTACAGGATCTTCTATCTATGCTTCAGATTGCGTACTTCTAGTCTTTAGAGAAACCATTCGTCTCTCTATACCTCGGGTTGAAAGAGGTCGCCATCTTCTTTCCATTTCCTGCAGCTGTTTATTAATCTGCAGTCTGTTAAGTCTGAGCTGCTCTATCTCCCTTAGGTATGCCACCCAATATTGAAGGAGCATTTGGCTATTCCTAAGGCTTTCAATTGATCCATCAATGACGAATGGAACCATCCCATCTTCACCAGCTACCTGGTCTTCGTCATCAGCCAGAATCCTCACTCTTGCCACACAGGATTTATTCAAGATTTCCAGCATCACTTTTCCAAGTCTCCCAATGACTTTCCTCACCAGACTTCTGGGCACTTGAACAATGTCCTCCACAAACCCCAGCCGACTTTAAGCTTTCCTTGCATGCTCCAAATGTCGAGCAGCTTCCTTATTCTTCAACAGGATCATCTGTTTTGTGCGGAGGCAGTGTAGGTGCATGTCGCTCAAGATAATCACCCGCTTCACTGTGACTTCCCTAGTCAACAATATAACCAACAGCTGAGTCTCTGGCTCCCAGTACACACTACAAGCTTCTACTGCCTTTCTAAAGGCCTCATGCAAAGCCTCACTGGCACAAGCTTCCCACACGTCCTCGGGTACCTCTACCACGCACTTGAAGAGCGAGGTCTCATCCTCTTCATGGATGGATGATGCCTGCTTTGTCTTGGACATGTCCATCAAGTCATCTGCCACGACCGTTTGATTGCCTTGTTCAGCTCTTAGCGCAAACTCTCCCTGAGCTTCACACTCTTCAAGACATCGCGCCAAGATAGGCATTTGCAGCTCCGCCTCCTTTCCACTCTGGCCTTGCTGCTTGTGACCACCATCTCTTTCTCTTGTAGAAGTCCTCTTAATCCTTCTCTGAGCACTTCCATATATTCTATTATGGCTTTGTTCATGGTTTGACAAGTGACCTCTGAGCTCAGAGACTTACTTCTCCAGCTCATGCTCTCTGTGCTCAGCCACTTGTCCCAGGACCTTTTCTCGTTCGATACACTTTTGTAGTGTTTCTTTAAGAATCTCTATTTTGTGATCCTGTTCCCTTTTGGCTAGCACGTGTCGCACCATAACTTCTTTAATTATATTTTCAGATGGAGCAGCTTGCCCACTCACACTCTGACGCTTCCAGAGTTCTACCAAGTTCCTTCATCAGAAACTGGGTCTGAGCAGAAAAAGTAAATTAATGTGCATGCAAAATGTAATTGCATATGAACACATGATCTTTACACAGAGAAAACCAAAACACAAAACAAATATCCTGAAATAAAAAAGTAAAAAATAAATTGCAAAAATTGCATGAAGGTAGTAATAATAATAAGGGTATTTAGTTAACATAATTTTGATCAAAATAATGTAGAAGCCATCCCGCCACATCACGGCAACCCTTGTGGTTTTCTCTGTGTAAAGGTCATGTGTTCATATGCAATTACAATTTGCATGCACATTAATTTACTTTTTCTGCTCAGACCCAGTTTCTCATATGTTTCATTGTGCATATAAGGGTGTGACCACCCTGTTTCTGAGTTGGAAAATCCATCCTGTCTGGCCTATACTATTACTGGTGGTTCAGTCCCTCTGTCCTTGTTCACATTTACTTCACTTGACAAGTGGAAAGGTTTTAAATACAAGAGTTAGGACTGTCCCACAAGGGTTGCCATGACGTGGCGGGATGGCTTCTACTTTATGTTGATCAAAATTATGTTAACTAAATACCCTTATTATTATTACTACCTTCATGCAATTTTTGCAATTTATTTTTTACTTTCTTATTTCAGGATATTTTGTTTTGTGTTTTTGGTTTTCTCTGTTCCTTCATCAGCAGGCTCCGCTTTCTCTTGGTTCTTCCCTCCATTACCTTCAATAATAATAATTTAAATAATAATTTTATTTCTATAGCGCCAATATATTCTGCAGCACTTTACCTTATAACTGCTTCTAGGGTCTCTGCTTGGCTTTCTGAAGATTCAACGTCCTCGTTCCCAGACTCCATCTCCCTAGCTTCAGGTTTCCTGGAGTTCTCGCCCCTTACTAGCCTACTGTCATGCTTCAGTACAGTTTCCCTTCCTCTTCCAGAGTTTTGGCGCAGTCATCAACTTCCACCACCTCAGAGGTGGATGAACCACCAGGGTGCTCTCCATGACCTTTATGGGTTTTCCCTCCACCTGCGCTCTCTGCTTATGGATTTCCACTGTCACAATGTGTCAGTTTCCTTTTCCTCACGTCATCGACTAGCTCTGTGCTGGGGTTTTTCAGTGGTAAATGGACCTCCATATCAAAGACATTAACCTTGTTTGCCCATGACCATGTCTCTTCTTCACCCCTCTCTTCTCAGAGGGTGTAGCCTGTCCTGCCTTTCTGCGGCCACCTTGTCCTCAGAGACGAGAGTAAGACTTGCCATTTATACCCGGGTCATCCTTACGGCACTGAATGGGAGTCACCACTACGCAGTCTGTCATCCCGGAACCAGCAGGCCCCACTTAAACAGGTGTCGGACCCCTCTCTTGAAGCTACCTCGTATTCAACAGTCACACTTTTGGTCACCTCTGCCAAGTCTAAGAGTTGAACAGACCCACACTTTCGTCCGGTAACCCTTAACTTCGGACTATCGACCTTAGAAGGCACTACCTCCTCCTCTTTATGCATCCCCCTACAGCCTCCTGCTGCGGAGGAGCTACCGTAGGTGATTCCGGCTCCTATCTGAGCAATCAGACACTCCGCTTTCCTCACAAAGGTCCCAAAACCATTCAAAGTCCTAGCTGATTACAACAGGGTATGGCAAGTCTGGGATTATAGGGACGTCATGGCTGGAAATAATAGTGGGCGTCTCAATGTCTCAATGATTACCCTGGACACTGGATAATCTCTAGTGACTATAGTTGAGCGAAACGGGTTGGTCAAATTCAAAAATAGCAGACTTTAGCTAAAGTCGGGTTTCGCTGATCGAAACCCGTCCATAGCGTGAGGTCGGCCATGAGGTCACCGATGAGAGCGCCAAAGTCACGTTTCAAATAATGCTTCCAGCACCTTTTCTCAGCCAATTATGGAGGACGCACAATGTGGGCAACGCGATGACATGGGCAGCGGCCACCACCATCTTAGAGAAGGGCATTGAAGTGATTGACTTTGTGCGGCGTCACAGTGGGTATAAAAGGCTGTTACCGCCGACCGCCATCTTACTTCTGCCGATCTTAGAATAGGGAGAAGTGCTGCTGCTGCTGATTCTGAATAGGGAGAGCGTTAGGCAGGGAAGAAGAAAAACAAAATTGCTTCTGCTGATAGTGCTTTTCACTGTACAGTTAGTGTGCAGTGAAAGGGGGGGGATTTTTGTTGTGTGCAGCAGCACTGGTGGTGATTAGGTTGCCTTTTAAGGCTACCTGCTAGCTGCATTGCTGTGTGCACACTGCTGTTCAAACTGCTTTTTTCAAAGCACTCTGTTCTGGTGAGTTACTGAGCATTCATTTTTTCACACACCATATAGCGGTGTACGCTCCTCACACACTGTCAGTGATACCAGCCGGTACACGGTAAATAGAAGCTATGTGTGTGACTCTGGAAAAACAAGCAGAGGAGATTTTCCATTTTTCCAGACCTACACCTTAGAGAGCTGTCCGCTTTTCAAACAGTTTCGTATATCTGCTGTTTGATTATGGTCAAAACTAGACAGCGTGTGTCAGTCTGTATAAAAATAGACGGAGATTGACAATTTTCCATACACACACCGTATAGAGCTGTCCGATTCTCAAACAGTATTGTATATCTGCCGTTCACATTACTGTCACATCTATAAGCATGTGTTTGTGTGACACTCCGTAAATACACATACGGATATTGTCAGTTACACAAAAAATGTATACAGCTGTACACTTCTGATACAGTTCCGTATATCTGCTTGTTGAATTACGGTGAAATGCATACTGTGCAATATATACGTAGATTTAATTTTTTTAATACACCTTACACAGGTGGACGCTCCTCATACAGTACCATCTCTCTTCTGGTATTTTTGGTACATTTTCCCAAACAGGAGGAAGTATGGTGGAAGAGGCCACGGACGTGGGCAGGGGGGCGCAGCTGGTACTGATGGTGGTGGTGCATTGGCTGGTTCTGGCAAAAGCACAATAGCAGCTAAGGCAGGAGGTGTTGAGCCTGCGTCATTGTCTGGCCCAAGAAGGCCTGTAAGGTTACCTTTTCTTGGAGTAGGAAAACCACTTTTAAAGCCGGAGCATCAGGAACAGGATTTGGCGTACATTGCCGAAACAGCCACCAGCTCTATTGCCTCCTCTTCTGAACGTTCGAAACCTGCAAGCACGGAGTCGTCAGTGCAGGGTTCTGGTCAGGAAAAACACCTTTCCTTGTGTCCTTCACCCCCACCAAAAGTTAAGGATGCGGCAGCCCACACTTCAGATTACTCTATGGAGCTCTTTTCACATACCAAGCCTGGGTTATCCAGTCAAATCCTGAATTCCCCAGTCCAAGATGAATCTGACATGGAGTGCACTGATGCACAACCACTGCTAGATGATTCTGCTGGTACATCGACCCAGAGCACTACATTGCCCTTGCAGTCTATTGAGCCAGAATCTGACCCTGATGAAACTCAGGTGTCCCTTCCCGCACACTATACCACCTTACACGGTGACACAGAGGAAGGTAAAGAGCATGGTGCAGATGACTTTGAAGAGGAGGTGATGGATGACCCAGTTCTTGACCCGGATTGGCATCCATTGGGGGAGGAGGGTGGCGCTGGCAATGGTTCAGATAAGGAGAAAGATCCGCAGCAGGCATTGACATTGCAGCAGCGGTTATTTGGCAGGCCCGTAGCTGTCCAAAAACGTGGACCAAAAACTAAAAGAGTTGCAGGACAGCTTGGCCAGACGGTCACCTTAGCACAGCGTGCAAGGCCAGAAAATGTTTACCATAGCAGGAAGAGTGCAGTGTGGCACTTCTTTGTCCAAAATCCTACTGATGAGGCAAAGGTTACCTGTAAGAAGTGCGGAAGGACCTTTAGCCGAGGTAAACAACTCAGAAATTTGAATACCAGTTGCATGCTTAGACATTTAATCAACATGCACTTGCAAGCATGGACGAACTACAAAACCTCATGTAGCACATGTGCACCTGCTCCGACTGAAGGTAGCCAGCAACGCTCCATCGCTTCCCCCACTGTAAGACCACCGCCACCATTAAACACACCACCAGCACTAAATGTGGAGGTGTCGTCGCAAGGCCAAAGCACTCAAGGAATCACAATGGTTTTGCAACACAACACTGAATCTAGACCATCATCACCAATACCATCACCAACCCCCTCTCACTCTGTCCGGTCCACCGCTACTCCCCCACATGCAGCTCTCCAGTCCAGCTCACCCTACCAGACACTCTGAGTAGGACAAGAAAGTACTCATCCTCTCATCCGCGTACACTGTGTTTGAATGCCTTTATTGCCAAACTAATCTCATTAGAGATGATGCCCTACCGTTTGGTTGAAAGCGAAGCTTTCCGCGAGCTCATGGCCTACGCTGTCCCATGCTATGACCTACCCAGTCGGCACTTCTTTTCTCAAAAAGCCATCCCTGCCCTCCACCGGCATGTGAAAGACCGCATTGTCCATACACTAAAACAGTCAGTGAGTGGAAAGGTACACCTCACATCAGATGCATGGACCAGTAAGCATGGCCAGGGCCGTTACGTGTCCATCATTGCGCACTGGGTTAATGTGGTGGATGCAGGCTCCACTGGGGACAGTGGCGGTGGAACAGTGCTGCCTCCTCCTCCTCCATCAGCGAAAGCTCGTCCACAGAGCGCAGTCGCACGAGCACTTCATCCGCAGCTAGCAGTGTTGCACACGAGGTGTCCCGCTATCGAACAGCTAGTGGTAAGCATCAGCAGGCTATGTTAAAGATGATGTCTTTGGGCGACAACAGACACCGCAGAGGTACTGGCCGACTACTTGCAGCGACAAACTGAGTCATGGCTGGGCAGTCTACATCTTGAGGCAGGCAAGGTAGTCAGTGATAACGGCCGTAATTTTGTGGCAGCCATAGCCCGTGCAAAACTCACACACATACCTTGCCTGGCTCACACTTTGAACATGGTGGTGCAGTGCTTCTTTAATAATTATCCGGAGTTAACATCCCTGCTAAATAAGGTGCGAAGACAGTGCTCGCACATCCGTCGCTCAAACGTCCACTCCACTCGTATGCAGAAGCTGCAGCGATTGCTCCACATCCCCAAGCACCGCCTAATCATAGACGTTGCAATAAACTCCACCCTGCACATGATTGAGAGGCTGTGCGAACAGAGGCAGGCTGTAAAGCATTTGTGGGAGGATACACGGGCAGGCAGTTTGAGGGAAGACATGGAATTGTCGGGTGTGCAGTGGTCAAAGCTGAAACACCTCTGTAAAGTCCTTCATTGTTTTGAGGAATGCACATGGCTGGTAAGCGCAGATGACGCCATCATAAGCATGAGCATCCCACTTATGCAAAGTTTGATGCACATTAAGGATCAGGCGTCTGCAGTGGAGGAGGAGGAGGAGGGAAGCCTTGATGACAGTCAGCCATTGTCTGGTCAGGGAACTGTCCTGGACGAGGTGGAGGAAGAAGCGGAGGAGGAGGAGGATGAGGGGGATGATTATTTTGGGCAGGAGAATGCTTCTCAGGGGGCAAGAGAAAATGTTGGCGTTCCAAGGTCAAGTACAGTGTTTGTGCGTGACTTTAGGGATGTGGATTTGCCAGAAACTGCTCCTCCACCCAGCAGTGGCAGTGCAGCATTGACACCTGGAACATTGGCCCACATGTGCGATTATGCCTTGCGGATCCTAAAAAGGGACCCCTGCATTGCCAAAATGATGAGGGATGACGACTACTGGCTGGCCAGCATCCTCGATCCACGCAACAAAGGCATTACACAACATCATGCCACAGGAGAACCTAGAGATAATATTGGCAAACAAACAAGCAACTCTGGTAAACCGTTTGTTTGAGGCTTTCCCAGCACACAGCAGCGGTGCTGGTTCTCCCATGAGCCGTAGTGGGCACAATGGAAGAGATGTTCGTGGTGCACACAGCCAAAGTGGCGTTGGTCATTAAACCCCTGTCTCCATGTTGTGGAATAATTTCTCACGTACCGCTCACACGACTGCTAATACTGCATCGATTAAAAGTGACAGGAGACAACAGTTGTCAACTATGGTTACAAACTGCTTATCCTCCCATATCGAGGTTCTCCCTCACAGGTCATTCCCCTTTGACTATTGGGCCTCTAAACTGGACGCCTGGCCTGAATTGGCACAATATGCCTTAGGCTATGTGCACATGGTGCGGATCATCCACGGATTTTGCTGCGAGGATTTTAAGAAATCCGCAGGTCAAATGACCTGCATTTTTCCTGCGGATTTCTTCCTTTTTTTTGCGGTTTTACTGCGGTTTCCCCCCTGTGGATTTGGAGAATGGAGCAGGTGGAAAACCGCACAAAAGAAGTGACATGCTGCTTTTTTTTTTACCGCACAAAAACCGCGCGGAAAAATCCGCAGCGTGTGCCCAGCGTTTTTTTTTAATAGGTTCTAATGGTACTGTACATCACCTGCAGTTCTGCTGCACATCTGCAGCGGCAAATCTGCTGCGGATATGCAGTAGAAACCCCACCGTGTGCACAGGGCCTTACAGGAGCTCGCTTGCCCTGCTGCTAGTGTGTTATTTGAAAGAGTCTTCAGTGCTACTGGATCAATCCTGACAGAAAAAAGGACCCGTCTGTCGACCCAAAATGTTGATGATCTAACCTTCATTAAAATGAACCATGCATGGGTTTCAAAGGATTTTGTCCCACCTTCCCCTGATGACACATAGGTTGCCAGAAAACTGCCTCGCTTTTGTCCTCCTCTTAATCGAACTTGCCCAATTCCACCCTTTGCAGCAGCTGAATGTCCAGCCAACACATCAACATATGCCATTTTTCAAACCTCCCTAAGTGGGCTTCCCACCCACCCCCCAATGGCTGGGGTCAACACCTGGCGCACCCAGGCAAGTGCCGTTGCTCTGAACAGGTGGATGGGCCCACTGATGGCCGACGGCACTGACACAGGGCCCTTCATAGTACAATACAGTGTCTCTGATGGTTGGGGGGGCCCACTCGCCGTCAGACACACCAACGTACTATGAGGGGCCCAGTGATAGTACCGTTGACCACGAGTGTGCCCCCCCTGCTTGGTCATGGCCACAGCACTTGCAAGTTGCAATACTTACCTCTCCCTGCTCCACCGCTGTGTAGTCTGGGCAGTTAAAACCTTCACAGGGACGGCCACTAGAAATTTGGTGTATTGATCGATGATGGTTAAGATGTAGCTATGGCCTGTCCTGCTGGCCTCTACCTTCAGATGATCAATGGCTTCCATTTGTAATGGAAGTCAACTTACAAGCAGATGCAGTGGTGCTTTATGATCACCTTTCACAGTTGTGATAGTCACAGACGTGTGACATTCCTGCCACCATTTTTCAATGTCTCCTCTCATTCCAATCCAATATAATCGCCTACGGCCTGTGGCTTCTGTCTTTTGCACTCCAAAATGGCCAGACACATCATGATAGGCAGTGAGGACCATGTCTACATCTCTCCCTGTGATCACAATTTGATTGAGACAAGTAATGATGATGTGATCCACGCTACTGCGATAAAGCATTCCTTTCTTCACAAAGAACTGTTTTCACTGTCTCCACAGACACAGTAATTGAGGGTCTGCATCGCCTCTGCAACTTCTACCGGGAGGTTTTCCCGCGATGAGTAATTCCCAAATTTCTGCTAACACTCGACTTTCCGACTGTACTTGTATCCAGTTGTTTCCAGTAGCTGAGAGTCTGGACTGGCTTACTGAGATTGAAATATAAAACCAAATAAACTCCAGGATTGATAGAAAAAATTCCGCAGGGAAAACCAATAGAATTAAAATTCTTAAAATATGTCTGTATCCATACAAAATAAAATTATTTATGTTTATAATAAAAAAGTTCCGGGAACACAATGCTCAATAAAAAATGCCTTAATTAAAATTTTGGCACAACATACACGTGCCTAAAAAGAAAAATACACAACCACATTAGCAATATATGTATGGAAACAGAAAATGCCAGTCCATAACATAAGGCTTAATTAATAAACCAGGTAATTAATCATAATGTGTACATAATTGATTAACCATACCTATGTGTAAAAACATGTGCTCAAAGTGCTGTAGTGCAACTGTGCAAGCATTAATACACACTATAATAGTGTAACCTAATCACAAAAAAAAACAAATAACGTGCTGTGTAATGATTAATACCTGTAAGCCTATATGCGCTGTGTGGAATGTCCTAGAACGCACCCCGACACGCGTTTCGGAAAATAGATCTCCTTCGTCCTGAGTCCTTGAGACATGGAAAGATTTATTCTTTACTAGTATCTTGCACTCTGTATATTGTATAACTATATATTTTTTTGTAAATTTTTGTTTCACAACTTGTTATGTATGTTAATTAGTAAGGTCTGTGATCCTATATAGGGAATGACCTTTAGCTAATTCCCTCACCTGGACCCGTAGAAGCGAGTAATCGCGAAACGGCCGTTGTCCGGCACCTCCCTCCCCTAGCATTCCTCCACGTCCTGCCTGTCCACACATTTGATGGAAATTATGTGAAATAAAGACTCACCTTTTTTTCAGCTACATTGGTGAGTGCTGCAAATTTCTTCTTTTTTTGCTTCACATTGAAATAACTATTATTATGAAGTAAATTAAGGCTGACAAGCTTCAGTAATAAGAATTGATGTTTTTGGCATTGAAATGGGCACTGTAGGTGTGTTTACTGTCCTCCACTCCCTGCCGACTTTGAAACACGAAACCCAATGCAAGTCAATGGGGAAACAGTCGGCCTCCGACTTTTCCCTATAGTCGGCCGATTTCGTTCGACCCGACTTTTGAGAAAGTCGGGTTTCATGAAACCCAACTCGACCCGAAAAAAGGAAGAGTCGCTCATCTCTACTAGTGACCCCATGGATGCAGTGGACTTCCATCTTCCTTCCGGGAATCAGGTAGACAGGGAGTATGGTGCTCACCAGGATTACCGAGCTCCCTGAGTTCAGAAGTCCACTCTCACTCTCTCCATTGTTCTCCACAGTACACCTCTGTGACATCTTGTCAGATGGATAGACAGTACATAATCCTGGACTTGTGCTATTCTAATGTTGTTCCTGGCAACAGTCCTTCAGCGTTGCCTTTTTGGGGCCACCACCCCTATATTTGGACTCCACCCCTTTAAGATTACCGCCCCCTTTTCGGACTCCACCCCTTTCTGGGCAACCATCCCTGTTTGGGTTACCGCCCCATTTTTTGACTCACCCCCTTTTGGGGCAACCATCCCTGTTTGGGTCACTGCTGTATTTTGGGACCCCACCCCCTTTTGGGCAACCATCTCTCTTTGGGGTGCATGCCCAGGATCTCTCAGGACCTCACTGCCAGTGCACGGCAGTCTATCCACTCCAACAGTTCCTCTCAGCGAGGCTTTGCACAGCTCTGCCTGGCTCTGTCTGGCCACACAAGGCTCTGCACGGCCCTGTACAGCGAGGCTCCACACTCCTCTGCAAGGCTGTGCACCTCTTTGCATGGCTCTGCACAGCTATGCACCACTCTGCATGGCTCTGCACGGCTCTGCAAGGCTCCACTCTAGTAAAATACAGTTGTAGTATACATAGTATATGTGAAAACCAAAACTGGTTATTTACATGATAAGATGTTTCAACCCACATATAAATATTAACATTTAAGGACTTTTAAGGACAACTGCAGTCTGAATAGAGAGCAAACCAATGATCAAGCAGTCAGAGGTCCCATAAAAAAAGAATTTTATTGGTAATACATATAAAAACATGGACACTTCGGTACATGGAAACAGGGGGAAAGGAAACGTGCACAATGGCATATGAAAGCCGGGTACACCACCCGCACAGACCCAGGTTAGCCAGCCCTATAGAATATCATGGACAGTGTTAGGGTAAAGACCTATATAGGAGGTCCAAGGGCACATATATCAGAAGCCGGTGATTGCACAATCTATATAGCATGTACCAAAAAAATTAGACATAGAGCAAGTGCTCATATTTACAACCGGTAGCTAAAGAAACTCTCCAATGTGGCAACAAAGAAATAATCATATTACCCTGAGGAAGGAGCCCAGGGCTCCGAAACGCGCATCAGCGTAGGCTGGCGTCACCCTGCTTTCACTGCTCCCAGGTAATGCTGCAAGCTAAATACCCTTCAATTGCGGGTTTTGATATGAGCACTTGCTCTATAATTAATTCTTTGTTGCCACATTGGAGAGTTTCTTTTGCTACCGGTTGTAAATCTGAGCACTTGCTCTATGTCTAATTTTTTTGGTACATGCTATATAGATTGCTTAATAAAGAAAATTTAGAGGGCAGTTGTGGCGACACGCGTCCGGCATCTCCACAAGCTTCCCCAGCAATAGATATGCCTATATGATTGTATTTATCTTCCATTTGGAGGGACGGGTATCCATTGCATTTGATTGGTTTTTTGTATGTATGTCATTTGTGACAATACTACTATGCATTTCTGGGAATTTTTCCCTTCCCTCCCTGTGGATTTCTCACATGTTTACACATGGTGATTGAGGTTATTGGGGATCGTTTACGGCTGCATTTCTACAGCTATATTAGCATGTTGGTGACAAATTAATAGGTATTGTTTTACCTCTTTACAAGTGTAGTTGATTTATTATGGTTATATTTAGTAATTATCTTGTGCGATTATCACTGATTTCTACATCCATTGTCCTGTATGCTATATTGCTATATAGATTGTGCAATCACCAGCTTCTGATATATGTGCCCTTGGACCTCCTATATAGGTCTTTACCCTAACACTGTCCATGATATTCTATAGGGCTGGCTAACCTTGGTCTGTGCGGGTGGTGTACCCGGCTTTCATATGCCATTGTGCACGTTTCCTTTCCCCCTGTTTCCATGTACCGAAGGCTCCACTCTGCACAGTTCTGCTCCACAGATTTAATGGACCCACCGATCCACCGCCAGCTGCCCGGAGTTCGTGGACCCGCCGATCCACAGCAAGCCGCCCGGAGTTCGTGGACTCGCCGATCCATGGCAAGCCACCCAAATGTGTACTCCTCAAATACCTGCTGCAGTCCTCCCAGATATCCTCTGGACCGATGCCTGCATTTTCCACCAACTGTAGGGACTGTACTCACTCCGGTGCGATAGGAGGAAGACAGGAGGCACTTTCCTTTAAAATTCCACATGGGTTTATTTGCTTCATAAACCCGGAAGCACCAACAAAAAAGGAAAACAGCCTTTGGAGCAGAGAAAACAAAGCATCAGTGTCCATATTACAGTCCTCTAGCTCCTCTGAGAGCTATGTGTTCTCCCAAGACACCAGCCACTGCTAACTCACATGGCTAGATCATATGACCCTGAGCTCACACAGGTCCTGGCAGGATTCTGCTCCCTCAGGCCTGTGGGCACACAGGCTGGGGTAATGTCCAGCACTCAGGCTCAGTCTGGAGCCACACACACAGGAATACTTTTCCTTCTCTGCCCACAGACAATGGAGGTCTTCACACCTTCAGTCACAGACCATGTGCCAAACAACAGCCTCCATTACACAAACTGTAACCACACCCACATGGGAGGTATATGGGTAGCCAGAACAACCCATCTCTCATAGTGCACCCAGACCCAGGTGCACTAAACATCATCTTAGTCCTCACGTGCACTAAAACAAAATACTCCGGGTGGCATCGCAGGGAGCAGTCATCTCTGCGACACATACTTCTCATCGCTTATATGGCCATTAGCCTCCTTACATACAATAGAAATTCCCTGAGTGCTTGAAAAAAAAAACTAAATTGGAATTAACAAAAAATTAGGACAGCTGTAAGTTAGAAAATTACGCAGAAAAGAAGTAAATAAGCTGTGAAATTAATAAATATAAATGTGAGAACTTTAGAAGAGAATGTACATGTTAAATTATTCATTAGAATGGAAAACTCTGGGTAAAACTGACATGTAAAACAAATAAGGAATTTTAATTGACCATAAACAATTGTAGCAAGCAGAGTCAGGCAGCTGCTACCTCACAACATAAGGTCATCAAAATGGGCATATATGCACATAACAGGAAAATACAGATAAATCAGTACTAACACAAACCTGCACGACACACTACATGTAACTCAGCCAATCAATTACATCTCATTAGAGCAGCCACTGTGCATAAATTTAATAGATCTATACCAAGGTGCACTGCACTATCATTTATTTTATGTCTTTAGATCCATCTAGCTCTGCTTACTTATAAATCACCAGAATGGAATATTATGCAAAATTTTCTGCACGGGTGGGTGAACAAGATAAACTGTAATTAATGAGGGAAATCAAAAATTAAACAGAATGGGTAGACTATAATATCCAGAAATATAAAAAAAAAATTATGATTATTTATTTTAGAAAAAGATTGTTGAGTTCTTACCTGATCACCATAGTATAAACATATTAATAGTCAATACGTAGATTTCTATCATTATTTATGTTGACACTGTAACTAAAACAATGGGCATACACTATGTGTAGAGAAATAAAAGTTATCTTTTATGATATTGCAAAAACTTTAATCTTTACTGTACAAACAGTATGAATAATGAACACTCTGCCTGGAGAAGTTTTCCTAGTGAATTCACTAAAAAAAGCTTGTGCTTACAAGTAATGGCCAGCTTTTATGAAATGCTATCTTCACTATTGTGCAACCTTAAAAATAAAAACCTCTGGAGTCTGTGTAATTTGTATAGATCTGTTGTCAAAGACCTAACGAGCCACAAAAACATATACATGAAGAGATGAGAGTCCGATTTTGGTGCTGATATCCGTCTCGAGAACTGGAACGATGTCATCAACTTACAATTCCAACATATCAATGGGTCTTCATGAGAGTTATTTCAAATTGTTAAATAGGTGGTACTATACCCCGACGAGGTTATCACATTTTAACACAGAGCTAGCTTCCTTGTGCTGGAGAGATTGTGGACACCAATGGAACCTCTACCATATTTTCTGGAGTTGTTCAAAACTCAAAAACCTCTGGCTTCAAGTCACACAGCACATTAACCTCATTGCTAAGGACTTCACAATTACACCCGAAAGAGCATTTCTTTCATTAGACATGGAACAATTTGATGATTCGGTAAGACACATTATCATACACATCCTCTTAGTGACCAAGACCATGTTAGCACAATGGTGGAAGAAAGCAGAGGTTCCCATGTTTTCAGACATACTTGACAAGATAGGCCGACACAGCGATTTAGAACGCAGATTTGCGATTAACAACAATCACATTCACAAATACTCAAAAAAATGGAAGACCTGGAACAACAAATTTCATATCAAATAGACTTAACAAGAGGCACTATATTTTGAAGTTTAAACCTGGGCGCTTTAGTACTGGGATGCTGTATCTCCTTCCAAGAATGTTACCCCATAATAAGGATTGTCGATTTTTTTTTCTTTTATGTTGTTATTCGATATACGTTATTCTCTGCCTATTTGTGGGTTCTCTAGTTTTTAAATTTTTTTTACGTACCTGTACAAGGTTGTTTATTCCCCACTCCCTTCCCTCCCTTCCTACCTTCCTTTCCCTACCCTGTTTATTTCTTAAAAAAACAATAAAATTATTTGAAAACAAGTAATGGCCAGCTTTAATGCCATACCAAACCAGGACTAGGTTCCGCCATAATTCCACCCATCTCTGAACTGCTGTTTTAGTTCACCATGATATATCCGGGACTTTATGAAAAACAAAAAATGTGCCTAAACACTAACAGGCAGATAGTTGCGGTCACAGATCGCTCCTGCCAGGGATTCAGCTGCGTCTGCTGACATCACATTGGCAGAGAGGAGGCTTCTTTTCTGTTCCGCTCTGTTGACAGGACGAGAACTTCGGACATCATTCTGATTGACAGCCAGATTCCCACTGCCTAACTCGGGGAGCCGGCTGTCAATCAGAATGACGGAGGAAATTCATGCCCCGTTGTATCAACAGAGGCAGCTGAATCGACAGCAGGAGCTATCTGTGACCTCTCTGTGCACCATGCAAAACAGGCAGGTAGGTAGAAACTACCTGCCTTGTAGAGCTTGGGCACATTTTTTAATAAAAAACCGGATATACCCTTTCAATATAATATCTCTATCTGTAAAATAATTGAGACTTTAGAATGTAAATATTGCACAGTAATGGAGAACAAGCCTGCAAAATTATCAGGTTCCTTTTAACATCTGACTCGCATGTGATTGACAGTAAATATGATTTATTAGTTACCTTAGCAGTCTGGCATCGAACACTGTTTCCACATCCTGGAGAACTGAAGGTAGATATTTCAGAGCAGCAACCTTAAAATACAAAAAAATCAACACAATGATATTAGTAAAAATGTATAATTCTTTCCATGGAGGTAATTGGGAAGGAAAAATCTATAATTGAGAGGCCTTAAGGGTTTTACTTTAGTCACTAGAATAACCAGATACCCTGCTGGTATGAATAACAGAAATAATAGTATGTATTTTCACTAGATTTCCTTTTTTGCTGGGAAATATTTGCCCTATATGGTGTTATGTGTTATTTTTTATAACCTTTTCTAGAACTTCTGTTAAACGTATGTATAATATATACATGCATATACAGTGGGTGAAAGAAGCATTTAACAAGTCACCAATTTTTTAAGTAAATACATTTTTTAAGGTGTTATTGACTTGAATTTCTCCCCAGATGTCGGTAGCAACCCATCCACTCATGCAAAGAAATCAAACCAGAGATTTCAATAAATTAAGTTCATATCAACTGGTTCAGCTTATAGCCTTCAAAATGGTGCCTCGTTATCAAGGTGTAACACAACACATATCATGATCGGTGTGAAGAACCACACCACGCAGCTCTGTATAATGTTACTAATGCGACTGCTGGCATGGCTCAACACTCGTTCACAACTCAGAAAGGTTGAGAAACTTCTTTCACTAGCACCAGTGAAACAAAGCTTTGTCAGCCCAGTAGGACTGCCACCAGTTCCTCGTTAGATATAAGCCAGATCTGTTAACAGGACTATATTGGGCCAGAAACCAGCATGGGTAGCATGTGAAGTTAAACCGAGAACACGGAGTTGTGGATTCGTTGATTGAGATAAAAGAGCAGCCCAAGGTTTAATTAGGTGGTAGTGCAATAAATATAAGCAGATAACACAAATGACAATTACCAGCTTGATGTTATGCCTTGGTGCTGGCAGCCACATGTGAAATGTGGCATGCTAGCTTTTTCCAGCTTCTTTCATCAGGATACACAGTGTGACCTCACAAACATGAATCAAGGGCCACAGCCTTAAGCCCTTAGTCGTTCACTCCCTTGCCCACCCCGGAATTGTCCTAATTATTTCCTCCTTAGCTCTGGTAGCTGAAACTCTAAAACCTATGATGGATCATAATTTCTCTATGCAAGGTCATAGGATGTTTGTTTTGGCACCATCAGATCCGGATGAGCCACTGTTACGCTTGGAGACCAAACATTACATAACTACCTGGCTTCTACTAGCTCTTCCATATATCTCCCCACTGTGGGGTGATGGGAAGGGGCAGAATGCCCACCTGGGTTTCAACCCATTCTAAGATGTCGAAAATGTAAGCGGTAAATGGGTCAGACATACAAAAACTACATAACTCCTTATAAAATTATGGCTCCAATTTTTGAAGGGGGGGTATTTATTGGAACCAGTTAAGCAGCTTGGCTCCCAGGAGGGGTTCATCCTGCCAGGAAGGCCTTGGTTCCAGCTAGACTGCTGGAAGGAGGAGTTTTTCCACTTTAGAGCTTTGGGAACTGGACCATCAGCTGAGCCAAGTGTCCTGTCTCAGCTTCACACTTTGGAGGAGGTCTATAGTCTTGGACCAGATACGATACATTTGATGGGCATAAAGTTATATCCCCGATATTCTTTACAATGGGAAAATCCAGTGTTTAGTCTCAACTGTGTTTAGTCTCATTTTACGAACATAATTGTCCAGTGTGGTGAAATCCCACCAAATTTTCATTTCATTAATTTTTCAAATTTCTTAATGTCCACAGCAAATAAATGTGAATTGGAATCAGCATTTGATGATAATACATCTGAAGTAAACAATTGTGCGGCTTTATGTGCTCTATCCGGACTCGAATTCATGTTGTAAACACTTCAAAACAGGACTGATACACAACCACAAAATGCTAAAAGAGCTCAGAGTTAAGGTACAAAATTGTCAAAAGATAACTAAGGCTCTAGGTGCATACCAAAAAACAGCTTACATATCAAAATGAGGAAATGGTTGCACTCAATTGCATTAAGGTATATGAATGTGAAATACAAGAAATGTGAATAGCATAATGGCTTTTGAAATTTAAGAAAAACACATGAGATACTTAGCACAAAATTTGGCCAAAAAATGTGAGCCCATTCACTAAGGTCAAGGTGATCTCATTGAACGGGTCCCTAATCTAACTGCCTCATGTGAACACTTACCTCTGGCTAATAACTTGGTAAAGCCTGTATTTATAGGAAGGTCGGAACCAAATGTGATTGGATGGTGAATGGGCTCACAGGCTCGCTTGGCCACCCTTGAGAGGTCTCTAGCAGCTGCGCAGGCCACAGATGCTGCTGTACAGGCACTCACAGATGCCGTAGGGCGTATGTCCATGTCCTCCCTTGTGCCGACAGTTACCCGCCTCCCGTTGCCCGAAAAATTCTCTGGGGATGGCGCCTCCTGCAGGGGTTTCATCAGCCAGTGCTCTATACACCTGGAGCTGCTGGCTGCGCAATTCCCTACAGAGCAGGCTATGGTGGCCTTCATTATCTTCCTACTGTCGGGCAAGGCTCTGGAATGGGCTACACCTCTATGGCAACGTGGTGACCTCGAGATTTGGACTGCGGCCAACTTGCTAACAGCCATCAAGCAAGTATTTCTCGGTCCTCGGGTCACGCATGATACATCTCTGCAGCTGCTCGCCCTTACTCAGGGGTCGCTCTCGGTTAGCCAGTATGCCGTCTGTTTTCGGACACTGGCGTCCGAGTTGGAATGGTCCAACAGAGTGCTTATCCCCGTTTTTTGGCGAGGTCTCGCAGAGCACATGAAGGATGCTCTGTCCACTAGAGAGATCCTCACCAGTTTGGAGGAGCTAATCTCCGTCTCCTCACATATCGACCTCCGTTTTTCGGAGCGCGGTATGGAGCGGGCTCACTCCAAGCGAAGAGCTGTCTCAGCTCCTAAATTTTTTGAACCTCCTGTCACGGTCACGTGTGTCTGGATGCAGCAAGTACCGCAAGGCGAACCCATAAGACACCCGTGACCCTGGATACAGCGCCTCCAGTGGGGCGAATTTAAATAATAAAATGTGCAGCTGGACGTATCTCCAACTGGCCACCTCCAACTGGCGAATTTAGGTATTACACGTTATACATACAGTAATCTGGAAACCCCGCCTCCAGTAAGGCGAATTTAAATAATAAAGGGGAACCTGGGTAACATTAACAATGGTGGGCCCTGCAATAGGGAATAGGGAAGTGGAGACCTCCTGAACTCCCCTGAGCCAGTGTCCCTGCACTCCTAACGTTCCCTATGCCAGTTCCGCACCGGGCGACGCACAGGAACCTAAAAACCCTTGCTCGCCCTGAACCTCAACCCTCACTAGGGAATTGGTCGGTGCGGAAACTAATCCCACCACTGCACTAAGCACACATGAGGGAAAATGACAATACAGGGGAAACACCACTGAGCTTTGCTCTGTTGCGTACGCTCCTAGCAACAGAGCCCACCACCTGTGTGCATCTTCTCCTCCACCCAGATCCATCACCATAACTGGATCCTTCACCATAGTGCAGCCTTGGAGCAGAGTCCACCACCAATTGGAGAAGTCCAGTAACAGAGTCCCAAAGATGAGTTCAGCTCCTGCCCAAAAAGTCAAGCATGCTTGAGTCCAGCTCTCAGCAACCAAGTCCCGCATGCTGAGTGCAACTCTCTCCATAGTCGTCACTCCGCCAAGCCATGCAAGCACTTCCTGCCAACACCATAAACTGTGACTCCTCCACGCCATGCCAGCCCTTCTTGCAGACCACCTAGCTGCCACTCATCCACTCTGGCAGGGCTGCGCAGGACTCATGTTCAGCTCCTTCATCACCCAGGCTTCCTTCCCAAATGACGAACTCACAATATCACCAACAGTGATTGAACACACCTGGCTCTCTTTTATAGAGCCTAACACCTGATTTATAATTACGTGCACTAAACCAAAGAAACTAAAGTGCACTACCACTCACCACCACCGAGCCACTTAGAATGAACGACACCAAGTGTAATAATTCTAATGGCCACCGGGGGGCAATCACATCACTTTGGCACCTAGCCAAAGGAAAAAAAGTTCACTTATCCATTTAAACTGTCAGATCCACGCTGGATCATGACAGTACCCCCTCCTTAATGAGGGGCCTCTGGACCCTCAAGACCACTCCCCATTAGGGAAACACCAACAGCGGGGACGCCCAGATCCTGAGTTCACCCCACCCCTACCTGAAATTTCAGGTTTATAACAAACACACCGCTGGTATTGGCAATAATGTTCGTTTTGGAGGCACCACTCATTTCCACAGCGCCGACCTGGGGAACGATTTATGTATGTGTATGTTTGCTATGAACTGATGAGACTCCACAACACACTTCCACAAGATGTTTTTTGGTGGCCACCCATACATGCTCGTTCACACACAGGTCCGGACCTGAACGTTTATTGCACACATTCGTATGTCAATTTTTGGTGAACTCATTCTGGACTGACAACAGAGGCGTCCCCCTGCGTCACCACACTCACACCCCCGCTATTCACCAAGGGACACCACTCTTCCAACCCTTTCACCACGAGGTCTGCGCCTCCCAGGGATGGTAATGGCGAGGGTAGAGATATGCCCCCACTTCCCTGCAGCGCACCTTCTGCTCACACCAGGAGGAGAAGGGACCGGGATATGGAGGAAATATACACTCGCTGGTCGCCTTCCTCCACACGACCAGGAGGGGGCGGCCTCTTCGGTGGTATTGAAGATTTGGCGTGAGCCCCGCGAACTATCACCAGTCTGCTCACTACAGGGACGTATCCCTTCACCTCGGGGAACCCCAGACAGCACCATGGGGAACACCAACTCCACCCACCTGTCTGGTTACGTCCACCTGTATGAACAAGTCCCGCTCCCCAGCAGCGACTCAAGGGGGCTTTTGCCAGACCAACAATTTGCCAAAGCCGCCATTTTGATTTCCTGGTTACCTGAGCAGAGGCCCCAGACCCTGATAACTGCTGCTGCAGCGGCTCTAAACACCTTGCCGCTCCCCACTCACCTCAGTGAGGCCTGGCAGCAATTACTCAGCGGTCTCCACATGGCCAAAGCTCACCAGAAAAAAAAAGTTGGGTTGGTGATAATGTCACGGTCATGTGTGTCTGGACGCGGCGAGTACCGCAAGGCGAACCCATAAGACACCCGTGACCCTGGATACAGCGCCTCCAGTGGGGCGAATTTAAATAATAAAATGTGCAGCTGGATACGCCGCATCCAACTGGCGAATTTAGGTATTACATGTTATACATGCAGTAATCTGGAAACCCCGTCTCCAGTAAGGCAACTTTAAATAATAAAGGGGAACCTGGGTAACATTAACAATGGTGGGCCCTGCAATAGGGAATAGGGAAGTGGAGACCTCCTGAACTTCCCTGAGCCAGTGTCCCTGCACTCCTAATGCTCCCTAGGCCGGTTCTGCACCGGGCAACGCACAGGAACCTAAAAACCCTAGCTCGCCCTGAACCTCAACCCTCACTAGGGAATTGGTCAGTGCGGAAACTAATCCCACCACTGCACTAAACCCACATGAGGGAAAATGACAATACAGGGGAAACACCACTTAGCTTTGCTCTTTTGCGTACACTCCTAGCAACAGAGCCCACCACCTGTGTGAATTTTCTCCTCCACCCAGATCCATCACCATAACTGGATCCTTCACCATAGTGCAGCCTTGGAGCAGAGTCCACCACCAATTGGAGAAGTCCAGTAACAGAGTCCCAAAGATGAGTTCAGCTCCTGCCCAAAAAGTCAAGCATGCTTGAGTCCAGCTCTCAGCAACCAAGTCCCGCATGCTGAGTGCAACTCTCTCCATAGTCGTCACTCCGCCAAGCCATGCAAGCACTTCTTGCCAACACCATAAACTGTGACTCCACCACGCCATGCCAGCCCTTCTTGCAGACCACCTAGCTGCCACTCGTCCCCTCTGGCTGGGCTGCGCAGGACTCATGTTCAGCTCCTTCATCACCCAGGCTTCCTTCCCAAATGACGAACTCACAATATCACCAACAGTGATTGAACACACCTGACTCTCTTTTATAGAGCCTAACACCTGATTTATAATTACGTGCACTAAACCAAAGAAACTAAAGTGCACTACCACTCACCACCACCGGGGCAACAAAGACTGAATGACACCACGTGTAATAATTCTAATGGCCACCGGGGGCAATCACATCACTTTGGCACCTAGCCAAAGGAAAAAAGTTCACTTATCCATTTAAACTGTCAGATCCACACTGGATCATGACACCTCCTGAGCTGTTTGAGCCAGAGGTTATACCTCCTGAGCCCATGGAGGTGTCTCGTACCGATCTCAACACAGACTCTGATCAGGAATCTATTTGCGGTTGTCACCATGTATGTGCGGTTTCTCCGGAAGCCAGCTCCCCGCAATGGTCAGAGTCTGAACCGGTCACTGAGACTTATGTCCCTCCTCATTTTAGGGCTCAAGTTCTTGCATGGGAGCATGCCTCCCATGCACCTTAACATCGAGGTTATATGCAAATCTCAAAGCTCTTGGCCGGAGTGCATTGGTGGCCTCATAGAGCTCGGGATATTAAAAAATGTATCCAGGCTTGCACTTCATGTGCCCAGGTTAACCTTCCTAAGCGGAGAGTGGTGACAGTCGCTGATTCACGGCGGCGTTCTGTTGCTTCGCCAGCTCCTGCCATCTCCCAGGTGTCTCTTTTGAAACATGGTGACCTTGCTTCCACTGATGCCTTCCAGGTGTCCCGGTTTACTGTAACACCTACCAGGACATCAAGCTCACCTTTGGGTGGTTTGAGCCCAGGTTGATGGTTTGGGAGGCTCAGGGAGGAGGGGGCCCTAGGAGGGGGGGGTAATGTTAGGAGTCTGATTTCTCCCTTCCCTATGGTGAGATCTAGACCCTTACATGCTGCAGTCTCCTGCGTTTCATCTGCAGTAGAGGAGATTGCAGAGGAGAGTGCCTTGCGGCAACTCTCTCCAGAGGCTAAGTCCTCTGTTCCCTCCACTGAGCATGCTCATGGGACGAGCTCCCATTGGAGTTCGGGAGTCACATGCTCAGGTCCTGTGTCTAATCCTATTGGCTCCTCCTGGAGCCTTGGAGATTTCCGGAAGGTCCCATTTGGTATAAAAAAGCGCGCATGGCTGTTCCGCCATGCGCTAGTATTTCATACTTGCTGCTGTATGTAAGATGATGGATGGTTGGACTGATGATTGACTTATTAAGAAACCCCTTCCCTCTGATAATACGATTGTGTGAGTATTTGGGTACAGCCAGTAGCAGCGCTAGCGCGCATATGCTCCATCTTGCTCAGCAGCTTAGCGTCTGCATTGCGCCAGCATTATTGCAGCGCCTTGCCAGCGGTTCAGTGGTTGCCGCGCTGCAGTTGCAGCTTTACTCTACGTCCGCGGTTGCGACGCTTTGCAGTGGTTGACGGTAGGTCTAGACGGAGTAGTCCTGCTGTTTAAGGCTACACCTGTGACCGCGAATACCGCGACTGTATCGCTGTGAGTTTGTGACTCTGAACAGACTCAGCAGCTAATTTAAGTTTATTAGCCTGCAGCTCTGTGAGCATAACAGAGCTTGCTTTTCTGCACTGGGTGTCGTTTAACCCTTGTGCACATTACCGCCTTAGTGCTCTGCCTCTCTAGCAGCGGTTTTTCCATCCACCGCATGGTGGACCCCGAGTGGCGAAGGCACTTTATTTTTTATTTAGTGTCTTCTGCCACTCCTAACATCCCCGACCTTACACCCGCTGTACTACAGAACGCCAGTGACTGTGTGTCCGCAGTCTCCAACATCATGTCCGCTCTCTAGCTGAAACTCAACCGCTCCAAAGCTGAACTTCCTCTGCCCCTGCCGTCTACTAACCTCCCTAAATCTGACATTTCCCTCTCCGTGGGTGGCACTATAATAGCACCCCAGCAGCAGGCGCGCTGTCTGGGTGTTATATTTGACACCAATCTCTCCTTCACGTCCCATATACAATCTCTTGCCGCTTACACCTAAAGAACATCTCTAGAATCCGCCCTTTTCTCACCATGGAAACAAAAACCCTCACTGTAGCATTGATCCACTCCCGCCTGGATTACTGCAATGCTCTATTAATTGGCCTCCCCGTTACTCAACTATCCCCTCTCCAGTCCGTACTTAATGCAGCAGCCAGGGTCATCTATCTGTCTAATCGGTACTCGGACGCGTCCGCTCTTCTCCAGTCCTTACACTGGCTGCCCATTCATTATAGGATCCAATTCAAAGTACTTGTTCTCACCCACAAAGCTCCCCACAGTGCAGCACCCCCATACATCTCCTCCCTCATTTCTGTCTATTGGCCTAACCGACAGCTGCGCTCTGCAAATGACTTTCGTCTAACCTCTGCACTAATCCGTACCTCCCACTCCCAACTCCAAGACTTCTCCCGCGCTGCGCCAATCCTCTGGAATGCTCTACCCCAAGAAATTAGGACTATCCACAATTTGCATAGTTTCAGGCGCTCCCTCAAAACACATTTGTTCAGAGCGGCCTAGCACGTTCACTAATCAAAATCATTCTAAGTGTGCATGAGTAGCCCATTCACTATCTCCATCCATCCCTCACTCCCTCAAGATGGCTGGACCATTATTGTAAATACAAAATACAGGTGTGTATTTACAATGGTGTATCTCCCCCACCTCATTGTAGATTGTAAGCTCTCACGAGCAGGGTCATCTTATTTTACTTTAATTATTGTATTGTTAAAGTTGTTACTTATGACTTATGTTTTGAAACTGTTAAACTGTAAAGCGCTGCGGAATATGTTGGCGCTATATAAATAAATATAATTATTATTATTATTATTATTATTATTAATGAGATCACCATGACGTTGGTGAGTGGGCTCACATTTTTTGGCCAAATTTTGTGCTAAGTATCTCATGTGTTTTTCTTAAATTTCAAAAGCCATTACGCTATTCACATTTCTTGTATTTCACATTGATATACCTTAATGGAATTGAGTGCAACCATTTCTTCATTTTGATAAGGCTCTAGGTGTGCACGGTAAAAAACTATGGACAAAATTAGACACAAACCAGCTCACCTGTCACGGCATGTGGTGTGATGAAGCACGGACCCCGAGTAGTCATCACGTAAAACATGGAAAAAGAAGGAAATTATCCATCCTCCAAAAAAGTTGTAGTTTTTAACCATGCACACTTAGAGCCTTAGTTAGCTGGATCATTTCCTTCCTTTTCCATGTTTTTTGTGATGACTACATGGGGTCATGTGTCTGACATGCCGGAATTTGTGGGATAATTGAACTCCATTGAGTTCAATCTTCGATTTACATGTAATTTTGATTCTTCTTCTATTTCATTTTTAGACTTAACATTGTGGGGTGTTGAAGGTAAATCTATTATTACATCTACTTATTCTAAGCCACTGTCAGGCAATAGTATTCTGCAGGCATATAGCAATCAAATCATCCAAGTCACACCATCAGATCTATACCAGTAGGTGAGTTAACAAGGATCACTAGGAATAGTGACACTTCTACCCTTAAACAGGAGATTGATCTGTGCTGTGACAAACTGAAAAAGAGAGGTTATCCAGGATGATCCCTTGATAGGGCTAAGAGAATTGTGCAAAAGAAGAAACGCTGTGACTTGATATAATTGGAACCGGACATTAATTATGATTCTAGTGACAATAAGTTGGTATGTTCTATCCAATATAGTCCGCAGTCCAATGCAATCAAAGCTCTCATTTTCAAAAATATTCCCATCCTTTATGAAGATGACACCTTGTCTACTATTTTATCATCAGGCTGTCAAGTTGTAGCAAATAAGGCTACTACATGGGCAACTATTCTATCGCCGAGTTTTTTCTTTGGCAAAGATTTTATTCTTTTAAACAATGGGGAGAGGGGAAGACGGGGGGGGGGGATGGGAATGGGAAGAGAAGGAAAGATAAGGGGAAGTAGGGAAATTACAAGTTGACATCATGTACAGAAAATGCAAAACATGCATTAATGATGTCATTTTAAAAACGTATCTTGCCAACGCCTAAATATGTAGAATACAAGATTGTACAATAGAATAATAGCAATAAAGAACATAAAAACACACAAATGAGTATAATGAGTGTCATTACAGATCTAACTCTATGTCAAATAGTAGATACAAGATCAGTTATGTCAGAGGCAAAACTAAAACAGCTTTTCTTATAGCAAGATTACTAAGTGTTAAAGGATTCATTCAAGTAATAGGAGTAGGGAAAGTTTGGTCCCATTTAGACCATTTCCTGTAGAAGTTACTGAATTGGTCATTAGCCAATGCGAAATGCAACTCATGGGATCTATGTTGTGCGATCAACTGTAAGATATCATCAACTTTGGGAAGGAAACGGTTCTTCCAATGGAATGCAATGGAATTTTTTACCACAAGACAAACATGGATGACTATATCTTTTAAGGCATGGTCCAGTTCCTCTAGATTAAGGGAAAGTAGGGCCGAGTGAGGTGTGAGGGTTGTGGTTTTGCCTGTAAGTTTGCTAATGATGCGGGAGGAGATCTGCGACCACAAGATATTAACTGTTGGGCAACTCCAGAAAACATGTAGGATGTCTCCCTTCTGACCGCAGTCCCTCCAGCATAGAGGCGAGTGCGTAGTCCCAATATGGGCAAGTCTATTGGGGGTATAGTACCAACGTGATACAACCTTAAAATGGGTCTCCTGCAATGACATGGAGAGTACGGAGTGATATGATAAAGAGAGAGAGTCCTCCCAGTCTTCTACAGTGAAGGAAGAGTTTAAGTCTTTCTCCCAACTCAGCATTGAAGGGCTTTTTGTCAAGGCCGTATCTTGGTTGTAGTTATCATAAACAAAGCCATGACTCCAGAAAATACGATGACCACAATTATTTAGTATTTTTATGGATGACTCATTGAAGTTTAGTTTCTTGTCGAGCAATATTTTTATATTATCCTTAAGAGTAAGGTATTCGAGAAACAGGGACGAGGAGATGATATGTGTAGTTTTTAGTGTTTGAAAGGATAAAAATTCCGTCCCGTTAAAAATGTCTTCTAAGTTTGATATTTTTAAATCTGCCCAGATGGGGGATAATGAATGGTTAGTCATAGAGTAAATGAGTGTTAGGGGGAGTTTCTTAAGGATGGTCGTTTTATGGGATCCTCTCTTTGGTTTAAAGATCTTAAACCAGGCGAGTGCAACAGCTTGAAAGATTGGATGAGCAACAGAGTTTGGAAGGTTGTTAGCTATGGCATTATAGATTATGGATCTAGGGTGCTTATTGTTAAGTGTAGATCCTAAGTCAAGCCAAGCCGGGGGATCTGAATCTATTAACCAATGGGCACTTTGCTTAAGTAACAAAGAATAATAGTGGGCTGTGATGTTAGGGATGCTTATACCTCCATTCAATCTTTTCTTAAATAAAGTTTGAGTGGCCGTTCTGGGCTTCTTATAGCCCCAAATGAAAGAATTAATCTGTGCCTGTAAGTTAGAAAGATGGATAGAAGGGATAGGGAGTGGTATACACCTTAAAATGTATAATATTTTTGGCAAAGTAAAAAGCTTTATTGTAAGGATCCTTCCCCACCATGATAGAGATCTATCCCTGAAAATCACGCAATCCTTATTTATTAATTCAGATAGTTTTTTAAGGTTGGATTTCACTAACCCAGTGAGGTTACTGTTCACAGTGATTCCCAAATAAGCAAATTCCTTGTCACACCAGTTAAGACAGGTTACAGTTTTAATACATCTGGTTTGGTCCTTACTGATGTTTAACGGGAGAATGTTAGACTTGCGTTCATTGATTTTAAAATTGGACAATGATGAGAATTTGTTAATTTCTGAGAGCGCCTCAGGGATGGAGATCTCGGGTTTGGTTAAAGTTAGGATAACATCATCAGCAAAAAGACTGATCTTATGATGACGATTTAAGGTGTTTAATCCTACTATTTGGGGTTTTTTTCTGATCTGTTCAGCCAGAGGTTCCATAGCTAAATTAAATAGAATGGGGGAGAGGGGGCAGCCTTGTCTAGTGCCATTTGATATGGTAAGTGGCTCTGAGACATGGTTGTTACAAATTACACTGGCTCTTGGGTCTGAATATAGGGCCATGATGGAGGATGTCAGATTATCATCGAACCCGAATTTTTTGAGTGTCTGCTTGAGAAAACACCAACTGAGGCTGGTTTCATATTAGCGCTTTTTAAGCGCATGCACAGCCGGGGGTAGCTCCGCCCCCGAGCTGACTCTCTGACCGGCGTGCCCGCCCCTTGCTTGTAGCGCCGCCTCCTAGCGCACAGCGGCGCCTGCGATCGGCGCACCCTATCTTTAGCATAGGGTGCGCAGATCGTGCGCAGGCCGTGCGCTAGTTGCGCTTTGACCTGCGCTGCGCACTTTTGACGGTGAGCCGAGCACGCCGAAATCCTAAAAGTTTGATTTTGGCGCGCACGGCGCACCGTCAAAAGTGCGCAGCGCAGGTCAAAACGCAACTAGCGCACGGCATGCGCACGATCTGCGCACCCTATGCAAAAGATAGGGTGCGCCGATCGCAGGCGCCGCTGTGTGCTAGGAGGCGGCGCTACAAGCAAGGGGCGGGCACGCCGGGCAGAGAGCCGGCTCGGGGGCGGAGCTACCCCCGGCCGTGCGTGCGCTTAAAAAGCGCTAATGTGAAACCAGCCTAAGTCTGTCGAATGCTTTCTCGGCATCGAGTGACAACAGAGCCATGGGTGTTTTCGAAGAGTTAGCCCATTTTATGGTATTGATGATTCGCCTTGTTGCATCGGCTGGTTGTCTCCCTTTTGTAAAGCCCATCTGATCATTGCTTATCAGTTTAGGAATTATCAGACTTAGCCTATTCGCTATGATCTTAGAATACAACTTAATGTCTGTGTTAATTAGTGAAATAGGGCGGAAGTTCTCTATGGATTCAGGATCCCCTTTCATTTTGGGGATGACTGAGATCGAAGCCATCAGCATTTCGGATGGAAACGCTCCCTTTCCTGAGGCATAATTGAACATCTCGGTAAGGTGAAGGGAGAGAGAATTGTTGAAGGCTTTGTAATAGGCGTTGCTTAGTCCATCGGGACCTGGGGATTTGTGAAGAGTAAGTTTCTTGATGGTGTCTTCAATTTCAATAGAAGTAAACGGGGCTGACAAGAACGCTATATCATCGGAAGATAAAGAAGGCATATTTATTGTTGATAGATAGTTATCAATTTTTTCTAGGTTTTGGGAAAGCGGCTTAGGGTCAGGGTTTAAATTATACAGCTTGGCGTAGAAGTTCGCAAATTCATTTGCTATTTCCTGGGGATGCGAAAGTTTAGAGCTACCATTAATCGAGTTAATTCTATTAATTTTATTATGAATTCTTTTGTTTTTGATTCGGTTGGCCATGTACCTTGTGGGTTTATTGAGAGACGTGTAATAGTTATACTTAGCTGAATTCCCCCTATGAAGCAATAGTAAAATCTTCTGAGTCCTGAGTTCTTGTCTTAGTTTAGCAAGTTCTAATTTTAGGGTGGGAGATGGTGAGGCAAGGTTCACAATGGTACTTTCAAGTTTACGGATTGATAGTAGAGTGGCGTTAATTTTTTCTCTATTCTCTTTCTTTAATTTAGACGTAATGCTAATAATGACGCCTCTCACAACTGCCTTGTGAGCACACCAATTAGTGAATGGGTTTGTCACTTCAGTTCTATTCTCTCTAAAGAAGTTATCTAAAGCTTCCTGGATGACAGTCTTGTGGATTGGATTATGTAAAATGTTTGCACTACACTTCCAGAGTTTGGCATTCTTCAAGGGAGGACCCAATAAAAGTTTGCCAAAAACCGGAGCGTGGTCAGAAATGGTTCTGTTTCCAATGGAGATTTCCTTAAATCTAGTGAGAGAAAATACATTTGTAACAATCAAATCAATCCTGGATGCGGATTGATGCACCTCAGAGAAATGTGAATATTCCCTCGATGTGGAATTTAAACACCTGAAAGCATCCAGTAACTCATTTTTATCTAACCATGCATTGAGGTTATCATGATTAGGTCTTGAGCTTGAAGAATCCATAATATTGTTGGGAGTGATGTTGAAGTCACCTAAAAGGAATAAATCACCTCTTTTCACAATAGACACCTTTTTCATGACTTTGTTGAGGAATGACACTTGATCTCGGTTAGGAGCATAGATATTGACCAGTGTACATACCTGATCATTCAGTCTGCACACCAAGATATGGAATCTACCCCCCTTGTCCTTGTGTTCCTCCAAGGCTTCGAAGGGGATAGAACTCCCAATCATTGTCAATACTCCAGCTTTCTTTTTCGAGTTACAGGACTCGAAAATATGCGGATATTTATGATGATTAAAGTAAGGGTGATTCTCGTGTAGGAATTTTGATTCCTGGATACAGGCAATGTCTACACGAGAATCTATGAGTTCCTTCCAGAGGATATGCCTCTTTCTTGGACTATTCAAGCCCCTGACATTGTACGATGCCACTTTGAAGCTCATGGTTACAATGCGGTGTGACTGACTTAGGCCTCTTTCACACTTCAGTTTTTTTGCATCAGTCAAAATCCGCCAAAAGGACGGATGCTGGATCCGTTTTAGAACTGATGACAACGGATGCCACCCATCCGTTTTTGTGACGGATCCGCAAAATGAAGAATTTTAAAGGAATCGCAGGAGAGAGAGAGAGAGAGAGAGAGAGAGAGAGAGAGAGAGAGAGAGAGAGAGAGAGAGAGAGAGAGAGAGAGAGAGAGAGAGAGAGAGAGAGAGAGAGAGAGAGAGACTGACTGACTGACTGACTGGAGGATCCGCCAGAAAAAAAAAAAAAACATTGCAAGCTCCGTTTTGAAATCTTTGAGGATGATGACGGGCAGCAACTTTTGGCGGATCCTCAAAAAAAACAGATGCAACGGACAGCAATCCGTCACAATCCACCATTAATGACAGTCAATGGAGAAAAAAAAACGGATCCTCAAAAGAAAATTGAGGATCCGTTTTTTTCAAAACCTGGCGGATTGTGACTGATTGTAAAAAACTGAAGTGTGAAAGAGGCCTAAGGTTAGTCTGCAGCGGAGTTACGCTGGATGCTCAAGGAGAAGGTTGAACTAGCAACACCAAAACTTATAGAACTTTGCTAACTACCAAACCTTTAGTTAACTTGTCGTCAACTTTGAATTTAGCTGCAGCGAAAGGGTTAACACAATAAAGAAATTGTTCAAGTAGTTCAATTACGAAACTACCTCCTTACAACGGGGTCAAGAATGTGGACGGGAAAAAAAAAAAAAGAGAAAACCTCCAATACGAGGTTAATCAGGCCAAAGCTGCCTGTTAAAACAAGGTAATCTTCCATGGCGAAGGCCCAAGTCATTTGCCATGGTTAGGTTGAGCTTCTTTAATAGACCTGAGGAAGTCTGCTCCTTCTTCCGGTGAGAACAGGGGTATTGTCCTCCCTCTGTAGAAAACCAGCAGCTTCACGGGGAATCCCCATTTGTAAAGGATGCCTTTCTCCTTCAGTGCTGATGTTATGCTTTTGAATGATCGGCGTAGATCCAGAGTCTCCTTGGAAAGGTCAGGAATCACTTTGAAATCCAACAAAACTTTCCTGGATCCACACAAGGATCTTAGATGGTTCAGAATCTTCTCTTTAGTTTGATAAAAGTGCACCCTGAGAATGGTATCTCTAGGGACCTCGATAGGGAGCTTAGGAGGACGGGGTAGCCTATGGGCTCTGTCGATGATAAGGTCAGATGGTGTTAGATCAGGGTTGGCCTGCTTAAAGATATCCTGAATATGGCCTGAAAGTTCATCTTGGGAAATGCTCTCTGGGATTCCTCTAATCTTTAGATTATTTCTGCAGCCTCTATCTTCGAGATCCACCATCTTGGTCCTGAGCTTATGTATTTCCGAAGATAGGTATTCCAGGTCCACTGAGTATTCTGACGATCTCTGCTCGAGCTTATGTATCCTCTCCTCCTGGTTTACTAATTTTTTCTCTACCCTCTCACGGAATTCTTGAAACTGCAGGTCAAGTCTTTGACTTTGAATGTCGAGTTTTTTGTCAAGTAGGGCACTTAACTTATTGAATAGGACCTCCATGTTATCCGAGGTTTGTGATTTCGGAGGAGGAATGTCGATATCCAAATTAGACCCAAGTGTTTCCATCTTGGACCTGCTTTTGGCTGGAGTTGTGTTTGGGGAGTAGTCACTAGATTCCTCCTCACACTCAGATATCCCTGCCGTATTTGAGTATTTTTCACCATAGGTTCCCGGCATTCTCCGCTTGGCGTTTATGGAGGAGTCCATGCTTTCTTGTAATTGGACTTCTGGTACAAATGTAACTTTTCTACCACGATCCGCTTGGTGATAGAGGTCTCTCGGAGATCTAGATCTAATGGGGCTCCAAGCATTGACTTGGTCCCTTGAATGATGTCGGTTGTTAAATGATTTGTCAGATTTCAGAGGATTTTGAGCTTTATTTAAGGGCGAGGTTAAATTTTTCCCCCTGGTTTTAATGCCGCTCATGATGCTGTAAGAGGATCCACTTAGATGCTGAACCGCAAAAACTTCACCAGCGATCTCAGAGGGATAATAAAATTGTTCGAGATCTCTGTTGTGACTCCAAATGAGGATGCGCAGAGGGGTCGCAGTGGGCGATATTATTTATCTCAGGATGCGTTCTGCCGGGATCACAGCTGCGATCCGAATGGAAGACGCTCAGGAGAGGTCGCAGGTGTGGTGGAATTGGAGACTGAGATGCGTTCTGAGACTTTGCAGCGTCACCGTTTATAACGCAGCTGCGATCTCGCGTCTCTGCTGATAAAGAGCGCCGACTCTTTCTGGAGAGCCATAACTCTGCCTAGTCTATATAAGCTAAGGGGAGGAGGTCGGGGCGATCTGTCGTGTAATACTCACAGCCCCTACGATCTCCCGTGGTGAGCTTCTTTTTGCAGGCTGCAGCGTCTGGACCGGGGTCTCAAGGGAGACGCAGCTGCGTCCCTGATTATGGAACCAGAGCGGAAGGCTGGGTAAGCCTTACAATAAAATGCTTATTCCCACTTGCAGGTTGAGGGTCCTGACTAGCGTCGCTAGTGTGGGTGAGCTGGGAGCAGGTCCTGAAGGGTTGTGGAATGTTGATTGAGGCTCTGGAAGCAGGGAGGCTGCAGCTCTGGAAGTCCGGGTGGCTGCACAGTGGTAATTTAGTCCGAGGCTTTGCGGCCCAGTGGTGTGGAAGGCCTCAGATGGTTTTTATGCTCCAGGAGGTCCAAAAACGTCGGTTTTGGTGTCAAAATGTTCCTTATAGGGTCAGGGGTCCTTCCTAAAAGGTATCCAGGCAGAATGGCATGAAATAGTCGAGTTGAGAGTCGGGTTGGGAGGTTTTTCTCAGGAGCTCCCTATTCCTAAGTCTCACATGCTAGTGAGCTAGGCCACGCCCCATCGCCAAGTTTTTTCAATCCCAACATAAGAACATGTACTTGGCTGCATCATACTGGTTTTTATCACTGTGGCTCACCTAGATGCAGAACATGTGCCCATTCCATAGTAGCGCATTCATTTTCTGATAGTGGTAATAAAAAACAGTACAAGATTCAACATTTTATTAACTGTAACACCAGAAATGTAATTTATTTAATTAAATGTACAAAATGTAATTTAAGTTATATAGGATGTACAACCCGCATGCTTAAGGTTAGAATTTTGGAGCATATCACTGATATTGTCTCTCTTATTAGGTTGAACCACACCATGTCCTTTGTGTCTAAGCACTTTGTGACTTATCAGAGAAGCACAGCATCTTTGCAGGTCACTGGTATCAAGAAACATTACTTCAGCAAGGGGAGGAGACACAAAGAGACGTCTGATGACGCGAGAAGCATCCTGGATGTTTTGCTTGGATAGTTGTCATCACGCTAGTCTTAATGCGCAAAAGGAGATTATGTTTCACTACTAGTGTGTAACTTTATGTATATTTATATATTTTTGTATATTTTCTATGTCTTTACTTTTTGTGTTTTTGTGATTTTATTCACTTGATTTGTTAGTTATATCATGTGACTTCTTGTGGAGCTTTTATTGGTTGTGGCTGGTATATTACCATGCCACTGTTTGTTCTAAGCAGCTTTTAGAAAGAACACTTCATTGTTCGAAACGCATTGCCGCTACTCACATCCATGTGAATCTCTTCTTGTTGTATTTTGTTTTTTACTCGACAATAAATTTTGGATTTTTTTGTAAGCTGGATCATTTCTTTCTTTAAAAATTGATATGGTGGCCCTATGCTGAGGCAATCTCACACATGTGCCTTGCATGGCTCACGTCCTCAACCTGGTGGTAAAATGATTTCTCTGCCCCTATCCTGGCCTGGGTGAGCTTCTGCAGAAAGCATGGAAGCTGTGGGCTCCCCTCCGCTCTGCCCGCACAGGATGGTTCCGGAGGCTACAACCCGTTGAGGGGGTTGCGCGACCGGAAGTATGGGCGCCATATTGGATACGCCCCACGGTGGAACGCACGCTAATGACCCCTTCTTCCGCTTTGAATTTTGAATGCAGCGGCGGGCTCTCAGGTATATGATATATTTTTTGCTGCACACCTGGCTCTCAGTTATTTGCATCTTCACACCGATTGGACTGCCGGATAGTGGGTGGTATGCAAAACAATCACACCGGTTATTTAAATCCGGTTTCCTAGACTTCTGGTGCCACTATTATTGAAGGTATCAGGCATGAAGCAGCAACAATATTTTTGATAGGACTATTCCTCCTGATGAACCGCTACGGCGGGGAAACGCGTTTATTTTTTGACATTTTTTCAACGTCACTGGGAAGGTGTGTTTTTATGATCATTAATAAAATTGTGTTTTAAGGGGATTTTTATGTACACTAAGTCTTTTCCAATCTCCATTAATTAATTTTTTCTGGTTTAAGTTTGTTCTGATATGGCCAGCTTCTTATCAACCCCAATTAATACTGAACTGTGGGCACAGGATGCCAACCAGGTGTTTTCTACAAATCCATTACTTGATAATTCTGATAGCCCCTCTCTTAAAACTTTATTTAAAGACCTCTATCATGCCTACAAGGAAAATATAAAATCCTGGTGGGAGATAAGGGGGTTGGAAAGTTACATTAAAAATAAAATTGTACCCAAGGGCTTACGTATTAATATACAGCCCTCTCCCCGAACGGCCAATCCTGAGTTTCTTGCTAATTGGACTAAAGAGTCTGTTGAGTCCTCTACTCGTTTTATGTTACTTCTCCTAACTGAGGAGAAAAGGTTGTTTGAGGAATCTACCAAAAAGCTAAATGATCTAATTGAAAAGGCAAAAAAATTTAAAACTGATCCAGATTTTGTACGAAGGGAGGATATTCTTCAAACATCAGTCGAGAAGTTTCAGACCAATCTTAAGGATCGTAAACACTTACAATTTACACGTGATCTGACTGATTTTAAAGAGAACAGGGCTTACGGATATCAAGTGGTAAATCAAACTGAGGTATCTTCCTCAGATATTGATACATCTGACACTGAACGAGTAGATAACTCAAACAATCTCCGGGGAAGAAGTGGACACAATAGGCCGAGATGGCGTCCACCAAGAAATCAGCACAGACAAAGGGATATGGGGGAGGGAGGGGGGTACAACATTTCTCCTCGGGATCATCATCCTCTATATCACAATCTTTTTTGGACAGAGGTCCAACAGTAGGATACGACCTGAGGAGAAAAATGTAATTGACCAGGGGCAAATTATCAATCTGTCATCATATGAATTGTCTAAAGATGAATATTGTGTGTTGCAGAAGGGTCTTAATTTTGTACCAACTAATACATTTAACTGCTTTAATTGGGTCAAAGATCTGAACTTATTTTGTCGCAATCTGAAATGGAAACTTTTCTTTAAGCAGCATGATCGTGAACAGTGTCTCCAACTGGGTTTAGCTGATGAAGACCTAGAGGGCCTGGAAGCTCTGACTAGTCTCCTAAGGGAAAACGAGCAACCACGGGGTTTGGGCCCCTTCACTACTCTGAAAAATAGGAGCACCAGGATGCCACCTAATAATGAGGTTTTGAGTATTGATATTTTTACCAAGATGGTGGAGGAGGATCTCCGTAAAATTTCAAGTATAAATCAGAGTCATCCATCTAATCTTTCTCGTTCTGAAGAGTTGGCTCTTGAGGGCCTTGAAAAAAATGCCAGAATAATTATTAAAGCCTCGGATAAGGGGGGCAACCTGGTGCTTCTGGATCATAATAAATATAGGGCAATGTGCTATGCGCTCCTGAATCATGAGGACACATATGAGGTCCTACGGGATAATCCAACATCTGGATACAAAAATGAGTTATCTATTCTGAGTGAAGCTAAAGAGAATAGGGTGATTTCGGATAATGAATTTCGATTTTTATTTCCGAATTCCCCCACAATAGCAACCTTTTATGCATTACCAAAGGTTCATAAGGGGTTTGAACCACTTAAAGGTCGCCCTATAGTTTCTGGAATAGACTCGCTCACTCAGAATAGTGGTGTATATTTGGATAGAGTCCTAAGACCATTTGTGACCACATTACCGTCCTATATACGTGACACATCACATTTGTTGAACCTGTTGGAGGGTGTTGTTCTGGAGGAAAACACCCTGCTGGCGTCTATCGATGTGGAGGCACTGTATAGTTGTATTCCACATGAGTGGGGCTTGAAGGCGGTTACCCATTTTCTACAAATGAGAGCAGTTGAGTGTCAAACACATAATTGTTTCATTAAAAAATTGTTGGGATTTGTTCTCACCAGGAATTACTTCCTCTTCGATGGTAAGTACTTCCACCAGCTCAGGGGGACTGCGATGGGGAGCCCCTGTGCCCCCACGTATGCTAATATCTTCCTGGGCTGGTGGGAGGAAACCCATATTTTTGGGGGGGAAGAGGAGTGGTGGACTCCGTTTATCAGTCTATGGGCCAGATATATCGATGACATTCTGATATTTTGGTCTGGCCCTGAGTCAGATTTTCTTCGTTTCATTGAATATATCAATGGGAATATAGTGGGACTTAGATTTACCTCAGAGTGTCACACCACAAGTATTAACTTCCTGGATTTGACGATTTCAAAGAATGGTGATGGAAGGATTAGTACGTGTACCTATCGGAAGCCTACCGCAACAAATAGTTTGTTGAGATGGACAAGCCATCACCCGGAACCTTTGAGGAGGGGGATACCCAAAGGACAGTTCCTTAGGGTTCGAAGGAACTGCACGGAGTTGAGTGTCTATAGAAAACAAGCCAATGACCTATATAATAGATTTAGAAACAGGGGTTATCCCCCACGTTTCCTGAATGGGCCATGGCATGAAGCATTCATAGCGGATAGGCCCTCTCTCCTCCAGTCAAAAAAAGAAGATACTGTCAGGGACACTGTTGTCAGACTTATTGGCACGTATGATGGTCAGTCAGACAGGGTGTACCATGTTCTTAAAAAGCACTGGGGGATACTCTTAGCTGACCCGAACTTGAAGGGGCTGATACCACCTAAACCCTCTATTACATACAGAAAAGGGAGATCTATAGGGGATCGGCTTGTGCACAGCCTCTACCAAAGACCCAAGGGAACGGGTACATGGTTAGATAGAAAACCTTTGGGCTTCTTCAAGTGTGGGGACTGTACTAAATGCAAATATATGCTTCAATGTAAGACCTTTATGAGTTCACACAATGGTAAGACCTTTTATCTGAGGGATTTTGGAAACTGTAAATCAACAGGTCTGGTCTATAAGGCCACGTGTACCTGCCCATTGGATTATGTGGGAAAAACCACTAGAGAATTAAGGGTGAGGGTGGGTGAACACCTGGGGGATATCAGAAATAAACGTGATACTCCTGTCGCCAGACACATCAATGGTATACATCAGGGTCGAATGGGTGACATCACCTTTAATATGATAGAATTAATCAAACCAAGGGCTAGGGGAGGTAATCTGGACAATCTAATTCTGAGACGGGAGTGTGAATGGATGTTCAGACTGCAATCGGTTTTCCCTAATGGGATGAATGAATGCATCTCATATGCCTGTTTTTTATGATCTTTTTAGTCTCTGGTTGGTTGAACTTGCCCCCTTTTTTCTGTTATGGGGGTTATGATAAGGGGTTCTATATGTCTGGCATATTGGATGATGCCTGTATGGCATGGACCACATTGGATGGTTGATTTGATTTATCGCATAGCAATATGCACTTTTATTTTTCTACATTTCTTGAATTTCTGATGTGCAGCATTATGCCGAATATGAGGACATTGGTACTACTAGATTTATTGGGGTCATCCTTACTGCGATAAATCTGTGGGACACTATATTGCGGGCAGACTCTTGATCTCCTGGCGATTTCATATGATGCGCTCTGTTTGTTTACATTATTGAGCAGGGAGGAAGCATGTGATCGAAAGGTCCGGCCCACATTGGTGATGCGCCCATTGCTGGTATCTATGGGCGTGTCCGGGAGCTAAGGGGAAACATGTGACCGGAAGTGCCGGCGCCATCTTTGATTCCCCTCCGCTCTGCCCGCACAGGATGGTTCCGGAGGCTACAACCCGTTGAAGGGGTTGCGCGACCGGAAGTATGGGCGCCATATTGGATACGCCCCACGGTGGAACGCACGCTAATGACCCCTTCTTCCGCTTTGAATTTTGAATGCAGCGGCGGGCTCTCAGGTATATGATATATTTTTTGCTGCACACCTGGCTCTCAGTTATTTGCATCTTCACACCGATTGGACTGCCGGATAGTGGGTGGTATGCAAAACAATCACACCGGTTATTTAAATCCGGTTTCCTAGACTTCTGGTGACACTATTATTGAAGGTATCAGGCATGAAGCAGCAACAATATTTTTGATAGGACTATTCCTCCTGATGAACCGCTACGGCGGGGAAACGCGTTTATTTTTTGACATCTTTTCAACGTCACTGGGAAGGTGTGTTTTTATGATCATTAATAAAATTGTGTTTTAAGGGGATTTTTATGTACACTGTGTGCTCACTTCCACTGTCCGTACCCCTCAGGTCATTGACTTGCATCATTACAGAGTACTTTGTCCATGCCAGTTAACAGGTTGATATGCGATATGCTGACACGGTGGAGTTCCACTTTGCACGTTACAGTGATTATGGCAGCAGCAATGACCCCCGATTAGGCATGTCATGTTGTATAGCCTTGGACAATGCAGTACGGATGTGGCGCATATCACATTTATGGAGTGGGCACAGATTAAGGACCTTGGCACTCTTCTGCACAGTTTCAAAATGGCTACTAAGATAGTTAACGTTGACGATGACATCATCACCATCACTATTCCAGTCACCTATATATTGTAGCTGATTTTGAATAGCCTGCGGGAGGTGGTGGTCAGAAGGATGAGGAGGAAGCAGAGGAGGATGAGGAAGGGATGACATTGCCTCAAAGTTCCAAACTGTCGTCACACAGGTAGGTGCCAAGGGAGGGTGAATTACTGTGATCGAGGGGGGCTGGTGATAACAGACAAACTGTTACTCAAATAGTAATATGCAAGGAACAAATGGAGGCATAAGAGGTGATGGGCAAGCAACTGTCTGGAGATGAAAAGGATTATCATCTCCTCTCTGTTGTTTGTGGTTGACAGGAAGGGACAAAGGAAATAAGCATCAGTGTTACCCAGTCACCAACACAGCATGGCCTTGGACCTTATGGAAGAGCCGGACATATGAGTGTCTACTTGCTGCACTATCTGCAAAATGATTTCCATATAGTTATGATTCGAAATAGTGGGACTACTGTGCTGCCACTCGGTTATATCCACGTTATAAGACAAAATTTTGCCAGATGCTTCCTGCCCTTGAAAGAGACCCATGAATGCTGGAATATTGAAACACACTTTTACACAACCTTAAGAGAGGTTTTCCCCAAGACAGCAATGAGGCACACAGTGTGCAGAGCAGCTCTAGACTTCCAAATTCTGGCACGTCAATTTGTCAATGCCAAAACATTAGCAGCAGCAGTAGTGTAAGTGAAATAAGCAATATCTTTGAGTCCTTTGACACATTTTTTAGACAATCACCTGCACCAGCACAACACAGTCCAAGTCTGACACATGGTGAACGAATGGAGAGGATGGTGCAGGAGTATCTAGAACTGAATATCAATACCATCACGGAGGGTTTGGACCCTTTCACATTTATTTCTTCAAAAATGGATGAGGGGCCTGAGCTTGCCTCTTACGCCTTGGAGGTTTTATCATACCCGGCAGCCAGCATTCTCTCAGAAAGTGTCTTCAGCACTACTGGTGGTGTCTTGACAGATAAGCGCAGCCAACTGTCTCTTGAAAGTTTAGACCGCCTAACTTTCATTAAGATGAACAAGTCATGGATCTCCATGGACTTTAGCACCCCAATTTCAGACCGTACAGACTAGGTGATGTAGAGGTTTTTAGTGTGCTGCATTGATCTTGCGTAATTGCAGTCTGTAATATCTTTAGTGTGGCTTCTATGCCTGCTGCTGTTGCTGCTGCTGCAGATGTTAACACAAATTTGTGGAAATGTCAACAGTCATGGTTGATCTCCATTTGCTGGGTTGGCTGTAGTGGAAGATGTGTCAGTTCCTATTTCTAGTATGGTGAAATTGATACCACTTTGGTGGTGGCTGCCACTAATTTTTGGAAAAGTGAATACTCCTGATTGGGTCTCTCCATCTGCGGGGTTGGCTGTAGTGGAAGATGTGTCGGTTCCTATTCTACTTTTTCTACTATAGTGAACTTGATGTCACTTTGGTGGTGTATGCCACTAAATTTTGCAAACGTGGAGTGTCCACTCTCTCCACTTGCTGGGTTGGCTGTGGTGCAAGAGCTATCTCTCCCCATTATACTATTTCAACTTTGATGAAATTGATGCCACTTTAGTGGTGTCTGCCACTAACTGTTTGAAATGTGAACACTCCTGGTTGGGTGTCCATCTGCTGGGATGCCTGTAGTGGAAGATTTTTCGGTATCTATTATACTATTTCTACTCTAATTAAATTGATACCACTTCAGTGGTGTCAGGCCCTCATTTATTTTAAATTTGAAGACACCTAGTTGAATGTCCATCAGCTGGGTTGGCTGTAGTGGAATATGTGTCAGTCCCTATTATACTATTTGCTCTCTGGTGAAATTTATGCCACTTTGGTGCTGTCTGCCAATAATTGTTTAAAATGTGAACACTCCTGGTTGGGTGTCCATCTGCTGGGTTGGCTGTAGTGGAAGAAGTTTTCGGTCCCTATTATACTGTTTCTACTGTGGTGAAAATGATACCACTTTGTTGGTGTATCCAACTAATTTTTAGAAATGTGAACACTCCTGGTTAGATGTCCATCTGCTGTGTTGGCTTTCATGGAAAAGATGTTGCTCCCCATTATACTATTTCTACTGTGTGAAATTGGTGTCACTTTGGTGGTGTCTGCTACAAATTTTTGGAAATGTGTACACTCCTGATTGGTTCTCCTTCATGTGTGTTGCCTGTAACAGTAGGTCTCCGAAACAGTCAGGCCTCCACTTCCTTTGAGTCAACTACACATGTTACTATCCTTACATTTTTCTGACAATAGTAGTCTATGAAAATGATATTTGTGCCACCTGAGTGTGGCTGAGCATAAAAACAGGTTGAGCTGTTGCATGTGGTATCAGGTATGAGGTGGGTAAGGCATTGGTGTGGGCCTGGTGTGTGGGAACACACCAGGCCCACACCAATGCCTTACCCACCTCATCATAATTTGAAGTTTAATTTAAAGTTGTAAATGCTGGCTCAGACCCTGATACCTCATGCATGGCTGACTACTGCTGTACCATTCTGAAATTTGTACTGTGGGTGAATTGAAGCCACTTTCATGGTGTCTGCCCCTCAATTGATGTGTTTTGGCACCTTTTTAAGGTGTTGTGTATGCATTTGTTTTTGCCTCCCATTGACTCCAATGGCATTCGGCTATGTTCGGCGAATATTCAACGAATTAATTAGCGAACATTGCAAATTCAGCGATCATAATCTGAACCGAACAGTGAAGTATTCTCTCATCTCTAATAGAGTTATCAGCTTTTTTAAATTATTAGTTGGCATGTTTTTATAAATTCTCTATCATTTTATTTTTGCTGTGAACAAGAGCTGTATTCACCTCAAAGAAC